>NW_026535790.1:15950000-16602500 GCF_028551555.1 Melozone crissalis | reverse complement strand
CCCTAACCCTAACCCTAACCCTAACCCTAACCCTAACCCTAACCCTAACCCTAACCCTAACCCTAACCCTAACCCTAACCCTAACCCTAACCCTAACCCTAACCCTAACCCTAACCCTAACCCTAACCCTAACCCTAACCCTAACCCTAACCCTAACCCTAACCCTAACCCTAACCCTAACCCTAACCCTAACCCTAACCCTAACCCTAACCCTAACCCTAACCCTAACCCTAACCCTAACCCTAACCCTAACCCTAACCCTAACCCTAACCCTAACCCTAACCCTAACCCTAACCCTAACCCTAACCCTAACCCTAACCCTAACCCTAACCCTAACCCTAACCCTAACCCTAACCCTAACCCTAACCCTAACCCTAACCCTAACCCTAACCCTAACCCTAACCCTAACCCTAACCCTAACCCTAACCCTAACCCTAACCCTAACCCTAACCCTAACCCTAACCCTAACCCTAACCCTAACCCTAACCCTAACCCTAACCCTAACCCTAACCCTAACCCTAACCCTAACCCTAACCCTAACCCTAACCCTAACCCTAACCCTAACCCTAACCCTAACCCTAACCCTAACCCTAACCCTAACCCTAACCCTAACCCTAACCCTAACCCTAACCCTAACCCTAACCCTAACCCTAACCCTAACCCTAACCCTAACCCTAACCCTAACCCTAACCCTAACCCTAACCCTAACCCTAACCCTAACCCTAACCCTAACCCTAACCCTAACCCTAACCCTAACCCTAACCCTAACCCTAACCCTAACCCTAACCCTAACCCTAACCCTAACCCTAACCCTAACCCTAACCCTAACCCTAACCCTAACCCTAACCCTAACCCTAACCCTAACCCTAACCCTAACCCTAACCCTAACCCTAACCCTAACCCTAACCCTAACCCTAACCCTAACCCTAACCCTAACCCTAACCCTAACCCTAACCCTAACCCTAACCCTAACCCTAACCCTAACCCTAACCCTAACCCTAACCCTAACCCTAACCCTAACCCTAACCCTAACCCTAACCCTAACCCTAACCCTAACCCTAACCCTAACCCTAACCCTAACCCTAACCCTAACCCTAACCCTAACCCTAACCCTAACCCTAACCCTAACCCTAACCCTAACCCTAACCCTAACCCTAACCCTAACCCTAACCCTAACCCTAACCCTAACCCTAACCCTAACCCTAACCCTAACCCTAACCCTAACCCTAACCCTAACCCTAACCCTAACCCTAACCCTAACCCTAACCCTAACCCTAACCCTAACCCTAACCCTAACCCTAACCCTAACCCTAACCCTAACCCTAACCCTAACCCTAACCCTAACCCTAACCCTAACCCTAACCCTAACCCTAACCCTAACCCTAACCCTAACCCTAACCCTAACCCTAACCCTAACCCTAACCCTAACCCTAACCCTAACCCTAACCCTAACCCTAACCCTAACCCTAACCCTAACCCTAACCCTAACCCTAACCCTAACCCTAACCCTAACCCTAACCCTAACCCTAACCCTAACCCTAACCCTAACCCTAACCCTAACCCTAACCCTAACCCTAACCCTAACCCTAACCCTAACCCTAACCCTAACCCTAACCCTAACCCTAACCCTAACCCTAACCCTAACCCTAACCCTAACCCTAACCCTAACCCTAACCCTAACCCTAACCCTAACCCTAACCCTAACCCTAACCCTAACCCTAACCCTAACCCTAACCCTAACCCTAACCCTAACCCTAACCCTAACCCTAACCCTAACCCTAACCCTAACCCTAACCCTAACCCTAACCCTAACCCTAACCCTAACCCTAACCCTAACCCTAACCCTAACCCTAACCCTAACCCTAACCCTAACCCTAACCCTAACCCTAACCCTAACCCTAACCCTAACCCTAACCCTAACCCTAACCCTAACCCTAACCCTAACCCTAACCCTAACCCTAACCCTAACCCTAACCCTAACCCTAACCCTAACCCTAACCCTAACCCTAACCCTAACCCTAACCCTAACCCTAACCCTAACCCTAACCCTAACCCTAACCCTAACCCTAACCCTAACCCTAACCCTAACCCTAACCCTAACCCTAACCCTAACCCTAACCCTAACCCTAACCCTAACCCTAACCCTAACCCTAACCCTAACCCTAACCCTAACCCTAACCCTAACCCTAACCCTAACCCTAACCCTAACCCTAACCCTAACCCTAACCCTAACCCTAACCCTAACCCTAACCCTAACCCTAACCCTAACCCTAACCCTAACCCTAACCCTAACCCTAACCCTAACCCTAACCCTAACCCTAACCCTAACCCTAACCCTAACCCTAACCCTAACCCTAACCCTAACCCTAACCCTAACCCTAACCCTAACCCTAACCCTAACCCTAACCCTAACCCTAACCCTAACCCTAACCCTAACCCTAACCCTAACCCTAACCCTAACCCTAACCCTAACCCTAACCCTAACCCTAACCCTAACCCTAACCCTAACCCTAACCCTAACCCTAACCCTAACCCTAACCCTAACCCTAACCCTAACCCTAACCCTAACCCTAACCCTAACCCTAACCCTAACCCTAACCCTAACCCTAACCCTAACCCTAACCCTAACCCTAACCCTAACCCTAACCCTAACCCTAACCCTAACCCTAACCCTAACCCTAACCCTAACCCTAACCCTAACCCTAACCCTAACCCTAACCCTAACCCTAACCCTAACCCTAACCCTAACCCTAACCCTAACCCTAACCCTAACCCTAACCCTAACCCTAACCCTAACCCTAACCCTAACCCTAACCCTAACCCTAACCCTAACCCTAACCCTAACCCTAACCCTAACCCTAACCCTAACCCTAACCCTAACCCTAACCCTAACCCTAACCCTAACCCTAACCCTAACCCTAACCCTAACCCTAACCCTAACCCTAACCCTAACCCTAACCCTAACCCTAACCCTAACCCTAACCCTAACCCTAACCCTAACCCTAACCCTAACCCTAACCCTAACCCTAACCCTAACCCTAACCCTAACCCTAACCCTAACCCTAACCCTAACCCTAACCCTAACCCTAACCCTAACCCTAACCCTAACCCTAACCCTAACCCTAACCCTAACCCTAACCCTAACCCTAACCCTAACCCTAACCCTAACCCTAACCCTAACCCTAACCCTAACCCTAACCCTAACCCTAACCCTAACCCTAACCCTAACCCTAACCCTAACCCTAACCCTAACCCTAACCCTAACCCTAACCCTAACCCTAACCCTAACCCTAACCCTAACCCTAACCCTAACCCTAACCCTAACCCTAACCCTAACCCTAACCCTAACCCTAACCCTAACCCTAACCCTAACCCTAACCCTAACCCTAACCCTAACCCTAACCCTAACCCTAACCCTAACCCTAACCCTAACCCTAACCCTAACCCTAACCCTAACCCTAACCCTAACCCTAACCCTAACCCTAACCCTAACCCTAACCCTAACCCTAACCCTAACCCTAACCCTAACCCTAACCCTAACCCTAACCCTAACCCTAACCCTAACCCTAACCCTAACCCTAACCCTAACCCTAACCCTAACCCTAACCCTAACCCTAACCCTAACCCTAACCCTAACCCTAACCCTAACCCTAACCCTAACCCTAACCCTAACCCTAACCCTAACCCTAACCCTAACCCTAACCCTAACCCTAACCCTAACCCTAACCCTAACCCTAACCCTAACCCTAACCCTAACCCTAACCCTAACCCTAACCCTAACCCTAACCCTAACCCTAACCCTAACCCTAACCCTAACCCTAACCCTAACCCTAACCCTAACCCTAACCCTAACCCTAACCCTAACCCTAACCCTAACCCTAACCCTAACCCTAACCCTAACCCTAACCCTAACCCTAACCCTAACCCTAACCCTAACCCTAACCCTAACCCTAACCCTAACCCTAACCCTAACCCTAACCCTAACCCTAACCCTAACCCTAACCCTAACCCTAACCCTAACCCTAACCCTAACCCTAACCCTAACCCTAACCCTAACCCTAACCCTAACCCTAACCCTAACCCTAACCCTAACCCTAACCCTAACCCTAACCCTAACCCTAACCCTAACCCTAACCCTAACCCTAACCCTAACCCTAACCCTAACCCTAACCCTAACCCTAACCCTAACCCTAACCCTAACCCTAACCCTAACCCTAACCCTAACCCTAACCCTAACCCTAACCCTAACCCTAACCCTAACCCTAACCCTAACCCTAACCCTAACCCTAACCCTAACCCTAACCCTAACCCTAACCCTAACCCTAACCCTAACCCTAACCCTAACCCTAACCCTAACCCTAACCCTAACCCTAACCCTAACCCTAACCCTAACCCTAACCCTAACCCTAACCCTAACCCTAACCCTAACCCTAACCCTAACCCTAACCCTAACCCTAACCCTAACCCTAACCCTAACCCTAACCCTAACCCTAACCCTAACCCTAACCCTAACCCTAACCCTAACCCTAACCCTAACCCTAACCCTAACCCTAACCCTAACCCTAACCCTAACCCTAACCCTAACCCTAACCCTAACCCTAACCCTAACCCTAACCCTAACCCTAACCCTAACCCTAACCCTAACCCTAACCCTAACCCTAACCCTAACCCTAACCCTAACCCTAACCCTAACCCTAACCCTAACCCTAACCCTAACCCTAACCCTAACCCTAACCCTAACCCTAACCCTAACCCTAACCCTAACCCTAACCCTAACCCTAACCCTAACCCTAACCCTAACCCTAACCCTAACCCTAACCCTAACCCTAACCCTAACCCTAACCCTAACCCTAACCCTAACCCTAACCCTAACCCTAACCCTAACCCTAACCCTAACCCTAACCCTAACCCTAACCCTAACCCTAACCCTAACCCTAACCCTAACCCTAACCCTAACCCTAACCCTAACCCTAACCCTAACCCTAACCCTAACCCTAACCCTAACCCTAACCCTAACCCTAACCCTAACCCTAACCCTAACCCTAACCCTAACCCTAACCCTAACCCTAACCCTAACCCTAACCCTAACCCTAACCCTAACCCTAACCCTAACCCTAACCCTAACCCTAACCCTAACCCTAACCCTAACCCTAACCCTAACCCTAACCCTAACCCTAACCCTAACCCTAACCCTAACCCTAACCCTAACCCTAACCCTAACCCTAACCCTAACCCTAACCCTAACCCTAACCCTAACCCTAACCCTAACCCTAACCCTAACCCTAACCCTAACCCTAACCCTAACCCTAACCCTAACCCTAACCCTAACCCTAACCCTAACCCTAACCCTAACCCTAACCCTAACCCTAACCCTAACCCTAACCCTAACCCTAACCCTAACCCTAACCCTAACCCTAACCCTAACCCTAACCCTAACCCTAACCCTAACCCTAACCCTAACCCTAACCCTAACCCTAACCCTAACCCTAACCCTAACCCTAACCCTAACCCTAACCCTAACCCTAACCCTAACCCTAACCCTAACCCTAACCCTAACCCTAACCCTAACCCTAACCCTAACCCTAACCCTAACCCTAACCCTAACCCTAACCCTAACCCTAACCCTAACCCTAACCCTAACCCTAACCCTAACCCTAACCCTAACCCTAACCCTAACCCTAACCCTAACCCTAACCCTAACCCTAACCCTAACCCTAACCCTAACCCTAACCCTAACCCTAACCCTAACCCTAACCCTAACCCTAACCCTAACCCTAACCCTAACCCTAACCCTAACCCTAACCCTAACCCTAACCCTAACCCTAACCCTAACCCTAACCCTAACCCTAACCCTAACCCTAACCCTAACCCTAACCCTAACCCTAACCCTAACCCTAACCCTAACCCTAACCCTAACCCTAACCCTAACCCTAACCCTAACCCTAACCCTAACCCTAACCCTAACCCTAACCCTAACCCTAACCCTAACCCTAACCCTAACCCTAACCCTAACCCTAACCCTAACCCTAACCCTAACCCTAACCCTAACCCTAACCCTAACCCTAACCCTAACCCTAACCCTAACCCTAACCCTAACCCTAACCCTAACCCTAACCCTAACCCTAACCCTAACCCTAACCCTAACCCTAACCCTAACCCTAACCCTAACCCTAACCCTAACCCTAACCCTAACCCTAACCCTAACCCTAACCCTAACCCTAACCCTAACCCTAACCCTAACCCTAACCCTAACCCTAACCCTAACCCTAACCCTAACCCTAACCCTAACCCTAACCCTAACCCTAACCCTAACCCTAACCCTAACCCTAACCCTAACCCTAACCCTAACCCTAACCCTAACCCTAACCCTAACCCTAACCCTAACCCTAACCCTAACCCTAACCCTAACCCTAACCCTAACCCTAACCCTAACCCTAACCCTAACCCTAACCCTAACCCTAACCCTAACCCTAACCCTAACCCTAACCCTAACCCTAACCCTAACCCTAACCCTAACCCTAACCCTAACCCTAACCCTAACCCTAACCCTAACCCTAACCCTAACCCTAACCCTAACCCTAACCCTAACCCTAACCCTAACCCTAACCCTAACCCTAACCCTAACCCTAACCCTAACCCTAACCCTAACCCTAACCCTAACCCTAACCCTAACCCTAACCCTAACCCTAACCCTAACCCTAACCCTAACCCTAACCCTAACCCTAACCCTAACCCTAACCCTAACCCTAACCCTAACCCTAACCCTAACCCTAACCCTAACCCTAACCCTAACCCTAACCCTAACCCTAACCCTAACCCTAACCCTAACCCTAACCCTAACCCTAACCCTAACCCTAACCCTAACCCTAACCCTAACCCTAACCCTAACCCTAACCCTAACCCTAACCCTAACCCTAACCCTAACCCTAACCCTAACCCTAACCCTAACCCTAACCCTAACCCTAACCCTAACCCTAACCCTAACCCTAACCCTAACCCTAACCCTAACCCTAACCCTAACCCTAACCCTAACCCTAACCCTAACCCTAACCCTAACCCTAACCCTAACCCTAACCCTAACCCTAACCCTAACCCTAACCCTAACCCTAACCCTAACCCTAACCCTAACCCTAACCCTAACCCTAACCCTAACCCTAACCCTAACCCTAACCCTAGTACTCCTGAAAAAAGGAGTACTCCTGAAAAAATTAATACTCCCCAAAAAATTAATACTCCTGAAAAAAGCAGTACTCGGGGAAAAAAAAGTACTCTTGGAAAACTAGTACTCCTGGGAAAAAGGGTACTCCTGAGAAAAAGGTACTTCCAAAAAAAAGGTACTCTGGAAAAAATGGTACTCCTGGAAAAATGGTACTCCAGGAAAAGGGGTACTCTGCAAAAAATGGTACTCTTGAAAACCCGAGTACTTAGGGTTAGGGTTAGGGCTAGGGTTAGGGATTGGGGCTGGGGTTAGGGTAGGGGATCGGGGATGGGGTTAGGGTACTAATTAGGGTTAGGGTAGGGAAATGGGCAGGGGGGGTGGCATCAAGGTCGGGTCCTAATTAGGGTTAGGATAGGGAATGGGGGATGGGGATAGCTACTCTGAGTACTAATTAGGGTTAGGTAAGGGAAGTGGGGTTGGGGATGGAATTAACTAGGGGGTGGACCACACCCTCTAATTAGTTAGGGGGTGGGGTCCACCCCCTAATTAACTGGGGGGTGGGGTCCACCCCCTAGTTAAATGCAACCCTAGTTGTTAAAATTCGCCGGTAAAGTTAACCCCGATCCAAGATGGCGGCCCCCATGTCGTCACGTGACGGTTTTCTAAGATGGCGGCGGTCACGTGAGAAGGAGTAACATGGCTGCGCCTATGTTGTCACGTGGGTTCCGGTTACAAGATGGCCGCGCCCGGGTCTGGTTTCCGGCAACAACATGGCGGCGCCCAGGCGACCACGTGGTAGGGGGGACAAGATGGCGGCGCCCAGGCGAGCACGTGGTTTCCGGTGGCAAGATGGCGGCGCCTTGGTGTTGCTTCCGGCAACAACATGGCCGCGCCCGGAATGTTGCTTCCGGCAACAACAACATGGCGGCTCCCAGGGAAGCACGTGGTTTCCGGGGCAAGATGGCGGCGCCCAGTACCAATGACGTCACTTCCGGTAACATGGCGGCCGGCCGTGACCGGGGTTTTTTTTCGGGGTTTGGGGGGTTTTTCGGGGGTTTCCGGGGGTCGGCGGGGGCCGGAATGCTGTTCCGGTGCGGGTGCGGCCGGCGGCGGCGCGGGGAGGGGCTTCCGGGGCGTGGGGTGGGTTCCGGGGTTTCGGTCAGGCAGTATGGCGGACGGCTATGCTCCGGGGGGTCCTTCCTGGGGGTGGGTCGCTCTCGTGACGTCACGGGTTGCAGCTGGGGGTGTAGTGCGGCGATGTGGACGGCAGGGGGCGCTGTCATGGGGGGGCGCTGTAATTGCAGTACCTGAAGCACAACAGCAGGGGGCGCTGTAGTAATTGCAATACCGGGTGTGCAACAGCAGGGGGCGCTCAAACAGCGGCGCGGGGGGCAACACGTGCCGGGGGGAGATCAGCGACGGCGGGCAATGCCTCGGGGTGGGTGCTCGGGTATGGGGGAGTGGCGTGCAGGGGGAGTGGCAACAGGGGGGAGGCAGGTAGGGGCGGGGGGACAACAGGGGGGCGGGTGCTTGGCTTCTGGGGGTGGTCTGTAGGGGTGGCTGATGAGGCTTGAGTGGCAGCACCTGGGTGGGGGTACTAATTAGGAGGGGGTGGGGTTTCTATATACTGTATATATAAAAAGAAGAAAAACCTATATGTCTGGTGCAGCAGTAGAAAATTTCAGGCTCCCGGGGAGTAAATGCTTTGTTTTATAATTTTTTTTTTTTTTTTTGCTTTACTCCCAGGGAGCCTGAAAGTTTCTACTGCTGCTTTTTTTAAACTAAAGCTAGAAAGGAAAGCAAAGTTAGAAATAGAGAGAAGAGAGAGAAAAGAGAGAAAAGAGAGAGAGAAGAGGAGAGAGAGAAGAGAGGGAAAAGAGAGAAGAAGAAAGAGAGACAGAAAAGAAAAAGAGAGAAGAGAGAGAAGACAGGAAAAAAAAAAGAAAAGAGACAGAAAATAAGACAGGAGAGAGAGACAGAAGAGAGAAAGGAAAGAGAGAGAAAGAGAGAGAAGAAGGAGAGAGGAAAGACAGAGACAGAAAAGAAAAAGAGAGAGACAAGAAAAAGACAGATGAGAGAGAAGAGAGAGAAAGAGAGAGAAAAGAAACAGAAGAGACAGAAAAAAGACAGAAGACAGAAATGAGAGAGAAGACAAAAGAAAGAGAGAAAAGAAAAATAGACACAAGAGAGAGAAAAGAAAGACAGAAAGAGAAAAGAAAGAAAGGACAAAGAGAAAAGTAAGAGAGAGACAGAAGAGAAGACAGAGAGAAAGAAAAAGAGACACAGAAGAAAAAAGACAGAGAAAAAAAAGAAGACAGAGACAAAGGAGAAGAAAACACAGACAGAGAAACCAAGACAGAGACAGAAAAGAAAAAGAGTTACAGGGGAAAAAAAGGGGTTAGGGTTAGAGTTAAAGTGAAAACTCAGGGGAGAGTGAAAAAGGAAAAGACTAAGAGCAAAAAAAGACAAACTGAGGCAAAGAACACAGAGAGAAAAAGAAGCAAGAAGAGCAAGGGTGAAAGTTATAAAGGAAAAGAAATAAGGTGCAAAGCAATAGAGAGAAAAATAAAACAGAGTTACAGAAGCAGAAACAAAGGGTTAGAGACAGATGGAAGCTAAGTTAGAAATAGAAAGCAAAGTGAGGAGCAAAAGCAAGAAATACAGCAGAAAGAAATTACAAAAAAAGACAGGAGCCACGGGGCGGGGTGGGGGGGGTGGGTGGGTGGGTGGGATTAGGGAAGGGCAGGGGTATCTTTATTAGGGGTGATTCAACTTTATTACATGAATGTTCTTATTTACACATCAGCAAAAGACATAGAAACAGTGTACAAAAATGCAAGCACAAATACAATCCATAGACACACTGATAAAATCTACATGCAATACAAAGCAATACAAAGCAATACAAAGCAATACAAAGCAATACAAAGCAATACAAAGCAATACAAAGCAATACAAAGATTAACACAAACTGATAACCTTTTGCTATTTCCATTACATGTTAATTTAGGGTTACAGGAAACCCAAAACAACAAAACCACAGAGAAAACAACACTCACCTACCACAGACACTCCCTTCAAATAGCACACAAACCCACCGGCCCTCTCATCACAACTACTAAATTACACCCCAGCAATCATTGCTCCTCGGGAACGTGGTTCCCGGGAGCCTCCAAAAAATCCTCCTGCCTGACGAAAACCCCGGTCCTTGGGCGGTCTGCACCCAAACTTTGGCGATGAACGTCGCCTCGCAGACCGACCGGGACCGAGGAAAAAAAAACCCAGCCGGGGGGAAAAAAAAAAAACCCCCGGCTGGGGATTTTTTATTCTAAATTTAAAAATGAGTTGAAAAACCTGAAAAGCCAAAGTCACACAAGGTTACAACCCTACAGCCCTTCCACACACATACACACACACACTTCCTTCAGCTTACACACAAACCCACACTGACTCGCACCTCAACCGCTCTGCCAACCCTCAGCACGCATTCACGCCGCTCCTCGGGAATGCGGCTCCCGGGAGCCTCCAAAAAATCCTCCTGCCTGACAAAAACCCCGGTCCCTGGGCGGTCTGCACCCAAACTTTGGCGATGAACGTCGCCTCGCAGACCGACCGGGACCGAGGAAAAAAAAACCCAGCCGGGGGGGAAAAAAAAAAACCCCCCGGCTGGGGATTTTTTATTCTAAATTTAAAAATGAGTTGAAAAACCTGAAAAGCAAAACTCATACAAGGTTACAACCCTACAGCCCTTCCACACAGACACACACACTTCCTTCAGCTAACACACAAACCCACACTCATTCACACCTCAAGCGCTCTGCCTACCCTCAGCACACATTCACGCCGCTCCTCGGGAACGCGGCTCCCGGGAGCCTCCAAAAAATCCTCCTGCCTGACAAAAACCCCGGTCCCTGGGCGGTCTGCACCCAAACTTTGGCGATGAACGTCGCCTCGCAGACCGACCGGGACCGAGGAAAAAAAAACCCAGCCGGGGGGAAAAAAAAAAACCCCCCGGCTGGGGATTTTTTATTCTAAATTTAAAAATGAGTTGAAAAACCTGAAAAGCAAAAGTCACACACACAAGGTTAAATCCACTCACCCTGTGCTCACACACAGAGAGACAAGCAGACACAGACAGACACAGCCACAGGCTCTCACACATGCTCACACACTCTTCCCACTTACACGCTCGCTGCGGCCCTTACCTGAGACGCTGAAGATTGTGGTTCAACACATCTTCTGGCTGCCCCTCTCTGACATCAAATGGTAGATTGGGGAAATCGGGAGCCTCGGGGACCTGTGAGACAACAGGAAGTAGTCAACAAGTGGCTATCTGACACCCAAGACTTGTCCCTGCTCTGAACCGATAAATTCTCTACCCAAAATCCCACAAAACACAGACCAACAGGAAAGTTTCTATAACTGTTCTACCTAACTGGGACTACCTGCCAGGGCAGGGCAGCTACAACCATAACTGGTACAAGATACGTACACACAATATAAGCTGATGCATACAGTGCAAGTACAGACAATATAAGGCAATGCACTTACATACATTATAAGTACATACAGTATAAGGCAACACAGGTACATACAATATAAGCCAACACAGGTACATGCAAGGTAAGTACATACAGTATAAGCCAACATAGGTACATGCAACATAAGCACATACAGTATAAGCTGACACAGGTACACACAATATAAGCCAACATAGGTACATGCAACGTAAGCACATACGGTATAAGCCGACACAGGTACATACAATATAAGGCAACACAAGTACATGCAATGTAATAACACACAGTATAAGCCAACAGAGATACACACAACATGAGTACACACAGTATAAGCCAACACAGGTACATACAATATAAGCCAAGACAAGTACATGCAACATAAGTACATACAGTATAAGCCAACACAGGTACATACAATATAAGCCAACACAGGTACATGCAACCTAAGTACATACAGTAAAAGCTGACACAGGTACATACAATGTAAGCCAACACAGGTACATACAATATAAGTACATACAATATAAGACAACACAGGTACATGCAATGTAAGTACATACAGTATAAGCCAACACAGGTACACACAATATAGGTAGATAGATACAATATAAAATGGGACTTAAGATAACTCTGGAAGATGAATTCCTAAGACCTATACCCTTTCAGAAGAAGGAACCTATAGAACTACTGCAATCACGTGAGGAGGGTATAAGACACCGCTCTACAAGTCCAAGAAAATGTCGTGGGAAAAAAGGCACTACCAAAGCTGGTAGTGAGAAGGAAGACGGATGAGAACATCTTCTGTAATCCTACCTGGCTCAAAGAGTAAAAACATAAAGAGGGCAGAATAAGGAAGATCCAGAAAGGAACATGAGCGCAATTTAGGCAAAATGGCACAGAATAGTGCCGACAAAGCGTCGAGATGTAAAAAAGGCCTATGACGTGAAAGACAATGGACACAGACTACGTAACACGGACACGGACAACGTAACACAGACGCGGATGACCTAACACAAAGACGAGTGGGAACTATCCCCTTAGGGATCTGAGATTGCAAACGCAAGATGAGCCACAGGCTGATGATGCCAAAGGAAAGGAAGCCCTATGATGACGGCACGTGATGATGAAATGTAGCTCACGAAAAGAAGTTAGTGTCAAAGCAGTTAGGAAGATGCTCGGCAAGCCTAGAGAAGGAAGCAGACGGCCGGATGACCGTGGCGATAGCTCCGGACCCGAAGGCGAGCCCCTCGGGGGAAAGAGCCGTGACGATGCCGAGTCGAGGAAGGCTGACGACGCAAAGTTAACGAGAACGCGGACATGGGTTGGAACTGCCCTGCCCGGCAAAGGCTCTGGTGAGGCTGAGGACAAACCCTCTCCCTTTAATTCCCGAGAGCCTGGCCTGCTACAGACCTCTCCGCTAAGCTGACATGAAACTGCCCCCTGTGATAGTAAAGGCTTTTCCCCTTCTCCCAACCGCTGGCCCCGACACTTAGCTTTTGGAAGACGAGCGGACAAAATCCATCCTCGGTCGGACGTGGACGTTGAGATGTTCTCAACGTGTGTCCTTCGGTGCTGCCGCTTGCAAGCTGTGGCTACGAGCCTCCTCAGGGTACCTAAGACGCAACAGAAAACGTGACTATTGCCCTCAAAAACAGTAATCCCCGGGACTCCTCCGCACCGCTGCCCCAGCTCACCTCAAAACTTGATTTGACTCCGGAGGCTGCCCAGAAGACGCCTGCAAAAAGAAAATGCACACACTTAGCATGCTGCTGCACAATGCTAGCCTATGAGTCAGCCTGCCTAAACACCGACTCACCTGCCCTCCTCTGTTCCTTGGTCACGCTTATGGCAGTGACAGCACCTGCAAAGAAACAAAGCAAAAAAGCATGCTGAGGTACTATGAAAACACAAGCTCCCAACCGTGACAAGTATGCCACACCGATACCTTAAGGTTGCACCCACCTGGCATGGGCATGCGCGGCCAAGATAGATCAAAGTGGACCACCTAAAATAAAAAAAAAAAACAAACCAGAGGAGATAGTTAGAGCTGCACCAGAAACTGAGACCTCAGCAATAAAACTGCTTCTGTATGCTACGCAACACTCACCTTGCCCACTGGCCTGGACTGCTGCTCTCTGCCTTGACTTCCTAAAAGGAAAGGCAACAGAGCTGTGACAGCCATCATTTATGGTTCGTCTACCAAAGAAAACAGTGCCTGACCTGCTTGTGGGAACCCCCTCATCCAGAATGAGCTACTCTGCCACGAATGCAATGCATCTGCACCTGAAAAAAAGTTAGAACATACGTCAAACACCCGCACGATAACTCAAAAGCTGCAAACGCCTTATGACAATCTAGGAATAGCATCTAGAGTTCAGCTACACCCCACATTACAAATTCCAAGTCCCTGGGACTTCTCCTACTGCAGCAGGCTATGCGGCAGGGCAGAGCAGCTCCGGCACAAATGTGTGCTGACACCCGTGACACAGGACAGACCAGACGTGACAAACAAAGGACACAAGACACAGACAGAAATCTCTTAGCAAGGAAAATGGCTGCAAGGACTGAGAGGATGCAAAAGAAAGATGACCGAGCTGAGAACGATGGTGAGCTGATGAAGCTCAGAGAACCCTGGAAGATGAAGATGCTAAACTGAATGGTTTATTCCAAGAACAGCAAAGATGGATGCCTAGGAACCCTACAATCAGAATCCTCAACCTAACCTCACATTATTACAAGTCCTAATCCACCGTAATGGATCCAGGTGGGGCATAGCTGTCCATACAGCTCAGAACAAGACCTGACAAGACATCTGACTGGATGCTTCTAAAGACAGAAGAGCGTCTGATGCCTGTCTGAGCTCCCGAGTCAAAAGTTCTATGGCCTGAGTGCCAGGCCAAGAGGCAGGCAGAGATCACAGATGCTAACACTGATGCCAGGGTTCCGACAGGCCCCCCAAAGGGCTAAGGTAAAAGACATAACACATAATGCACAATACACAAGTGACACAATACACACCGGGACTGCTCTGCCCTTCTGCACACCTCAGCACTGTCATCAAAAGTGAGACCTTGCTTTCATGGGGCCTAAGGGGCCACGTCATGAACACCGGCCACCTCCAAATTGGACTCAAAAACCTCTCCCAGTAATTCCCAAACCAGCACCCTGCCTCCATCCCCTCTGTGTGTCACGGCCCTCCACTTATCTCGCAGACATCGGGGGATGCTGGTCCATGTCAGGTGCAAAGAAAGGCCACCTCGTCACCAGGGAAGGTGTCACCTCGTCACCGCGCTGGTGTCTCTCAGACAGCTGTATTAAAGAGAAAACCAAACATCAGTGCCTGATCTTGGCACCACATCACCCAAAACCCCACAAGTCTGCTACTCACCGTGCTCCTATGAAGGCCCAGAACCTCGTAACCCTGACCCTCTGCCATGGATGAAATGCATCTGCACCTGAAAGAAAGTGAAAACATATGTCAAACACCTGCAGGACAACTCACAAGCTGCAAACACCTTATGCCAACCTAGGAATAGCATCTAGAGCCCAAGTACAGCCCACATTACTAATTTCAACTCCCCAGGCTTGTCCTATTGCAGCAGGCCATGCGGCAGGGAAGAACACCTCCGGCACAAATGTGTGCAGACACCCGTGACACAGACCGTGACAAACAGGGGGACAGGAAACATGACACGTCATGCTTGTGGTGAGGGGTTGGAGTGGGGAAGGCAAAAGGGACCCCAAAGACACACTAGGTAACACGGCACACCGGACAACACCAGACAGACCAGAGCTGTTCTGCACTGCCTGCCTGAAAGCTGCCATCAAAAGTAGAGCCTCTCCCTTTAGCTGTCCTAAGAGGCCCTTGGAGAAGAATGCTTTTCCCTCTGCTCATTTTTAAATCTGTCGCAAGAACTCCCAACTCCCTACTCTCCCATCATCCCATCCCCAAGCCATGGCCCCCAACTTATCTTTTGCATGATTGGTGATGGGAATCCACGTTGCACCTGAAATGAGTCTGCATCGGAGGGCCCCGTGATGGCCTGTGAGCCTCTCGTTCAGCTGCAATAAAGAAAACCAAAACCAAAGTATGAGCACAGACTTATGTGGGCCAAATCCCACCAAGGCAGCTACTTGCCCTCTCCTGACCCTGCCTGGCTCCTTCAGGCTCCAGCTTAATCCTGATTCCAAGGCTGTGGCCTTTATTAGGAGTGGCACCTGGGTTAGAGAAGGACAAAGCTAAATGGCATTGCTGTGAGTGCAGTGGATGACCTTGTGTGCTGTAAGACATGGCAATGCCTCTGCTAGGCTTTGAAAAGCCTTCGTGTGGTGGAGCCCTCAAATAAACAAATAAACACCCTTTCTCACCCTGCTGCCTTCAAACCTCCCCCCACCCATAATAACTCCCAACTGGATACCTGCTCACCCTCCCTCTCCCAGTCACAATCCTCAACTCACCTGAAGCCTCCACCTCAAATATCATCTTTGACACTGGGCAGATCCCTCTTGTGACATGATTAACCTGCGGAAAAATTGTTCTGCTTGAGAGCTGAGCAATAACAACCACTTCTCTCCACTGCTCACCTTGGCTGCTGGTATCCAGATTGACTTCCTAAAAAGAAAGACAAAGAACAGAGCTGTAACACAGTCACCATATACACTTCTGCCGCAGAGACAAATGGGGCCTCACCTGCTCGGGGCAATCCCCTCACCCGGGATGGGGCCCTCTGGCAGAAATTTAAGCCATCTGAATCTGAAAAGAAAGTTAGGACAACAGTCACACGCTTGCAGGATAACTTAAGAGCCCCAGAGACCCTATGTCCATCTAAAAATCCCATCTAGAGTCCAGCTACATCCCACATTTCAAATTCCAAGTCCCTGGGACTTCTCCTATTGCAGCAGGCTATGCGGCAGGGCAGAGCAGCTCCGGCACAAATGTGTGCTGACACCCGTGACACAGGACATGACAAACAAAGGACACAAGACACAGACAGAAACCTCATGGCAAGGAAAATGGCTGCGAGGACTGAGAGGATGCAAAAGAAGATGACCGAGCTGAGACCGATGGTGAGCTGATGAGGCTCAGAGAACCCTGGAAGATGAACATGCTAAACTGAATGATTTATTCCAAGAACTGCAAAGATGGATGCCCAGGAATCCTACAGTCAGAAGCCTCTACCTAACCTGACATTCTTACAAGTCCTAATCCGCCACAATGGATCCAGGTGGGGCATAGCTGTCCATACAGCTCAGAACAAGACCTGACAAGATATGTGAGTAGATGCTTCCAAAGGGAGAAGAGAGTCTGACACCTGATTGAGCTCCCAAGTCAAAAGTTCTATGGCCTGGGTGCCAGGCCAAGGAATGCAGAGATAACAGATGCTAACAATGGTGCCAGGGTTTCAGACAGGACCCTCAAAGGGCTAAGGTAAAGGACAGGAGATACACAAACAACACATAATGCACAACAGACAAGTGACACAATACACACCGGGACTGCTCTGCCCTGCTGCACACCTCAGCACTGTCATCAAAGGTGAGACTCTGCTCTCATGGGGCCTAAGGGGCCACTTCTTGGACACCCTCCAAACTGGACTCCAAAACCCCTCCCAGTAATTCCCAAACCAGCACTCTGCTTTCATCCCCTCTGTGGGTCACGGCCCTCCACTTATCTCTCAGACATCAGGGGACGCTGGTCCACGTCAGGTGCAAAGAAAGGCCATCTCGTCACCTGGGAAGGTCCTGTGGGCACCCACGCTGGTGTCTCTCAGACGGCTGTATTAAAGAGAACCAAACATCAGGGCCTGAGCTTGGCACGGCATCGGCCAAAACCCCACCAGTCTGCTACTCACTGCGCTCCTAAGAAGGCCCAGAACCTCCTAACCCTGACCCTCTGCCATTGATGAAATGCATCTGCACCTGAAAGAAAGTGAAAACATATGTCAAACACCACCAGGACAACTCAAAAGCTGCAAACACCTGATGTCAATCTAGGAACAGCATCTAGAGCTCAAGTACAGCCCACATTACAAATTCCAACTCCCCAGGCCTGTCCCCATTGCAGCAGGCCATGCGGCAGGGAAGAACAGCTCTGGCACAAATGTGTGCAGACACCCGTGACACAGAACGTGACAAACAGGGGGACGTGAAACACGACACGTCATGCTTGTGGTGAGGGGTTTGAGGGGGGAAGGCAAAAGGGACCCCAAAGACACACTAGGTAACACAGCACACCGGACAACACCAGACAGACCAGAGCTGTTCTGCACTGCCTGCCTGAAAGCTGCCATCAAAAGTAGAGCCTCTCCCTTTAGCTGTCCTAAGAGGCCCTTGGAGAAGATTGCTTTTCCCTCTGCTCATTTTTAAATCTGTCACAAGAACTCCTAACCCTCTACTCTCCCATTATCCCATCTCCAGGCCATGGCTCCCGACTTATCTTTTGGATGATCAGTGATGGGAATCCACGTTGCACCTGAAATGAGTCTGCCTCGGAGGGCCCCGTGATGGCCTATGAGCCTCTCGCTCAGCTGCAATAAAGAAAACCAAAACCAAAGTCTGAGTACAGAGTTATGTGGGCCAAATCCCACCATGTCAGCTACGTGCCCTCTCCTGAGTGTGCCTGGCTCCTTCAGGCTCCAGCTTAATCCTGATTCCAAGGCTGTGGCCTTTATTAGGAGTGGCACCTGGGTTAGAGAAGGACAAAGCTAAATGGCATTGCTGTGAGTGCAGTGGATGACCTTGTGTGCTGTAAGACATGGCAATGCCTCTGCTAGGCTTCTGAGAAGCCTTTGTGTGGGGGGGTCCTCAAATAAACAAATAAACACCCTTTCTCACCCTGCTGCCTTCAAACCTCCCCCCACCCATAATAACTCCCAACTGGATACCTGCTCACCCTCCCTCTCCCAGTCACAATCCTCAACTCACCTGAAGCCTCCACCTCAAATATCATCTTTGACACTGGGCAGATCCCTCTTGTGACATGATTAACCTGCGGAAAAATTGTTCTGCTTGAGAGCTGAGCAATAACAACCACTTCTCTCCACTGCTCACCTTGGCTGCTGGCATCCAGATTTACTTCCTAGAAAGAAAGACAAAGAACAGAGCTGTAACACAGTCACCATATACACTTCTGCCGCAGAGACAAATGGGGCCTCACCTGCTCGGGGCAATCCCCTCACCCGGGATGGGGCCCTCTGGCAGAAATTTAAGCCATCTGAATCTGAATAGAAAGTTAGGACAACAGTCAAACGCTTGCAGGATAACTTAAGAGCTCCAGAGACCCTATGTCCATCTAAAAATCCCATCTAGAGTCCAGCTACATCCCACATTTCAAATTCCAAGTCCCTGGGACTTCTCCTACTGCAGCAGGCTATGCGGCAGGGCAGAGCAGCTCCGGCACAAATGTGTGCTGACACCCGTGACACAGGACAGGACAGACCAGACGTGACAAACAAAGGACACAAGACACAGACAGAAACCTCGTGGCAAGGAAAATGGCTGCAAGGACTGAGAGAATGCAAAAGGAGATGACTGAGCTGAGACCGATGGTGAGCTGATGAGGCTCAGAGAGCCCTGGAGGAAGAAGATGCTAAACTGAATGATTTTTTCCCAGAACTGCAAAGATGGATACCTAGGAATGCTACAATCAGAAGCCTCTACCTAACCTCATCTTATTACAAGTCCTAATCCACCATAATGGATCCTAGTGGGGCACAGCTGTCCATACAGCTGAGAACAAGACCTGAAAAGACATCTGACTGGATGCTTCCAAACAGAGAACTTTTGACTGGGGAGCTCAGACAGGTATCAGAATCGCATCTATGGCCTGGGTGCCAGGCCAAGCAATGCAGAGATCACAGGTGCTAACAAGGATTCCAAGGTTTCTGACTGGAGCCTCAAAGGGCTAAGGAAAAAGACATGAGATACACAAACAACACATAATGCACAATAGACAAGTGACATGAAACACACCGGGACTGCTCTGCCCTGCTGCACACCTCAGCACTGTCATCAAAAGTGAGACTGTGCTTTCATGAGGCCTAAGGGGCCACGTCATGAACACCCCCCACCTCCAAAGCGGACACCAAAACCCCTCCCAGTAATTCCCAAACCAGCACTCTGCTTTCATCCCCTCTGTGGGTCACGGCCCTCCACTTATCTCTCAGACATCGGGGGATGCTGGTCCATGTCAGGTGCAAAGAAAGGCCACCTCGTCACCTGGGAAGGTCCTGCTGTCACCGCGCTGGTGTCTCTCAGACAGCTCTATTAAAGAGAAAACCAAACATCAGTGCCTGATCTTGGCACCACATCACCCAAAACCCCACCAGTCTGCTACTCACAGTGCTCCTTAGAAGGCCCAGCACCTCCTACTCCTAACCCTGACCCTCTGCCACGGATGCAAGGCATCTGCACCTGAAAGAAAGTTAGAACATATGTCAAACACCTGCAGGACAACTCACAAGCTGCAAACACCGTATGCCAACCTAGGAATAGCATCTAGAGCCCACATTACAAACTCCAACTCCCCAGTCTTGTCCCATTGCAGCAGGCCATGCGGCAGGGAAGAACACCTCCGGCACAAATGTGTGCAGACACCCGTGACACAGAACATGACAAACAGGGGGACATGAAACACGACACATCATGCTTGTGGTGAGGGGTTTGAGGGGGGAAGGCAAAAGGGACCCCAAAGACACACTAGGTAACACGGCACACCGGACAACACCAGACAGACCAGAGCTGTTCTGCACTGCCTGCCTGAAAGCTGCCATCAAAAGTAGAGCCTCTCCCTTTAGCTGTCCTAAGAGGCCCTTGGAGAAGATTACTTTTCCCTCTGCTCATTTTTAAATCTGTCACAAGAACTCCCAGCCTGCTACTCTCCCATCATCCTATCTCCAAGCTATAGCCCCCAACTTATCTTTTAGTTGATCGGTGATGTGGATCCACGTTGCACCTGAAATGAGTCTGCCTTGGAGGGCCTCGTGGTGGCCTGTTAGCTTCTGGGTCAGCTACAATAAAGAAAACCAAAACCAAAGTATGAGTACAGACTTATGTGGGCCAAATCCCAGCAAGGCAGCTACTTGCCCTCTCCTGAGTGTGCCTGGCACCTTCAGGCTCCAGCTTCACCCTGATTACAAGGCTGTGGCCTTTATTAGGAGTGGCACCTGGGTTAGAGAAAGGCAAAGTTGAATGGCATTCCTACGAGTGCAGTAGATAACCTTGTGTGCTTTAGGACATGGGAATACCTCTGCTAGGCTTCTGAGAAGCCTTAGGGGGGTGTCCTCAAATAAACATCCTTTTTCACCCTGCTACCTTCAAACCTCCCCCCACCCACAATAATTCCTAACTGTATACCTGCTCACTCTCCCTCCCCTGAACACAATCCTCAACTCACCTGAAGCCTCAATCTCAAACATCATCCTTGACACTGGGCAGATCCCTGTGCTGACATGACAAATCTGCTGAAAAAAGCATTGTACTTGACACAACCAGGAATCTCTGGAAGCTGCACTCCTTCTAAAAAAAAAAAAATACAAAACAAAATAAGAACAAAACCAGCAATTACAAATGCACTTTATCACCCCTAAACACAAAACCCAAAATCATGAATCTAAATACTCCCTGTATTCCATGCTGTTTTCTTTACAGAATCTTCCAAGCCTCTGTACTTTAGATGCCCAGAAACACCTGCTGAAAAGCATCTGAGATAAGCAGAAAGAGCCTCTTCACTGAAATGAGAGGAGAGCTCTTACCCCAGCACATCCCAGAGAGGGAATGAAGCCCCTCAGCCAAGGCTGGGGTTAATATACCCCTGATTGTGCCCGCCTCTCGTTCCCACGGCACCTGGGAAGAGGGAGGGGGCAACTCCCACCGGGTATAAAAGCCCTCAGAGCAGCTGCAGCTGTTTGGCCCCTCTGACTTGAATTCAAGGGGAGTGAAGGGCTTGTTATAGAATAAAACTCCTCAGAAAAATAACAGCGCTTTCTTTTTTACAACAACTCCTGGCAGCAAAAGTGAAGAAAACTGGTAAGAAATCAAACTTTCTGTTTAGGCAGCATAACTAGATAAATTGGGTAATTTGCTGTTAACTTACATAATTATTCCTTAGTAGCTACTAAGTAGTACTTCCCATGTGACTAAGCTGGGTAGAGAAGAATGCTAATGATATGAATAGTCTAAGTCTCCTTGGGACCTCTAATTTTGGCTATCTACATTATAAGTAAAAATAAGAAAAATAAAAGGCTCCCAGGCAGTGTAAGGATTAAGTGCATGCCAGGCTCATCCTTCTCTGAGATACTTGGCCCTACAGCACAGAAAGAAGTGCCCTGAAATGTAGTTTTAAACTCTTAAAATGCTGAAAAAGGCAGAGCTTCCTTCCAGTGAACTCCATAAAAAGAGGACATGGGGCAGTTACTTCTATTGAAGATAATACAATGGCAAATAAATAGTTTCTGCTGTTTAATTTGCTCTCCTTAAATATTGAGAAAAGAGGGGCTTTCCACACTTTAAATCTCTCCAGTGAGGAAAAAAGGAAGGATTTTTCCCTCAGTTCAAACCCTTAGGATGGAGGGATAGCTGGGCTTCTCCCTCAATTTCGGCCTCAGGACAACAAAAAGGGGGTGGCCACCCTTAATTCAAACCCATAAGAAACATTGTCAAGATTTTCCCCTTCTTTTTAAACTGCCAAATAATACAGAATGGGGACTCACTGCCAATTAACACCCCTAACAGCATAGAAAAGGCAGGGATTCTTTCAACTGAGACCGTTAAAATTGCAGGGGAATCTGAGTCCCTACCAGTTTGAACACAAAAAGTAATGGAAAAGAAAGCTTTTTCCTTTTTTTCTAAACCCTTTTTCTCCTAATAATCCTTCTCCTTTCTAGGAGTGCTCTGGAGGGTCTGGGGCTTTGGAGAGGGACTGACACAGTAAAAGGGGAAAGTTGCAAGCCCTCTCCTGGAACCCCACATGCTGCCTGGCCTGCTCAGATGCTGCCCCTTGGCAAAAAGGCTCTTCCCTTGGCGTTTTCTCAAAGTGATGCTCCGTGCCCGGGTGGGTCCGGCTGCTCCCTAGTCTGTGCTGGATGCTCCGACCATAGTTCCTGGAGAGACACTTGGGATACCCCTGTTAGCCCCTCTGGCCTAGCAGCTCCCTGTGCAGGTGTGCCCGGGTAACCCTCTGAAAGCAGCTGGTCACACGGGGCGCTGCTAGACCTTGGACTGGGGGTTTAGGTGAAGAAAGGTCCTGTGAGGAGCTCCTTCCCCTACACAGCCCTTTGTCTGCCCCTTAAACCATGAGGTGCCAGACTTTCCTTTCTAAGGAAATTAACAGCCTTTCCTCTCTGTGTGCCCATGGCTGAAACTGCAATTCGGCCTCCAAAACTGCAGAGAACAATTTCTCACAGCCCGCAGCTGCCAACACCAAGAACTCTGGCTGCCCTTGCAGTGCCACGTGCCTCCTGCGGATGGACATCGACACGCAGCAGGGGTGAGTTTGGTTTTACAGGGTACAGGGCCGGCACAGGATTTCTCCAGGAGCAAAGCTGCCCCCACCGAGAACTCGGGCTGCCCTGGCAGTGCCAAGCACCTTCTAGTGCAAACTGGCATCAGGAAACTCAGGGGGTGAGTTTTTCTGTGCAGAAATTCTCCCAGACCAAACCTGAGAGCATCTAACCCTAACCACAACAACTTAACTGGGTCTAAAACTTACAACCTTTGGACTGGCAGTGTGGGACCCGACCCGCTGTGCCACTGCTGGCCTCTTTCTAAAGCATTCCACTGCAGTCCTAAAACTCTGCCTTTTCAGAGGGTGTTTCCTCTGACCCTCACCATAATCTTCAAAATATGCTAAAGAATCATAGAATGGCTTTGAAAAAGCCCCAACAAGACCCAGAAAAGTCCCTTCCAAAATCTCCTAAATACCTTTAAAAGTCCTAGAAAAAAAAACCCAAAAAGACGTGCTCCGTCTCCGAACTCCACCTCTTGCTGTCTAGCCCACAGTCGTCACCCCTACCTTTTTGCAGTGGGTCTGTTGTTCTCTGAGGGTTCTGTCATTGACCTGGTGTGTGAAGGTTGCTGTCTGGTCTTGCTGTTAGGGTTGCTGTGTTGTGCTGCTGCTGTTGGGGGAAAAGGCTGTTTTTAGGGGGGCTGGTTAGGCTGAGGTTAGGGCTGTCTCGGTCTGGCTGCCTGGCCCGCAGCCGCTCCGCTGGCCGGGCGGGGGAGGGGGGGGGGGGGGGTCCTGCCGTGTGCACCGTGGTCACCGCACAGAGCGGGGTCCCATCTGTCCTCACTCTGCTCGGCTCCCTCCGCTGCAGCCGGGGTCAGTCCTGGCTTTGTCTCTGCCGGATCAGCCGCCGTGAGCCATGCGGGAGCCATGCACGCTCCAGCTCGGTCTGCACCGGAACAGCCCCTCCACCGATCCCGGCTGCAGATCCCGCCTCTGGAGGACCGAAACCTGAGCTGTGCCGATCCCCTAGGGCCATCCCGGCTGCAGATCCCGCCTTTGGAGGACCGAAACCTGAGCTGTGCGGAGTTCCCCCGTCCCGCCCTGAGCTCCGTTCCCTTGGTAACCACAGCTCCGGCTGCTCAGGGGAACTTTCTAAAGGAATAACCTTATCGAAACACTGCAAGTTCAGTTAAAAGAAAGCCCTCCCCTGCTTCTTCCAAAAAATACGGGAGAAAAGCTATAGAGGATAAAAATCAAAAAAGAATGGGATAAAGGAATTGGTCTATTTCCATTAAAAGAGCTTCCCATAGGAGGGGGCGGACCAGGTAAGCAACACTCAGCCCCCCATGTTCCTTGTTGCGATTTCTGGAGCCATTTGGGACCCTAAAACCAGGCTGACTTTACGGTGGTGGCAGCTTGGGTCAGCGAGGCATCCTGCGCAATGCGGAATTTCTGCAGGCTGATGGCCACAAAGGGCCCCTGGGCCCTGAACGTGAACACCAGCCCTTTTCTAAGGTAAGCCTGACTCAGCAGCCCAGGTTCCTGATGGGAGATAGCAGGAGACACGTGCCGAGGCCAAAGCAGCTGGAGTTGGGATACGTGCCAACTGGGTCTGGGAGGCAGATTGGGAAATGCAGAATTTAAGAAAGCAAACAACTGGCCACTCCGGGCCACAGGCCCCTGAACACTAGTGCTGACCCTTTTCCCAGGTAAAGAAAACTCAGCAACCCCGGTTCCTGATTTCAAATTGCTGGAGGCGCTTGGGAGTCTGAAACCAGCTCGACTCAGCACAAATGGCAACTTGGATGTGGGAGGCATCCTGCGCAATGCGGAATTTCAGGACCTAGCCGTCCACTAAGGGCCCCTGGCCCCTGAACATGGAGGCCAGCCCTTTTCTCAAGAAAGCGTAACTCGGACAGCCTGGTTCCTGATGGCAGGTAGCAGGAGACACGTGGTGAGGCAAAAGCAGCTGGAGTGGGAACTGGTGCCACCTTGGGTCTGGGAGGCACATTTGGCAATGCAGAAATATCAGCAGGCAGCCAGCCAGTCCAGGCGAGGCCTCCTGAACACCAATGCCAGCCCTTTCCCAGAAGAAGAAAACTCAGGAGCCCCAGGTTCCTGATGGCAGATTGCTGGAGCCCTTTGGGACCCTCAAACCAGCCTGACTTTGCACTGGTGGCAGCTTGGGTCCGGAAGGCCTCCTGCGCAATGGAGAACTCCAGCAGGCAGACGGCCGGCTGCTCGGGCCACAGGCCCTTGAACATTAGGGCTGACCTTTTTCCCAGGAAAGCAAAACTCAGCAGCCCAAGTTCCTGGTGGCATATTGCTCGAGGTGCTTGAGACTATCAAACGAGCTCGACTCGGCTGAGGTGGCAGCTCGGGTCTGGGAGGCATCCTGAGCAATGTGGAATTTCAGAAGGCACACAGACAGCCACTCCAGGCCACAGGCTCCTGAAAACTAATGCTGACCCTTTCCCCAGGTGAGCAAAACTCAGCGCCCCAGGTTCCTTGTTGCAGATTGCTGGTGGCGCTAGGACTCTCAAACGAGCTCGACTCGGCTGAGGTGGCAGCTTTGATCCGGGAGGCCTCCTGCGCAATGAAGAATTTCAGCAGACAGCCGGCCACGAAGGGCCTCTGGGCTCTGAACAGAAATGCTGCCCTTGACACAGGTAAGTGTAACTCACCAGCTCACGTTCCTGATGGCAGGTTGCTGGACCCATTTGGAACCCTCAAAGCAGCCTGACTCTGCGGTGGTGGGAGCTTGGGTCTGGGAGGCAATGCATAATTTCAGCAGGCAGACAGCTGGCCACTCAGGGCCACAGGCTCCTGAACAATAGTGCTCACTCTTTCCCCAGTTAAGCAAAACTCAGCAGCCCAGGTTCCTGGTGGCATATTGCTTCAGGGGCTTGGGACTCTCAAACAAGCCCGACTCAGCACAGGCAGCAGCTTGGGGTTGGGAGGCATCCTGCACAGTGCAGAATCTCATGAGCCAGCCGTCCACTAAGGGCCCCTGGACACCAATGCCGCCCTTTACACAGGTAAGTATAAGTCACCTGCTCAGGTTCCTGATGGCAGATGGACAGGGCCATTTGGGACCTTCAAAGCAGCCTGACTTTGCGGTGGTGGCAGCTTGGCTCCGGGAGGCATCCTGCGCAATGGAGAATTTAGCAGGCAGCCGGCCACGAAGGGCCGCTGACCTCTGAACAGAAATGCTGCCCTTTACACAGGTAAGTGTAACTCAGCAGCTCAGGTTCCTGATGGAATATTGCTGGGGCCATTTGGGACCCTGAAACCAGACAGATCCTGCGGTGGCGGCAGCTTGGGTCTGGGAGGCATCCTGCGCAATGCAGAATTTCAGCAGGCAGCCTGCCACTAAGGGCCCCTGATTCCTGGACACCAATGCCGCCCTTTACACAGGGAAGTGTAACTCAGCAGCTCAGATTCCTGATGGCAGATTGCTGGACACATTTGGGGCCCTCAAAGCGGCCTAACTGTGCAGTGCTGGCAGCTTGGGTCTGGGAGGCATCCTGCGCAATGCAGAATTTCAGCAGGCAGACGGCTGGCCACTCCGGGCCACAGGCTCCTGAACACTAGTGCTGTCCCTTTTCTCAGCTAAGCAAAACTCAGCCGCCCAAGTTCCTGGTGGCATATTGCTCGAGGTGCTTGGGACTCTCAAACGAGCTCGACTCGGCTGAGGTAGCAGCTGGGGTCTGGGAGGCATCCTGCGCAATGCGGAATGTTAGAAGGCAAACAGACAGCCACTCCAGGCCACGTGCTCCTGAAAACTAATGCTGACCCATTCCCCAGGTAAGCAAAACTCAGCCCCCCAGGTTCCTTGTTGCAGATAGCTGGAGGCACCCGGGGCTCACAAACGAGCTCGACTCGGCTGAGGCGGCAGCTTGGGTCCGCGAGGCATCCTGTGCAATGCAGAATTTGAGCAGGCAGCTGGCCAGTAAGGGCCCCTGGGCCCTGGGCACCAATGCTGCCCATTACACAGGGAAGTGTAACTCAGCAGCTCAGGTTCCTGATGGCAGATGGCAGGAGACACGTAGCGAGGCAAAAGCAGCTGGAGTGGGAACTGGTGCCAGCTTGGGTCTGGGAGGCACATTTGGCAATGCAGAAATATCAGCAGGCTGCCAGCCAGTCCAGGCGAGGCCTCCTGAACACCAATGCCAGCCCTTTCCCAGAAGAAGAAAACTCAGGAGCCCCAGGTTCCTGATGGCAGATTGCTGGAGCCCTTTGGGACCCTCAAACCAGCCTGACTTTGCACTGGTGGCAGCTTGGGTCCGGGAGGCCTCCTGCACAATGCAGAGTTTCAGCAGAGAGCCGGCCGCTCCGGGCCACAGGTTCCTGAACACTAGTGCTGACCCTTTTACCAGGTAAGCAAAACTCAGCCCCCCAGATTCCTTGTTGCAGACTGCTCAACTCAGCTGAGGTGGCAGCTTGGTTCTGGGAGGCATCCTGCACAATGCAGAACTTCAGATGGCAGACAGCCAGCCCCTCTTGGCCAGAGGCTCCTAAACACTAGTGCTGTCCCTTTTCCCAGGTAAGCAAAACTCAGTAGCCCAAGTTCCTGGTGGCATGTTGCTCGAGGCGCTTGGGACTCTCAAACGAGCTCAACTCGGCTGAGGTGGCAGCTTGGATCCGGGAGGCGTCCTGCGCAATGGAGAATTTCAGCAGGCAGCCGGCCACGAAGGGCCCCTGGGCTCTGAACAGAAATGCTGCCCTTGACACAGGTAAGTGTAACTCACCAGCTCAGGTTCTTGACGGAAGATTGCTGGGGCCATTTGGGACCCTCACAGCAGCCTGACTCTGCGGTGGTGGCAGCTTGGGTCGGGGAGGCATCCTGCGCAATGCAGAATTTGAGCAGGCAGCTGGCCAGTAAGGGCCCCTGGGCCCTGGGCACCAATGCTGCCCATTACACAGGGAAGTGTAACTCAGCAGCTCAGGTTCCTGATGGCAGATGGCAGGAGACACGTGGCGAGGCAAAAGCAGCTGGAGTGGGAACTGGTGCCAGCTTGGGCCTGGGAGGCACATTTGGCAATGCAGAAATATCAGCAGGCAGCCAGCCAGTCCAGGCGAGGCCTCCTGAACACCAATGCCAGCCCTTTCCCAGAAGAAGAAAACTCAGGAGCCCCAGGTTCCTGATGGCAGATTGCTGGAGCCCTTTGGGACCCTCACACCAGCCTGACTTTGCACTGGTGGCAGCTTGGGTCCGGAAGGCCTCCTGCACAATGCAGAGTTTCAGCAGAGAGCCGGCCGCTCCGGGCCACAGGTTCCTGAACACTAGTGCTGACCCTTTTACCAGGTAAGCAAAACTCAGCCCCCCAGATTCCTTGTTGCAGACTGCTCAACTCAGCTGAGGTGGCAGCTTGGTTCTGGGAGGCATCCTGCACAATGCAGAACTTCAGATGGCAGACAGCCAGCCCCTCTTGGCCAGAGGCTCCTAAACACTAGTGCTGTCCCTTTTCCCAGGTAAGCAAAACTCAGTAGCCCAAGTTCCTGATGGCATGTTGCTCGAGGCGCTTGGGACTCTCAAACGAGCTCAACTCGGCTGAGGTGGCAGCTTGGATCCGGGAGGCGTCCTGCGCAATGGAGAATTTCAGCAGGCAGCCGGCCACGAAGGGCCCCTGGGCTCTGAACAGAAATGCTGCCCTTGACACAGGTAAGTGTAACTCACCAGCTCAGGTTCTTGACGGAAGATTGCTGGGGCCATTTGGGACCCTCACAGCAGCCTGACTCTGCGCTGGTGGCAGCTTGGGTCGGGGAGGCATCCTGCGCAATGCAGAATTTGAGCAGGCAGCTGGCCAGTAAGGGCCCCTGGGCCCTGGGCACCAATGCTGCCCATTACACAGGGAAGTGTAACTCAGCAGCTCAGGTTCCTGATGGCAGATGGCAGGAGACATGTAGCGAGGCAAAAGCAGCTGGAGTGGGAACTGGTGCCAGCTTGGGCCTGGGAGGCACATTTGGCAATGCAGAAATATCAGCAGGCTGCCAGCCAGTCCAGGCGAGGCCTCCTGAACACCAATGCCAGCCCTTTCCCAGAAGAAGAAAACTCAGGAGCCCCAGCTTCCTGATGGCAGATTGCTGGAGCCCTTTGGGACCCTCAAACCAGCCTGACTTTGCACTGGTGGCAGTTTGGGTCCGCGAGGCATCCTGCGCAATGGAGAACTCCAGCAGGCAGACGGCCGGCTGCTCGGGCCACAGGCCCCTGAACATTAGGGCTGACCTTTTTCCCAGGTAAGCAAAACTCAGCAGCCCAAGTTCTTGGTGGCATATTGCTCAAGGCGCTTGGGACTCTCAAACGAGCTTGACTCGGCTGAGGTGGCAGCTGGGGTCTGGGTGGCATCCTGCGGAATTTCACCAGACAGCCTGCCACGAATGGTCCCTATGTCCTGAACACCAATGCTGCCCTTTCCCAGAAGAAGAAAACTCAGCGCCCCAGGTTCCTGATGGGAGATTGCTGGACACATTTGGGGGCCCTCAAACCAGCCTGACTCTGCGGTGCTGGCAGCTTGGGTCTGGGAGGCATCCTGCGCAATGCAGAATTTCATGAGCCAGCCGTCCACTAAGGGCCCCTGGACCCTGGACGCCAATGCCGCCCTTTACACAGGTAAGTGTAACTCACCAGCTCAGGTTCCTGATGGCAGATGGACAGGGCCATTTGGGACCCTCAAACTAGCCTGACTTTGCGGTGGTGGCAGCTTGGCTCCGGGAGGCATCCTGCGCAATGGAGAATTTAGCAGGAAGCCGGCCACGAAGGGCCCCTGACCTCTGAACAGAAATGCTGCCCTTTACACAGGTAAGTGTAACTCACCAGCTCAGGTTCCTGATGGAATACTGCTGGGGCCATTTGGGACCCTGAAACCAGACAGATCCTGCGGTGGCGGCAGCTTGGGTCTGGGAGGCATCCTGCGCAATGCAGAATTTCAGCAGGCAGCCTGCCACTAAGGGCCCCTGATTCCTGGACACCAATGCCGCCCTTTACACAGGGAAGTGTAACTCAGCAGCTCAGATTCCTGATAGCAGATTGCTGGACACATTTGGGGCCCTCAAAGCAGCCTAACTGTGCAGTGCTGGCAGCTTGGGTCTGGGAGGCATCCTGCGCAATGCAGAATTTCAGCAGGCAGACGGCTGGCCACTCCGGGCCACAGGCTCCTGAACACTAGTGCTGTCCCTTTTCTCAGCTAAGCAAAACTCAGCCGCCCAAGTTCCTGGTGGCATATTGCTCGAGGTGCTTGGGACTATCAAACGAGCTCGACTCGGCTGAGGTAGCAGCTGGGGTCTGGGAGGCATCCTGCGCAATGCGGAATGTTAGAAGGCAAACAGACAGCCACTCCGGGCCACGTGCTCCTGAAAACTAATGCTGACCCATTCCCCAGGTAAGCAAAACTCAGCCCCCGAGGTTCCTTGTTGCAGATAGCTGGAGGCGCCTGGGACTCACAAACGAGCCAGACTCGGCAGAGGTAGCAGCTGGGGTCCGGGAGGCATCCGGTGCAATGCAGAATTTCAGATGACCGACAGCCGGCCCCTCTGGACCAGAGGCTCCTAAACACTAGTGCTGTCCCTTTTCCCAGGTAAGCAAAACTCAGTAGCCCAGGTTCCTACTTTCAGATTGCTGGAGGTGCTTGGGAGTCTCAAACAAGATCAACTAGGCACAGGTGGCAGCTTGGGGCTTGGAGGGATCATGAGCAATGCAGAATTTCAGCAGACAGCAGGCCACTACGGGCCACTAAGGGCCCTGGACACCAATGCTGCCCTTTACACAGGTAAGTGTAACTCACCAGCTCCAGTTCCTGATGGCAGATTAATGGGCCCATTTGGGACCCTCAAAGCAGCCTGACTCTGCGGTGGTGAGAGCTTGGGTCTGGGAGGCATCCTGTGCAATGCAGAATTTCAGCAGGCAGCCGGCCACAAAGGACCCCTGGGCTCTGAACCGAAATCCTGCCCTTTACACACGTAAGTGTAACTCACCAGCTCAGATGCCTGATGGCAGGTGGCTGGAGCCACTTGGGACTCTCAAACCTGCCTGACTTTACAGAGGAGGCAGCTTGGGTTTTGGAGGCATCCCGCACAATGCGGAATTTCTGCAGGCAGCCGTCCACTAAGGGCCCTTGGGCCTGAAGACCAAGGCTAGTCCTTTAAAAAAGTAAGTGTAACTCAGCGGACCAGGCTCCTGATGGCAGGTAGCAGGGGACACGTGCCGAGGACGAAGCAGCGGGAGTTTGAACGGGTGCCAGCTTGGGCCTGGGAGGCATCCTGCGCAATACAGAATTTCAGCAGGCAGCCGGCCAGTCCAGGCGAGGCCTCCTGAACACCAATGCCAGCCCTTTCCCAGAAGAAGAAAACTCAGGAGCCCCAGGTTCCTGATGGCAGATTGCTGGAGCCCTTTGGGACCCTCAAACCAGCCTGACTTTGCACTGGTGGCAGCTTGGGTCCGCGAGGCATCCTGCGCAATGGAGAACTCCAGCAGGCAGACGGCCGGCTGCTTGGGCCACAGGCCCCTGAACATTAGGGCTGACCTTTTTCCCAGGGAAGCAAAACTCAGCCCCCCAAATTCCTTGTTGCAGACTGCTCAACTCAGCTGAGGTGGCAGCTTGGTTCTGGGAGGCATCCTGCACAATGCAGAACTTCAGATGGCAGACAGCCAGCCCCTCTTGGCCAGAGGCTCCTAAACACTAGTGCTGTCCCTTTTCCCAGGTAAGCAAAACTCAGTAGCCCAAGTTCCTGGTGGCATGTTGCTCGAGGCGCTTGGGACTCTCAAACGAGCTCAACTCGGCTGAGGTGGCAGCTTGGATCCGGGAGGCGTCCTGCGCAATGGAGAATTTCAGCAGGCAGCCGGCCACGAAGGGCCCCTGGGCTCTGAACAGAAATGCTGCCCTTGACACAGGTAAGTGTAACTCACCAGCTCAGGTTCTTGACGGAAGATTGCTGGGGCCATTTGGGACCCTCACAGCAGCCTGACTCTGCGCTGGTGGCAGCTTGGGTCGGGGAGGCATCCTGCGCAATGCAGAATTTGAGCAGGCAGCTGGCCAGTAAGGGCCCCTGGGCCCTGGGCACCAATGCTGCCCATTACACAGGGAAGTGTAACTCAGCAGCTCAGGTTCCTGATGGCAGATGGCAGGAGACACGTGGCGAGGCAAAAGCAGCGGGAGTGGGAACTGGTGCCAGCTTGGGCCTGGGAGGCATCCTGCGCAATACAGAATTTCAGCAGGCAGCCAGCCAGTCCAGGCGAGGCCTCCTGAACACCAATGCCAGCCCTTTCCCAGAAGAAGAAAACTCAGGAGCCCCAGGTTCCTGATGGCAGATTGCTGGAGCCCTTTGGGACCCTCAAACCAGCCTGACTTTGCACTGGTGGCAGCTTGGGTCCGCGAGGCATCCTGCGCAATGGAGAACTCCAGCAGGCAGACGGCCGGCTGCTCGGGCCACAGGCCCCTGAACATTAGGGCTGACCTTTTTCCCAGGTAAGCAAAACTCAGCAGCCCAAGTTCCTGGTGGCATATTGTTCACGGCGCTTGGGACTCTCAAACAAGGTCGACTAGGCACAGGTGGCAGCTTGGGGCTGGGAGGTATCCAGACCAATGCAGAATTTCAGGACACAGCAGTCCACTATGGGCCACTAAGGGCCCTCGACACCAATGCCACTCTTTCCATAGGTAAATATAACTCAGCAGCACAGTTTCCTGATGGCAGATTGCTGGAGCCACTTGGGGCTCTCAATCCAGCCTGACTTTATGCTGGTGACAGCTGGGGTCTGGGAGGCATCCTGCGCAATGCGGAATGTTAGAAGGCAAACAGACAGCCACTCCGGGCCACGTGCTCCTGAAAACTAATGCTGACCCTTTCCCCTGGTGAGCAAAACTCAGCCCTCCAGGTTCCTTGTTGCAGATAGCTGGAGGCGCCTGGGACTCACAAATGAGCCAGACTGGGCAGAGGCGGCAGCTTGGGTCCGGGAGGCATCCGGTGCAATGCAGAATTTCAGATGACCGACAGCCGGCCCCTCTGGACCAGAGGCTCCTAAACACTAGTGCTATCCCTTTTCCCAGGTAAGCAAAACTCAGCCCCCCAGATTCCTTGTTGCAGATTGCTTGATTCAGCTGAGGTGGCAGCTTGGGTCTGGGAGGCATCCTCTAACCCAGTAAGAACCAAAAAAATCCCCAACCCTTTCTTCTAACAAATGTTTAAATATATATATCCCTATGTTTTCATATTTACATTCACTTTAATATACATTTTTAATATAAATGTATATTGCTTACTTATACATTTATCTTTATCAATGTCAATTTATAAATAAGTTTTTATTCTATATTATATCTACTCCAAGCACTCATTTATCTATTTTATACATATTTTTATATATTGATTATCTATTCCCCTGTCAAGATTTTTACTTCTGTAACACTTAGGTTTTATTTTAAATAACATCTGCCTCTACTTAAATAAAAGCCAAAAAAATTCCTTTCCTTTGAAATATATTTACATATTTTTAAATTTATATTCCTATTTATAATTTATAGTGCCGTATGATGTTATTTATATTCTATATTACAAATCTGCATTTTACTTACTTATGTTTATATTTAAATATATATTCATAGTTTAGCAATTTCTCTTTATATAATTATTATATATTTCTATCTTAAGATTCACATTTTTATAAGACTTATAGTATTTAAAATAAAACTCCTGCCTCTAACCAAATAAAAACCAAAGACACCCCTTGATTTAAACAATAGTTAAAATTCTATTCACATCTACATTTATAATTTTTATTTATTATATTTATAGATATATATTAGAGAGAATACCTTTTATTATAATAATAGATGTATTATTTTTATATTATGTATTTCTTTTACTTATATTTATTCATATTAAATATTTATAGATATCGGTATATAAATTATATATTTGTATATCTGGATTTCTACTTTTATATTATTTCTATTTATATTATTTATTTAAAAAAACAGCCTATAACCTAAAAAAAATGAAAAAAATCTCCAATTTATTTTAACCTTTTTATATTTACATTCTATGTTTATATATCTTTCTTAATATATATAAATTATACTCCACTCTATATATAATGTTACAATTATATACCATATATTATACTTTTATGTATGTATCTGTTATCTATATTTGTCTACCACTCTAATTTCATACTTATTTTTAAATTTATATTTATTTCTATTTTCATGTATATGTTAGACCATATAAGTTCATTAACCCGACACATCAGAACCACAACAATACTGTACCTTTGTCAGCACCTGTACGCAGCCCACGCTCATCCCATTGCAGCACATCAAAACAAAACCTATTTCTATTACTAACGGAACAAACATCCCACCACATTGAACCCTAATAAAAACTCAAATAAACCTAACTGTAAATAAATTTTAAATCCCACTATAAGCAGCCCAAAGCCTCCACACATTCTCATCATAAACTTCCTCCTAAACCAATATCTCAAACACCCAAAAAACTCAAATACACCTTGAAAATGACACAACTACTATTAAAAACAAACACCCATTAAAAATTAAATCAAACCAACTCACTAGACTCAAAACTGTACAACTGACCCAAAACAGTACTAACAAAAAAAAGCTCTACGTTTATGCACAAATAATAACCAATAATCTGGAAAAGTTATTTGAAAAAATTTTACAAATTAATTAAAAGCATGAAAATAAAAAAATCTAAACTATTAAAATACTACAAAATATCACTAACTAAATTTAAAAAATATTGCCTATAAAAACCCACCATATAAATGCCCCTCTCCCCAACAATAAAACTAAAAACACCTAACGAACCAGAAAGAAATCAGAACTTAGGAACACTAAAACCATAGCGTTCAAGAAGTCACACCACATCCCTTATCATACACCAACTACAAACAACAGAAAACAATACAGTGAATTCTTAAAAACCACCTTAAACCCACTACATTGAAAAACATTTCAAAAATGAAAAACTGCATTTAACAAAAGCCATCTAATAAATTCACACCCAAAACTCCAGCAGCCCAGCTGGCCCTACCAAAGCTGTATGTTTATACATACATTAAACAAAACCAAAATGCCAGTAATACCTATCAGAAGTCTATGAAAGAAACCCCTTGAAATTTATCCTACCTCAAATACAAACCAACCCATCCAGAAAGTCAGCTTCACTCAAAAAACAACTTACACAGAGTTAATAATACCAAGAAATAAAACAACACACCATATACCACCAATGAATATAATAGTGAAGGAAAAAAAATACTCCACGTTTTTTTTCTTTTTTTTTATTTAAACTAACTTCTTTTATTAGCTAGAACAAAAGCTTTTGCCAAGACTGTAACAACAACTTCTTTTTCTTCTTCTCCTTCTGAAATATCCCTTCTCACTCCCAAATTCCTCACAACTTCTGAGTTTAAATCCAAGCAAAAAGCAAAATTCATGCACTTGTGCGTTCGATGCTCCTGCCAGATTCTCTGTTTCCCTCCACATCTTCTTACACTTTAATGTCTTCAGGCTGTCCTGCCGTGATGAGTTTGTCGGAAGAACTGGTAAAGGTAAAGAGAGGATTTCCCTGCCTCCCTCCCCAGAGCTGGTTTCCTCAGCCATTTCGCTCAATCCCAAGCCGGCAATGATGCACGCTCACCTGAAGCAGGGGAATAAATCTCTAAATGTCACTAAATACATAAAATGTACATTAATAAAAATACATAAATGTCACTAAATACATAAAAGCGCATCCCCATTGTTCCAAAACTCAGCAGCCCATGCGGCCAAGGTCAGAACTCTCTGCCCCCCGAGGACACGGCAACCAGCAGGGCCCTTTCTCCCACTCTCCAGCATGGACCTGTGAAGCCAGAGAGGAGTTTACAGAGACCGGGAGGCGGCGGGACGGGGCGGGCGCACGGCCCGACCTTCCAAAGCTGGCGGCAGCGAGGGCGGGGAGCGCCACGGCCCCGCTCCGCCGCCTGCCCGCCGCCCCGGGGCCGCCCCGCCGGGACTGTCCGGTCCGCGGTCGCTCCCAGCGCCTGGAGCGGGGCGGGCGCGGGCTCGGGCTCGCTGCCGCCCTGTTCCGACGCCGCTCGCCCGCCCCCGTCCGCTGCCCCGGCCCGCGGAGCGCTGCGACCGCACCTCCGCCGCCCGCCGAAACCGGCCCCGCCCGGCCGCCCCCGCCGCGGCCGTTCTTCTCGGCCATCGCGTCCCTTTGCCCTACCGACTGTCCTTCACCCGTCCCCGCCATTTACAGACCCTGGGCCGACCGCCGCTGGCTCCCGCCCCTCGCCCTTCTCTCGCTCGGCAGTCGCGTCCTTGCCCCGCCTCCGGCACTCAGCGGCGAGGGGCAGGGCGCTGGCTCGGGGGGGTGCGGTCCCGCTCTGTGGCCACAGGGGGAGGAGATTTATCGGGGTGTGCGATTTCCCCGCCCATTTCGCCGCCATCTTGAGAAGGTCAAAGAAAGTCCGCGACATTTGCGACGCGCCCTTCCCAAGATGGCGGCCGAGCAGGACCCTCGGAAGAAATAGGGGTTTACGCAGATGCCTCTCAGCAACCCACCTAAATATGCCCGCCCGCAGCGCCGCTGACCACATAGTCCGTGTCTTATACACTTAAAATGCCACATAAAAATCCGTCGGGGCCGCCATGGCGTTGGTGTTCCATGCAGGCAGCCGATTAAAACCGAGGCGGGCCCTCGACTTCCCCGCCCTTCTCGCTGCCATGTTGAGAAGGTCAAGGAAAAGTCCGCGACACCCGCGACTCGCCACTCCCAAAATGGCGGCCTCGCGGCTTCCGGTAGCTACAGAGCTGCAGTACCGCGCTCTGCCCACAAGGCGGCAGCACTGCCGCCCGCCCCGGCCGGGGGCGCAGCGCACCTCGGGGCTGTGGGCAGGGAAGGCGGCAAAAAAGAACAGGGGCGACCCCCGCCGAAAACTGCTCTGAAATAAATGCCAAAAACCTGCCTCTTACCCCACCAGAACCAAAAAAGCCCCCTTGATTTAAAGCCATGTTTAAATAATTTTTTTATTTCTATTTTCGTATTTATATTCACATGCATATCTATAGTAGACAGTGATGTAGCATGTAATTTATATAATATATTCTGTCTATGTCTATTATTTATATTTACTTATACAATCAATATAGAAAGATATTTATAAAAGCACAAAATATATTTCTATGTTTAAAATTACATTTCTATCATGCTTTCATTATTTAAAATAAAAATCCCATCCTAAATAAATAAATACAAAAAAGCTCTAGTCTTTTAAACTATATTGAAATATTTTTATATTTATAGCTCGCATGAGTATATTCACATTTATATTTGTAGTTTACATTTAAGCATTATATTAATCTATATATAATATGTATCCTATTCAAATAATAGAGATAAATTATTTTTTTAATTATGTACCATATCCACTGCTAAAACTTATTTTTTCTTATATTTTTAATTTTTATATTAACCTTTAGCTATTTATGATCTATTTCTATTCTTAGATTTCTACCTTTATATTATTTGTATTTATAATTTTTATACTAAAACACCTGCTGTTGCCAAATAAAAAACAAAACTCCCCTTTATTTTAAACTACTTAAAAAAACCTAGAGTATATCAATATGGAGTAACATATAACAAACTATAGATATGATAGATGTAAAATTGATATAAATATTGTAGTGTATTATAGGAAATAAACATAAATCAATACGATCCATAATACAAGCAATACTGTATATATCTTATATAAAGAATTGTTAAATAATTTAAAATATAAAATAACATAAATATATCTGCATATACTTGAAAAACATTTCTATATTTATACTTCGGTTGCGATTTCTTTCTGGGTATTTTCTGGGTCTTTTCCGGGTCTTTTCCTGCCCTTCTTGGAATTTTTTTCTGGGTTATTTCTTGTCCATCTTGGGGTTTTTTTCCGGGTTTTTTCTTGCCCATCTTCAGACTTTTTTTCCGGGTTTTTTCTTGCCCATCTTCAGACTTTTTTCTGGGTTTTTCCTTGCCCATCTCAGGGTTTTTTTCTTGGGGTTTTTTCTGGGTTTTTTTCTTGCCCATCTTGGATTATTTTCTGGGGTTTTTTTCTCATTTCTTTCTTGGCCATCCTGAGCTTTTTCTGGGTTTTTTCTTGTCCATCATGGGTTTTTTTTCTGGGTTTTTTCCTGCTCATCTTCGTCTGTTTTTCTGGGTTTTAAGCCAACATAGGTACATACCATGTCAGTTCATGCAATACAACCCGGCTGGGGATTTTTTATTCTAAATTTAACAAGGAGTCGCAAAACCTGGAAAGCAAAAGCCACACACAGAAGTTTAAATCCAGTCAGCATGCGCTCACACACGCAGAGACGAGCAGACACAGACAGACACAGTCACATGCTCTCACACACGCTCACACACTCTTCCCACTTACACGCTCACTGCGGCCCTTACTCGAGACGCTGAAGAACGTGCTGTGACACATCTTCTGGCTGCTGCTCCCTGACGTCAAATGGTAGATTCTGGGGAAATCAGCAGCCTCGGGGACCCGTGAGACAACAGGAAGGGTCAACGAGTGGCTATCTGACAGCTAGGACTTGTCCCCACTCTGGACTGATAAATTTTCTACCCAAAATCCAATAGAAAACAGATGTATAGGTACATACAACATAAGCCACCATAGGCAGATACAATACAAGCCAGGACTTGCAATAATTCCCTGGAAGATGAATTCTTGAGCCCTATTCCCTTTGAGAAAAAGGAACCTAAAGAACTACTGCAGTCATCTGAGGAGGTGCATCTGAAAAAAAAGTTAGGACAAGAGTCAGACTGTTGCAGGATAACAGAAGAGCTCCAGATATCCTGTGTCCATCTACAAATCCCATCTAGAGTCCAACAACACTCCACATTACAAAATCCAAGTCCCCGGGACCTCCCCTATTGCACCAGGCTGTGCGGCAGGGCAGAGCAGCTCCGGCACAAATGTGTGCAGACACCCGTGACACAGGACAGACAGGACAGGACAGACAATGGGGACATAACACAGACAGAAACCTCAGGCAAGGAAAATGGCTGCAAGGACTGAGAGAATGCAAAAGGAAATGACCAAGCTGAGACCGATGGTGAGCTGATGAGGCTCAGAGAACCCTGGAGGAAGAAGATGCTAACTGAAGGATTTATTCCAAGGACAGCAAAGACGGATGCCTAGGAATGCTATGGTCAGAATCCTCTACCTAACCTCATATTATTACAAGCCCTACTCCACCATAATGGAACCAGGTGGGGCATAGCTGTCCATGCAGCTCAGAACAAGACCTGACAAGACATCTGACTGGATGCTTCCAAAGAGAGAAGTGAGTCCGATGCCCGCCTGAGCTCCTGAGTCAAAAGTTCTATGGCCTGGGTGCCAGGCCAAGGAATGCAGAGATCACAGATGCTAACAATGATGCCAAGGTTTCTGACAGGCCCCCCCTAAGGTAAAAGACATGGGATACACAAACAACACATAATGCACAACAGACAAGTGACACGAGACACACCGGGACTGCTCTGCCCTGCTGCACACCTCAGCACTGTGATCAAAAGTGAGACTTGGCTTTTATGGGGCCTAAGGGGCCACTTCATGAACACCCCCCCCACCTCCAAATTGGACTCAAAAACCCCTCCCAGTAATTCCCAAACCAGCACCATGCTTCCATCCCCTCGGTGGGTCACAGCCCTCTACTTATCTCTCAGACATCTGCGGATACCAGTCTGTCTCAGGTGCAAAGAAAGGCCACCTCGTCAGCTGGGAAGGTCCTGCTGGCACCGGCTGGTGTCTCTCAGACAGCTGTATTAAAGAGAACCAAACATCAGTGCCTGATCTTGGCTCCGCATCGGCCAAAACCCCACAAGTCTGCTACTCACTGCGCTCCTAAGAAGGCCCGGCACCTCCTAACCCTGACCCCCTGCCATGGATGCAATGCATCTGCACCTGAAAGAAAGTGAGAACATATGTCAAACACCACCAGGATAACGCACAAGCTGCAGACACCTTATGTCAACCTAGGAACAGCATCTAGACCCCAAGTACAGCCCCCATTACTAATTCCAACTCCCCATGGTTTGTCCTATTGCAGCCGGCCATGCGGCAGGGCAGAACAGCTCCGGCACAAATGTGTGCAGACACCCGTGACACAGAACGTGACAAACAGGGGGACGTGAAACACGACACGTCATGCTTGTGGTGAGGGCCTCGAGGGGAGAAGGCAAAAGGGACCCCAAAGACACACCAGGGAACACGGCACACCGGACAACACGACACAGACCGGAGCTGTTCTGCACTGCCCGCCTGAAAGCTGCCATCAAAAGTAGAGCCTCTCCCTTTAGCTGTCCTAACAGGCCCTTGGACAAGAATGCTTTTCCCTCTGCTGTTTTTTAAATCTGGCCCAAGAACTCCCAACCCGCTACTCTCCCAACTCCAGGCCGTGGCCCCCGACTTATCTTTTGGATGATCGGTGATGTGGATCCACGTTGCACCTGAAATGAGTCTGCCTCGGAGGGCCCCGTGATGGCCTATGAGCCTCTCGCTCAGCTGCAATAAAGAAAACCAAAACCAAAGTGTGAGTTCAGAGTTATGTGGGCCAAATCCCACCAAGGCAGCTACTTGCCCTCTCCTGAGTGTGCCTGGCTCCTTCAGCCTCCAGCTTCATCCTGATTCCAAGGCTGTGGCCTTCATTGGGGTGGCACCTGGGTTAGAGAAAGGCAAAGTTAAATGGCATTCCTGTGAGTGCAGTGGATGACCTTGTGTGCTCTAAGACATGGCAATGCCTCTGCTAGGCTTCTGAACAGCCTTGTTTGGGGGGCCCTCAAATAAACACCCTTTCTCACCCTGCTGCCTGCAAACCCCCTCCCAAGAACTCCTAACTGGATACCTGCTCACCCTCCCTCTCCCAGTCACAATCCTCAACTCACCTGAAGCCTCAGTCTCAAACATCATCCTTGACACTGGGCAGATCCCTCTTGTGACATGATCAAGCTGCTGAAAAATGGTTGTTCTTGAGAGCTGAGCAATAACAACTACTTCTCTCCGCTGCTCACCTTGGCTTCTGGCATCCAGATTTACTTCCTAAAAAGAAAGACAAAGAACAGAGCTATAACAGAGTCACCATATACACTTCGGCTGCAGAGACAAATGGGGCCTCACCTGTTTGAGGCAATCCCCTCACCCGGGATGGGGCCCTCTGGCCCAGATTTAATCCATCTCAATCTGAAAAAAAAGTTAGGACAAGTGTCAAACTGTTGCAGGATAACTGATGAGCTTCAGATATCCTGTGTCCATCTAAAAATCCCATCTAGAGTCCAACTACACCCCACATTACACATTCCAAGTCCCCGGGCCCTCTCCTATCGCACCAGGCTATGCGGCAGGGCAGAGCAGCTCCGGCACAAATGTGTGCAGACACCCGTGACACAGGACAGACAGGACAGGACAGGACAGACAACGGGGACACAACAGGAACAGAAACCTCTAGGCAAGGAAAATGGCTGCAAGCACTGAGAGAATGCAAAATGAAATGACCGAGCTGAGACCGATGGTGAGCTGATAAGGCTCAGAGAACCCTGGAGGAAGAAGATGCTAACTGAAAGATTTATTCCAAGAACAGCAAAGATGGATGCCTAGGAATCCTACGGTCACAATGCTGTACCTAACCTCATATTATTACAAGTCCTCATCCACCACAATGGATCCAGGTGGGGCAGAGCTGTCCATACAGCTCAGAACAAGACCTGACAAGACATCTGACTGGATGCTTCCAAAGAGAGATGGAAGTCTGATACCTGTCTGAGCTCCCGAGTCAAAAGTTCTATGGCCTGGGTGCCAGGCCAAGCAATGCAGAGATCACAGGTGCTAACAATGATGCCAAGGTTTCTGACAGGCCCCCCCTAAGGTAAAAGACATGGGATACACAAACAACACATAATGCACAACAGACAAGTGACACGAGACACACCGGGACTGCTCTGCCCTGCTGCACACCTCAGCACTGTGATCAAAAGTGAGACTTGGCTTTTATGGGGCCTAAGGGGCCACTTCATGAACACCCTCCCCTCCAAATTGCACTTAAAAACCCCTCCCAGTAATTCCCAAACCAGCACCATTCCTTCATCCTCTCTGTGGGTCGCAGCCCTCTACTTATCTCTCAGACATCTGGGGATGCCCGTCTGTCTCAGGTGCAAAGAAAGGCCACCTCGTCAGCTGGGAAGGTCCTGCTGGCACCGGGCTGGTGTCTCTCTGACGGCTGTATTAAAGAGAACCAAACATCAGTGCCTGATCTTGGCTCCGCATCGGCCAAAACCCCACCAGTCTGCTACTCACTGCGCTCCTAAGAAGGCCCGGCACCTCCTAACCCTGACCCCCTGCCATGGATGCAATGCATCTGCACCTGAAAGAAAGTGAGAACATATGTCAAACACCACCAGGATAACGCACAAGCTGCAGACACCTTATGTCAACCTAGGAACAGCATCTAGACCCCAAGTACAGCCCCCATTACTAATTCCAACTCCCCATGGTTTGTCCTACTGCAGCAGGCCATGCGGCAGGGCAGAACAGCTCCGGCACAAATGTGTGCAGACACCCGTGACACAGAACGTGACAAACAGGGGGACGTGAAACACGACACGTCATGCTTGTGGTGAGGGCCTCGAGGGGAGAAGGCAAAAGGGACCCCAAAGACACACCAGGGAACACGGCACACCGGACAACACGACACAGACCGGAGCTGTTCTGCACTGCCCGCCTGAAAGCTGCCATCAAAAGTAGAGCCTCTCCCTTTAGCTGTCCTAACAGGCCCTTGGACAAGAATGCTTTTCCCTCTGCTGTTTTTTAAATCTGGCCCAAGAACTCCCAACCCGCTACTCTCCCAACTCCAGGCCGTGGCCCCCGACTTATCTTTTGGATGATCGGTGATGTGGATCCACGTTGCACCTGAAATGAGTCTGCCTCGGAGGGCCCCGTGATGGCCTGTGAGCCTCTCGCTCAGCTGCAATAAAGAAAACCAAAACCAAAGTGTGAGTTCAGAGTTATGTGGGCCAAATCCCACCAAGGCAGCTACTTGCCCTCTCCTGAGTGTGCCTGGCTCCTTCAGCCTCCAGCTTCATCCTGATTCCAAGGCTGTGGCCTTCATTGGGGTGGCACCTGGGTTAGAGAAAGGCAAAGTTAAATGGCATTCCTGTGAGTGCAGTGGATGACCTTGTGTGCTCTAAGACATGGCAATGCCTCTGCTAGGCTTCTGAACAGCCTTGTGTGGGGGGGCCCTCAAATAAACAAATAAACACCCTTTCTCACCCTGCTGCCTGCAAACCCCCTCCCAAGAACTCCTAACTGGATACCTGCTCACCCTCCCTCTCCCAGTCACAATCCTCAACTCACCTGAAGCATCAATCTCAAACATCATCCTTGACACTGGGCAGATCCCTCTTGTGACATGATCAAGCTGCTGAAAAATTGTTGTTCTTGAGAGCTGAGCAATAACAACCACTTCTCTCCGCTGCTCACCTTGGCTGCTGGCATCCAGATTTACTTCTTAAAAAGAAAGACAAAGAACGGTGCTGTAACCGAGTCACCATATACACTTCGGCTGCAGAGACAAATGGGGCCTCACCTGTTTGAGGGAATCCCCTCACCCGGGATGGGGCCCTCTGGCCCAGATTTAATCCATCTCAATCTGAAAAAAAAGTTAGGACAAGAGTCAAACTGTTACAGGATAACTGATGAGCTCCAGATATCCTGTGTCCATCTAAAAATCCCATCTAGAGTCCAACTACACCCCACATTACACATTCCAAGTCCCCGGGCCCTCTCCTATCGCACCAGACTATGCGGCAGGGCAGAGCAGCTCCGGCACAAATGTGTGCAGACACCCGTGACACAGGACAGACAGGACAGGACAGACAACGGGGACACAACAGGAACAGAAACCTCTAGGCAAGGAAAATGGCTGCCAGGACTGAGAGAATGCAAAAGGAAATGACCGAGCTGAGACCGATGGTGAGCTGATGAGGCTCAGAGAACCCTGGAAGAAGAAGATGCTAACTGAAGGATTTATTCCAAGAACAGCAAAGATGGATGCCTAGGAATCCTACGGTCACAATGCTGTACCTAACCTCATATTATTACAAGTCCTCATCCACCACAATGGATCCAGGTGGGGCAGAGCTGTCCATACAGCTCAGAACAAGACCTGACAAGACATCTGACTGGATGCTTCCAAAGAGAGATGGAAGTCTGATACCTGTCTGAGCTCCCGAGTCAAAAGTTCTATGGCCTGGGTGCCAGGCCAAGGAATGCAGAGATCACAGGTGCTAACAATGATGCCAAGGTTTCTGACAGGCCCCCCCTAAGGTAAAAGACATGGGATACACAAACAACACATAATGCACAACAGACAAGTGACACGAGACACACCGGGACTGCTCTGCCCTGCTGCACACCTCAGCACTGTGATCAAAAGTGAGACTTGGCTTTTATGGGGCCTAAGGGGCCACTTCATGAACACCCTCCCCTCCAAATTGCACTTAAAAACCCCTCCCAGTAATTCCCAAACCAGCACCATTCCTTCATCCCCTCTGTGGGTCGCAGCCCTCTACTTATCTCTCAGACATCTGGGGATGCCCGCCTGTCTCAGGTGCAAAGAAAGGCCACCTCGTCAGCTGGGAAGGTCCTGCTGGCACCGGGCTGGTGTCTCTCTGACGGCTGTATTAAAGAGAACCAAACATCAGTGCCTGATCTTGGCTCCGCATCGGCCAAAACCCCACAAGTCTGCTACTCACTGCGCTCCTAAGAAGGCCCGGCACCTCCTAACCCTGACCCCCTGCCATGGATGCAATGCATCTGCACCTGAAAGAAAGTGAGAACATATGTCAAACACCACCAGGATAACGCACAAGCTGCAAACACCTTATGTCAACCTAGGAACAGCATCTAGACCCCAAGTACAGCCCCCATTACTAATTCCAACTCCCCATGGTTTGTCCTATTGCAGCAGGCCATGCGGCAGGGCAGAACAGCTCCGGCACAAATGTGTGCAGACACCCGTGACACAGAACGTGACAAACAGGGGGACGTGAAACACGACACGTCATGCTTGTGGTGAGGGCCTCGAGGGGAGAAGGCAAAAGGGACCCCAAAGACACACCAGGGAACACGGCACACCGGACAACACGACACAGACCGGAGCTGTTCTGCACTGCCCGCCTGAAAGCTGCCATCAAAAGTAGAGCCTCTCCCTTTAGCTGTCCTAACAGGCCCTTGGACAAGAATGCTTTTCCCTCTGCTGTTTTTTAAATCTGGCCCAAGAACTCCCAACCCGCTACTCTCCCAACTCCAGGCCGTGGCCCCCGACTTATCTTTTGGATGATCGGTGATGTGGATCCACGTTGCACCTGAAATGAGTCTGCCTCGGAGGGCCCCGTGATGGCCTGTGAGCCTCTCGCTCAGCTGCAATAAAGAAAACCAAAACCAAAGTGTGAGTTCAGAGTTATGTGGGCCAAATCCCACCAAGGCAGCTACTTGCCCTCTCCTGAGTGTGCCTGGCTCCTTCAGCCTCCAGCTTCATCCTGATTCCAAGGCTGTGGCCTTCATTGGGGTGGCACCTGGGTTAGAGAAAGGCAAAGTTAAATGGCATTCCTGTGAGTGCAGTGGATGACCTTGTGTGCTCTAAGACATGGCAATGCCTCTGCTAGGCTTCTGAACAGCCTTGTGTGGGGGGGCCCTCAAATAAACAAATAAACACCCTTTCTCACCCTGCTGCCTGCAAACCCCCTCCCAAGAACTCCTAACTGGATACCTGCTCACCCTCCCTCTCCCAGTCACAATCCTCAACTCACCTGAAGCATCAATCTCAAACATCATCCTTGACACTGGGCAGATCCCTCTTGTGACATGATCAAGCTGCTGAAAAATTGTTGTTCTTGAGAGCTGAGCAATAACAACCACTTCTCTCCGCTGCTCACCTTGGCTGCTGGCATCCAGATTTACTTCTTAAAAAGAAAGACAAAGAACGGTGCTGTAACCGAGTCACCATATACACTTCTGCTGCAGAGACAAATGGGGCCTCACCTGTTTGAGGCAATCCCCTCACCCGGGATGGGGCCCTCTGGCCCAGATTTAATCCATCTCAATCTGAAAAAAAAGTTAGGACAAGAGTCAAACTGTTGCAGGATAACTGATGAGCTCCAGATATCCTGTGTCCATCTACAAATCCAATCTAGAGTCCAACTACACCCCACATTACACATTCCAAGTCCCCGGGCCCTCTCCTATCGCACCAGGCTATGCGGCAGGGCAGAGCAGCTCCGGCACAAATGTGTGCAGACACCCGTGACACAGGACAGACAGGACAGGACAGGACCGACAATGGGGACATAACACAGACAGAAACCTCTAGGCAAGGAAAATGGCTGCCAGGACTGAGAGAATGCAAAAGGAAATGACCGAGCTGAGACCGATGGTGAGCTGATGAGGCTCAGAGAAGCCCGGAGGAAGAAGGTGCTAACTGAAGGATTTATTCCAAGAACAGCAAAGATGGATGCCTAGGAATCCTACGGTCACAATGCTGTGCCTAACCACATATTATTACAAGTCCTAATCCACCACAATGAATCCAGGTGGGGCAGAGCTGTCCATACAGCTCAGAACAAGACCTGACAAGACATCTGACTGGACACTTCTAAAGAGAGAACTTTTGACTGGGGAGCTCAGACAGGTATCAGAATCGCATCTATGGCCTGGGTGCCAGGCCAAGGAATGCAGAGATCACAGATGCTAACAATGATGCCAAGGTTTCTGACAGACCCCTCAAAGGGCTAAGGGAAAGGACAGGAGATACACAATAGACAAGAGACACGAGACACACCGGGACTGCTCTGCCCTGCTGCACACCTCAGCACTGTGATCAAATGTGAGACTTGGCTTTCATGGGGCCTAAGGGGCCACTTCATGAACATCCATCTCCCCCCCCCATCCCCAAAATTGGACTCAAAAACCCCTCCCAGTAATTCTCAAACCAGCACCCTGCTTTCATCCCCTCTGTGAGTCACAGCCCTCTACTTATCTCTCAGACATCTGGTGATGCCAGTCTGTCTCAGGTGCAAAGAAAGGCCACCTCATCAGCTGGGAAGGTCCTGCTGGCACCAGGCTGGTGTCTCTCAGACAGCTGTATTAAAGAGAACCAAACATCAGTGCCTTAATGTGGCACCACATCGGCCAAAACCCCACCAGTCTGCTACTCACCGCGCTCCTAAGAAGGCCCGGCACTTCCTAACCCTGACCCTCTGCCACACATGCAATGCATCTGCACCTGAAAGAAAGTGAGAACATATGTCAAACACCACCAGGATGACTCACAATCTGCAAACACCTTATGCCAATCTAGGAATAACATCTAGAGCCCAAGTACAGCCCACATTACAAATTTCAACTCCCCATGGTTTGTCCTATTGCAGCAGGCCATGCGGCAGGGCAGAACACCTCCGGCACAAATTTGTGCAGACACCCATGACACAGAACGTGACAAACAGGGGGACATGCAACACAACACATCATGCTTGTGGTGAGGGCCTCGAGGGGAGAAGGCAAAAGGGACCCCAAAGACACACCAGGGAACACGGCACACCGGACAACACGACACAGACCAGAGCTGTTCTGCACTGCCCGCCTGAAAGCTGCCATCAAAAGTAGAGCCTCTCCCTTTAGCTGTCCTAGGAGGCCCTTGGAGAAGATTGCTTTTTCCGCTGCCAATTTTTAAATCTGCCCCAAGAACTCTCAACCCACTATTCTCTCATCTCCAGGCTGTGGTCCCAGACTTATCTTTTGGACGATCGGTGATGTGGATCCACGTTGCACCTGAAATGAGTCTGCCTCGGAGGGCCCCGTGATGGCCTGTGAGCCTCTCGCTCAGCTGCAATAAAGAAAACCAAAACCAAAGTGTGAGTCCAGAGTTATGTGGGCCAAATCCCACCAAGGCAGCTACTTGCCCTCTCCTGAGTGTGCCTGGCTCCTTCAGCCTCCAGCTTCATCCTGATTCCAAGGCTGTGGCCTTTATTAGGAGTGGCACCTGGGTTAGAAAGGCAAAGTTAAATGGCATTCCTGTGAGTGCAGTGGATGACCTTGTGTGCTCTAAGACATGGCAATGCCTCTGCTAGGCTTCTGAACAGCCTTGTGTGGGGGGGCCCTCAAATAAACAAATAAACACCCTTTCTCACCCTGCTGCCTGCAAACCCCCTCCCCAGAACTACTAAACTGGATACCTGCTCACCCTCCCTCCCCCAGTCACAATCCTCAACTCACCTGAAGCCTCAGTCTCAAACATCATCCTTGACACTGGGCAGATCCCTCTTGTGACATGATCAATATGCTGAAAAAATGTTGTGCTTGACACAGCTTGGAATTTCAGGGAGTTGCACTCCTTAATAAAAAAAAAAAAAACCCAAAAAACCACAAACAATCCTAAAAACAAACAAAGAAAAAAAAAAAGAAACAAACAAAAACCCACAAAAACAATAAAACCCAAAACACCTAACTCCCCACAGAAACAAAAAAAACCACAGAAACCATCAAAAAATCCAAAAAACCAACTAAAACCAACCAAAAACCCCAAAAAGAAAACCAAAAAAATCAAAAATTCCACCAAAAGAAATCCAACCAAAAAAAAAACCAGAGCAAAACTAAAAATTACAAAAGCACCTTACCACTCCTAAACACAAAACCCAAATTCACAAACCTAAATACTCCCTGCATTCCATGCTGTTTTCTACACAGAATCTTCCAAGCCTCTGTACTTTAGATGCCCAGAAACACCTGCTGAAAAGAAGCTGAGACGAGCTCAAAAAGCCTCTTCACTGAAATGAGAGGAGAGCTGTTATGCCAGCACATCCCAGAGAGGGAATGAAGCCCGTCAGCCACGGCTGGGGTTAATATACCCCTGATTGTGCCCGCCCCTTGTTCCTATGGTACCCGGAAAAAGGGAGGGGGCGAATCCCACCAAGCCCTCAGAGCAGCTGCAGCTGTTTGGCTCCTCTGACTCACATTCAAGGGCAGTAAAGGGCTTCTTATAGAAGAAAACTCTTCAGAAAAATTACAGTGCTTTCTTTTTTGCAACAACTGCTTGGAGCAGAAGAACAGAAAACTGGCAAGATATAAAACTTTGTGGTAAGGTTACATAGCTAGATCAATTGGGTAATTTGCTGTTACCTTACATAATTATTCTGTGTTTAACAAAAGCCATCTAATAAATTCACACCCAAAACTCCAGCAGCCCAGCTGGCCCTACCAAATCTCTATGTTTATGCATACAGTAAACAAAACCAAAATCCCAGTAATAGCTTATCAGAAGTCTATGAAAGAAACCTATTGAAATTGATCCTACCTCGAATACAAAACAACCCATGCAAAGTTAGCTTGACTCAAAAAACAATTTACACAGAGCTAATAACACCAAGAAATAAAACAACACACCATATACCACCAATGAATATAATAGTGAAGAAAAAAGAAACCTTTTTTTTTTTTTTAATTTAAACTAACTTCTTTTATTAGCTAGAACAAAAGCTTTTGCCAGGACTGCAACAACAACTTCTTCTCCTTCTTCTCCTTCTGAAATGTCCCTTCTCCTTCCCAAATTCCTTACAACTTCTGAGTTTACATCCAAGCAAAAAGCAAAATTCGTGCACTTGTGCGTTCGATGCTCCTGTCAGATTCTCTTTTTCCCTCCACATCTTCTTACACTTTCAGTCTTCACGCTGTCCTGCCGTGATGAGTTTGACGGAAGAATTGGTAAACGTTAAGAGAGGATTTCCCTGCCTCCCTCCCCAGAGCTGGTTTCCTTAGTGCATTTCACTCAATCCCAGGCCGGCAATGATGCACGCTCACCTCAAGCGTGCAAGGCTCACGATCGCTCGGCTAAATTCGGCTGTAATCGGCTAAACTCGGCTATTGTCGGCTAAATTCGGCTGGACTCGACCCTTCGGCGCGGCTCGGCTCGCTTCGGCCGAACTCGGAGCCGCTGCGTGCGCTCGGCGCGGCTCGGCTCGCTTCGGCCGAACTCGGAGCCGCTCTGTGCGCTCGGCGCGGCTCGGCTCGCTTCGGCCGAACTCGGAGCCGCTCTGTGCGCTCGGCGCGGCTCGGCTTTATTCGGCCGAACTCGGAGCCGCTCTGTGCGCTCGGCGCGGCTCGGCTTCATTCGGCCGAACTCGGAGCCGCTCTCCGTGCGCTCGGCGCGGCTCGGCTCGCTTCGGCCGAACTCGGAGCCGCTTTGTGCGCTCGGCGCGGCTCGGCTCGCTTCGGCCGAACTCAGAGCCGCTCTCCGTGCGCTCGGCGCGGCTCGGCTTCATTCGGCCGAACTCGGAGCCGTTCTGTGCGCTCGGCGCGGCTCGGCTCGCTTCGGCCGAACTCGGAGCCGCTCTGTGCGCTCGGCGCGGCTCGGCTTCTTTCGGCCGAACTCGGAGCCGCTCTGTGCGCTCGGCGCGGCTCGGATTTATTCGGCCGAACTCGGAGCCGCTCCGTGCGCTCGACGCGGCTCGGCTTTATTCGGCCGAACTCGGAGCCGCTCTCCGTGCGCTCGGCGCGGCTCGGCTTTATTCGGCCGAACTCGGAGCCGCTCTCCGTGCGCTCGGCGCGGCTCGGCTTCATTCGGCCGAACTCGGAGCCGCTCTGTGCGCTCGGCGCGGCTCGGCTCGCTTCGGCCGAACTCGGAGCCGCTCTCCGTGCGCTCGGCGCGGCTCGGCTTTATTCGGCCGAACTCGGAGCCGCTCCGTGCGCTCGACGCGGCTCGGCTCGCTTCGGCCGAACTCGGAGCCGCTCCGTGCGCTCGACGCGGCTCGGCTTCATTCGGCCGAACTCGGAGCCGCTCTGTGCGCTCGGCGCGGCTCGGCTTCTTTCGGCCGAACTCGGAGCCGCTCTGTGCGCTCGGCGCGGCTCGGCTTTATTCGGCCGAACTCGGAGCGGCTCTGTGCGCTCGGCGCGGCTCGGCTCGCTTCGGCCGAACTCGGAGCCGCTCTCCGTGCGCTCGGCGCGGCTCGGATTTATTCGGCCGAACTCGGAGCCGCTCCGTGCGCTCGGCGCGGCTCGGCTTCATTCGGCCGAACTCGGAGCCGCTTTGTGCGCTCGGCGCGGCTCGGCTTCATTCGGCCGAACTCGGAGCCGCTCCGTGCGCTCGGCGCGGCTCGGCTTCATTCGGCCGAACTCGGAGCCTCTCCGTGCGCTCGGCGCGGCTCGGCTTTATTCGGCCGAACTCGGAGCCGCTCTCCGTGCGCTCGGCGCGGCTCGGCTTTATTCGGCCGAACTCGGAGCCGCTCAGTGCGCTTGTGAGCCTTAAACACAATGCACAGAGCTCCAGTATTAAGCCTAGAACTTCCTAATATCTTGTTAGATAAACTTTCTGTAGCTTAGGGAGTTATTCTAGGCAAGTGTTAATACACAGACCATTGTTGTATTTGTCCTTGCTTTTCCGCAGTTTAAATAGTTTTTCTGCTGACCAATCTCATGGCTGCTGCTCAGCTCTGATCACAGTTCTGCTGTCTCTGAGGCCTGCCTTTTGCAGCTTTCCCAAACACCTCTGATTTTACACATTCCCACAGTACTCAGTGCTGGATGAACCCTAGTGCAGAAACAGAGGAAGCAGGATTTAGAGTGAGTCTACTCACCCAAAGTACTGGGAAAGAAACTCCCTATCAGATGAGTTCTGCAGATCACAGACAGGAGGAAATGCAGTTGCAATGGGTTACGCCTGGGAACTGTGCTCACATGCAGTTTCCCTGGGGGTTTTTGGCCCTGCTAGCAAACGTCACCCTTGGAAGCACATGAGCAGAAACAGATGGGTCCCCCAGCGAGCACCTTGCTAAGATAACCCTCACAAAAAAACCATTCCATCCCCTGTGGTAAATTATAACTGCTGAACTGCCAGCTGATGGCATTGCTGCCCCAGGGCTCTGTGTTTGTAACTCTGCACACGTTGGGAGCGAGAGCAGCTGAGCTGACGCCTTTCTATGGGGAAGAGCCTTCAGTTTGCACATCCTTTTCAACCATTTCAAGCAAAGACACCGGCCCAGGGTTACAAGGAATAACAGCTGTGGAACTTCTCCTGGAAAATGCTACAGCTGAAATAAAGCTGCCAAGGTGTGCTGATATGGGCCATTCTTGTTTCTCACACAGAACCTGTCACAAAACTAAATGCTGCAACAGGAGCAGACAGCATGCCAAGCAGGCACTGCTGATCTGAAATGCATCCAAAATAACTAAACCTCCTGAGCCTGGAAATCCTGGCTTGAAATTCCATTACAATAAACTTTCCAGCACTGGCACTCTGGGATTTGGAAAGTAGAGTCTGTTCTCTTGGTCTTGTTAATTCCTTGATTTATCCTCACTTTTGTGTTCAGCCCCAAATAAGTCAGATTCTACTCAATTACAGTCTGAACTGGACAATATTTCCCTACTCAGCTGAGTGGTGTTCCATCACAGTGAAATAAAAAAAAAGGCTACAAAGATGCAGCACAGGTGTCTTCTTTCCTTAGCTTGCTATGCCTACTTTTTTATTACTACTCCATTTTCCTAGAAACCTACTTAGACTGGGAGAATACTACCAGTTACCTGCCTATCTGTGAAAGTTATCACAAAAACCAGAAGAAATAATCCAGATTAGGACCAAAAACAGCCCCCTCAAAAATTGCCACATCTGCAGAAGAGAATTCCACCAATAAGCCTGTTCTGGTGCAGATATCGCAGGCAGAATTTTTTTTTCCAAGCAAAATACAGCTGGACCTTGACTAATCCTTCACATTGAAATGAAGTTGTATTTTTGTACCTGGGAAAACTCTAATAAGTATAGTCAAAGAAACTATTCTGATAGAGAAGGGAAATACCTCCTGTATTCACATGTTAAAAAGTCTTGGATTGGTTCCTCAACATTTTGGAATTCACTTCCAGTTTTCTTGCCCAGCACAGCAATCACTGCCAGTCTCAGTCACAGGTGCATTGACAGAATCCTAAAAGATGCTGAGGACCAGTCCTAAATTCATTTATGAGTTCAGTTCTGTTATCAGAAGGATAGCATCAGTTTTCTTTGTCCCTATCTAGTTTTCTTCCTCAATTTTCAATTTCCCAGAAGGGAAGCCCCAGACTCCCACATTTGTCCTTTCCTTACTGGAAGCCTCCTCAGGGAAGATGAGGCATTATCAGATGTCATTTCTTCCCTTGTCCTGGGGACCCTCAAACACCACCACAGTCTGATTACTTGTTTAGAGACAAAACCATTTCAGTTAGTGCTAGGAACCTTGTCCCACCTCTATTGGATCTCTATTTCCGCTTCTCTTGTATTTTTATTTCACCAGACTGCAACTTGTTCAGATTTGCTTGTCAGCAAACCTGGCATGTCAAAAAATTGTTCAACTGAGACGCTCCATCGCAAAGTGCTTAGGCTATCAGATAACCCAGGCAATGTTTTACTCACACCCTGATAATTAAAATTATTAAACTTGCATCCCACCTAGCATGTTGACACAGCATTACCAGGAAACAAAGTTCATTTTGTCTACACATGCAAAAATCATGAGGTGAAAGACGTGGCAGAGCATTTTGACTGATACAGCAAAGTTCTTACGACATAAAGTAGTGTGTGTGGTTTTCCTGGTTGGGTTTTTTTTTTTTTTTGGTTGCTGTGTCTTTATTTTTTTTAATAATACACAAAGTTCAGTCATTTGAGAAAATCATCAAAGAGTAATTGCCACACCAGCGCTATTTAGCATGCTCCTTTCTCCTTTTTTCCCTGACTGAAACCCATATCAAGTAATTACATGCAATTAAACATATTCTTTCCAATGCTTTTGCCTTGTTTTCTTTTTTCATTTCACTACAATTACTGTGAATTCTCTTTTACTCATCAACTTGCACTTTTCAAGCAAATTTTCATGCATTTTATGCATCAAAAGGGCCAATACCTCAAAGAGGAGGATCTTTGTAGCCTGCCCTGATGGAGGGCCATTTCATCCAAATCTCATCATTTTCATCCAAATCTGTTCTGCGTCTCATCAAGGCTCTGATAATGGGCTCTACACAGCAGAAATAGTCAAATTGCAGTTTGAACCAGAGAAATTTTTTTTATTTGCTGCAAAGTAGCAATTACAATCTTCAGCTACAAAAGGGAACCTCTCAAACAACAGTGCTGTAAATCAAGCAGTTTGTTCACTTGAGATAGGAACCTAATAAGAGAAAAATATTCTCCAAAAGAATTCATCCCATCATTGAATTTTTAGGCTGTTTGAGATACAGACTGTGTCTCAAAGGGGATGCCTAAGGGGGTCTTAAGAGCTACACAGGCAGTGGTATGGTGCAAATAACAAACACATGTGAGTCAGCACTGACAGACAGAAAGGGCAGGATCCCTGTCCTTTATCAAATCACTATGGATAGGATCTTCCTTGTCTCAAATATTTTAGGAGCACAAACACTCTTCAGCCTCCATTAAATAACATGGTATTGACTCCTCTCTATGCCAAGGATTGAAGAAACATGCTACAGCCTCACCTAGAGGAGTTATAACAACTCCCAGTCCTATGCACAGGTGACCTGTCCAATTACTAACTAAAACAGATTAATAACAGAAATATAGTCAGAGACCAACAGAACTAATAAACCTTCTTCTACAGAACATCATACTTGTTTCTCATCCTCTCCATGAACCAGTCGCCACCAAAAACATATTGGGAAACCAGAGAGCCTGAAGGAAATCATTCCTCCATGCACTCCATGTTCTTAGCACTCAAAGCTCCAGGGAATTTTCCTTGAGCAGGTAAGGATATGGTGACAATGCACTTTGAGACTATTACTGCATGATGCTCCCAGGCAATCCATTCAAACAGACTGGTTCACCTCAGCCCAGCTGAGCACACCACAGGAGCAGAATAACTCTGCTAGAGCTGGTTTCTGTATGGAACAGGCTGATGAGCTCCAGCCACTGTGCTGTGCCCAGTGATTCCAGCTCAGCTCTCTGAATTTCTGCTGAAATGGGAGGGCAGATTGCCAACACAGGCTGGGATTAGACAGAAGGCAGCACTGGAATCAGCTGGGGGCTCAGGACTCAGGAGCTCCCCACCTGAGAGCTCACATGTGTTTTGTTCTGCTGAAAATCCAATTTTGTCACTGGTCTGGAAAGAGGAGTGTTCTTGAATCATTTTCATCTGAGAAGCAGTTGAAAATATGTATAGAAATATATAGTATACATAGAAATATATGTTATATAGAATATATGCTTTATATATATAATATTGTCTCTATTATTATATATAATTATATATTTTATATATTATATATTATTAATATATATTATATCTAATTCGCTATATCTAGAGCTATATCTAGAGCTATGTGTTAAACCATCCATTTTTGCCTGAACATCAGTTCCCTGTCTGAAGTTAAAATCATGAACAGTGAACATGTTATGGACAGTGGAAGCTGAAAGCCAAACTAATTTACAGATGGATCCTGAAAACTCAGCAGAGTTAGACTACTGAAGTCAAAAGGCTCCAATATTTTATTTTCTATTTTAACCTAAAAAGGACAGTCTGGTGACATTTCAGGTTCAAATTGAGGTTGGGATAACAATTGAAATTGTAGAAGTAAAATGCCACAAGTTCTGTACATGACTGGAATCAACTTAGTCCACACAGCTATGAAGGGGGTGATACCAGCAGTAATCAATTCCTAATGTTGTTTCCTGTGAGTACAATGAATTGTATAAACATAAATGCTCAAGAGTTAAGTTTATGGTTGGGTTCTTCAAAACACAAACTTTTAGGGATTGTAAAAACGCCTGGCTTTTCCTTCTTCCTCAGAGAATTCTCACCTGGTATTTTGCTTTGACAATTTATGCTTCTACTCTGAATCTGAAAATAATCATCAGTAACTCAAACGGGCATAGGAAAATATACATTATTTTTTTCCCAGTCAACCCATGATACCACTGCACAGTTTTGTGAGGGAAAGTTTCATTTGCCTTCCAGCCATCAGGCACTGGCCAGCATTCAAGCAAGCACATCCATTCAGATGAAGGACCGGCTTGTGGCATGACTGAGCAGCCAAATTGAACTCATCCTTGGAGTGAACCCAATTAATATTTGTAAATAGAATATATACTTCATATATAATATTATATATATGATTATATGTAATTATATATTTTATATATATTTATGAATATATATTATACATAATTCTATATAACATACAACCATACTTAGAACACATCTGGATTGTACCTAGAACTATACCTAGAATATACCTGGCACGTACCTAAAACACACCTAGAACACACCTAGAACACACCTAGAACATTACCTAGACCATACCTAGAACATGGTCTAGAACATGATCTAGAAGGTACCCAGAACATTACCTAGAACGTATCTAGAACATAGTCTAGAGCATTACCTAGAACGCACCTAGAGCATTACCTAGAACGGACCTAGAACTTGATCTAGAATATTACCAAGAACAGTGCCTAGAACACACATAGAACGTGACCTAAAACGTGACCAAGAACTCTATCTAGACCATACCTAGACCCTTTTTACGACACCTTTTACGACAGTCGCGCTGTACGGCACCTTTTACGACAGTCGCGCTTTACGGCCGGTTTTACGACAGGCGCGCTTTACGACACCTTTTACGACAGTCGCGCTTTACGGCACCTTTTACGACAGTCGCGCTTTACGGCCGGTTTTACGACAGTCGCGCTTTACGGCACCTTTTACGACAGTCGCGCTTTACGGCCGGTTTTACGACAGTCGCGCTTTACGGCACCTTTTACGACAGTCGCGCTTTACGACACCTTTTACGACAGTCGCGCTTTACGACACCTTTTACGACAGTCGCGCTTTACGGCCGGTTTTACGACAGTCGCGCTTTACGGCACCTTTTACGACAGTCGCGCTTTAAGGCCGGTTTTACGACAGTCGCGCTTTACGGCCGGTTTTACGACAGGCGCGCTTTACGGCACCTTTTACGACAGTCGCGCTTTACGGCACCTTTTACGACAGTCGCGCTTTACGACACCTTTTACGACAGTCGCGCTTTACGGCTGGTTTTACGACAGGCGCGCTTTACGACACCTTTTACGACAGTCGCGCTTTACGACACCTTTTACGACAGGCGCGCTTTACGACACCTTTTACGACAGTCGCGCTTTACGACACCTTTTACGACAGTCGCGCTTTACGACACCTTTTACGACAGGCGCGCTTTACGTCACCTTTTACGACAGTCGCGCTTTACGGCACCTTTTACGATAGTCGCGCTTTACGGCCGGTTTTACGACAGTCGCGCTTTACGACACCTTTTACGACAGTCGCGCTTTACGACACCTTTTACGACAGTCGCGCTTTACGACACCTTTTACGACAGTCGCGCTTTACGGCCGGTTTTACGACAGTCGCGCTTTACGACACCTTTTACGACAGTCGCGCTGTACGGCACCTTTTACGACAGTCGCGCTTTACGGCCGGTTTTACGACAGGCGCGCTTTACGGCACCTTTTACGACAGTCGCGCTTTACGACACCTTTTACGACAGTCGCGCTTTACGGCCGGTTTTACGACAGTCGCGCTTTACGACACCTTTTACGACAGTCGCGCTTTACGGCACCTTTTACGACAGTCGCGCTTTACGGCCGGTTTTACGACACTCTTGCTTTACGGCACCTTTTACGACAGTCGCGCTTTACGGCACCTTTTACGACAGTCGCGCTTTACGGCCGGTTTTACGACAGGCGCGCTTTACGACACCTTTTACGACAGTCGCGCTTTACGACACCTTTTACGACAGTCGCGCTTTACGACACCTTTTACGACAGTCGCGCTTTACGGCCGGTTTTACGACAGGCGCGCTTTACGACACCTTTTACGACAGTCGCGCTTTACGACACCTTTTACGACAGTCGCGCTTTACGGCCGGTTTTACGACAGTCGCGCTTTACGGCACCTTTTACGACAGTCGCGCTTTACGACACCTTTTACGACAGTCGCGCTTTACGACACCTTTTACGACAGTCGCGCTTTACGGCACCTTTTACGACAGTCGCGCTTTACGGCGGGTTTTACGACAGGCGCGCTTTACGACACCTTTTACGACAGTCGCGCTTTACGGCCGGTTTTACGACAGTCGCGCTTTACGGCACCTTTTACGACAGTCGCGCTTTACGACACCTTTTACGACAGTCGCGCTTTACGGCCGGTTTTACGACAGTCGCGCTTTACGACACCTTTTACGACAGTCGCGCTTTACGACACCTTTTACGACAGTCGCGCTTTACGGCACCTTTTACGACAGTCGCGCTTTACGGCCGGTTTTACGACAGTCGCGCTTTACGGCACCTTTTACGACAGTCGCGCTTTACGACACCTTTTACGACAGTCGCGCTTTACGACACCTTTTACGACAGTCGCGCTTTACGGCACCTTTTACGACAGTCGCGCTTTACGGCGGGTTTTACGACAGGCGCGCTTTACGACACCTTTTACGACAGTCGCGCTTTACGGCCGGTTTTACGACAGTCGCGCTTTACGGCACCTTTTACGACAGTCGCGCTTTACGACACCTTTTACGACAGTCGCGCTTTACGGCCGGTTTTACGACAGTCGCGCTTTACGACACCTTTTACGACAGTCGCGCTTTACGACACCTTTTACGACAGTCGCGCTTTACGGCACCTTTTACGACAGTCGCGCTTTACGGCCGGTTTTACGACAGTCGCGCTTTACGGCACCTTTTACGACAGTCGCGCTTTACGACACCTTTTACGACAGTCGCGCTTTACGGCCGGTTTTACGACAGGCGCGCTTTACGACACCTTTTACGACAGTCGCGCTTTAAGGCCGGTTTTACGACAGTCGCGCTTTACGACACCTTTTACGACAGTCGCGCTTTACGGCCGGTTTTACGACACCTTTTACGACAGTCGCGCTTTACGACACCTTTTACGACAGTCGCGCTGTACGGCACCTTTTACGACAGTCGCGCTTTACGGCCGGTTTTACGACAGTCGCGCTTTACGGCCGGTTTTACGACAGTCTCGCTTTACGGCACCTTTTACGACCGGGTTTTCTTGCCCATCTTGAGGTTTTTTCCTGTGTTTTTCTGGGTTTTTTCTTGCCCATCTTGGGTTTTTTTTCTGTGATTTTTCTGGGTTTTTTATTGATCTTTCCTTGCCCATCTTGGTTTTTTTTTTCTGGGTCTTTTTCTTGCCCATCTTGGTTTTTTTTTTCCTGGGTTTTTCTTGCCCATCTTGGGGTTTTTTCGCGTTTTTCCCTGGGTTTGCTCCAGCTCCTCTTGAGGTTTTTTCCCTGGGATTGTTCTGGCTTTTTTCTTGATTTTTTCTTGCCCATCTTGAAGTTTTTTTCCTGGGTTTTTGTGGGGGTTTTTTGTTGCCCATCTTGGGGTTATTCCTGCATTTTTTCTGGGTTTTTCTTGTCCATCTTGGGTTTTTTAACTGGGTTTTTTGGGTCTTTTCTAGCTTATCTTGGGGTATTTTTCTGGGTTTTTATTAGGCCGGGACCAAAAAAAAAAAAAAAAACCAGCCAGGGTGGAAGGCGGCTGGGGTTGTTTTATTCTCAATTTAACGATGAGTTGCAAAACCTGAAAAGCAAAAGTCATATACACAAGGTTAAATCCAGTCAGCATGTGCACACACACGCAGAGATGAGGAGATAGACACAGCCACGTGCTCTCACACACACTCACACACTCCTTCCACTTACACACTCGCTGCAGCCCTTACCTGAGATGCTGAAGAAGGTGCTTTGACACATCTTCTGGCTGCCGCTCCTTGAGGTAAATGGCAGATCCTGGGGAAATCAGCAGCCTCGGGGACCTGTGAGACGACAGGAAGGGTCAACAAGTGGCTATCTGACAGCTAGGACTTGTCCCCACTCTGGACTGATAAATTTTCTACCCAAATTCCCACAAAAAACAGATGAACAGTATAGTTGTTATAACTGTTCTACCCAACTGTGACTACAGGGCAGGGCAGCTCCAATCATAAGTGGTACAGTGTAAGTACACACAATATAAGCCGACGCATACAGTGCAAGTGTACATAGAGTGTAAGTACACACAATATAAGGCAACATGCTTACATACACGTAAGTACAGACAATATAAGGCAATGCACTTACATACAGTATAAGCCAGCATAGGTACATGCAATGTAAGTACATACAGTATAAGCCAACATAGGTACACACAATATAAGCCAACACAGGTACATGCAATATACGTACATACAGTATAAGCCAACATGGGTATATACAGTATAAGCCAGCATAGGTACATGCAATGTAAGTACATACAGTATAAGCCAACGTAGGAACATACAATATAAACCACAACTTAAGATAACTCTCTGGAAGATTACTTATTGAGCCCTATACCCTTGGAGAAGATGGAACCTATAGAACTACTGCAGTCACGTGAGGAGGGTGTAAGATGCTCCCTCTAGAAGTCCAAGAAAATGGAAAAAAAGGCACTACCAAAGCTGGTAGTGAGAAGGAAGATGGATGAGAACATCTTGTCCCTGTGAGACATTCCTGTCTCAACGAGTAAAAATGTAAAGATGCTGGAATAAGGGATATCTGGAAAGGAATGTGAGTAGAACACGGCCTATATGGCACAGAAGAGTGCCGATAAAGCATCGAGATGTAACAAAGGCCTGTGACGTGGAAGACAATGGACACAGACTACGTAACACAGACACCATAACATAGACACAGATGACATAACACAGAGACAAGTTGCAACTGCTTGGCACTTTCCCCTTAGGGACCCGAGAGTCGTAGCACAAGACAAGCCAGAGGCCAATGAGGCCAAGGGAAAGGAAGCCCTATGATGACAGCGCGTGATGATGAAATGTAGCTCATTAAAGGAAGTTAGGGCCAAAGCAGTTAAGAGGATGCCCAAGAGGCTCAGCAAGCCTAGAGAAGGAAGCGGACTGCCAGGTGACCGCGGCTATAGCTCTGGACCTGAAGGCAAGCTCCTCGGGGGAAAGAGCTGTGACGATACCGAGTTGAGGAAGGCTGATGACGCAAAGTTCATGACACTGTGGAGATGGGTCGGAACTGCCCTGCCCAGCAAAGGCTCTGGTGAGGCTGAGGAGAAACCCTCTCCCTTTATTTCCAGGGAGCCCGTCCCACTACAGACCTCTCCGCTAAGCTGACATCAGATTGCCTCCTGTGACAGTAAAGGCTTTTCCCCTTCTCCCAACCACTGGCCCCGACACTTAGCTTTTGGAAGACGAGCGGACAAAAGCCATCGTCGGTCAGACAGGGACGTTGAGATGTTCTCAATGTGTGTGCTTCGGTGCTGCCGCTTGCAAGCTGTGGCTACAAGCCTCCCCAGGGTACCTAAGGCAAAACAGAAAACGTGACTATTGCCCTCAAAAACAGTAATCCCCGGGACTCCTCCGCACCACTGCCCCAGCTCACCTCAAGTCTTGATTTGACTCTGGAGGCTGCCCAGAAGGTACCTGCAAAAAGAAAACGGACACGCTCAGCATGCTGCTGCATAGCGCTCGCCTATGAGTCAGCCTGCCTAAACCCCAAGTCACCTGCCCTCCTCTGTTCCTTGGCATGCCTAGGGCAGCGACAGCACCTGCAAAGAAACAAAGCAGAAAAGCATGCTGAGATACTGTGAAAACACAACCTCCCAACCCTGACAAGTATGCCACACCAATACCTTAAGCTTGCACCCACCTGGCATGGGCATGCTGGGCTAGGATAGATGGCAAGCAGAAAATCTAAAATAAAAAGAAGAATAATACATACTTAGAGCTGCACCAAAAACTGAGACCTCAGAAATAACAACAGCTTCGGTACCCTACTCAATGCTCACCTTGCCCACTCAGCCTTGACAGCTGCTCTCTGCCTTGACTTCCTAACAATAAAGACAAAGAGCAGAGCTGAAACAGCCACCATTTATGCTTCCTCTGCAAAGACAAACAGTGACTGACCTGCACGGGGGAATCCCCTCACCCAGGATGGGTGGCTCTGCCCTGGATTTTATCCTTCTGAACTAAAAGAAAGTTAGGATGAAAGTCAAAGGGCTGCAGGATACCTTATGGGCTCCAGATATCCTGTGTCTATCTACAAATCCCATCTAGAGTCCACCTGCACCCCACATTACAAATTCCAAGTCCCCGGGACTTCTCCTATTACACCAGGCTATGCGGCAGGGCAGAGCAGCCCTGGCACAAATGTGTGCTGACACCCGTGACACAGGACAGACAGGAGGTGACAAACAAAGGGCACAAGACACAGACAGAAATCTCTTTGCAAGGAAAACGGCTGCCAGGACTGAGAGAATGCAAAAGGAAATGACCAAGCTGAGACCGATGGTGAGCTGATGAGGCTCAGAGAACCCTGGAGGAAGAAGATGATAACTGAATGATCTCTTCCAAGAACTGCAAAGATTGATGCCTAGGAATCCTACAGTCAGAATCCTCTCCCTAACCTCACATTCTTACAAGTCCTAGTTCACTATAATGGATCCAGGTGGGGCATAGCTGTCCGTACAGCTCAGAACAAGACCTAAAAAGACACCTGACTGGATGCTTCCAAAGAGAGATGGAAGTCTGATACCTGTCTGAGCTTCCGAGTCAAAAGTTCTATGGCCTGGGTGCCAGGCCAAGGAATGCAGAGATCACAGATGCTAACAATGATGCCAAGGTCTCTGACAGACCCCTCAAAGGCCTAAGGTAAAAGACATGAGATACACAAACAACATACAATGCACAACAGACAGGTGACACGATACACACTGGGACTGCTCTGCCCTGCACACCTCAGCACTATGACCAAAAGTGAGACTTGGCTTTTATGGGGCCTAAGGGGCCACTTCATGAACACCCCTCACCTCCAAATTGGACTCAAAAACCCCTCCCAGTAATTCCCAAACCAGCACCCTGCTTTCATCCCCTCTGTGGTTCGTAGCCCTCTACTTATCTCTCAGACATCTGGGGATGCAGGTCCCTGTCAGGTGCAAAGAAAGGCCACCTCGTCAGCTGGGAAGGTCCTGTGGGCACAGCGCTGTTGTCTCTCAGACAGCTGTATTAAAGAAAACCAAACATCAGTGCGTGATCTTGGCACCACATCGGCCAAAACCCCACCAGTCTGCTACTCACCGTCCTCCTAAGAAGGCCCGGCATCTCCTAACCCTGACCCTCTGCCATGGATGCAATGCATCTGCACCTGAAAGAAAGTTAGAACATATGTCAAACACCACCAGGATAACTCACAAGCCGCAAACACCTTATGCCAATCTAGGAATAGCATCTAGAGCCCAAGTACAGCCCACATTACAAATTCCAACTCCCCAAGGCTTGTCCTATTGCAGCAGGCCATGCGGCAGGGCAGAACAGCTCCGGCACAAATATGTGCAGACACCCGTGACACAGAACGTGACAAACAGGGGGGACATGAAACACGACACATCATGCTTGTGGTGAGGGCCTCGAGGGGAGAAGGCAAAAGGGACCCCAAAGACACACCAGGTAACACGGCACACCGGACAACACGACACAGACCAGAGCTGTTCTGCACTGCCCGCCTGAAAGCTGCCATCAAAAGTAGAGCCTCTCCTCTTAGCTGTCCTAACAGGCCCTTGGAGAAGATTGCTTTTCCCTCTGCTCATTTTTAAATCTGTCACAAGAACTCCCAGTCTGCTCCTCTCCCATCTCCAGGCCGTGGCGCCCAACTTATCTTTTGGATGATTGGTGGATCCACGTTGCACCTGAAATGAGTCTGCCTCAGAGGGCCTCGTGATGGCCTGTGAGCCTCTCGGTCAGCTACAATAAAGAAAACCAAAACCAAAGTATGAGTCCAGAGTTATGTGGGCCAAATCCCAGCAAGGCAGCTACTTGCCCTTTCCTGAGTGTGCCTGGCTCCTTCAGGCTCCAGCTTCATCCTGACTCCAAGGCTGTGGCCTTTATTAGGAGTGGCACCTGGGTTAGGGAAAGGCAAAGTTAAATGGCATTGCTGCGAGTGCAGTGGATGACCTTGTGTGCTGTAAGACACGGGAATGCCTCTGCTAGGCTTCTGAGAAGCCTTGGGGGGGGATCCTCAAATAAACAAATAAACACCCTTTTGCACCCTGCTGCCTGCAAACCCCCTCCCAATAACTCCTAACTGGATACCTGCTCACCCTTCCTCTCCCAATCACAATCCTCAACTCACCTGAAGCCTCAACCTCAAACATCATCCTCGACACTGGGCAGATGTCTCTTGTGACACGATGAATCTGCTGAAAAAATTGTGCTTGACACAGCTTGGAATTTCAGGGATTTGCACTCCTCAAATACTAAACCCCCCCCTCCAAAAAAAAAAACCACCAAAAAACCCCCCAAAAACAACCCCAAAAAGGAAAAAACCCCCAAACTTGAAAACCCACCAAAACAAAACAAAAAAAATTCCCTAAGAACCCCAAAAACCCAACAAAAACAAAAAAAACCCACAAAAACCCCCCAAAAAACCAAACCTGCAAAAACAAAAAAGAACCAAAATACGAACAAAAACCAACCAAAAACCCCAAAAAGAAAACAAAAAAACCCCAAAAACTCCACAAAAAAAATCCAACAAAAAAAACCTGAGCAAAACCAAAAAATACACAAGTACCTTACCACCCCCTAAATACAAAACCCAAAATCACAAACCTAAATAATCCCTGTATTCTGTGCTGTTTTCTTCACAGTCCCTTCCAAACCTGTGTTGCTTTAGATACCCAGAAACACCTGCTGAAAAGAAGCTGAGATGAGCTGAAAGAGCCTCTTCACTGAAATGAGAGGAGAGCTCTTACCCCAGCACATCCCAGAGAGGGAATGAAGGCCCTCAGCCCAGGCTGGGTTAATATAATCCCACCTTTTATACCTCTGAGGGTATAAAAGCCCTCAGAGCAGCTGCAGCTGTTTGGCTCCTCTCACTCAGATTCAAGGGCAGTAAAGGGCTTGTTATAGAAGAAAACTCTTTAGAAAAATAACAGTGCTTTCTTTTTTGCATCAACTACTTGGAGCAGAAGAACAGAAAACTCGTAAATATAAAACTTTGTGGTGAGGTTACATAGCTAGATAAATTTGGTAATTGGGTAATTTGCTGTTACCTTACATAGTTATTCTGTGTTTAGCAAAAGCCATCTAATAAATTCACACCCGAAACTCCAGCAGCAGAGCTGGCCCTACCAAATCTGTATGTTTATACATACAGTAAACAAAACCAAAATCCCAGTAATAGCTATCAGAAATCTATGAAAGAAACCTATTGAAATTAATCCTACCTCAAATACAAACCAACCCATCCAAAGTTAGCTTCGCTCAAAAAACAACTTACACAGAGTTAATAATACCAAGAAATAAAACAACACACCATATACCACCAATGAATATAATAGTGAAGAAAAAAGAAACCACTTTTTTTTGTTTTTTAATTTAAACTAACTTCTTTTATTAGCTAGAACAAAAGCTTTTGCCAGGACTGCAACAACAACTTCTTCTCCTTCTTCTCCTTCTGAAATGTCCCTTCTCCTTCCCAAATTCCTTACAACTTCTGAGTTTACATCCAAGCAAAAAGCAAAATTCGTGCACTTGTGCGTTCGATGCTCCTGTCAGATTCTCTGTTTCCCTCCACATCTTCTTACACTTTCAGTCTTCACGCTGTCCTGCCGTGATGAGTTTGACGGAAGAATTGGTAAAGGTAAAGAGAGGATTTCCCTGCCTCCCTCCCCAGAGCTGGTTTCCTCAGCGCATTTCACTCAATCCCAAGCCGGCAATGATGCACGCTCACCTCAAGCGTGCAAGGCTCACAGCTGCTCGGCTAAATTCGGCTGCAAACGGCTGAACTCGGCTATTGTCGGCTGCGTTCGGCTGGACTCGCCTCTTCGGCGCGGCTCGTCTCGCTTCGGCCGAACTCGGAGCCGCTCCGTGCGCTCGGCGCGGCTCGGCTCGCTTCGGCCGAACTCGGAGCCGCTCCGTGCGCTCGGCGCGGCTCGGCTCGCTTCGGCCGAACTCGGAGCCGCTCCGTGCGCTCGGCGCGGCTCGGCTTCATTCGGCCGAACTCGGAGCCGCTCTCCGTGCGCTCGGCTCGGCTCGGCTTCATTCGGCCGAACTCGGAGCCGCTCCGTGCGCGTTCGGCTGAGCTCGGCTCGGCTCGGCTCCCTGAGGGCGGGCAAGCGGCGCCGCCTCACGTTAAACTCGCCCGGCTCGGGGCTCTCCTGCTGCCGCGTCCCGCGGGCGGCCCGGCCTTCGTACCGACACGATCGGGAGCGCGGGGTGGCACAGGAGCTCATTGGGCTGTGACCGCACTCGCGCTAATTAGCGCGCACGAGAGCGGCGGGCTCGGTTCGTCTGAGCTCGGCTCCGTTCAGGCAGCCTCGCAAGCCTGGCCTCGGTTCGCTCGAGGCCGTCAGGTTCGGCCGGTGTCGCCTTGGTTCGGCTGAGCTCGTTCCATTCGGCCGAAGGAGGCGTCGTTCGGTCGTGTTTTTATAAATATCTTTCCATATTGATTATATATTTCTATATTTAGTTTTATACTTCTATAACACTTCCATTATTCCAAATAAAAACCCGTCTCTAACCAAATAATAAAAAAAACCCCTTCTTTTAAAGGATTTATTTATACTTTATTTAATTATATTCACATTTATATTTATTGTTTCTTTTGATGCATTATATTAATAATTATATATAATATATATAAAATTATAGAAAAGTATTCAAATTATTAATTAGATTTCTACCTTTATATGACTTGTACTTAAAATTTGCACAATCAAAACACTGCCTATTGACAAATAAAAAACCCCTTCATATCGATGTCCCCAGGAGGATCTAATCTTTCTGCTTTTCTTTTTGACTTTGTCTCTTTGACACTAGGAGCAGTTATTTTAAGTTGTCCCAAGGCACAAGGGCCACCATCTAATTTTGAGTGTATACCTTGCCAGGCCCTGTCTCCACAGATAAGCCAGATTCCTCTAGAGAATCGAATTGGAAGTTTGTTAAAATTATCTGTGCGAGGTGCGTCATACGTAAGAAGCTTAGTTTGATTGCATCAAGAAGTCATATTGCTATAAAGCTGTGTGATATGGGGTAACGTTTAAATGAGGGCTGTCTTCTCCTAGGAAATGAAAGAAGTAACAGGTATCCATAGCTAATGAGCCTAGGATTTCTAGCTCTTGAAGGCCATATTTATCAGCTTTAGAATTATCAATATAACTTTGGTGTTTCTGGCTGGGAGTTGGAGATACATGCTGATCATCATATCGCCAATATTTATCAGGAGTAACATTATCAAAACCTTTCGGGAAAGGTGCTCCAACTAGACAGGTTGAAAAAGGTTTGTCAGGGCTTGTGTCAGATAGACAGATGGTATCGGAGCCTGCAGACCTGGCTAAAGCAACCCAGACATTCATCTTTGGTTGATTTACAGGTAAAGCTTCTGTTTGTGCTGCCTGTGCAGCTGCTTGCGCTGTTTGAGCTGTAAAAGCCCTTTCAATTTTTTCTCCTAGAGTTTTTCCGAGTTCCTTTGCCTGCATAATTGCCACTTGCTGTGGACTCCCAATTTTGTTACACACATCAATCATTTCAGGCACTGTGGGTTTTTCTTTTCCTAGGGCATGATAACTCTTTTACATTCGGCATTGGCATTATTTTCAGTAATGTCCCGTATCATTATTGGGCGAGCTATATCATCGCCACATTGTCTTTCTGCTGCTTGGATTACCCGGTCCACAAATGTGGTAAATGGTTCAGACAAGTCTTGGCTAATCAGATTATAGGCTTTTTCAAAACTTCCTGCAGGCTAAATTTGGAAAAAGGCTCTGCGAGCCATCTCTTTAATGTCATCTAACGCTCTTTTGGGTAAATTCACTTGATTATCATTCTGATCATCAGGAGGGTCACCAGTCAGCTTAGATATGACAAGGGTATGAAGGTTTGCATCGGTACTTTGTCTATAAGTGGCTAGTACCCCTGTAAGCAGTCTTTTCCATTTGAGTTCCCATAGCATATACTGTGAGTCTGTGAGAATTACACTAGCAAGATTTTTACAGTCATTTGGTGTGAGTGTATGTCCTTCCAGGGTACTTTTTAGCAGTTGCTTAAATTATGGGGAGCAGATACCACTGTCCCTTATTGCTTTTCACAATTCTTTTATCTCATGAGGTGGGATAGCCACCCCGGCCCTGGCCCGCTCCTCACCGCCAGTGACCCAGTGCCCGGATCATCCCCCGCTTTACGTGAGCGGAAGCGTGAGGGCTCGGTGGGTTGGGCCACGGCTCAACGCAGCTGCCGCCGTGAGGGCAAGGCCGACAGAACTCTGGGCCAGGGGGGGCCCCCGAACGGCACCACAGGAGGCAGCATAGTGACCGCACATGGCGTGCTCGGCGTTCACCGATGGCAACAGTGACGCTTCCACAGGTTGTGTTGGAGGAGTCCATTTTATTCCGTATTACAGAATTGCCAGGTATTACTATAACTATGCTATTGTAACAACTCAGTGATTTCATTCCACCTTTCTGCCATATTCTGACCAACTTCCATTTAACCTGACAGCCAAAGACGACATCGACCTTTGAACACGAATTGGTGTAGTGGCATGGTCTGCACTGCTGCGGCAGAAAATGTTTCTTTTTCCACTAAAGTGTGTCCAGAAATCTTTTTAGCATATAGATGAAATAGCATGTTCTTAATACTGTATTTAGTACCTTTCTTAAAACACCTTGCAGCACTGGTCTTGAGCTGGTTTATATTCACTCCAACTTCTACCACACTTGATCAATAAAAATAGCAAAAGCTGGGACTAGGCGCAGAGAATCTTTAAGTTCGTGTCAAATACTGGTCGTACCAAAGAAGTGCTACAAATGTTGTCAGAAACTAGCTAACTGTTCTCATAATGGTGTGCCCTCACTCTACTACAATGTGCTTTGCTTTAGGGCACAAATTGAAACAAAGTCAAGAATACTCACAAGAAGGCAAATCATCTTTGTGGCATAATACATGTTCAGTTTAATTTACATTAGGTACCATCCAAGTTTCTTCACAGAGTGTAATTCCAAATTCCTGTATCGCCATGGAGGTGCTCATCATCCTTTGACCCATTAAGAACTGATGCCACTGCAGTTGCCAGTTGGTGCCTTACATACTCAACACTGGAATTTCCAGCTGTAAAATTTAGTTTTAATATGACATCAGTTATTCTGGCTTTTAAACACCGAAACATTTTTGTCACAGAATTCACTAAATAATTTTGAAGTCATTTACAGTGAACTGAATTCGACTTTTGATTATAGAGTGCTAATCTGCAGTAATTAAAAGAACTACTGCAATACTACCAAACAGGTAGAAATACTGTGCAAATTACACTGCTAATAGTTTAAACGTGCAGATAACATGTTCTACAAAATTTTTGTATAAGTTTTTTCCCAGAAAAGTTTCTCAAAGCAAAAAGAAAAAATTATTTTGTCACTAATTTTAAGCTAATTTAATTAGCTCAAAGGTTCTTTGTTTTGTTGAAGTGCCAATTCTGAACATATAGCTATAAAAGAAAAAGACATATGTATTTACATATATACATGTATTCCTGGACATTAAATTCTCCTTTGACAAATAGTTCATGTAATAAAGGGGATGATGGTCCGGCAGGAATAAGTAAAAACAAACAAACAAACAGAAAACCAAACAAACCTCTCCAAAAAAAAAAAAAAATCAAAAAACAACTTATCTAGAATTAATCCAGATAAGCCACGCCCCTTCACAGCCAGCACCAGTCTCTTCTACTAAAAACTGCATGTGGTATGGTACTTACCTAACAAAAATCAAAGAGAGGGGAAAAAAGAAACAGGCAACTTCAAAAAGGAAAAAAAACAATCCAAAAAGATACAGAGAAAACTTCAAGTGTTATAAAAGAAATCAAGCCTTGTGGTTAAAATGCAGAAGTGGAGTTACTTAACAGACACCTTTGTTCTATTAATGATGTAATATCAGTTTCCTTTTGAACTGGCACCTTAAGGACTGGAGACAAATTTCAGGTACAAGAGCAGTCGAAATTTTTCTATAAAGCTAGAATTTCAAGTCATCAACAGATTTATTAAGGACAAAGTAAGTCCTTGTGGACAGGAATCAAAATCTAAGTACTTATTAAAAACTGACTACTGAATTTTACCTCCAGATATGCCAGATTATTTGACTGTTATTGTGACTGAAAACAGCTTTAAGGCATTCACATTCTGAGCAGACAACAATGAAAAAGAATGATACCAAAAAAACTCACCAAGATTTCCTTTGTATGCAATACCATGCTGACCTAATAAAACTCTAAGTTTTTTAATTTCTTCAGAAAGTTGCTTGTATTCCTAAGAAAGAAAATACATTAAAAATAGCCCTCCCACTTTTCAAATACATACCTAGATTGGGAGCTTTTAAGAAAAAAATGTCTCTGTGCACAGCTGTTACATCTCTTGGCTTTGAAGAACTTAAAATGCTTGTTCCAGGAACATAGAGCAAATTTTAGAAAAAGATACATGTCTGTGTTGCCAAAAGAGGAACCAGCTTTTTTCAAGCCCAAGAGTAAAAATTAGAAATGCTTTCTGTAACTATTTCAAATCTGTCTTGTAACTAGCATTTTATCACAGAACAAATCTTAAGTTTGCCTCAGGACTACCCTTATTTTACAATTATTGTAATTCTGCCATCTGGAAATTTATAAATTCTTCAACTCTTGGCCTAGTAACTTCATGTTCTTGCTCTCAGCAGTTTCTGTTACCTTACAGACAGGGATTGCTTAGTTCTATTGAGATTCAAAATATGTCCCTGAAATCTCAGAGAAGCCCCTATTTTTTGCTGTGTTTTGGTGTTTACGTAAATAAAGATAGAGCAAAAGAATAAGTATTTAAGATTATGTGTTTACCAAACCAGCCAATTTATGTCAATTAAGCTATGATGAAGCCAGAAAAAGAAATTATAAAATACCGTATTGATAATAAGTGAAAAAATAATCACGTGACTGTTCCAGCTCTTATGAGATCAAAACGGTGATCTATACATTGAAGTATATTCACCTTGGTTTTATTTGATTATATTCATTAATTACTACATGGTGTTTTGTCTTTGCTACCTTTTCCAAATAAAAAGAAAACAGCAACTGCCTCTCTGTATTGTAATAAATGAATTCCCATCCATGCTCTTTTTCTGATGGTCAGGTTGTGCTCTTTTAGGCTGAGCACGCCTTCTGCCTCTGTTTTCCCCATTCCAACTCTGTTGTAGAAGAACTGTTCACATACACAAGAATCATTCAGAAATAAATACAGCCATTCTGCCTTTTGCTTGTGCAACAGCCAATGCATTCTTCCACAAGTCTGGGTAATTATCCACAGAGATAATTATCCACAGAGATAATTAAAAGTGTCAACATTCTCGAGGTTGGTTACACATTTATCTTCACTAGTAATTTCTTCCTGTCTTCAGATTGATATTCCCCAGAAAGAGTACCTACAGGGTGTTCATAACCCAAGCACATACACCAATTCCTTCATAACCCCTATCTTCTTACTGGCCATTCATTTTTGCTGGTTTGTTTTTGACTTAGGGCCTATAATAAAGATACTGAATCACACTACATGCAGGCTGTTACATATTGAAACCAGAAAAGATAACTCCATTAAGAGATTCAGCTGAACACCAAGGGCATATACATAATGCTCTCCCACTGATACTGTCATATAGTGAAAAGGTGGCAATTCCACATTGTAAACATTATGCTCTATACCTTACTGCACTTTTCCACTGTTTCAAATCCCAGAGTTATTTTCTTACTCTGTTTTTCAACTTCATTTTCTTCTGTTGCTTTTAGAAGTCCTGCTTCCTCAAAAATCTCTTTCAGAATTTTTTTGTAACCCTAGAAAAGAAAGTTTCCAAAAGGTGACAGATCAATCTATTCAACTCTCATCCCTGCTTGCAGTTTGCACTGGCCATTCCAAGTCCTCAAGCTTCATTACCGTTTCATATAGCAGTTACAGAACACAAAAATTAATATTTGCATATTGCAGAATAAATAAAGGAGAAACTACATACAGAAGCCAGGTTTGGCTATTTGACAGTAATATTTTTTTTTTACCACATAGAGTTGGAAGAATTAATAAACCTGGTCGGTTATTAGTTCATCGTACAGAAGCTGCTCTGCTTCATCCCACTTCCTCTGCAGTGCTTCAGTCAGAGTTGGATAAACTGAAAAATGGAAGTCAAACCACATAAGAACCAGGAGCACTATCCTGCATTAGCAAATTCCTCCTCTAGTATCACACAAGAATATTTAAGAACTCAATGTTTCTTTACAGTACACAGTCTCCACTGCTTTCAAGAGCTGGGCTTACGCTTAAATTGCACTTCACACATTTAAAGTTTCTGGAGAATGACCAGAATTTTTTCTTATTTCCAGATCCAGGGCCTAATATTCCTTTGGTCAACGTAATTCTAATGGAGCTTTTTTGTAATTTAAGTAAATTGGCAGATACTACAGGGCTTATTCCTACAGTCCAAGAAAAGGAAAAATAAAAAAAATCATTCACTGGGTCTATACTAGCAATGACAAAAAAAAAAAAATTAATCCCAAATAAAAAAATTAGTTGAGAAATACCTAGGAAATCACTTCATATAATATGTTAACATTTAATACTAATTTATACTAAGGTACTAACTCAACCTAAAAATGGAAACTCTGAGGATAGTGTATATGCTAGCTGTTCCACAAAGTATTTTTTTTAAATTTTACCTAAAAGTGAGTGAGGATGGCACACGAGAGGAGTCTCAAATGTCAGAGAGTAAACACAAGTACTTGGCTCAGACACATAAGCCAATTTATTGCTCTTTCCACAAACAAGATGAACCTAAACATCAGGAAAAACAAAGATGAGCAAAAAATGTCTACATGAAACACCATCACTGATCTATTTGCTGTGTTCCAATGCTAGTAGATGCATTTCTGTACATATTGCCATGTCAAAGCTTCCAGCGCCTTTTTAAATTAAAAAAAAAAAAAAAAAAAAAAAAAAAAAGGAAAAAGGATCATAGCAAGCACATAATCCATTTATTTTGTAAAATGTGAAAACTATTTTCTCTAATGGGAAATGATTCTCCCGACCAACCATTGTTCCTTGGACTACTAAGTACTATATTTTCAGCAGAATGAGAGTAAAAAGGACAGTGAATAGGACACCTTAAAAATCTTGTCTAACATAAGCACAATCTTCTTAAATTTTATTTCTGACCAGTGTGCTAATTTAAGAATATAAGACACATCCAGACTGCAGAGAATTGTTTTCATCTTTAGATTTGCAGCACTAATATTTTTTGTCTTCAAAATGAAATGCCAGTGAAAAATTCAATCACAATATCAAAGGTCATACAAGAATATGAATTCTTTCTGCAGTTTCTATGGGAAATAAAGATGTTAAGCAGCCACCTCCATTAGAGTATAACATTTTCACCATGGCCAGGATATGGCAGCCAAGTTGGCAGCTAATTGCAAGAGATTCAACAAGGTGAAGTGCTGGGTAATGCACTTTGATCATAACAACCCCATGCGCTGCTCCAGGCTTGGGCAAGGATAGCTGGAAAGCTGCCTGGTGGAAAAAGACGTGGGAATGCTGGTTGAAAGGTGCTACTCATCAGACTTGTGCTCCAGACCCTTCCACAGCTCCAGCGCCCTTCTCTAGACATGCTCCATCACCTCAAAGTCTTTCTTGAAATGTCCCTAGTGCTTGTTCTAACACCATAAATAGCTTCTCAGCATGCTACTGTTAACTGCCGAATTCTTTTCCCTCCTTTTTCCTGTATGTTTTTAATAGGCTGGCATCTTGAATTCTGCAAAGAGCTCTTTCTCTTTATTTTGCCTGACACACATTAAAAAGCACTGTACTGTATTTCTAAGGTAATAATTATACAACTCTTTCAAGGAAAAAATGAGTTGTAAGTAACCAATGAGAATACATAGGTAAATATCCTCAAAATTTTATCCCGATTCTAGCTTTCCTCCTCCAGTCATTCACACAGTCACTGAAGGAATTCATCTTTATGTTTTCTATCACAGCTTAAATGATGACTTCTTCAGGGTAGGAATGTTTCCGTTTGTAGTCTCACAAGTGTTTGCAGAGTCATGCTGTCTGAATTAGCATAGTTTAAGTTATTTTACCTTTGTCTGTCTGCTCTTAGTTTCACAGGAGTCTCCTTCCCTCATCCACATTCCAACAAATGTGTTATTGTCAATTTCCCATTCCTGCCAGATTCTGAAAAAAGAGGACACTAATTTGTTTTAAGTTACTGGACAGAAAAAGATGAACCCTCAGGAAGAAAACCAAGAATACCCTTATATCATGTTCAATTTAAGCGTATATACTTAATTTCTGTTGTCTCAGGATTTCCACTTCCTACAGCCAACACCTTGGAAGCAGTGTAGTTTGTTATCCATGTTGCTATATAGAACACATCAAGAGCACTTTTTGAGAGCAGAGTTTTGGATCCAATTTCAGTTTGGAAACCATTTGCAGTTAGAAATCTGTGTTTAAGTCTAGTAAAATAAAGTTTATAGATCAATCCCACAACAAAGTCCATGAGGCTAAGTACCCTGTGCAACTCAGTTTGATTGCAGGATTTTTAGTGCTGATGAGAGCACCTACAAACGCTAGTCTACTTCTGCTAGTCCTAAAGCAAATGATACCCTCAGCATGGTGATGTACAGTTTCCTCACATACCCGCTTCCTGTTCTGCACATAGGAGAAAAAGAGATATCTATATACAAAATATCTAGAAAAGCAATGGTCTGATTTATACTTAGATTTATTTTAGGTATTATGATTTGGTGGTATTATGATCCAGGGTATTTTTAAATACTTTGGGATACTTTTTTTTGGTTCTACATTGAGTGTTTTATAACTTTTTATATTGTTTAACTACCATTAGGTATAAAGCACTCTTTTTCATTTTATAATATTTGTACTTAACCCAAACGGCAAATAGTTAATGGCCATGAAATCTGTGTTAATATAAGCTGTAGTTAGACATTATTGAATTTTTCACATGAACATATCCCACTTGCAGTTGGCAGGGGTTATTAATCAGTCTCCAGCTAAAATAGGAGGTTAATATTTATCAACCAAAAAAAAAAAACCCTGAATTTTTCAAGACAGGGTATTTTTAAGTATAGTGCGTTGGGAACTACCATGATCTAAACTGACCAATGCAAGAATCTTAGTTTTAAAACAGCCTCATTTTTACAATCTATGAAGTGGCCTGCTGACAACATAGCTAAAACGTAAAAAGTCTAAGTGCCTCACCCTAAAATCCCACTATACGCATTCCATCGAAAAGTTTGCTCATGCTGAGTGACATTATGGAAAGGACAAAACTCATACTTGTACCTTAAAAGGAGAGAAAAGAAACAGAAAATTAGAAATGTTTCAGATTGGAATAAAAAACTAGTTTATTCCCAGTAAGTATATAAACAAATATGCAAATCCATTACTCACGTGGATTCCACAAAACTGAAACACTTGCCAGCAAGCCTAAAGAGATGTGCAGGGCCTAAAAACATCACAAGAGATGACATAAAGGAAAAAGAATGTTTTGGTTAAATTTAAGCAAGCTACTGTGGTGACAAAATTGTGAGGAGTACATGACAAATTTAATTTTCTGCTGTACATAAGGAAATTTTTATCTTTCATATGAATTACTATAAGTTATCAGTAGCACAATACTGGATTGCATCATGTTCTTTTCATTCTCACTACCCAGTGAAATAGATAAGACTAATTTGACAACAAAAATGAGAAACCTGTGTAAAAATAAAACATTTGGAGGTGAGGTCCATAAAAGAAGTCATCAGTGCAGATCTTGCCAAAATATAGAAATCACTGAAACTCTTGCTTGGCATCTGTCTCCAAATTCATCCAAACTCTGAAAGTTTATACTAGCAAAGCTCATTTGTTCAAGATGTTGACAGTGCTCCATATTTTTTTTTCCATTTGCCTTCATGGTCTGATCCAGGTAACATTCAACAAGATAAAACTTCTGCCGTCAGACAGGTCAGGAGATGCAATTCTATTCTTTTTGTATTGACTACAAGGCTTGTTGCCAAGGAAATCCAAGACTGGAAACTTGTTGTTAAAAAGAGGGAGAAAAATTCTGAACTAGGTGCTAGAGAAGTACTTCAGTATCTCTCGTATGTGGAAATTTACCTTGGAATTACTGAATATTAATGAGGAAAGAAAAGAGATAACAAAGCAAATAAAGTAAAACCCCATCCTGGACGCTAATTCCCCACTGTCAGGATTGCGTGGGTACTTTTTCCAAGTATCTAGACAATCAATCCTACAAACAAAGGTCAGACTACCAGAAACACGCCCTCCAGAATGCTTTAACCACTGGGATACAGGGATACTGGGATACAGGCAGGTGCTCTTTCCCAAGTATTCTTCTGACTGCATGATCTTGCGTTTCATTGTAGAGATGGGCTTGGCCAAAGGGTTTGCTCCTCTACTACATGAAATCTGTGCCTCAGTGATTAGCATGCTCTCCCCGCAAATGAAAAACAGCAGATGTGAATGTGTCCGTAAGGAATGCATTAAACTCATGTCTCCCTTTCCAGGGCAGATGCTGTAGAAGAGAAACTACCAGAATTATTACCCCAACTGTTTTGTAGAAGAAAAGAAAAAGGATGGTTTCCATGCTAAAGAAATAATCGTACAAGACAGGGTTCCATGCACACTCCCAATTTTCGGCTACATGTAAGATCCCACAACAAAGAAAGGATTTCTGGTGTGCTGTCCTTTTCTCCTACTACTTTTGACATCTTCCCATTCGGCATTCTATTACTAATCCCATTTCTAACTATATCACATTTCACATGCAGTACATGCAGAATTATACACTTGAGTTTATAAAATGTGCCAAGAAACATTAAGCATAATCACATTCAATGTTGTAATATCAAAATGCCTTTCTTGAATCTCAACAAGGTTTAAATTTCTGCCTAAGGTTAGCAGAGAGACAAGAGTTACTCCCTTTTGCTTAGTCTTTGCCTTCAGTGTTTATCTGCTCTCCTCTAGAGATGGCCTAGAATTTTGTACATTCCTGTTCATTTTGCTTAAGGGGTGCATTTATGTTGCAACACGGAGGCTGCATGTGAAACTGAGCCCCTCTGACTGGTTCCAAGACTACTCTTAGGACTTTTTTCTAAAACTATTTTTGAATAATAAGTACTACCAGACCACAGGATGACTTTTATATGATAATCTCAATGACGTTGAGGATTGTGTCAAGAAAAAAAGAGTGTGTACTATGGGTCAAAATGATCTGTTACAGGCTAGAAAAACACAGAATAAAATGTATGCATAGTCCCATCACAAAAAAAAATTAACAGCACCGAGACCTGGAACCACCAGTGAAGTTAATATACATTTTAATCCTTCAGGAGCACAATGAAATATATTTGCCCATGCTTATTTTCCATGATGCTTAAAAAACTACACGTGAAATTCGGTTTTCTATACATAAAGTCGAAACAGACTACTTGCACTGCAAACAACTGTTGCTAAATGATGAAAACGGCACCAAAAAAAAAAAAAAAAGGTAACGGTTGCATATACCTGATACTGCAGACGGGGACATCTTTGGCTGCAGTCTATTTGTTTGAGGCAAGAATGGGTTATTCAACCTTTCAAAAGAAGGAAAGTTAAACGTTTAAGGCTGAGTTATGCATCTGGGCGTCCATACATCCTCCCCTACCTGTGCGTCTCAACACCGACGGCCGCTGCCCGCGGGCCAACAGCGGGGTCTGCGGGAGCGGCCCGGCTCGGCCCGGCGCCACATCCCCGTTGGAAGAAACGGGCTAGAGCGTGCACGACGGCAAACAGACCCGAACCCGTCGAGTGAAGGTGGATCACGGGACGACCCGGAGAGCAGGCGGCCACGTACCCGAACGTATTCGGCTCCTCCACGATCTTCATTTTTCCCGCCGAGGCGAAGAGACCTGCTAGGAGAGAGCAGTTGGGAGCGGCGGGATGGGCCAAAGGACCGGCGCGCCCGCCCGCGCCGCGGCCCCCGTACCCACCAAGCGCCGCGCTCAGCGCCGCAAGCAGCACCCGAGCCGCCATCGCCTGCTCCGCGGGAAGCGGAAGTGCGTAAGGCCAGGGGCGGTGTTTCTGCCGAGCGCGGCCATGGAGCGCGGCCGGCGCGGGGGCCGGCGCGGGACTCGCAGCCTCGAGACTTTCGCGGCGGAAGCGGAGGCCGCGCTGACAGGTGCGTGAAGCGACGCGGGCGAGGGCAGGCGGGTCCTGCCGAGCTGTGCCCCGTCACCGTTGGGCATTGATGTACACCTGCTGTTTTCAGCTTGCCTGGACGGCGAGAGGGCCGCGGATGGGGGCGCCCGGGAGGCCAAGTTTCCCTGCCCCCTTGCCATGTGGGAGCTCGGACACTGCGATCCCAAGAAATGCACCGGGAGAAAACTCGCCCGGAAGGGGTTGCTGCGAACCCTGCGCCTCCGCCAGAGATTCCCGGGCGTCGTCCTGAGTCCGCTGGCTACGGAGTACGTCTCTCCGGCTGACAGGTGGGGCCTCGGTGCCTGTTGGCAAAACCCGGCGGCGAGGGAAGTGGGGGAGCTGCAGACTGTGAGGGAGAGCACTTCGTTCGAATACCGTACTGATGTTGTATTAAAGAGAGCATTTTAACCACTGATACCTGGCTGAAACTCTTATGGAATAACATTGACCTTCTTATTACGTTACACTGATGCATGAACATGAGAAACAGAGTCGTTTTATCAAATCAGCCTAATAGTTTTACACAGCTAGTATCAGATGAGAAAAGCATCTATAGCTCCCAATGAAAAATCCAAGTGCACGTCTTGTAGGTTAATTTCTTCAGAGCGCAGCCGTCTACCTGCTGTGTCTTTTATCATGCTGTATTTAAGTTCTTCAGTAGACAACACGTGTTAACACAATGTGTTTCTTCAAATGTGCCAGCAGAATTTTTATAAAGATACACGTATCAGAGAAAAGATTTGTCTTTAGAAGCAGAGAGAAGCTAGCAGAGAACCTTAATCAGAACTGTAGTTGAAAGTGTAGTTGAAGGTGTGAACATTACTATTCATCACACTTCTGTCACATTTTTAAACCTAGAATTAATCACATTTCATTTTTGGGTAAACCTTTTTTTGCAATTTGTATGTTTGGAGGAAAACCATGCTACTATTCTTTCTCATTGAGTCTCTGTTAGAGGTTTTTGTAAAGCGTATGGGGTTTGATTAAAAAAACCAGGGGATGTATGCAAGTTTGTTGCCAATATAAAGCAGCAATTAGAAGTCTCACTTCATCAGTATAATGGTAACAATTTTTCAAATACAGTGACATTTCTTTTTTTCAGGCGTGTCATTGCTCAGAGTGGAATTGCAGTCATAGATTGCTCATGGGCCAAATTAGAAGAAACTCCCTTTAACAGAATGAGGGGGAGTCATCCGCGGTTGCTGCCTTACTTGGTGGCTGCAAATCCTGTAAACTACGGTCGGCCATGCAAGCTGTCCTGTGTGGAAGCTTTTGCTGCAGCATTTTGCATTGTTGGTAGGCTCAATTGTCTGATGGCAAGTATGGTGCTAGCAATTGCTACATTCTTAATCAAACAGAAGAGATGGTCTGCAACAAAACAAACTGTAATGTTGTCATATGGGTCGTCACTTTCTTGACTTTGGGATCAGATTATCTAGCTTTCCTCCAGATGCGTGTTACCAGTTGCACTGAGGTATCCGTGTGGTATTCATGTCAGCTACTGAATGGGACACAAACTGATAATCCTCATTTTATCTGGATGGTGCATAACGTTAGAAAAGCTGTTAAAAAAAAAGAAGACAGAACACAAATGCTTAGGCAAGATTGCCTTAATGAGAGGTAGCAGCTGGCTGTTAATAGGGCGAGGTCTGGGTAAGAACAAAATAAATTGCCCCCTCTTGTGATGTTTTTCAGACTCATCACAGAACTTTGATAAAAGAAATGCTCTACCATACTGCAGACAAATCTTATCTTCTGAAAATACTGTATGGTACAATTGATCTTGTACTGAAGGGCTGTGGGAGATACTGCTTGAATCATTCATTACCTGTACAAAATACTTTTATGTAGCACTTGCTAGAAGGCTATGAACTGCTCTTGGATTCAGTTCCATGTTTCAGGTTAAACTGAAATTTGAAAATATTTGTAGTTTTTCCAGAAGTTTTAATCCCTGAACACTGAAAGAAACACTGGCAAACAGCTTTCTATTGTATTGACATGAATGCACATCCTTAACTAGAAACATGTAAGCCAAGTGAAATCTCACAGTAAAGAAGAAAACTAATAAATTATTTTCTGTTTTAGGATTCCCAGATCTAGCCACCATTCTTCTAAGGAAATTTAGATGGGGTAAGGCATTTCTTGACCTGAACAAAAATCTCTTGGAAAAATATGCAGCCTGTCATTGCCAGGACGACATGCTAATCGTTGAGAAGGACTTCTTAGCCTGTATCCAAGAAAAAAAAGACGAAGAAGTAGGTAAGAGACAAACAGAGAAACACTACACGTGCCCTTTTTCTAACTAGTTTTCTTTACAGTATTTTCCTTAAATCCCATAAAAACATTAGCAAGGTGGAAGGTAGGTGCTTTGCTGATATGTGTTGTTCTATCTTTATACTGTGCTAAGTGTCCCTGTTAGCCCATTTTTTTCAAGTCAAGTAGGGTGGAAATGACTAAAGCAATTTAATGCATAGAGTATTCACAGCTGAACCGTAAAGCAGTTATCCTTATTCAGCTAACCAAAATAGAAACTTAGGAGCAAAAAGAAAATACAATGCTTCCTTGTTTTCTATACAGATGTTAAAAACAGAGTATGAGTAAAAAGACTAGTAATTGAGAAGGAACTATGAGAGAAATATACGCATACAGTCAGACACCAAGTTAGTTACACATAAATCTAAGAAGGACTTTTAATAGACATATTTATGTAGTTCTCAATCAAGATGTTTAAAATCAGATCTATTAAGAGAATTAAAATAATTTATAATAAGTACAAGTAGTTTATTCACAAAGTCTTCCAGTAATTTACTGCAATCCCAGTATTTCAGGCTGTATTCAGCTGAGTGCTTGGTCTCATTCAAGACAGCACAAAGAAAGGCAAATAATCAAGAAGATATGAAAAGGGATTATCCTAATTAACATTTTCCTTTCATGGTGATTAAGCCCTTAAAATAGGCCAGGGCTCATACTGCAAGAAGATGGTCAATAGCGTTCACTTGCTCTAAACTTTGATCTCTTTGCCATGATACTGAATTAAATCATCCTCCTGGTGGAAGCCTAACTAGGTACACTAAACTGAAGACAGCTCTTAAGAGGCAACATGGCTATGCCACTTAAAGCACACTTCCACCTACAATCCTGTGTATTTTCTGGAACTGCAGAACCAAGACTTGTTTGACTTTTCTGACAGTTCTTCCCAGCTACTTCAGCCAAAGTAAGCCCAGCCCTACCCTTACTCAGCAAGAGCTAAATCTGGACAGCTGTAATTCACTTTTCAGTGGACATCAGCTAACTAGACAGCCATTTTAGAACATAATCAGTGTTTTCTTACCCAAAGCCTTAGAAACCTATTATACAATCGGACCACCTCTAAAGAGCTACAGGACCCCTTGCAGGGGGTGAGGGAAAAGAGTGAAAAGCCTAAACTGGGCAGGCAGGACTTGGGTTATTTTCTCATCTCCCCCAGTTTCTCCTCAAACAACTATGGTAAACTTATGAGAGATGTGAACTAGCCTTTCTGTGTCTTCCCCCCTCTGCCATTCATCTATGAAAATGAAGGAAGACCATTAAGAAAATGCTTTTTTCATCTTCTTTTTCCAGATCCATTTGATGTTGACCTAGAAAAAGAATTTTCTAATCCCAACAGGCCAGTCAATTCCTCAGGGTAATGAAATTTAATTTAAACCATAGTTTTACTCACTATAAGTTATTTTGCTTTGATAATCTTGAAAAATGTTTCCAGTCTAGCACCAAGGAAAGAAGACTCTGAGGAGGACAGTGTAAGCAATTCAGATGATGCCACTGAGAGCAGCGAAAGCATTGATGAGAGCAATCCAGAAGACATAAAAATCCCCAGTAATCCCAAAGAGTTGTAACGTCTTGTATAAAGAAATTTTTTTGCGACTACTTGAGTGTGTCTTGTTCACCTGTAACTTGATGCTTAGCAAACCTCAGTCTCTATGCAGGTTTGTGGGTATTTTTAGGCACGAGGTGTTTTTAGGCTCTAGGTTATTAAATTTTTAGGTAAGAATGGAACATTAAATTATTTTGTAAGGAGTTTGAAGCTTAGTTAAAAGTGAAAAAATAACCCAGTATTCTAATTGATGTGTCTGGAAAGTGGTTTATAATAAACTTCATTATTAAACTAACAGTATATTAGGTAAACTTTCTTAACTTCTGGTCTATATTTCAATAGGAGAACATGACTATGCTATTGGGCTGTTCATGGTACCTACCACATAGGGAGTCTCTTGACTTTTTGCAGGCTTGAATCTGCCATATGTATTTCAACTACTTCATCTGTTTAGAATAAACTGAGCTAAGCCTGAAAGGAAAAAAACACTTCTTGGAACTGCTTTAACATTTCAGTATGTCTTTTCAGGAACTTTAATTGTTCATTTTAGTTATTTAGAATCAGTCCTAAACAACAACAGTGTTTTTGGCACTTCATACTCAGAACTGTACTATGAAATTTCACATCACAGGTTCATCAGTGCTATCTCTGTGCATTTTCATCACTCAAAGTGGCACTGTACCAAGTCAGAAATAAACACTGTCTGGCCCTTAAAGCTTTGTGATAGATTCATACCAGCACTAGTATCTCAGGTCACTTTTCCCAACGCCTGCCAGTTTGTATAGTGAAAATGAGCTGTCAGCAGTTGTTTTCTATATATTTAAATAGAATACTCTTTGGAGTTTCAGGCACCCAACTGAAACCTAAACTTTAGTGATCATTCAGTAGAATTGGAGATACCAAGGACAATTTGTAGACTCACCTTCACAACTCAAAGTTCTTCACATCACAGGACTTTCTCCTCTTGTCCCTCTACTATTAGAGGGATTAAATACTAGTGCTACTGGAGCTAGAGCTGGGAGTAACAGCAGCAGTTTGGGTGGTACAAATACTCAATTTCCCTTTTAAAAACAAGAAGGACAAGTAAATTAATTCTATAAGGAGACGTTCCCTTTGGTTTGTTTTTTTCAATAACTTCCCCACCCATATGAAATCTGTCCTAAATGTGCTGCTTCAGCAAGGGTTTCTTAGACAGTGACAAGAAAGCATTTCAACATAACAAAAGACTGAGAACCATGTGAGCACAGCAGCTATTCTAATTTGGGGGAATGCTTTTACATTATTAAGCTGTAGCAATCAAATGGAGACAAGCAAAACAGATCTGGAAACAGAGCTGTATAACTTAGATCATAGAGCACATCCTCTCCATAGAAGCTATATGCATTAATAAATGGAAAGAGGCACAAAATTACTTCTAGCAATAATAAACAAGCGCCATTTGAAAATCCTCAGCATTCCTTGGACAACTTCTATTATTGTTCGTATCAGTCTAAAGCTCACGTTTTTTATATTAACATGGTCACACCGGCATGCTGATCCCATTATGCACAGTAAGCAACTGATCTCTGCTTGAGGAACTGATCAGAATTGACTTGCTGCCGTTACCACACATGGCCCAAGGACGGGCCACATACCTGCTCCAGGTCAGGGACCGGCAAAACAAATGAAAGCAACATCTAAACCAAAGGCAAACGCAACATCACAGGTCTTAAAAACAACTTGCACTGAATTGTGTCCAGAGCCGTTTAAATGGCTGTCTTTTAATAATTTTAATGAAGATAAATGAAACAAAGCCCTTTATATAAACAGTTTATTTACTCTAAACAGCAACACAGACAGAATGCCATATAAACACAAAGAAAGTGATGCAGAATAAGGATGCTGGCTAACTTTGGATCTCAGAGGCTCTTAAGCAATAACAACCTAGTTTCTGAAAGATAGAAAAAACAAATTCAGGGAGGGAAGGGGGTGGAGGGCATGATTTTTTTTCATACAGCCAGCTAGAGGCTAAATATAGTTCTAACATTTTAAAGCATGCCTGCATCAGATAGCAAAGTAACTAGAGATACTAGTGAATTTATAGAAGTATAAAAGTTTATAATTTTACAGCAGTTGAAATACTGACATCAATATTAAAATAAAAGCAAGTTTTACATAACAATCAAAAATACAAAAGACTGAAGGAAGAGACCCTGTATGAAAAAACTGGGGGCAATTCAGCAAATTTAGAACTGTATACAACTGGCGAATATGGAAAATGGCACACATACAACCCCCTCCCCTTATGTGGATATTAATTGTACATAGCAACATTACATTTTGCAAAAGTTTTGTAAACAAGTTCTTGCCAAACCAATCCCTTCCTTTTTAAGATGCTGCGTGACAAATGCTTATGATGGTGCAAACTTCTTGGCTTGTGCTCGAACCCTCTTTTCATATTCCACTCTGTTTTGGCTGAAAAGAGAAAGGGTAATTATAGCTGGAAAAATCAGAGGCTGTATTACAGGGTTAGTTTCATAATGAAGAGAAACAGAAATCATTGCTGAAGGCAAACCTTTTAGATAGCAATCCATGGAACTCTACAATAAATTAAAGACTTTTCTGGACAAGTATGGTACTGTTCAACTAGTTACTTGAATCACCTGTTGTCAAATGATTGCACTGACTTTGTACTGTACCAGTCTATTCAAATGGGTTTGCACCTGCTCTTCTCGAGACCAACTGTACCTCATGTGCAAACATTCCCTTGTTCATCCGAATTTTTCTACTCCCCACTCACATTAAGACCTGAGGTCATTAATAACAAATTCCATACCCTAACAGTACAAATAACGATTCACTAATGGCTGGTCGACTTCATATGGTTTTAAATTATCATCTTTACTGCTTTGGAGAGAAAATGGAAACACTCCTAGGAAACAGGAGAATGACAATGGTGTGGTCATTTCAGCCTTTATATCTACAGATCCTGACTCACAGATTTAGGTTTATCCTAATCTTCAGTTGGGGAAAAAAAGGTAGTTCAACACAGTTAAGTGTAGCATAGTTACTACTGATGAGGGAACTATGTCCAGTCACTAAGCCTCTGACTCAAGATGTAAAAGGGCAAGTTCTTTGTCTTCTGTTCTTGTGCCAATGAAGGAGCACCGTAGTAAAGCATTCATTTACATTCAGTTGTCCATTCTGTATTAGCCATCAGAAGTGTGAGTTGAGCTAAACAAAAATTTGTAACCATTACTCTTCTGCCAGAGATAGTTTAGAGTGCTTAGACTTTGCAAACAGCTTTGCAGTAAACTTACTTTCAGCTACCAAGGCTTGCTGCAGTGAAAGAAAAAAAGGCAGCAAATTATATCCTCAGAACTTGACAGATTGGGGGGAAGAAATGAAACCAGTTGTGGTCACATGCAATGAACAATTGCTAGCAAAGAGACTGAAGACTGTCTCTTCTCATGAAGAGATTTACAAACTTTATTCTACATTTTTTCCTCAAAGTTATATTGCATTGCCACATGAGAACATAGCCTAGCTGTTAAGTCTGGCACCCATCGAATCCACAGAGAAGAATGCCTTCCATAGGAGACACAGAATGCCTACAGCGAAGAGTAGGAAGTAGGCTAGCACCTTAGGAGTGCTAAAGTTACTGAATGACAGTACCAAAGGAATCCTGAGAATACGTATTCTTATTCTGAATGTTTATTCTTGAAAGTTTAACAACTTGACCAAAAGACCTCTATGTACAATGGTGCATCTTCTGCAGTATTTATCAACTATGCCAACATTACAGATGCGTGCACAATCCTGCTCTGTTTAACTTCTACCAGACATTCACTAAGTAGCGAGAGACACTCTCAGACTGCAGAATAATAATAACCCATCTGAAATACTCTGCATGTCCAAGAGACATGAAAAGCATAAACGGGAGACTATACATACTTGAAGTAACAAAAATCTTGTAATATTTTAAGCTAAACAGGTATTTTTTCCCCCTGGAAGCACTTTAAACAGAAACAAGACTAGCCAAGACTGGTTTTGTATATACATGCACGTGGGAGATTATTAAAAAGAATAAACCACAGACTATCTATACATGTATAGAAGTATATTATTGAGGCCGCCTTCATCATTCCTGGCTCCTGCAACTGTGGCCACTTAACTGTCTTCCATATGCACTCAACTCCATCAAGCCTTCAGTAAGTACTTTAAAAAAATAACACTGAGTGAAGCCATTAATTAAATGCAAAACCCACTATCCATCCCTATGTTTGCTTTTCACTAGGACCCTAAAAAACATATTTAACATAGCTTGCAAGTACAGTCACATTTCATGTTATTTTTCAAACTTGTCACTCTCCTGGAGGCCTCCTTCTGTCCAGAACTGTAATCCCACAATTCCACCTTGGTTATTATTTCAGTAGCTACCAGTGCCAAAAGCATTTGTTTAAAATGCTTTGCTTCCCTAAAGATTATAGAACAGATATCCTCTTTTAATGGTGGAAAAACTTTTAAGACTAAGCCTAAAAAAAACCCTAACAAACTAACAAAGAAACCCAAAAAGTCTCTTTAGCTCACAAATGATCTCCTTTCCTAATCAATGCAAACTTCATTCTGCTAAAGCTACAGGCATTCTGTACTTTTCAACCTATTGTTCTGGAAAATGTAGTTTTCCCAAGATGCCATGTTTCCTACACTGACCACAGCTCTCCTTTGTCCTTCAGGCACAAGTTCTTACAGGTATGTACCACTGGGCAGAAGTAAGTTACTCCTGTACTGACAAATGTGAACTGTCACCTAATTCAGTCTCCTCTTCTCCTGGTCTCGTGATACCATTACACCACATTGTTACTATTTGGCATTTAAGGGAAGGGACTCTGTTAGTCTAGAACCAGGATGAAAATCTTGATATAGGGAGCCTTCACATCTTATTGCTGCTGCTTTGCTATTAAAAGCTCCACTAGCCTAACAGCCATGCAGCTACTATTTTGTTCAAGTTTAGCACAATCTAGACATCTCCACAGAATACAGTAATGAAGGTAAGAAAATTACCCATGTCATTTGTGAAAACATTTACATGTTATACTACAAGTAACAGACACTTGGAAGCAATATGACAACTTTCAGGCTCATATGCAAAGACACTTACCAGTAAATTGTGTAAGCCTCTGCTTGAGCTGGGTCTTGAATATTTGGTTCATTTAGAAGTTCTTGTATGCCTAACAAGATCTATGGAAAAAGGAATAGAAGTAACAAGCATATATTATGACTACTACTAATAGAGATTCAGTGAAAAACCCTTAGAAACCAGTTTAGGTACACACAGTGAACATCTTATACTTGCATCAGATAAGCAAGCAAAGCAAAAGTATTAAGAACATGTCCAAGTACAACTAATGACCTGTTTAATTGTGATTGCTGGCCGCCAGTCCTTATCCTCCTCTAAGATGGAGAGACACACGGTGCCTGAAGGATACACGTTTGGGTGGAATAACGGTGGTTCAAATTTACCTGATAAAGAAGAGGAAATGACTTGCATACAGTGCTAAGAGGAAGATCAGAGAGTTGGGTTAAATCAGTTGGGGGAAAACAAAACCCAAAAATCCCCACACCAACACTGGCAAAAAAGCCCCAAATAAAACCCCACCAATTTCTGGAGCTATTAATACCAGTTTTCTTCTTGGCTCAGCCTGTACCTAAAACAGAAACTCCATCACATCTGTGATATCAATCCAGGCAATCCAACATTGTCTTTCTGACTGGTAATCTTTTGGTTTAGGAATGGAAACAGACAAAGTAATTCAGAGTAGCTTTGTGATAAAGACCTTTTAAAAACAATTCTGTCTTTTCAGCTTTACATACTATTTTATAAGGGAAAGATACTACCCTTCACTCATCTTTTCTCTCCTCACTTTAAAATATTGAAAGTTTCATACAAAGACGACTTAAGTTCTTAGCATTTTTTTCAGTTTCATATTTTCCTATGTATAATCAAGATGCACGGAACCAAAGGAACCAAGTTTAAATTACAAGACTAACTGACGGCTTGTGTAGCTTTCCTTTTGCCGCTCAATCTATATTCTGGCATTGCTTTTAATCTTTACAGGACTTACAACAGCTAGCATCTTCAGTAAAGTAATGAACACTCCCCTTTGCAATACATGAAACATGTACATATTAGTGCAGTTTTCTCATCCATCTGACATTGCAAGTATTCACAAGACATAACAGTCTTGCTGCCCTATGAAGTTCAGAGGTACTTCAGAAGCTGCACTGGCAGGAAGTTTTTTCAGTCACATATACATCTTACAATAAAGTTTGACAATTCCTTTAACACTGTCAGGATGTGAAAACTGGTATTTTTGAAGAAAATAATGTGAAATGTTTTCAGTTACCAGAGAGGTTCGCCCCTGAGTTACATGTATTTAGGTGGTATCAAACAAAAGGAGTAGCCAGGAGCTGACAGAGATTAAATATGCGAATGTGTTGATAGATTAATTGCTGTCAAAAGAGCAATTTGTAACCACTGTCATTGGTCTGAGAGGGTATCCAATTCAAGAACCAAGAAACCATGCAATGGAATAGATGTTTTCAAGTTTCTATAATAGGTGAAGTTTGAGATGATATTAGGAAAATTCAGTTCAAAACCTTAAGGAGACTAGGTATCTGAAGATCTACTAAGTTATACATGGTAGCAGAAAAAGAACAGATTCATATTTTAGAGCAAGTTGATTAAAAGGTTCAAGTTACAGAGCCCTTTTTTCCAAGTTCCTGTCTTCTGAGTTCTCAGCTTAGAAGACCAACTTAACAGTAAGAACACAGGGATTTAGTCTAAGCTTGCCTGGATAATAGTTTCTAAGGACAGCTGATAATGTAGCAAGCATTTCAAGCGATGCTTTCACCAAACTTTGAGAGAACCAATCTCCCTCCCCTCTCAATTCAGATATATCAAGCACTTAGCTGATTTCATCACAACTTTCTGTGATGAAATGCAAGTGGGTGGGGAAAAAAGAAAAGGCAATGTATCTTTAAAAAAAAACCAAAACAAAATCAAACAAAACTGTAGGAAAGTAATAACCATTTGTAAGAAGCTCATGGATTAATTCAACACTGTTCTAATAAACCTGTCATTTTTAATTACCTGTGGTAATTTTACTTACATTTTGGGGGTGAAGAAGGGTAGTCATCCTTGAAAAGCATCCGTAGTTTAAATAAGCCTCCTTCCCATGGTGTCTATCAAGAGTTAATGTAGAATTTGGTTACAGAAAGGAAAAGTCAAAATTGTGGAAAAAAGTTTACCAAGAATACAGCTTCTCAGGCAAAGCACAAGACATTCTTCTGCTACAAGGCAGAAAATAGCTGTCCTGCACTGTAGCACACTGTCTGGACTACGGTAAACTATTCTACCTATAGAAGAAGCTGAAGTAGAAAGGACAGGGTTTTTTTCTTCAGCTACTAAGTGATGTCAACTCATCAACACAGTCAGAGTCATCACCAGTAATTTCATATAAAAGTAAAATTTTCACAATACCTAAGAACAGGATACTGCTGAAGTTTTACACTATAAATGTAGAACAAGGAAGGGGCTGTTGTACCCCCACTAAAGTCTCAGAAGAAAGGAGAGGGATACATCCCTTATGCATGGCAATGTAAATGGCTTCTCTCGTGCCTTATGAGAATGTGGTTAATAAAACCATAAATGAACTAAAAATGCAGACAGAACTGTACAACTGCTACACTTAATGAGATTCACTAGTGCAAACTAACCCTGTCTGCGTTTGGTAGAATGTAGTCTCACAGATTCCATCTTTCTGTATTACAAGAAAATTTAAGAGGCTCTTTATCCCTACCCAGCACTGGGAAGGACACTAATAGGAGCAGCTTCCATGACAGAGAGCAAACCAAATAAGACAGCACTATTCAAAAGTGTCATACAAACAAGAAAAAAACATCTAGCAATAGAGAAAAAGACTGTCTCAAATATACAAAACACATAGAGAAAAAAGCCCATCTTCTGACAAACTGAGTTCTGATAAGAAGTGCAGAAATGTAGAAAATATTCTAATAGCTATAAAATTTATTTCTCTGTAAATTCCCCTTGCTATGGAAACACTGTAATGAAAGTAAATGTTGGGTTGATTTTTCTAAAACAACTGGAGTAAAGATGACAACTTAACACATCTTAAAAGCAAAAACTGATCAAATCTTATCCTCACAGACAGACACGCTTGAAGACCACCTCAGAAGGAATTTTTTTATTATTTCCTATATGAACTATGATTTTTAGCTGAATGAAAACCAAAACATCCAAAAAACCTACACGAAGACAGAGAAATCACTTCATTGTCATTGGTATTCATTACGCAAAGTCTCAAGCTAGAAAAGGAAGAAAAACATGCTAGGAATCAATAAGATAATACACTTCCAGAAGTGAATGAGTTTTATTCTATTTGCTGTAGTGTATTTAAAGAGCTTGTTCTAAATTGCTGTAGCCAGTTGTCAACAACTAGAAAAATCCATTCTCCATACCTTCTCAGAGGAGTTCCTCTTTAGAAATTACAAGGTTTTTGATGAATAAAATTTTTGTTTGCTTTCAGTCACACAGGAAGGCAAACAGCTTTTAATAATTTACACAGAAGAACAGAACAGTTGGCAAAGTTTTTATCATTTTTCTGATACAGCAACATACCTTATGGGTGAAAGATAGCAGACACTCAGAAGCCCTACTAACGCTAACAGTATGACAGCAGTATCATCGAGACCATACTGCATTATGGGACTAGTTGCAGATGTTTTTTGAGTCAAATTTTAGGTAGTTAACAAGTGATTTGCTGTCACATAAGTGAACAGAGTTCACGTTAATCCACCCAGGATTAACGCCGCTTCAATATTTAATCTGGCTGACAAGAAAGCATTCTGGTGTTCTCAACTACTCATCTCAGGGAAAACAGCTGCAGTACAGAATGCCTCCAAACACAAAGAGAATAGAGACCAACTGCTTGGTCTGATAGAGATGAATAAGTCATGCTGCTTCTTGTTAAATATAATTTTTTTATTAGCAGGAATCACATCAGCCTAACTGATCTTTTCCAGGTGTGACACATTTTCTGGTACACATGAAGAAAGCTTTAAGGCCTTGTCCGCTCCACTTTGCGGTTTACAAAACTTCAAAGCGATACCATGAAGATTTTGTATGGCGTATAAATTTTACCTAAGTATTTAAAAGTGACACCTCCATAAGGTACATAAACTGTTATGGGGAATAGTCTTGTTCAGGCAGAAGATAAGGGGACGAGTTTTTCCTTAGACTGTGTCAGAATATTTGTTTGTGCTTTTTTAAGAACTAACTAATGCTGCGCCCAGAGCACTACTACCAAAACTAAGTTCTAACTCTAACAGCAATATTATGTCCAGCATTCAACTAGGGCAGCATCGCAGACCCTGCAGGTCTTGCCTACACACAAACTCTTCTGAGAATCTAAGAAACAAGATCATCAAAAGGGTATTTAGGCAAATTGGCAAAAGGCAGTAGAAAAGGCAAGGCAAAAAAAGTCCCACACTGAAGACCCGAAAGAAAGAATTAAAACCCCCAAATAATTAATAGGAGTATTTCAGAAGAAGCAAGAAGAAGCAGAAGACAAGCTCCAGAAGACTCTTAAACACTCCTCTGAAAACTTGTATTCTTCAGGTGCTAAGTGACAGGAGTTGAACAGGCTTACACTATACTTTGTCCAATATTCCTAGTCCACAGCACTTTTAATTCTAAAGTATCAGCAGGATCCAAACTTCATTATTAAACTATACATAAGGTAAATTCTCAATTGTCAATGTAATGCGTAGGCAACTTACATTACTTTTCACCATAAATGAGAAATCAGGAGAACAGTAAGTCTTACCCCTTTCTTTCCTGGAATAGCACACTCCCAGTTCATTAGATTCATCGTGCCATCTGGATTTTTTGTAGGTACTGCTACAAATCCCTGAATCAAGGGAATAAGACATATGGTGAGGATTTTACAAGATGTACTTAAAATACTTTGTGACATATTTTATCTTTACACAGAGTTACTTCTCTTTGCACTACTAATCCTATCAGGGTAATGACAAAATCATCACCAGAACACTGAAACAATTGCAGAGTCAGATATTTAGTAGCTTTCATACTTACAAATGGATGATCTTTTCTCCAGGCTTTTCTCTCCTGTGCAAGTCTGCTAAGAGCTATGCCAGACATATTCAGAGTCCCTCTACAAGAAAAGTAATTGCTATTAGCATATACTTCTACTTGTAGCATAAACAATGCATTATGTTTAAAAGCCCAGCTCACTCAAGAGTAATTTTGACCTCTCATTTTCACTTCAATAACCTAGACACATGTTTCTGCACAGCCAGCAGAATTTATCATCAAGAATAACATCAAGTTTTCCCATGCCATCAAGTTCTAAGTAACTGGACTTGACCAACAAAATTCCATCCTTATCTTACTGCTTTATATTTGAACCCAATCTTGGAATAAACTCTGACAGTAGCTTGACAACAGAAACACTATTAGTAATGGAAAAAGTGCTCAGACTTCCTACTTGTGCAACTGATACACCCTGTTTATCTCCTTCCTACACCACATGAGGCATGGCAAATTTCTTCTGTAGGCAATTATCTGCATTTCTCCCATTTCTGGCAAATGGGAATACGAAATACTACTTTTTGGGTAAATTCCCACTGAAAGCCAGTATTCCCCAGAAAAGCCACAGGGATATAGAATTTAACAAAGTCATCTCAGTTTTGCAGTGATGCGGCTATAAGATTTCTAGACAACAGCAGGAACAGGCAGCAACACAGAGCTCAGCTAAGGAAGAGCCATCAGCTCATTCCACCAGACAGATTTTAAATTCCAGTACAAACTGAAGAATATTTCTGCACCTTCACTAGTAAGTAGTAGCTTGCCTAAGTAGTAGCCAAGCATGGCGACCACAACTACAGAAAAAATATGCAGAGCACCGGTCATTCACTACTGCATGACACAGAACAACAGTTCTAAACAGGATGATTGCACGCGTGGTGCTTTCAAATTCAGGGGATGATACTCCATTCACCATAACAGTACTCAAAGTGAGTTTATTTTTCATTGTCAAACTGTATCTAAACGCAGGGCTTCACTAGCCACAGGTTCAAATTCCAATTAAGGTTTTTAATCCTTCTTATAACTGCACTTCCACACATTTTAATTAAGAGATGATAATTGGCAATGGGAGAAGTCAGGCCAATTCGTTCTCAATTCCACATGTACCTTGTAAACCTTTTTGACAGCAGAAGAGTAGAATGCTTCCACTTAACAAGTTCACAGAGTGACTGAAAGTGCTGTTTCAACCCTATTAAAACAAACCCTTACACACTGGTTAAGAATTATGCAGAATTTCACTCAATATGTTGATTACTTATAGGAAGTAATTCAGTCTACTACTATTACAAGCATATGAACGGTAGATCTTTAAAAATACCAGAATAAACAATGTATACAGTTCCTAGGACAATATGTATTTCAAATCTGTTCTTCAACCTTTTAAGCCTGTTTTGCCTAGACAGCCATATTCCCTAATTCACTTTCAAAGTAGCAACCAAATTAGTGTCAAATAAAGCTTTTTAAAAGGGACAATGCACACTCAGTGGACACGCACACACACAAAAATAGTCCTACGTTCAGTCCAATTTTCCTCTAGTATTCCCAACATATACGCCTCTATCTTAATTATGGCAGAAGACTTGCAGGACTTAGCGAATGTGTACATGTGACTTCAGATTTTAATCTGTTCACAAGCAGGAAATGCAGAGCCATTGAAAAAAAATACCAGCAAAACTGAAAAAAAAACCCCAACAAAAACCAAAGGCAACAAAAAAATCTCTTCCTTAACCAAATTATACAGGCAGCAAGTTTTAGCATGTTGTGAGCAAGTTGTAATATGTTTTAAGAGATGTAAATGAACGGCATATACAGCAGTTTCAGCTGTGCTTTTGGTACCTGGTAGTCCACTGCACTAACACTAACCTTCTCATCATAGGCTGAGAAAACCGTATTTGCTTATAAACCATCCAAATATTCTTACTTAGTTCACCAAACTCAACTACTTTTTCTGCCAAAAGGTTGGCATTACAGGATGCTTTTTAACACATTTCCTGTGGCTAACAACCAATTACCTACAACCTCAAGGGAAATACCAGTTTCTCACCGAGTAAATAAAGAGTGGATCTGCTGCAGAACATCAATAACTTTTCAAGTAATTGAAAAAAGAATCCCGAGTTTTCAGACCATACATCCTACTTACTTTTGTTACACACTATACTGTGCCCTAATACAATAAAGATTTTTCTAATGCTCTACAAATAGGTTTCCAAATCTTGAGGCATTTGACTTAGTTAAGCACTGGAAAATTTCAGTGCATATGAGAGACAATAGGCTTCACATATCTGCTTTCTAGACTTCAGTTACATTGAAGAGAACAGACAAGCATCTAGAACCTCATCAGTCTATTAGAAAATATTAAACAAGACTGAAATCCCATTTCACAAACTAAGATCTCATTAGTTAAGCATCCCCTCAAAAGCAATCTGCTAACAAACTGTCAATATGAATTCTCTATATCCCAATCTATTAATGTACTACATTACCAGAAAGAATTCTGCACCAGAGGAAGTCTATTCAATCCTATTTTTGCACATGCCACAAAAGTCGAAGAGACCAGTTTTTCACGTTTTGAGTTTAATCCCCCAAATTCCCCCCTGCCATTAAGAGCTAGTAATGTCCCTTTTACTGCCATCAACTCAAAGTTAACAGAAACTTCAAAATTTACTCATTAGCTTGCCTTTGCTGCTGTTACTGCCTGCTTTAGAAAAAGGACAAAATAAAACCATCACGCTCATCATAGATGCAAACTTGTGTGCCTCATTACAGAATATCTTACCCATTTAGACTTTCTGATGGAGTGGAACAACCTACTTTCACATACAAAATGCTCGTCTTGCAAATAATCTTTCCCGTGCCACAAACAACTCTCTAAACACATCAACAATATGCTCTTTGAGGTTCAAGAACTTTCAGTACGACTTATTGATTGCAAGCAGCAAGAAAAAAGACCCCAAAACGTTAAGACCGCTAGCCTCACATTTTTACTTTGCAGGTTAAATACTAACATAGAAAGACATTATTATCGAAGTAGTTTGCCCCGAACTATACAAACTTTATTTTTCAGAAAGGTGGAGAAAGCCACGGTCTGAGCTTTAATCAAAGCACGCTAACTCTGGACTGGGATAGAAAGTCTCCTCTGCTTGCGGCAAGAGAAAGGTAAAAGAGGCCGAGCGGCGACCAGAGTCGCACATAAAACAACAGAAGATGCCGCACGGCGATGGACTCCGTGTTCGACGGCCAAGTAACCGGACAGGGCCGAGCACCGCCCGCCACCGCGGAGGGCCGCTGGTCCCGCCAGCCCCGCGAGGGGCCGGGGCAGCGCCCAAGGCCTGCACGGGGCACCGCGGGCCCGCCCGACGTTCCCGGGCATATACCCGGCGGGGCGGGACCGGCTCGCGCAGGCCGAGCGGTTCCACGCCCTGCCCGGCGACCTCTGCCCGCCACCACCGAGACCTGCGCGGTGCTCAGAGCCTCAGGCGGACAGTAGTGCGCCGGCCGGCCCAGCCACAAGGCAGGAGCCACCAGGCCCGCACGCCCGTGGCCGCCAGTCCCGTCCCGCCCCATCGCAGGTGAGGGGCGCCAGCCCGGCCCGACCCAGCCCCGCTCCGCTCCCCGACCCCGAGGCCACCCCGGCCCCACTCCCGGCCAGGCCTCACCGAGAGCCGCCGCCGCCGCGCGTGTCCCGGATCGAGGCCGCGCGAGTGACCCGGATGTTCCCGCTCCCGCTGCTTTGTCTCCACTCCGGAGTTTCCCTCCCTCTCGCCTCGGCGCGGAGCGCGAAAGCGCTACTCTGTCCTTCGGCCCGATCCGTCTGTGAACCTATCGTCACGCGTTACGCATCCCCGCGACACAGGACCCAGAGGTGTCCCCAACAACGCCTGAGTATGAAGCACCAGAAAAACTCCACGCGGGGCTACCCCAAGGCCGAGAACTTCCTCGTACCTCTCGATCCCGCCAGCTCCGGCGGAAAGCTGAATCAATTCTTACCTCTGGCGCCGTGGGAGCCGCCTGCGACTTAAGAACGCCTGGTCCGTCGACGGGCGCGCGCAGGTCTGGCGGGCCGCACTCGAGCCGGGCCGAGCCCCGCCCCCTGTGCCGGCCGAGCCTGATTGGAGGAGGGGCCGCGGCTCTGAGGGGCTCCCGCGGCTGCGGGCGGGCGGAGGGGCCTATCAGAGAGCCGGCAGGCGGCACGGAAGGCGGTCTTCAGTTCGCCTCCATCCCGCGCTGGTTTCACTGACCTTTACGAGATTTATGACCTGGGTTTTGTTTCCCATTGCTTTGTTGGTTTGGTTTGGTTTCCTTTCCTGGGGGGGGACGGGATGGGACGACGCATTTTTAGTGGCAAGTAGAGTATGAATCACATTCTATTCTCATCTTGGAACTTATCTTTCTTAATGAAACTGAGGAATTTTTAGTCTTGAAACCGTTGCTTAGCTATGCCTTGTGCTTGTCTGTGTCAGTGTTGCTTGAACGATTTTCTGTGTAGTAATAAAGAACTCCAGAATTGACTATTTCAATAAATAATCACCTAGATTCCAATCAGCCCTAATCAATATATATGCTGAATATCACTCTACCTAAGAAACCTGTCACCAGTAGCAAATGCCCACTGTAGACGAGGATAAACACATACTCCCCTGTGTAACTTTCCATACAATTCCAGTGGCATTACAAAAAGCAGTGGAAACTGTTAACACCTGCCTTAAAGGATCTCTCTCATGAAATTGTATGTATTACAGTCTCTAAGAATGTCATACACATATGGGCTATGTGTATATGACTACCAGGCAAGATTTCAGCACACGGAAAGATGAACAGCAACCCTAAAAGGTGAATTTGCCAGATCATTTTCATCTTTCTGAAGTTAAACTTCCCACTGAAAGGAAAACTAGTGCCAAATGAACCCTAGATGTTATAAAAGATCCAAACAGGTTGCTAATGACTTAGTCATTTGTGTCCCCTTTGTTCAGGGTAGACACTTGTCCATTTTGTGCTCTCATTTTTCCTAAATGGTGAAAACATTTGCAGGAACAGATATGTAGAATAGGAATTTGGGTTGAAAGTCATGCTGGCTGACTCTAAAAGATCAATACTTTTAGTAGGACAGTCTGATGAAAATACAGATGCACACACTGATTGCTTAATTACTGTAATTGCTGTACTTGATTGCTACAGCAGTGTTTGCTCTTAGCACTTATTTTAGAAAAATTCAAATGCAATTAAATGCAGCAAATTGGTTTAGTAAAATAAATTTTACTGATGTTGCTGGATATACAAGGAAATAATAGAATGTGCTTTGCACTTAAAACCAACTAAACTGTTAAGATGAAATTCACTTCATTTGTAACTACAGAGCCTTTAGGAATTTAAAAATCATGGGTCTTAGCTTCTCAAATTCTTACTAGTAGTTCAGAAAATAAGACCTGTCCAGTGGTCTTCTCAATACTAATACGCAATTATAAACTTTTCTATAGTTATAGAGGACACAGCTGTCAAATTTCCTGGATAATTTCAACAACCTGTACTTTGTAGTTAAATAATTTACTTCCTTCAGCCATTTCTATCTTTGCAACTTATTATATGTTTGCCTTATTACAAAGCATCAATTTCCATTAGCTTAGTTTTTCAAACAAAGGAAGCAATTACATTAAAAAGCAAAGTAGTGGATTCTAGAATCTTTGATGTTAGGCAGGGTGGTTTTTGAGTTGTACTAAAGAAAAGGTAAGCAAAGTGATTACTTAAAACTTTTTCATGTGATTATATATCCATAAAAGAGACAACTACTTCCTCCTACAGTAATAAGAACGTCACAGCAACTGCAAAGGAAAATAATTTCCCAACTGATATGTATCTGAATAGACCTAACTTTCGTGATGAAGTTTTTTGGGGCAGCAGTAAAGGATACTTCTCCTTTACAAAGGAGAAAGCATTAATGCTTTGAATCACTACAGAAATATGTAACTACATTTTACATCTGAAGTGCTAAACTAGGAATTCTCACAGGATATGACACTATTAATATCAATTAGTGCATTTAGAAAAGACGATGTAAGACAGCACACTTTAAAAGGGAAAAACCAGGTTTATTCCATGCAGTTTACAATACACTAGTGTTATGAAAAGGAAGTTAAAAAAATACCCATACACATTTCATTTGTTTTGAAAGTGGTGGTTAACTGTAACCATCTTCAAATTACTTGGGAAGCCCTAGCAGATATTCTTTCAGGGAAATTTCCCTGAATTTAGTTTCTTGTCTGTGTCTGTGCTATGAGTTTTGGTTAATGCAAGTGCAGTAAAACTAAATCATAACTCAAATTTTGCTGCAGTAAGAACACTTCAGATATAATGAATTGGCACAAAATAAAGTGTTATTGCTAATCCACTATCCAGGAAACAACACGTTGCCAGTATGGCCACTTGGGTATAAGCACAACTTAAGCAGGTGCTGCCCAACTAATTTTGAGACCAGTGACTTGGAGGAAAAGCTTAAAAAAAAAGAACATTTGTTGAATTGGGTAGGTGATCCTAAAGAGTGCATAGGAAGTTGATTTCTCATAGCTAAGTTGAGGTAAGGATAAGGGCAGAAGCAGGTGGAAAAAGCTGCCATTTGATACTCCTTCTGTTTGATCTTGTTTCAGTTCCAGTAGAGAGGTTGGTAACATTCCTTTCACAAGTGCCTTGGCACTTTCTTCATTCTAGCAAGTACACATGAGCCAAGTTAATGTGAGTAAAGTTGTGCAGAAGCTTTTGGAAAATCTTCATAAGCAGCAAGAATCATGTACATAATAAATACATTTACTCTTACTCTTCACTCATTTCAGATGACGAGGCCTCAAAATCACAACAGGTCTTAGATCAAAATATAGGCTCAGCTTTCTAAGGCAAGAAGAGCACTATCACAGAACCTCTTCCCTTTCCACTCACCCCCAAAGTAGCAAAATACCTTTAAAAAAAGTTTCTCTCATTATAGTACTTATTAAGACACAACATCCTGAAGAGAACCCTCTGATGCCTGTAGAAAGCTATATTGGCAGCAGTATCTACTCAATGAACTTTTGAGAAGTTTATGTCTTGGTAGACATCACTAAAGTAAATGTCAACTAAGTTGCAAAGAAATATTCTGTGACAATTTCCTGGGGCAAAATCTTCCTCAAAGCTTCTCTATTGCCAGTGCTGTTCATAAAAGTTGACAGATTTCAGCCAAGGTAATAATGACGTGGAGGGTAGGTGTCCTGCCTTCTCTAGTGTGCCCTTATCAGATCTGGATACTGAAAATCCAAGCCATATAGGAACACTTAGATCTGCAATTGGTTCAGACATTTGTAAAAATTATTTCTGTCCATGAGCTGAAAGGAAAACAGACTAGTTGTTTTTTAGATATTACATGTCCCTGGAACCTCAAATTAGCCCTGGAAAGCATTTTAGCCCTTAGCATTTCTGCTCTGAAAATGGAGAGTTCCTTCTGACAGTCATTTAGGTAAACTGGACAATAAGATCTATTTAGCCCTTTAAAGCCTCTGTTCATTAAGAAGCCTTTAAAGACAGCTCCTGATTTTTGTGAAACAAAAGAAAACTTGCATGACACTGAGTTCAGAGAGCCTTCCGGGGTTTTTTTTTAAACTGAATATTCATACTATTTAAAGAATCACTAATTCTACACAAAGCCCAAGTAAGATCCCAAGATTGTCCTCAAAACTGGAAACAGCTGCAGTCTAAATTACAACAAAGTAACAGGCATCATCCTTAGGCTTAAGTATTTCAAAACTGTTGTGTTAGAAAAGACACTGACTGTTCCTATGACCACTCAAGTTTTAACCCTACTCTCTTAAGAGAACAGACGCTGTTAAAGGCATAACAAAATTTCATCTCTTTTCAAAAGACCTACAGTTCAAGGACTGATTGAAAAAGTTAATTTGAAGAACTTGAAACTTTTGATGAGGTGACAGAGAGAATAAAAAATAGGAGAATGGCACTTTCTGATTTTATCACATCTTAAGGGAACAAAACCCCAGACTTCAGGCTTTCATTTCACTTCCATCTTCTTCAAAAAGCCCAGGAGAACTTCCCTCTTCTCCCAGTATTTCCCAAGGAATACATTCCAATATACCTGGGTAATTACAATCTGGATTCTATTTAATTCCACTGAATCAGATACTATTGCATTTTTGCACTCAAAGTTCATTTCTGTAATATTAATAAAAATTTGTAACTAATGTGTGTTCATTTGCTGGTGGGAGCTCTCTACAGCTTAAACAGAGACTGACAACTCTCAACAACTTCAACAGACATTCACAGGAGAGCGTTCTGTTATGAGAAGCACTTTTCTGATAGTGTTATCACCATACTCAGCAGATTTGTTCCCTTAGTTGCATGCCTGCAATTACGTTGTCTTTTGTTTAATCTGCCAGTTTTCATTTTTCTCCTGAAAAAAACGCCAATAATACCCCTCTCTCAGAAAAAGAGGAGATTGATGCAATTTTTGAATCTGCAGGAAATAGTCTTGTTTCTAATAAATCCTAACTGTGCATTCACATTGCTAGAAATGGAGCAGCTAGTGTCTAAAGAAAATCTCAAACCAAAAAAGTCAGATGGATTCACTGAGCTTCATTTTTTAAGAAATATCTTCTCCTAATGCTACAATGCAGGATGAAAGGAACTTTTATCATTACAAGAAATCTGAGTTTGAAAAAAACAGTACATTTTCCAACTTTTATGAGTATATGATTGTATTGATGGAAACTTTAGTAAAGATTCAAAAAAAGCTTCTAAATTCAATCAAGTCTTTGACAGACAATTAAATTACTTTGGGATTAAAAACATGCTGTAATCCATGGAAATCCCACAGTAAATAGGACAAAATACCAGGTAACTTTTGGGCTGCGAGCTGCTGAGTCAGAGTATACACTGGGATAGTTATTATGGGCCACGTGACATCCACGTCTTTGAGGCCTCAGAATTACTTATTCTTTGTAGAAAAATTCTGATTCACCTGCTGCTTGAAGAAGTCAAAAGCATGTAACATAAAAATACCATCTCCAATAAAGGAAAAAATAGCCTCTTGAGAAAACCTAAGGCCAACAATATGCTGTCTCCTAACTCAAAGCAAGAAATTGCTATAGCAAATTTGAACTTCTGTTTTTAAACAAGTTTTGCAAGAAGTCTGTCATGTAAATGTCTTTAAAGAATTTCATCTCTCTCATTTCCTGTTTTATTCCTTCTGTTATGATCTGTTCAAGCTCAGGATCTGAAGTTCTAACCTGGAATACTGTTCTGAATAAACAACAGAGGAGCTGTGTATGTCCAGAGTTAAGTTCAAGCAGTCTGCAGTACAGCGTTGCAGTTCCAGCCTGATAGTGAACCCCTCAGCTCTGCACAGTCACAGGTAATTCTCAGGACGGTACTCTCTCCAAACAGCAGAAAAAGAACAAAGGAATCCAGTTTTAACTGTATAGGTACATTGCTTCCTCCTCGCAAGAGCTTAACAGATGAAGCAATGTTTGCCAAGCCTGGTCACGGAGATTGGACTCTAATGCAATTACCTTGCATTACTTTATTTGAAACTGCAACAGTCAAACAAAAAGAAACAAAATTTATTTAGGGATAAATTCTTAATGCCTTGAAAAAAGCTGAAGAGAGCATTTCCATCTATCTGAAAGCCTTGCATGATCACAAAAATTAAAGCAATAATCAATAGCAAGAACAGGAAAGTAGTTAGTTCAAGTGGCCTCAAACAACAGTGTATTTAAAATAATTTACAAGGTACCTGCCTACTAAAGTTCTTCTTTTCCTTCCTTCTTAAAACCTTTGTGAGATATTGGAAACAGTGCAAAAAATTATTAAACACTCATTTCCCTAAAATTAGCTATGGCAGGGATACAATATAAACTAAACTGCAGGTAATCTCAGCATAGAAGCAGGTTTTAAAACTGAAAATATTCTGCTAGGGAAAATCCCCCATACTTAGAAAAAAAACACTCTTTTACACACTCTAAATTTGTTCAGATTGCTCAGTTTGTTACTCATGCTTTGCCAATGTCATTCAGGAAAATTTCACTTTATTAAATAGTCTGTCCTTTTTGGATTTAATAAGACAAGGCAACAGAAATGCTGATTCAGAAGGATCACGGTAAAACTGGTATTTTAGGCATTAAAATCCACTTAGATCAATGCTGAATTACTCTGTAGAGCCCATCAAGAAAACAACAAGTAACATGGTTGGCTGCAATTGGCTGCAATGAGCCGGGGAGCTCAGAGATCTTGGTGGAGTCATACTGCTTAAAAACACAGTGACTACTGCAGCAGAGGAAATGTTTTAATATGCAGTTAACACAGACAATTGTTATGCTTATTTTCAGATACACAAGATAATCCGTCACTATTTAGGGGACATGTCTGTGCTCAATTTAAGCTGATAAAATATGGGTACCTAAAAAAGTATAAAAGTATAAACATTTCCCCCTACACAATTACAGTTTTAGTAAATTAAATTCAGTTTTAACTTCTTAAAAAAAGACAAAAATTTTATGTGTTGTGGAGAGGCCAGCAGCTTCCCGTGCAGACCACATCCAAGTCACAAAATGCATTACAAATCCTTTCAAGCATTAGGCACACAGACAAAACATTTAGCCCATTGCTTAATCTGTTTAGTAGAAATGTTTCTTACAAATTGTTTTGCCAAACTTTTATCAATGTCTAAGTCCTTTAAAAAATCAAATAATAATTAAAAAAAAGTAGACCCTGGGTGTTTGAAAATCAGTATGCAGTATATGCATAAATTCTGAAATTACTAAGAATGAAAACTGTAATGTCTTTAAAATGTAAAACCATCTTGTAGCTTTTTGAAACTCCCTTCCACTGGTTCCATGAGTCAATGAAGCCAAGTTTTATACTGTCCATTTTGTAAAGTGTTTTAAAGATGTGCTAAAGATTTTGCTCAAAACATAGTGTGTGTCTTGTGTATTAGCCTTTTTCAAGGACAAACTAACAAAGCTGCACCACATTCTGTTCAAACACTGTTCTTAACTGCATAGCTGAAACTGTATAGAAAGAGAAAGGTTGATTATAGGGATCCTGAATATCCAAAGTAATCAGGTTTTTCAACTGGATGAGTTTATGTTCACACTAAGATTGATTTTAATCCAAGTCATAGAGACAGGGACCTAGGACTAGCCAGCTGTATTTCTGTAAAACCTTCAGCTCTAGAAAAATCTCTACCCTAATCCACAGTTCAATGCTTATAGGCATTTTATAGAAGCAGAAACACACATATGAGTACAAACACCTCCAAAGAAACAGAATGTTCAGTTGGTCATTTTAAGTGAATTTTGATTCCACTTTCAAGCATGTGACCAGGACTGGAGCATAACTTTTGCAGGAGACTGTTTAACAGAGAGAACATCAAGAATAACTCAGAGGAAGGCCATTTTCTCTGAGTTTAGTCTTCCCTTTGGGTATTGAAATAAGCTATACATCCAGTCAATATATACACCCTTCAGAGAAATCTTTTCTCTGTTGCGTAACTTTTACACATGCTAGTTTCAGTTGATCTCCTAGGCTGTTATTACATAATAGATTATGTCACAGAACCATAAGGAATGTGCAGTATAATACAGTCAACTGGGGCTGACACTGATTCTGAAACAACGTATGCCCAAATACTTGTGTTTCTGGGCTAACATTTGTGTGTGTGTGTGCATGTGTGTCTAAGTGTATGTGTGTGTGTGTGTGTGTGTGTGTAGCACCAATTACATTGTCCTTTTAAGGTTTACAATGATTAGTAGGAAAAGGTCTCCAAACTGATCAACATTGGGTCATCCAGCACCAGACATTAAGTGCTACATGTCTCCAAGGAAAATATGAGTGCATGGTCATTTCTTTTCAAATGACCAGTGTCAATAAGCCAACAAGAAAGCACAACCATGCACTACAACCAAAACTTAACACACATTCCCACACCATCTATTCCCATTATGTAATCTTGCAATGCTTCCAGAAGTTGACACCAGCTTATAGGCAAATATGGTTGAACTCAGATCAACAGAAAATTGTCTAAATCAGATTTTTTTCTTTTGCAGCCAAGCCTCTTCAGTGTGACAATTCACTGCATCTTCGAATAAAGAAAAAAATTGTCACCGTTCAATACTGTCTTCACATCCTGGAACCTCGTTCTTGCAAAATCTGAAATAGACCAATAAAAATTCTATAAATGAAAATTAGCTCAATGTCATTCCTAAAGCATGGAGATAAAAGAGCAACATAATGACTACTTTAAATAACTGGTAATGTGTCAGGGACCTGGTTCGAGGAAATTCCTGGGATCTGTGCTTTAAAGCTGAAAAAAGACAGATTGATATGTACAATGTCTACTATCAAATACCATTAAAACAGGTGTAAAACACTGCTACGAATTGAGTATTATTAAAATAAATCATTAATACATTAATAAGACTTAAGAGTTGGCAATTGCAAAAAGTAAGCCATTGCACCTCAACCTAGTTGAGAAGATCCTGAGGTCCTATGTGGTAAATTAACTTGGGTACTTTACTAGGAACTGAATTTAATCTTAATTTTTCCTGTTCCAGAAAAATGTCCTTAACCTTCTGAAGTTTCAGATACAAACTGTGTTCCATAAATTAGTACTGAAAACATGAACTAGCAAATCAAAATGTGCAGAAATGTCATACTGGGTGCACTGATGCAAGAAGTTTTTAAAGGCCAAGTACAATCTAGCAAGATTTAAATCAACAACATCCATTTTACTTCCAGTTTTACTATTTTTTGTCCTTTTCTGTTTCAGTTTATTTTGTCTCCTCCAGAAAGGAAAGGATCCAAGTTTTAGGACTGACTGTTCAAGCAACTAAATTTTAATGTTGCTGCTCTAAACTGAATTACAACCAGCAATACTGAGGTGAACTGTTGGGCGGAATAGTACTCTAGAACTGTGTCAGTAGGCTATAGAACCAATCATGAAAAAGGCAAACAATGCATTAAGCAAAGCTTCAAACGTACTGAGCATAAGTACTTAAGAATGTTAATCTGTAAGTAAAAGTCTTATGATACTTCATTTTCTTTTGGTTCTTGGTAATTTTCTTAGTATTGGGAAGGGCTCTTTATTTCAAAAGCTGAAAGAAAGCAAAGGCACAATCCCTAGACAATGGCAGAGCTTCTCTCAAGATGGATTTTCCTTCCATTATGATCTTTGTGTAGCCTGATGTTACAATAAACACTCAGTAGCACATTCCAGCCCACAGAATCTGCCAGCACACATAAACACTTCAATCTCTTTGCTTTTACGATAAAGGCTGGCAGTTGATTCACACAACAGTTTCAAGTATGGTTTTAAATTCTAAAATCTGAGATATTTGATTTCCTTTTAATATTGCTTAAATGGCCATTATGTCTTTCATAGTGACTGAAGACATGCAAAGTCTCACCTACTTTGCCCAATTCCATGGGATTTTTTACAGGCTGGAGTTCATGAAACTCCCATTACCACTTGTGTAGCTCAGGGACAGTTCAGAGGCAGTGTGGTGTTAGTTCAAAAAATTAAAAATCTACTTTATCATTTGCTCACTGTACTCCCTCCTACACCTGGATCTAGCTTTGTGCATACAAAGTTCTTTTTCATTTCAAATTCAGCACTATTGTTTTGAAGTTATGAAGCCAGATGTCAGCGCAACTATTTTGAAAAATTTCCAAAATACAGAAAGTCATTTTCCACTGGTCATATCATGCTTTAAGGTACATTTTAGAAGTAAAACCCTCTTATTTCATGAAGGTAATTCATGAATGTAACACATGACTATGTGTACTAAGCAAAAAGCATTCATATGAAACTGTAGGAAAGAGAAAAGTGAATTCTGTAGGGAAGAACCAGGCTCTGTAAATTACTCAGCAACTGCTCGTTAATACATGCCAAAGGGACTAGATCAACTTACGGATGATAGTGCCACTGACACCAAGTCAGGGTATTACAGTGTCATTGTAGCTTCCACAAAATGACCTAGACGAAGGCTTGAAGAAAAATTCACAGACTGAGTTGTACTGGAAGGTGGGGAAATATATCAGGAGCAGATATCATAAATGCTTCATACTTAAACTCCTTCCCCAAGTCTTTGCTGTCAGTCAGAGCAGAGAACAAAGTGCTGGAGTAGATGCCCACAACAGAAGATAACAGTCTGACGCAATAAATGGAGTCAGTAAGTGAAACCATATCCATCAGAGACAAAAATATGGCTGAAATAAATACCTGTGCAACTAGAAAATAATACTGGATCTATTAATTTTGTTAGTATTTCCGATTTAATATGAAGCATTTGAGTTTATTCATTCCTGGAAGAGTACTTGCAGGATTAATAGCCTTAGAACTATTTTATGTAGTATCAGGAACACATGCAGTAAGATAAAGCTGAGTCAGATCTGGACACTGAACTTTGTGCACTTTACTGAACCAGTAATCCTAACATAAAGCAGAAAATTCTATTACATTAGGCAATATTTTAACACACTTTTCTTGATGCTTCTTCTGTAACCTTCACCTCTACTGAAAGGGAAATCATAGACTCACAAGAGTGGGCTTGGTTGGAAAGGATCCTAAAGATCATCTCATTCAAAACCCCTGCCATGGACACCTTCCACTGTCCCAGGCTGCTCCAAGCCCTGTCTAACATGGCCTTGGACACTTCCAGTGATGGAACAACTACAGCTTCTTGGGACAACCTGTGCCAGATGTCTCACCACCTTAACGGTAAAGAATATGCTAATCATTGTATCCAATCTAAAGCTAGCCTCTTTCAGTTTAAAAACCTCACCCCTTGTCCTGTCACCATGAGCCCTGGTAAAAAAGTCCTTTTTCATCTTTCTCATAAGGCTTTTTAAGCATTGGAAATGCAGTAACATCGGCCCTAGGGCTGTCTTCTCCTGGCCTAACAACCCCAACTGTCTCAGCCTGTCTTCACAGGAGAGGCATTCTAGCATGCAGGCCATTTTCGTGTCTCTCCTCTTGACCCACTCTCACAGGTCTTGTACTGGGAAACCCAGAGCTGAATGCAGCATTCCAGGTGGGATTTAATGACAATGACAAAAGAGAGGGGGAGAATCACTTCCCTTGACCTCCTGGCCATGCACCTTTTGCTGCAGTCCTGGATAATTGGCTTTCTAGTCTTCAAGAATTGCTGGCTCAAATTCAGGTTTTCACCCACCAGTATGCCCAAGTCTTCCGCAATGCTGCAGTAAATCCATCTATCACCCAGTCTGTACTGATACTGGGAATTGTACCAACTCTAGTACAGATATGCTGCATAGAGGATTTTCCTTATTTTCATATTTCTGTTTTATTTTCCCTATAGGTGCACCAGATCCAAAGCTGGCTTAAAAATTCTAAACAATGCTGAATGAACTCTCATATTCTAGGGGCCTGAGTGTGATTGTTTCTTAGGCAAAAGAATAAGAAAACTATTTCTTCCCACTCAAAATAAGGCTGCTGCTGCTAGAAATGTGTTTTAAGGACTGTTTGCCTCTCAGGCAGCTTAAGAATATTACATTCAATTCCAGCAAAGTGCCAGTTTATTTTGTTTCAATAAAGCTTCAGATTTGACTGATTCCTTTCAGCCATTCCTGAAGACCTGGCAAAAGCAGTAGCTTCTGTTCGCATCATTTCAGAAAATAAGTTCTTTTCCAGCCATGTGCAGTGACTTCATAGAATCACAGCATATCCTGAGCTGGAAGGGACCCACAAGAATCATTAAGTGATGATCCTGGCCTTGCACGAGACAACCTCAAAAATCACGCCATGTGTCTGACAGCACTGTCCAAACTTCAGAGATAAGTGTTAAGGCTGCTTTACAGCTAAAAAGGTCAGGTGTATAGGTGAGAAGCCAAAGTTTATTCTCATGTGATGGTAAATATCTTCAATTTATACAGGCTCAAGTGACCACCCACACCATACCATTGAAAATTCAATGGTATGTTATCTTCTAGAAACTGGAGAGTGGAATAAATATGAATAGTACTTAAAGACACATTGGGAAAAGTGCCTAAGTTGTTTTTTCAGAATGCAGCTTTTTTCGTGCTCTTCCACTTGTGACTTTTAATGTAACTTGATCTTCAATCAGATGTCAAACTACAGCGGAAAGGATCCCTCCCCAGAGTTGTTTTCTGTGATAAATACCACTGCAGCACCAAGATCACACTATTTACTTATACTTGCCACATCTTTACTAAGAAAATCCTTATTTCAAAATTATCAGTTAAGACCACCTTTGGACTATGCTGCACTTCAATCAAGTTTGTTAAATTATTGCCAAATCAGACACTTACTGAAACTGTATACAGTGAGTTTGTATCACACGCCTCTACACGTAAAAAGCCTATCTGACAGAAAAGATGGTGCACATAAAATAAGAAAGAAATGAATGAATGAAAAGCAATACTGGCCCTAGAATCTACATGAAGAACTTTCCTTCTCAGCAAAGCTTTAAAGGTACTACTCACAATACAGTTTATAAAAGCAACACTAATTATTCTGTCAAAGAAGCAATATCCAGAACACAAATTCTACCTTTGCCAACCATGCCACAACTATAATCACAAACACACACACACACCACCAGGACTAGCTGAAGGACAGCAGTAGTGGGGGTGGGAATTGGATGGGGCAGAAGAGAATCTGGTTAAAATCCTAGGGCAGCTAGTGCTCACCATGACATTTACACTTAATCTGAGTCATTCATATCGTAATCCGTTTCTTCATCCTCACTCTGAGTGTCATGCAGCATGCAGCACGTATAGAAGAAGGAAGGGAAAAGAAGAGATTGCAAGTGAGTCAGAGCTGCAAAAAAGTAAATTCCACTTACACCTGAAGCATGTGGCAATGACATTTATTTACTTTTACCTGGGACCTCCACTCTTTGTATAAAAAAGTATGACAGCTGACCATTTCAAGAAGGAACGTAACAGATATCATGACAATTTCCTCTTCCAAACGTCCTGAAGTCAGCAGATAGAAGCAAACAATCAGGTCCATAAAGTGGTTTGAAAGAGAATACTGCTTGTGGGAATACAGCTGATCTTTTGGTTGTGCCATGGCTACCAGTAAAAGCCAATGGAACCATTTAAGATGAATTTTCTTTGTTTGGGGGTATTAGAAGGTTACACAGAAGTTGTCTATAACTTATTATGCTGTTAACTAAAAAAAGAAAACAGAAGAAACAAGTCCCTAAGAAGTAATGAACGTGAAGCATGATTAGATGGCTATCAGAAGATACTTTCTCCCATTCTGAAAATCCAGGACTGTTAACTAAAACTGAAATGCTTGTCAATAAAAAATACATATTGGCAGTTTGTTTTTTTTTCTTCTCTAACTCAATCTGCTGTAAAAGTAATAGGAGGAGTTTCTTGTAAGTCAGTCCCAGTACATGAACATGTTATTCTGTATATAAAGGTGGATCCCAGAATTTCAATCATATGAACTTCATGAAGACCAAGTCGGACACGACTGAGGCGAGAGGATAATGCTTGCTAAGAGGAACTATGGAGACAACATCTCCCAAGTCAAGACCCCTGAACACAGCTGTCAGAAACCTCTCAAGAAAAAAATAAATGATTTTTCCTTTTTTTCCCAGTCACAACATATACCTATATACAAAAATTTGATCTTTTAGAAACTTAATATATAATAGAATTACTTTTCAAGTATCGCCTATTAATTGCTAGGAACAGCTTAACTCTGCCAGGACAAAAGGAAGGAACCTCCAACCAAAATTAACAGTAATTACTATTCATCACAGTGGTCAAATGATGCTCTGCTCTCTTCTCTGAAATAATGACCAAGCAGCACACTAATGAAGACGTCTAAGACAGCCTCTCTTAGCGCTACTCCATTTACACAGTTGTAATTCAGTCTCAACTAGCGTTTGGTTTTTGTCTTTAGCACTTATTTTTGACCCATATTTTCTATTACATCAAGGATGCAACGTAATTCTGGCACCTACTAAAATTACCTGAAGATGCACTACCATTCCTTATGAAGATTTTTATTAGGCTCTAGAATTCCACATTTTATTTCAGGTAGATATCTCAGCCCTAAATTATTACCACACACCTCTAACATGTCAACTTTCAAAGTCTTCCTCAAGCATCCTGGCAAAACCAGACCTTAACTAGGGTTTTGAAAGAGTAAGTCATGGCTTACCCAGTGTCACTGTTTACCCCTAACTACATTAATCCTCTACAACTCTTTGAAAGCTTTATCTCAACAGGGATGAACATAAATTACTCATTTCACTAGGAATCCAACATACAGCTTAGAGTATTTCTATAGTTCAAAGTATAAAATTATTCCATATGTGTAGCTGCATAAGCATGCTACAAAGCCTAGAAAGTAATGAAGTTTTATCTATTTGAGGCCTCAATACCAAGACTCAGACCCATTCTTAGCATTATTTAAAAATCAATTTCTTTGAAGGTGATTTTTGAAAAAGCAAGCTTTGATGATTTATCAATTGTTTTCCATCTACATAAGGGAAATCAAAAGCTTTTAAGACAACTACAGATGTATCCAGTTTGTCTGTAATCATCTCATACAAAGCAGCAATACAATGATAAAAGCTGTTCACCATTCATGACTCTGAATACACTTACATTACAGAACTGCTCTGCCTTATGGTTAGTCAGCTGTGGTTTTACATTTTCCTTTGTACAAATTCTGAAATACAACCGAGTAAAATGCTGAGATACTGTGCCCATTACAATCTTATTATAAAGCTGGTTACAGAAATTAAACTTGGTAGAACCCTAAAAACGTTAACAAGTATCCTCATTTTATTGCATGTGACTGTTTTACGGAGATAGCATCTTTCAAGTTCCATTCTCGACAGTAAGATTTCTTCAGCAGAAGTCAAGCAAGAAAAACAGTTTTTAACTGAACCAGTGTTATATGTTGAATAATAAACAAAACCTAGTTTCTCAGCTGTAAAGCGCAAGTAATTGCCAATACCTGAAAAAAAACAGGTACTGAAAAAGTACAGAGTATTGTATTTAAATAATTCAGGCATGCATAACAAATGCATGCTGATTGTACCATTTACAGTCCCTCATACAATGGACAGGGAATCATTATTAGTCTTGAACAAGGGAGGAAAAAAGGACAATGAAATAATAGTCTAGAACAGAGGTAGATTTATCATGACTTGTGAAGCCCACCAATTCAACATCATTTCTTTAGTCCAATGCCCAGTAACTCACCTTTGCTTTTTCACTGGGTTCACTGGTTGTGCCATAAGGAGTGTTATGCAATTCCTTTGAGACAACACACAGAAATTCAGCCTGATCTTCATTGCCATAGTTATAGGAAGAACCAATACTGACCAGCTGAAAGATGAAATTTTTTAAAAAAGTCAGTTGTATCTCCACATAAAACGAATTCCACAAAGTCTCATGATTAGTACAAACATTCCTCATGGTTCAGACTGTAGGCTGTGCCTGAAGCATGATTCTCCACTTCAATGCAAATACGTTTTGATGCTGACAAATACATTGAAAATACACACTCTGATGACAAGATACACACAGGTTATTTTTAAACAGTTAGGGAATTAATGATTCACTGTGAAAGAAAAGACTGTGGAGACAGGCCAGTGAAGAAGTAGCCTGTTCCCTTTTTCTGTTATTTACTAGAAACCTTCCTATCCTCCAAAGTTAATTTCTAAAGTTTATATGCAGTACCTTAACGTGGCATGATTTAACATGTAAATGGCTGCATGCAGGATCCTCTTTAGCCTGAAGGGATACCCATCAGTACTTACAGAAGAATGGTATTTCTATTAAAACATATTTTGAATGAATAAACACAATATTTGCATCTGACTGGAAAACAACAAGACACGGTATGGTGGGACATCAAGACTAACATCCGAAATTCATACGTACTGCTACAAGGAAGTTAATTAAGGAAGTGCTACAAGCAGAAGCCATGTATAATGAAATGTGACACATTTACAAGTTTCTACAGTCTCTACATTGAATGATAAATGACAATTTACTGAGAAAGAAGAATATACTCAACATCACTACTACTTCTTATGCAGCATGTTTATCAAATAGCAGAAATTGTCTTACCTTACACACAATACACTTACCTAATACGCTAGAAGCTTTACATGCTTGCCTGCCTTTCCAAGCCAGATTCAATTCAGATGTAGCTGGTTCATTTATTTTAAAGTTTTATTTCAAAAGCACAAGATAATGTATGTTCTACAAGATAATGTCAGATCTACTGACACAGATCAAAATCCTAAAAATAAAACTGTTGCACAGATACACTGTGTCAATTTGTCATTACCCAAACTACATTGAATCTATCTACCAAATCCCCACACATATACAATAAGACTGCCCTATTTCCCAATTTCCACTGTACCATTTCAGTGCTCTAGAAACAGCCACATAGAAAAGGCCTAATTATTTTTCTAAACACTACAGTTACCTCTGTAAAGACAAATAGTGTGCTACCCTTAGTCTAGCAGAACACCAAAGAGAGTAAAAGATTTGTTAAAGCATGAAGTCAAGATGAAATCCTGATCCAGAGTTTGCACTTAAGGGATAAAATTATTCTCCCAACAAAAACTGAAGTTAGTCCAAGGTTAAAAGTAGCTTCCATACAGCACTGTTGAAAGTAAACAAAGCCTCACTGTACTTTCTACGGAGAGGAGCAAGCACTTCCACAGATGGACAGAGACAATGTCTACAAAGAGCAGTAGGCAGTGTGTCTACATAATGAATCAACTTGATGTCAGGCCTAGGCACTGTCAAAAATTTTGGGAGCCTGATGATATTACAGCATACAAGGCTCAGCTTTCCACGAGCAGCACTGCCCATCAAAATTCATCATTCTCAAATTACGTACTTTTAACTACACCAGAAACCTTCCCTGCCTCTTCCTCTTCTAACATCACACTAGTTCTGCAAAATATATATATAAAGAGCAATGAACACAGGCAAAAATTATCGTCAAAGACATTTTTTCAACCAAAACTGTGTAATGAAGTTACAAACACCCAGGTTTTCTAGAAGCACCGATGGATATAAAGACATTATTTACCTTGAGATGTTAAATCAGCTAATCTTTCACAATGAATACTCTGCAGTCTGCACCATAAGGTATTTGTGCAACACAGAATCATGAAACCCACAGAGTAACTAGTTGGACAAGATGGACTAAGAAAGTCTACTGAAAAGCTGCAGAATCAACTCAAATTTACTTTGTATATTAAGATGATTTGTTGATTGTCTTTCCTATCAACAAAAAATATGCACAGATTTTCAGAAAATAATAGCAATTAAGTTGCTTTAAACCCAACAAAGTGGTACAAAGTTTATACTATACATTACATAGCAATTATAAAACATTTCGTACAAATACAGTAACTGCGCCAATTATTAAGGTAAAAGGTAGGACATTAACAACATTTTTAACCCACTTAAAGGCTAGAAAACATAAAAAAAATTTGCATACATATTTAAATAAAGCCACTCAAAATTCACCTTCTCTGAAGTTTGAAGAATTCAAGCATACAATTTGATTAATATACAGTTGACTCCTCTTCTTGGAAAATGGCAAGGACTAGTTATCAGGTAAGCTATGTTAACTACCAGAAGGAAAAAAACTTCTATACTTATTGACACTCTAAAGAAACAATTGACCTCTCTGAAAGTAGATACCATACAAGACCCAAACATCAGCCAAATCATCAATCCTGTTTCAACCAGGTTGACAGGTCTTCAGTGGATAGCTACTAACAAATTCTTCATAATCCAATCATGTAAATCAACATATTGCATGTAAGTCTTCTTTTAGGAGATGTGGCAGATTGAGTATTTTTAGCCAGTTGGATAGGACTATTAATTTAGCTGACTGCAAAACACCTAATGACATTTTGCCACTACTGAACAGTTGATAAAGTCACTTTTGCAGAATGAGACCCAAGTTCCTAAAAACTCCAACTCACAATGCTCTCATAGGCAGTTTGATATGTGTGCAGTCAAAAATGTAGCATTTGCATAGTAGCAACTGTATGCTAGAAATGTCATTGTAGCTTTCTGAAATGATCAACAATAAGGCTGATGGCAGAAAAAGAAACAATAGAAAATGATTGCAGATTAGAACTGAACTGTTCTGTCAGGACCTGAGATCAGAAATATGTTTTAGCACTCCTATTCCAAAAGTCACTTCACTGTTCCCAGTATTGGTGACAACACTTTAAGAAGGATGCTAATGAACTGGTATCCCTATCATGTCCATCTGACACCACAGTAACACCCCCATCTCACACCCCAAAAGAAGCCACAACACATCAGAGTAATCTGAGGTATGAAAAACAGGTCAAAGGATTTCAGATTATCCAGCCTACTGTTTCTCAGACTTTCTGAAAGGACAAACTGTTTTTGTTTTGAAGCCACATTTGCTTCATGTAGCTTAAATTACCAAGAACTTAAGGAAGGATAAAATAACATGGTGAAATGGTAAATTCCATAGATTCGAACGCTTTTATATATATACACATATGTATATATACATACATATAACTGTTTTTCTGCATTGGTTTATTCCTTCCGTGGCTTGATTCATTACACTCACTACTAAAGCAGTGTGATCCTATTTAAGCATCCCTGTGAGCCCCAACAGCACCAGAACTGAGCACAGGAAAATACCAATGCAACTTATCACTACATAAGGGTATCACTCATTCATTACATACGGATCCATTACTGCTTGCATGACATAAGGGTTGATCGTACTAGTAGGCTGTCAGCTACAGGTAAAAAAAGAATGGGAAAGCAACATTACTTTTATTTTTATTAAAGCAAAAGAAATAGAGGTATTGCTTGATGTGCTAATAGAGATCACAATTTTCCTGAAAAGAAATCATAAGAAGGAACTTCCTGTCTCATAATAAGGAACCTTATTTTTGAAGTGAACTAATCTCATGCCTAACTGAACTACAACAGCTCTCTAAACTAGACACATTTCAGTAACATGCCTATACAGATTTGTTGCATTGTTTTAATAATATTGATTCAAAATCTATATCATATATTTACCAGACAAATCAGCAACAATATTGCTACCTCGGATAACCACTCCAGCCTGCACAAACAGCAGCCCAATGTTCTTCATCTTCCTTCTTCCTCGGCTTACCACTGGAGTTACTCATTTTAACTAACTTTCCTATTCACCACTAGTAATTTCCTTCTCTATTTTGTGATGCTCTAATTCTCAAAACGAAGTAAATTTTGTAACAATTATTCTCAAATACTATTTTAAAGATTCTTGTACTTTGAATATTTCTGCTTCTATTTCAGATGTGGTGAACTCCTTGTACACTAGAAAGCTTGAAAAAATGGTCCTTTCAAAATTTTTAATTATACTACCAGCTAATAAAATCAAAGAAAATCCTCCACTCAATTTTTTTTTTTACAGAATCAAGTTGTATGAATCTAAGAAATGACTCTATGCCTTTTAAACATATAATGCGTTTGTTCTGCCTTCCCAAAGAATTTGCAAAAGGTTATGAAGATACATACATATCAGCTCTTAAAATTCAGCATTGATGACTGCCACCAGGCCTGAAAGAATATTTATTTTAGGTCTCTTAATGCAATAGTCAGACTTAAAAAGTTATTTTTTTTATTATAATTTTTATTTTATTTTATACCTGCATTAATTTCTTCACTGTCCTCCCCACCTTGCATTTTATAATGCTGTCTTTTACTTTGAGCTATCCAGGACATGAACGCATGAGTAACATCACTCTGCCTATACCCTATACATCGCTTACAAGCCACAAGTCTTTCTCTGTTGCCAGAAGTATGAAACACCCACATTTCACATTCCAAATGTTACCTATACAACTGCAAGAAACAGAGAGTGCTTGGTACATTGAAAGCAGATTCTGCTATAAGGCTGGGTAACAGTCCAGGTTTCAAATCTAGTATTGCATAATTATGTATACATATAAAGTCACAAGCAAAGGTTTGTTTTTATTAAGCCATTTCACTATCATGTTATCTTCATAATGTTATACTCATCTTTCAGACTTAATAACCATATATGTTGCAAGAAAAAGAACAAGTACTCCAGGCATTTTGTTGATGAAAAAAATTACAGAGCACCAGGTTCCCAAATAAATTCACATACAACACTTCAAAATGTAGCACAGATATTTAAAGAAACAGAAACTGCCTCTAATGTTACTGAGAGCAAAAAATCCTTCCCAACCTCACAAATACTTGGAACTGACACAGCAATCAAAAAACCAGAACAAGGGGAAAAGGAAGGATGAAAAAAAATAGAGAATGAATGAAGCTACGATTCTCCATTTGGATTTCAAGAAAATTTCCCAAGATGGAAAACCCCCAAAACAACAAAACAGTAAAGCCAAAGTAACACCCAGCATGTTTTTTCAACTTGACACAAGATTTAAAACTGTCTATTTTGTTCTCCCCTCACTCCTCCATATTTTACTTATAAAAACTCCCATTACTCGTTATTCAAATTTTAACATCTTTCATCCACCTAAAAAAAGAGTTAAGTTCTGAGTTATCAGAAATAAAGGGTTCAAACTCAGAACTTAACTTTGGTGGATGAAATAATCATTTTCCTAGTTTACCAAAACAATCCCCTTCTGGATCCTTGAACTCAAAGGTGTATTTTTAGGGCTCCTTACATTTGAATTGTACCTCTTACTTAACATGTATGGATCAAAGGCTGTTAATTTTGGAAGAAAATTTAAGGAAAAGAAGTTATGGTGGAAGTAAGAACTCTCCCTAAGAAAAACTTTGAACTAAATAACCGAGGGATTTTTGTTCAGTTGTTTTTCTCTTGTTTTTACAATGTGGACATTCATAATGTGTAATGAAATACTGTGAATATAAATAAAAGCCAGTCACAAATACACACAAACTACTATGCACTGTACATCCAGAAAAAAGTGGAATGATCTGAAAGCAGCAGAAACGCAAGGAGGCCAAGCATATCACTGTGAGGGCAAAAAGAATGGTGTGACACACCTCACTGCAGCATTTCTGGAAGCATCTCTCTTCCCCTTTCATTTCCCGTGACACTATCAGCAGAAACTCTGACTGCTGAGCCCGGCCACAGCTGTACTGGGAACCTATACTGATAAGCTGAAATACCAATCAAAGCAAAACACAAAAAGAAACCTTTGTAAAGCTGAAGTACATACCGTTATCCAAATTGTACAAGTAGCAGATGAGCTCAAACGTTCAGGTAACACTTACTCGCCACTAGAACAGGTTGCTATCAAGCTACAACTTTCATTTCAACTTAAAATTTACTGAGGCAGTTGCAAAGCCCTTTTTAATTTAAATGGACGTTAAGAATTACTGATAAGAAGACAGAAAACTCCCCATATAACTGTGTTGTAGCCAACTACTCTGAAAAACAAACAAAGTTTGGTGCGTTATAAAAGTAACCATTATTCTCCTGTCATACATTGACAAGTGGAGAAGGCAGCATGGATATAAGACTGGAGGGTGTTATGTAAAGCAATATATAAAGCCTAGGTATTAAAGAGCTTCATCTTGTTGCAACTACCGGTAAAATACAGCTAAGGAAACATAAGAAGTCAATGAGAGGAAAAAACACTGAGTGGTCTAGATTAGTTTTAGAAAGAGTAATTTACAGAAGATCCAAGAAAATAACTGGAATGTAAAAAATTGTCTTGTTTCCACAAAAATCACTACCAAGAACACTGGCCAAACATCTAATAATTTAAAATTCAACCTCAGCTAAATGTCTCAACCTCTTATTACAAAACATATTTTGCCTTAATAACACAGGGCAATTCCTAGCCTATTTAAATTGAAGCATAGCTTTTCAGTGCACTTTAGAGAGATTAGAACTTAATTTATATGTGAAGAGTTAGACAACAATTGCCTATTCTGAGTAAACTGGAGATTACGACAGATGAGAAGGCCCACGAATAGTAACTTTATCTATATCCTGCTATTGTGTGTGAATAATTTTGAAGACAGCAGTTAAACACCATCCTCTTCATACAGTGAACATACGACTAAATTGTGGTGCCAGACTCAGGTTACATTAATCATTAAAACTTACATGATCAATGCTGCTGCTGTCTAAAGCATTTCTGTTTAGCCACTTTGTATAGCTCACAGTTTTTTATTCTGTTGTACTGCCAAAATACTATTTTTTTTCTGATTGCCTGAAGAGGCAACAATTGAAGCTAAAAATCCTCTACAAAATAACTCGGCAAAGTGGGGCAGCATAATTTATGGTAATAGATTTTGGACTGGGACTAATACATAATTGTACTATTCTAGCAGAGCTTTCAAATGTGTTCTTTGGAAAAGGGCATCAATACATCTGCATTAGTGCACCAACAGGTCAGCACCTTCCACTCCTATTTAATAACCACATACAATCATATTTAACTATAAAATTTTGAAATGCTAAGCGTAAAAAACCATTTTTTTCGAAACCAACCACTTGAGCATGTTATATGTGGCTCAGAGCACAAGGACTCTTAATCTGTAAGAATATCACTCCTCTGAAAAAGCTGATGAGTCCATCTTTTTTCACATACAGAGCATGGTGGGTACCAGCCCAAAGACTGCTTCTGAAGGAAAGTATGCTGCTGAGCAGCATGGGCTTAGAACAAATTACAGAAATGCTACAACGTTTGAAGGTATTAACAATAAAACTGTTTATGCACAATATTCTAATCCTGTTTCAAGTGAGTACAAAGGAGGGAATGGGCTAGTGTGAGGTAATGAGACGCTAAGTATTATGAGATCATACAGCTGTTCTGTTTATCTACTTCAAACTATGTGTCTAAAAATATTCAACATGGGAGAGGGAGGAAGTAGGGAGACAGCTGGATGAAACAAGGATGTAATGTCCAAGAGAACTACTGGATGATTCCAGTTATAAAAGACATTATAATAGGTCTTTCAGCAGTTGCACTGTCAAAGCAGTATTACTCCCAAATAAAATATCCTTGAAGGGTTAAGGATAGGTAAAAGATGGTGTCATTTAAGCTGCTAAGAAGTAAAGGAGCTCTATTTGTAATGAAAGCTAGTTTCTCCTGACAAAGAAGAATCTTGGAAAACCCTTTTCCATGCACTAGCCAAAAACCAGTAGTGTATTAAGTGAGTTTTTTTCAGGGACTTAAACAACACTTAGCTTGTGGCATGGCAAACAGACCTGGTAATACTTGGAGTACTGAAGCATAAAAAGCTTGCTCTGTGCCTGTTTATTCTATTTGCTCGTGACTGTCACCACGTTACCAGCACCTTACATATTTTGTCAAATTTAACAACATGTTCTCTTTCACCTTTGTGTCATAAACATTTCTTAAATGTTGCTTTGTTGTGTTATTACAGTGAGACTACACAGGATAATGGGCTTGTGCTTATTTCAATTTCTCCTATTGTAAGCATCAGACACTGAAAAAGGTGCTAGCAGATGAACACTTGTGTTTCAGAGTTAACAGATTCATTGCTCCAATGCAGTTTAAATACTCTGCTGGATTAAGAATGTGAAGGATAAAGCAGCTGCACAGTTCATTTCTTACTTACGGAAATTATCAAAGATAACAGATAGATCTTGCAATTTTACAGTGTGTTCTTGAATGTACACACAAAGCTATTTTTATGCACTGCAAAGAACAAGAACATTTACGTAGCTCACAGCTATCAAGCTTCATATCTACACAGGTAAAATCCACCCTCCTTTGTGTATCAGGTTTTTTTATCTGAAGAACCACTCTTTGGGCCTGGCAAACATTTATCTTCCAAGCTCATCTCTTTTACCCAGAGCTCTTCATATCTAACCTATCATTCACATAAACTTGAAGTTATTAGTTAATTCTGGTTGATTCACCCTTCAACTGCTCATGTGTAGACACTGAAGAATTACATTTCAGACATTGCAGATGTTTTCATAGAATGTCAGCAAAATTTACCTCCTGGAAAGCTGAATTTTTCTTTTGTTTTATGATAAATGAAAACACAAGTATCAAATTTTAACTTCACTGTGTATGTTTATCCAAATTCTGAAAATGACAGAATAAAAAAAGATGCATGGAATTTAATTTATAGTCCTCTTTCACAAAAGGTACTTCATACTCATTTCTGAGAAGACTGTATTACCTATATCCCATTGGAATTTTTTACCTGTTCAAATTTCCAGCCATCGGACATTGTGGAAACCATTTGAGTGAGTTCCTCTTCCTGACACTGCAGCACTCTGTATACATGTTTGACTGGCACCTTCAAGAAGAAATATAAGATGCTCAATAGGGCATGGAATTCACTATGTTTGTGAGTTGTCTGAAGTTGCCCTTACTCTCTCGAAATGGTAAGTAAGCAACACCACTTTGAACCCATCCAGAGCAATGAATAACTAGGGCCATTTTAGCTGAGACCTATAGTAAATGCTATCAGAGCACCCCTGCGATCCAACAACCTAGCTTAAAGAGAAATTTGTCAATAACAATGTAAGTTTGTAGTATCTCCATGAAGACTCAGCTACCAGGGAAGTTACCAGTTACCCGAGTAGCAGAGTTAATGAACAAACTTCATCATATTCACTTTCATGGAGAATATGAGCTGCTATGAGAAGAAGCAACCTTCTCAATCACAGAGCATTACAAATAAAGAAAGCAACTTTGCTACAAAAACATACGACAGGAACCAAACAGCATCTGTACGTATGCTGCATAAACGTACTGTATAAACAGCAGTTATACCATAGTTAGGCAACCTCATCATATTCAGAACATTTAAAAGTCAATGAGAAAGCTATGCTCTACAAAAGTTCTCTAACATAACTATTTCCAGAAATGGTATCATGACAAATTCTACTATTACCAAAGATTTTGGAACAATTACTTAGAATGTGTTCAGTTTTTGAAAGAGATCTGTGAAGTTTGTAAGCAGACTGGCAGGAGCCAGCAATTAAGAATATTAATCTTTGTATACTAGTGGTTCCAGATCATCCAGTGATGGAGGCAGCCATTCAGCATCTTACTGGGGAAATCAGGAAATACATAAAAAAACAAATGGAACCCACTTACTACTTGTCATAGAACAAATAATCAAAAGAACACAAGAAAACAGCCTCACCTGAGAGATTCTGCTGTCTCTTTCTCTAATTTTGTCCTTTACCAGTTTTATTAGAGATGTGATATTGTAGAATTCAGCCTCTTCCAGTACACCTAGAATGAAAACAGTTTTTGGGAAGACAAAGTTAGTATAACTAAAGACTACAGGCCAAAATCACCAACCAGTTCATAAGATTATATTCTCAACAGCTACAGAAAATTATTTACTTTTCTCTATGATAAGGCAGTTCACCAACCTAACAATTCTGGCTTCTTTCAGGTACATGTAATTCAATGTTTGTCTCATTCTAAAAAATTGCCCTAAAAATATCCCAAAGAAAACTGATGCCATTTCACATACAAAACAAGACAAGAAACAAAAAAATGTGCACAGATACCGTTCCATAGCAGACTGCTAAGACTACCATACCTCAGGCCCTGCCTCAGGCTGGAATGCAAAGGAGAAATTTAAATAATCCTACTGAAAAATCTCTGCAGCTGTTAGCAAGCATAAAATTTTTCTTCCTGTCATTTGAGATCTTAGAGTCTGAAACAAAAGCTTGAAGATATATACTGTTTCTACTCACATGTTCAAGGCCTACCTGTTCTCCACATGCAGTATGCTTAACTGTGCTTAACTTATGCTCAACTAATTCACATGGAAATTATATTTCACACTATTTCCCCCTAGTATTGTTAAACTGTATTACTCTGATAAATTTCTTCAATATGCTATCAATACAGTTTTGTTACTGTATGTTCTAAAACAGTCATCCTCCATTAGGGTAAAATTGATACAAACTGGGAACAAGGAGGGAGAAGCTGGGGACAGAATTCAGTCTTTAAAAGCATATTCCACACATCTGAACATGCCAGAACTTCACTTTTAGTTTGCTTTACATCTAAAGCTTGCTTCCTAGGCAGCATTCTTTTGCTTAAAGAGAACTAAACCCAAATATTTCACAGTTACATAGGAAAGATACAAGATCACACAATAAAAGGCATCTCCCCTTGTCTGAATACTTATGTTCCAACTGAGAATGGGGGTTGTGAAATCAAGAATTGTACTCAAAATGCTCAAATAAACCCATAAACTATAACTGCATGATACCTATCAGTTTTGCTTGAAACAGATAGAAATGCTACACTGGTTAAGGTTTGCCATCTTGTTCTAAGTTAATTCTGGTGATTCAAAAGAAGTGAAAACAATAAGCAAGTAGCAAGCAAATGAGATATTTAGAGATGCCTTACCTTCCTCAGCTAGGTCCTTGTTAATAACCAGTTTTCCGTGTCTGAGATAGTTCAGCACTGGCCCAAAGTAGGTTGGGTCTCTGTCTATTAAATAGGCACCTGTTTCATCCTAGATTAGAAAAACAAACAAACACAAACCAAACAAACAACCCAAAACAAAGGAAGGGAACACCAAAGCCCAAACCAAACAAACCAAAAACCTCACAATGATTTGAACATCCAAGTGGGAACTGCAAGCTAATATTCATCTTGCAGCAAGCAGGTATGCAGATATAGTCACATCCCCTGAAAGCTGGATTTATTAAAGACAATAAAAGGAATTAAACAATACAACTGTCATGGTATCAGACTGATCAATCAAATCATCTAATACACGACTTCTCTTATTTGATCAATCCCCCTAACCCCTTATCAATGATTAACAACATTGTTAGCATGAAAGATCTAAGCAGTAAGTGAGAACACCAAAAGTTAAGGTTAAAAATAGCACTTAAAACCAGGAAATCTTGTTTGGGAGCCTGAAGTCAGAACAATGGCTACATTCTAGTGAGCTTCAAATACCAGTTTTTTCCTTTTTCTTTTTAATTACAGGCAAACAAACCTAACTTTTTTTAACTTCAACACTTTGCTCTAAAACATTTGCTTTTGTCTTTGCTCAAATGTACAAATACTCACAGAGTACTAAGAACTGCTGTATAGCAAGCAAGGGCTGTACATGCATCTTCCAAAAAAAAAAGTAGAAGATGCAATTCCTACCTATCTCATGCAGACAAGCGAAGTAATAGATGAATAGATGAAAATTAATGCTCCATTTACCAAACAGACTACAGCGTTTTGTGAATTGTGAAACAGTTCAGGAGATTCACCTGCAGAGCTGATATTCTTGACAAAGAGATAAAGAAGCAAAATTGGTAATTCCTATGTTATTTAGAATCTATATGTGAACCTCTGCAATCAAGATAGTACTGACATACTTGTGCGGGCTGGAGATTTAAGGAAGATTCATAGAAAGATTTCTAACTGATCTACTGCTCCTTTCTACTATCAAGTGGGTTACTGACTGTATTAATCTATTAGTACATGAGGTTTGGTGCAATGGATATCCTAGAGAGATGTGGCAGCACCCCAAATACCTTTTTACTTATTCTTAATATTCTAGTAGTTTACAAGAGATACTAAAAAAATTATCATTACCAATACTGTGGATCATACTCCCTCAAAACCATAGGTACTAGCAATAATTGCTAGTGAAAGAAAGAAACTCTACTGACTCAATCGTCTGCATTTGAACATTAATGCCTATATGGAAAAATCTGATTACTGAACTGTGATATCTGAAAGCTCTCCCTACTTAACAGTATGTAGAGTTCCTAAAATGTTTTCCTGGAAAAAAACATGGAGGATGTATTTTCAGGTACATAGATTTAGTTTCTGAATAACTGCACTTGTCCAACCAGGATTGGTAGAATGTAAAAAGACCACGACCTCAACTACAAAAGCCAAAACCCTTTCTATAATTACAATTAAATGCTTTACACACGTAGACACGGTGTCATTTCAGAAGAAGTGAAGGAGTGTATAATTTTGTATAATATTACCTGTTCAAGAAAATGCTAACATAATAAAATGTGCTGTCAGTTAACCTACACTCAGACTAGACAATGCTTGATGAAGTCTAATCACAATTTCTTCTGATCTAAGCTCATTGTCTCACAAAAGCAAGACTATGCATCAAAACCAGTAGATAGATAAAGTAGACTAATTTTAATATTTAATCTATAAATATATTTACAAAACCAAAACACTTCAAGAATGTGCAATCTACAGATACAACCCAAAGAAATTAGAATAGCTGACAACTGTATGAATTATAGGCTGAAAAGTATTATTCAGTAAAGAAAAAGAAACCAGTGAGGTTGGAAAGGAAAATCCAAACCAGATTTAAAAAAAAGCTGTTTTCAAGAAAAAAACCCCGAACTTAATCATCATCTGAATTGCATTAAGAAACACAGGGCTTACAAAACTGGAAGTCTTCGGAGTTAGGAAAAACCAATCTCTAGAAATAATCTTCTTCATTAAGATGATTGTAATTTTTCACACTGCAGTGTCTTTTCACATCACCTTCTGAAGCAATACTGGTTGTCAGCTTTACACCACTTCAGAGACAGAGAGGTGGGTCACAGAAGCAAAGTCATTAAAAGCTCTAAACGAAATTTAAGTAACAATGGCTACTTCACTCCTTTCACAAAAGGCCTGAACTCTTTTATTTAAAGGCCTACATTATCTGACATTGTATTTTTCTGAGTTGATTTCTATATATGAAACAAGCTTCCAACAAAACCACAAAGGGAAGAAGCTATGTCAGCTCTTCTCTTTCAAATTTCACATTATGAGAGGTCATACACACACAAAAAAAAAATCTCAGTAGTGTCATAGTTTACTGTGGAAGCCTTTCAGACAAGGTGGCTTGAAAAATAATAAAAAAAAAAAGCACACAAAAGTCCTATAATTTTTGCTGTAATAGATTTTTTTTTAAACATTAGAAAATATCAACAGTTAAAGAACTCTGGCTAAATTCTAACAGTGTGCAAACCAAATTCTGTCAACAGGATTCACTTAAGCATCTAAATTCATGCAAAAGTTGCTTACCCAGATTACAGACTCAGAAAATATGCATTAATTAAGAGGAGGATGTGTGTCTTGAACACTGACCTGACAGCTCAGATATGCTACACACTAGCACCAGGGAGCCAAGAATCAAGAGATGAACTGATCAGTAAAGAATATTGTAACCATATACAAATAAGGCACAGGAGAGTGGCGCAAATAATTTACCTCCTCAGCATCTTCCTATAGAAAATTACTTATCACTCCTCCTCTTGAGTGAGCTGCCTGAATATCCTTCAGTGTATGCTAAGCACTTCATATTGAAATCACTAAGAAAGGCCGATTAAACTAGATCTTTAAGGATATTTACATAAACATAAATGCAATACAAGCTGACACAGAAGCGTAGTTATCTGCTCTACTTAGAACTCTAAAAATACAGGTCCTAAGTCTTTCAGAATATTATCAGGACTGTTTTCATCCACATGTACATGAAAACACACTGTATAATCACATGTAATCAGCTTTTTGACACTTTTTAATAAAAACTGTTTTATTGTAAGATAAAATAATAAATTGCAAACGTGATCCAATGTGAACTGGAAAATTAAAAGAGGTAGCTAGTTTGCATGTACATAACTAGCTTTAGTCTTGCTAGCTTAATTATTATGGACTTTGATGTCCCAGCTATGCAATTGCCTCTGTTAACTAGTAAATTGTTTTTTCTACAAGCTTTGAGAAAGTTTGCATCTTCACTGACACAACTAGTGTAGGTATTTTGAAGCCATTTCCTAAACTTTGGGTGAATACCACAAATGTCAGATAAACCTATATTCTAATAAGGTTTCAAAGTTCTCTCTCTTTCAGATGTATTTTATAGAAGCGGGTGTTACTGTATACCAGAACAGCAGGTAAAATTAGAAATAAAACAGAAATTCAACTTTCCTCTGTATTCAGTATAGTCATATCACCCCACACTTAGAGGTGTTTCCTGCAAATGCTGACATTCTTCATAAGAAAATTCAAAAAAAATGCTTGTTGTCTTTGTACATCCAACCCTAAACTGCTAGCTAATCACAGGATTGTTTGTATCTTTACCCAGTTCTACTTTTGCATTACATTCTTCTCTGAAGAGCTTTTTTCTTCATTGTCTGCAAGTTCTAGGCCGTTTTCACGCATATTTACAAGGACACCATTTAGAAGACACCATTGCCTACGTACAGTGAAGACTGCATTTGTTTATTACCACTCTCCCACACTAATGTTTAGTTCAAGTTACAAACACCATGGAATTTTAAGAGGAAATCTTAAATTTTCAATCACCTGGTTCAGCATACCAATGAAAAGTTAGTGTAGCTCACAATAACATTCCTTTGAAAAATACTGACCAAAGCAACTAAATGATCATGTATTTCAGTTGCAAATGTTTTCACTTCCATCTTTATAGAGACTGAAGCTCAAAGGAATCATAATGAACACTTACCCTGATCTTAGTTTAAAACACACAAAGAACTCAATTTATTTATAACTTTTAGAAAGTAGCAGTGAAACCTAATCATTCCAATAAATAATTACTGTCAGTGTTAATATTATGGACTTTCTAACAAGGACATCTATAGTTTGACACTTTGCTAGCTGTATTTCACAATACCTTTGCTAGACTGAACAGGCTTCTCTATTAGATTTCTTGTCTCCATGTATATACCCTCTGGACTGAGAAGTCACTCCTTAAACTCCTTGCCATTAAAAAGTTTCGTTCTTTAAAACTTTTCACCAAATCATATTTCTCCTTGTGATTAGTCACTGCTCTGCTGTGACCTTGAATTGTGGATCCAGTACAGGATTCCAGCAGGTGCACCAAATACATATGCCTCCCCAGTCCTAATGCAATTCTTGGAGAGATTTAACAATCTCCCCAGGAACTGCATTAAAACACTAGCTGAAATGTCATAAATTTATTTCCAATTAATTATCTTCATTGGGATCAATACTGGATCTGGATACACTCAAGTCATACCATCAAGCTCTTGGCTCAAGGTTGTATGCTTGAACAGGAATATTTTAATTTTACATAATTTTTAAATTTCACATCATTTACATATTCTGAGTTCTTATAAAGGCAGCAACATGCAGAGGAACACAGTAGTATTTGGTACTAAATTTGGATTTATATATAATTGCCATCCTTATCATCTGTGCTTTTTAAATATTGAACTAGTGAATTTTTCACAAACCGTGTGGCCTAAAAACTTTGAGAGTCTGCAGACTAGTGGCACTTACCAAAACTACATCAGTAATACAACCCACCTGACAAGTCAGAAATCTCATAGACAAATGAAATGTATCTGTTACTTCTTAAAAAATTACTACAATTTAGATATTTCTTAATGCTGACAGTCAAGGTTGCACTACCAGGAAGACTTTGACTTTTCTGAAACACTCAGTGCTTGCATGCTTCCTTCTTTGACAGATTTGATGCCAACTTCAGAAAGGCATTAAAAATCAAGCATGAATACTACTGCCAAAACCTTATTACAAAAGTTTGACAATCTCCTTCTTAGGGGAAAGTTAAAAGAATGCTAGAACAGTTTGCAAACAAAAAACTGGTATATATCTAAAATAGGAAGATGCTGAAACAAGGAACATATGTAAATTATTACCAGTAATGCAGTAAAAGCATTAAATTAAACAATGATGACAAGGTGAGCAAGGCTCTGCCTGTCTATTTTTATGTATTCATCTCTAAACCAAGATTTAAGTACCATGGAAAACAAATCTTATTCTGAACAGTAAATATACCACTACAGCTCATTTATTTGCTGAAATCTGAAATGATTCTCAAACAGTTTTAAAGCTGAAAGTGACACTCTGAAACATACTATATTCAGAAAGTCAATGTCACTATCCTAATCCATTCAACACTAGTTTGGCCACAGGGTGTGCCAAAGATTAATCTTTCTCCCATTACAAGTGGAAACATACCTGACAAGAGTATGAGACAGGCTGCGCTGCCCTACTCAACATTAGTACCTGAGGGCAGTTTAAAGGCCAATGTGCTACCTTTCTTGAAGCCTCGCAGTTCTTTACAGTAGGAAGCATTAAGGAACTCTTAAAATCACAGACTATCCTGAGTTGGAAGGGACCCACAAGGATGAAGTCTAACTCCTGGCCCTGCACAGCACAGTCCCAACACTCCTACCATGTGCTTGAGCTTTGTCAAGCTCATGGCTTAGGGTCATGACCATTCCCTGGGAAGCCTGTTCCAGTGTTCGATCTCTTTGGAAAGAACTTTTTCCTGATATCCAACATACACCTCCCTGACACAGCTCCAAGCCGTTCCCTTCGATCCTGTCAGTGGTCACACAGAACAGAGATTGATACTGCCCCTCTAGAGGAACACGCAGACAGTGATGAGCCTTCCCTTGGCCTCCTCCAGCTGAAGAAGCCAAGTGACTTTAGCCATTTCTCATATGGCTTCCCCTTCAGAAACTTTGTGTTCCTCCTTCAGATGCTCTCTAAGAGCCTTATATCTTTCTGATATTGAGGTGCCCAAAACTGGCTACAGGACTCAAAGTGAGGCCACATCCCAAAAAAGAGCAGAATGGGACAATGCTGGACAACAGAGCAGGACACAGCTGGCCATTGCATTTGCCACAGCATATGGTAGTGCTTTATCTTTTACTTAGGAAGCATTAGAGGAATGTTTTCCTACTCTCTCCCAAGGAGACAGTTTACGTATCAGCAAGTCGCCTACATATTTAAATTTAGTTTTATAGGTAAATTTAAGCTCTCCATAAAAACCTCAACCAAAACCAAAGACAACTACAAAACAACTCCCACACCACCACACTTCAACTTTTTTTCCTTCTAGCTCAGGAATATTACATTCTGTTCCCTAAGTGTTCAAATATCCTTTCCGGAAGTTATGCCTGAAAAAATGATGAAATTTACTAACCTCACTAAAAAAAAAAAAAAAAAACCTTCAAAATTTATGTATAATAAGCAACTCCTTATTTTCAACCTGTTGGTTATAGGGTTATAAGCTGTTCCTTTCTTTTCCCCAACTTTTTTGTCCATGATGCTCCAAAATTTCTTTCAGAGCCAGCACTATATACTTTATACCCATTATTACATACCACACCACAAATAAAATCTTAAATCTTCTTCCCCCACTAAAAATGAGTCAGAGTGAATACCAAAATATTCACCCACTACTTGCAATCTATGCAGAATATGCATTTTTCTCTAAGAATTGCTGAAAAGACAGAATGCTACGTCTAAGTGAGAATTATTATCAAAAGTACTTTGCTCTGCTTCTTGTAATTGAACAAGAGAATAATGACAGTGCAGAAATAACAAAACGTCAATGCATGAAGATATTTCATTAAACCACTAAAACTAAACTCCGTCAAACAACGTAAAAATATTACACAAACGTACAAACGCTACTGCGCTGTCTGCTGTACTTATGAGCAGTTTTGTATTCACGAACCCAACTGCTTCTCACGACAGCACTCATTAAGCAACACTGTTCAGGAAGACTCCCTCCACGGCAGCAGAGTCGTTCCCGCCGCCCCTCACCGCGGCGCCGGGCCCCGCGTTCCCTTCACGCCGGCGGCCGCCTAGGCAGGCGCCACAGCGGGACCGGGCACCATCCGCAGCGCACCCTCAGCGCGGCAGGCGGGGAGCGGGCCCGGAGCGGGCGCGGTGGCGAGGGGAGCGGGCCCGAAGCGGGGAGCGGGCGCGGCGGGGCCGGCGCTCACCTTGTCAGAGTCCAGGTCGGGGTCGGCCTGGCAGAGGCGGAAGAGGAAGGACTTAGGATCCCTGCAGAGCGTCTGTCGAGTGGTCAGGAAGCATGTGCCCCCAACGTTCAGCCTGACCCACTTGCCGGGCCCCGCGCCGGGCAGCGGCGCCGAGCTACACCGACGGCAGGGCCCGCCCGCGCCGAGGCCGCCAGCCGGGGGCACCGGGAACTCACAGTGGTTCTCCGCCGCCATCCTCACCACCGCCGGAAGGGGCCGCCTCGGCTGCCTGGCCCTCGGCGCACCGCCCACCGGAAGCGTCGGCTGGAACGGCGCCCTGCCCCTTCTCGCCCGCCGCCCGAGCGGCTCCGGCTTGGGGCCTCGGGAGCAGCCCTCACGTCTGCGACATGGCCGCCGCCGGGCCGGAGGCCGCGGGCCCGTCTCTGTCCCATGCCCCCCGCCCCACGGCGGAAGGAAGAGGCGGAGGCCGCGCAGAACCCTACATGCCTTTATTACAGACTACCAAGCATAAGTGAAATCCGTCATCCAGTCACTAACTACACATCTATAGCACAGAGATCTGTCGAGAGGAGAATAAACCGTCATTAAATTATGAGATATGATTAAATCATCGACCAATAGAAAATTTATATAATAAAGCCAGAAAAAAGGTGTAAAATATAGTTTACAATAATTATTCACATTCAAGGCTGTACATCAATACATACAACAGCATGGCCCCGAACATGAATTCAATCCAAATAATTCATATATTAGAATTTAAATAACACAGACTGAACTAGAGGCCAACAAGAGCCAGCAAATAACCTTAGAAGAATAAAAATACAAAAGTGTATATCATATCATTGCATTATTTGCTTCTGTTTTCACGAGTTCTTGGAGGAGGGGAGATTGTTTTGTGGTTTGTTGACGGAGGGTCATCGGTTTTATTTATTTGGGGTGGGTTTTTTCTTTTTTTTCTGTACATCACAGTTACAGCTACAAACTAGGTAGAGCATATTACACATGTAACTGACTGCCAGCAACCTGAAAACAGCATACAACTACCAAAACTGGTTCCTAATTTTTCTCTTTTGTCAGATATAGTTTTCAGTTCTGCTACCATTGTGAACATTCACCATATCAAGTCAGTTAGTACATGGCCATAGGAAGCTTTGTCAAATGGCAATCATCTACATTCATGGCTCAGCTGATATGACAGATTTCTCTATTGACCAGGGACAGGACTTGAGGAAACTGTATGAAGCTGAGTCACAGGAGCTTTAGGTTAGGTGTCAGTAAAAGGTTTTTCACGTAGAGGGTGGCCAAACACTGGAACAGGCTCCCCAGGAAGCGGTCACACTATCAAGCCTGCCTGAGTTCAAGGTGTCTGGCACATGGTGGGATTGCTGGGGAGTCCTGTGCAGTGCCAAGAATTGGACTTGATGACCTTGATGGGTCATTTCCAACTCAGTATATTCTCTTTACTCTAAAACCAGGCTATTGCGTGCTTAAGAACCTCTCCAACTGTTTGCTGCATAACAGTAATTTCTTCTATGAAAGAGGAAACATTCTGAAATTATCAGTCATAAATGAAAACATGCCATTTTGGATTACAGAACTACTTGTCTGTAGTAGTTGATCAACTGATCAACTGATAGACAATCTGCATCATGAGGCTTTGCAGGAGCACTTCCATTTGATTCACAAAACATTTCCATGAATCATTACAGACATTCAGCAAAATTTCAGATATAAATACTGCACCTATTTGTGCCATTTACTAGTAGAAAGAATGATCAGAATCCATCCAGAGGCCACATCTTTAGGCAACTATTAATACACAAGTTCTCTCCTCAGCAAGGTGTTGAAATCAAATGCTTTGTTCACAGGCCAAATGAAGTAATTGTCTTGACTTTACTCAATCGTTCAGAAGAAAATGTACATGTGGAAAATTCCCATAATTCTTCAAAGTTCCCAGCACAAAAAATAATTGTATCAAGCACATTAAATTAAGCATCTTGAACTATGAAAGCTGATTAGAATAATCACATCTTTGTTTCACTCCACAATTCTTTTCAGACTTATATATAGCAGATACTTCACAATTAAATCACATCAGAAGGAGAAAAGTAGAGCACAGTACTGATAATTTGATCTTTTCAGTACTTAAGTACCTAGCAAATGGAATCCTAATAGGCAATATTAGTCTGCTAGCAATGCCTCAACATCACATCTGAAGTAACTCTTTCTTAATACAAAACCTTTACAAAACTGGACTTAAAGGCAAATGGTAACAAACTAATTTCTCAGTTTATTAAAGTAGTTCTAAACTTCTTGTGACTGGGCAGTAGTACTTCATCCTTTTTTAAGCTCCACACCACAGAAAAAGATGGAATAGATACCTTTCTGAAGTTCAAATACCAAGCAAAGCAAAATTACATTATTGACCAGATTCTTCATAAATGATCAACAACTGTTGAAATTTCAAGAGATGGAATGAATCAATAGATTTAGTTTTCAGTAGGTCTGCAGTAAGAAGAAGAGTCTTCAAGTACCTAATTTTTTTTTTTCTCCTTTGAACCCCTTGGATTAAAAGCAGAAAAATCACCTGGCCTATGTGCAGCTCTGAAGAACCTCCTTTGCGCATTTCATTCCATGAACTCCCATGAACCACAGGAGTGATCTTCAGGACAAAGACCTGATTCTACCCCACATCAGGTATAAGCATTTTAAATGGGTACGAGCCCTTCATAGTATGTATGCAGCACCTTTCAACACACATTTAAGTGGACAAACTGGTAAAACATACTTGAATCCACAATTACTTTGTGATGCCTTACTCTATACTCTTGTCACCTTTCAAACCCACAGATTCTACACATAGTCCAAGAAATAGAAATACCTCTCCCAGGAAAGTTCTAGTTCCTTCCCAAAAAAGCAGTAGCTAAGTAAGACTGGATTAGGAATACTGAAGCTCCAAGTGGAGTGATGCCTGTAAGAGATGCTTACAGTTTTCCAATATCAGCATTGTCAATTAAAAAAAAAAAAAAAAAAAGGATTTATAGAATGCAGACATCAGCCTTCCAGATACCTTCTTGACAGCTTACTGCTACCAAGATCTACAAGGCTGGCTGAATGCTTTTGGTGGGCAGGATGAAAACCTACTGAGAGAAGATTTTCAAGGTGTGAAAAAACACAATTAATTTGCTATGGTAAAATGACTAAAAATCTAAATATTACAGAAAACATGTTTAAGCACATCTAGATCTCCACCTAGTTAACAAGCCAATGAAGGTCATTTTGCAGACTTTTTATGTGAGGCCAAGTTTTGTCACGCTGAACAGTAGTGGCACTGTGAATCCCCATCACTGCCAAACTCTCCTGTACGAAGTTGGGAATACACCTGTCTAGATCTCAATAGCAGAGACTAAATCCAAAAGTGGTAGGGTTGTCTCCAGTGGACACAATACATGGCCGAAATTTGGCAGCTGGAGAACAAATGGATAGCACTGCGACAGACTTAAAATACATGTCATCTTGGACAGAACAGCACATATAGCTTACTACAGACACAGATCAAAGGTACAGTGTGCTATTCAAATTTGAGTGACAAGGAGTATATTTTGTACGTGACGGAATTTCTCATGATGAAAAGGGAACACTCTTATGTCTTCCTAAGCCATTTACAGGACCCCTTCTCCCCCTTAATACCAGACACAGTAAGCCAGGGATTTGCTTCTCTCAGGTTTCCGTATGTGATGGGATACGGATGACTACAGGAATGCAGTTGCTCCAAAAGAAAAGGCAACTGCACTGCACTGTCTCTTTTAAAGACTGGAAAAGCTGAACTGCCATCAAGTTCAACCACATAACACAGTTTTTAAGAGATCAATAATAAATCTCCTTCACCCTCTACAAGAAAATATTCAACATTCATGTGTCTTTTGAGAAATCTTATAAGCCATTGTTCTTAAAATACTGCTTCTAGAGAATAGTAGCCTATGAGTTTTTTCAACATTGTAGAGAAACCTTTCTTTGGTGGAAGGAAAATCACATCATAGTATGACAACTCAAAATGCAACGTAATGGTATATGTAATGAGTGAATAAATAGGTGTGATGTTTATACTGCTTTTAAAAAAAAGAAGGGATGCCTTTGTCCAGACCTAGGTCATTCTCTTCTGCAAGGTTTAGGAACACAAGCATGTAGAAAATACCACTGGAGAAGTTTTTTTTTTTAGCACACAGGAAGTTGTGTCATTGTAACATGACAAGAAATGTTTGACCACAAAAAACAGCCATAACTTGAAGAGGATAAAGGAGATCAATATTTTCATTTTATAGATATGCTTTAAGTACCATATATTTTCCCCTTTGTATCAGTATTTGCCTTTGATTTTCTCACCAGATTACTTTATTATCTGTATTTCAATTCCTTACATTTTTCCAGAGTTCCTGAAGGTTTGGCCAAGGACCAAAAACAGAATTGACATCTCATTACACAATGAGACCAAAAAAAAGTCAAGTAATCAATTGTACAAAGTTTTCACATTTCCTTCTCTACCCAAGAAAACAGGTTGGCCCCACTAAAATGCACAACACATGCATACCCTGGAAAGAAAGCTTCCAGCCCTCATCTGCTGAAAAGGTGAAAAACTATCTACTATATCAATAGTAGCCTTTTTTCCCCCCCCATACTAACTAGTTTCTCTTTTAGTTAGCATTAGTTAAAAGCATGCTGGTAAGTTTATTGTCCCTTGATTAATCACACATATGACTTATATTAAAATTTAAACTTAATGTTTAAAAGGCTTCAGAAGCCAACATTTCAATTTTAGAAATTTCAGTGCTATGTTCAGCATTTTCTCTCTCAAAAGCTTTATCATTGGAGCCGGTCTGCCAGACAAACACATCTGATTCATTCACATAATTACTATAGTACCACACAAATCCTGCAACCAGAACTATGTTAGGAATTACACAAGGGTGCAACCAACCTGGCTATAAATGCCATATACCAATAAGCCGGGGGACTGTGAGGAAAGGAAGAGAAAACAAAGAGGTGGTACTTAGAAGAGGCATATAAAAGCTCCCTGATGAAACACAGTTTAATGATAATCTGAGAGTCACAGAAAACTCCAGCCCCATAAAATGCAAGGCTGGTACATGATTCGGCATGTGTGCGTGTGGATTGGTTTTAACTCATCTTAAGTGAAGCTGGTAATGCAAGGTCTATCCACTAGTCTGCAGCAGAAACAGAACTGAAGTGCACAAAAGCAAGATCTTCACAGCAATGATATGCAAGTGGAAGCCTCAATAGAAGCACAAAGAGCGAGCAAAGCAACCCTGAATTCCATTAGGTTTTTGCTTTTCTTCCTTTTTTTTTCTTCTTAAAAGAAAAAAAAACCCAAACCACTGCCCCCCCAAAAAAAACAAAAGAAAAAAACCCAAAAAACCACACAAACAAACAAAATAACAAAAAACCTCCCCCCCAAAAAAAAAACCCAAACAAAAGAAGAAAACCAAAAGCAAAAGGCAAAAAAAGACCAAAACAAAACAAAAACAAAACAAAAAAAAACCAAACCCAAGAACATTTCAGACGTATGCTTCCCCTTGAGATGGTAATAGGTGGGTTGAAAAGATTCCTCTGATCGGCTGCACACGGAGTTCTAGCAGCAAGTAGGGAAACTGGGAAATTTTGGATGAGCTTTCCTATTTTGCAGCATTCTGGTGGTATCTGTGCCGCCAAACTTCATGTATCTTTTTGCACCATTTATGAGCATTCCCACTTGGGTCCATCAGGTAATATGTCCTGTTTGGCTATAAGTGAACAACATTTTAATGATTACTCCAAACATAGTTTAACCAAAAAGCAGTAGTAATTCTGCACCAACCAATAAAATAATTACTCAGAATTATCTCGTTAACTTTCTGAAAGTTAAATTCAATTACAGCTATATAACATTATGCATTACTGATTAACCATTTTAAGCAGTCAACTGACAATATATTATACACCTCTCATGATTCACTACATACAAGAAGGGCTAAATGTTAAGTCATTAAGAAGGTGCTTCAAAGCCCAAAATCCACTTATGGCTAATTTAAACACTAATAATTAAAATACAGTTGTATTTTTGTGATAAACATGTATGTCAGAGTGAGATTTTGTGTGATTTTTTGTTTTGTTATTATTCAGTTTTGTTTGGGGGTGTGGATTTTGTGCTTTTTTTGTTGGTTGACGTTGTTGAGATTTTTGTTTAGTTTTGTTTTAAATTAGGACTATGAAATTTTGTATCAAAAAAAACCTATACTTTATTCAGAAAAATCTTTTTGATAACTTACAGAAATTGCCCAAGGACCTTAGAGCAATTTACAAAGAAAATTCAAAAAATAAACTTACCGTGTGAACAAAAAAGGTCTTAAAATTCTTGGCTTCTGGACGCAACTCTAAAGACCATGGAATTTCTCCTTTTAGAACTTTGTTGACAGGATCCACATAATACAGGTGGGGCCCTTCCGTAAGCAGCAATTGGCGCCGACGTGCAAACAATCCCTAACAAGAAAAGTAGAAGTAGCAATGCAAAAACAAACAAACAAATCCCAGCAAAATCCATGAGGGAATTAAAAATGTAAATTTACACATCTCTGAACTGAACAACACAGGCAGGATAAAACCAGCTCAGTGCTAGGATGGTATATTTGGGTTCAGGGGCTGTCTTTAATTTTACTTTACCTATTTGACCTCACTCCTTTTTTAGGGTGTTGCAGCGCATTATTCTACTACATGGCGAAACACAAGTACTATTTTAGGAAAGTATGTTCAAGTTCTAGCAAAACCTGAAACGCCAGGTGGCACAGAGTGAAGCAGAATCTATTTCTCAAAGAAATCAATAGTCATGATTTTGTAGAAAAGACTACGAAGAAGCAGGTATTAACTTAGATGAAAGAGAACCTTCTTTCCACTAAAGCTGATGCAGACTATCTGTAGTTGATTCTGTAAGCTGCTGAAATTAACACTTAAAGCTGTTCTAACATCACCTCTGCCTCTTTCAGGATAAAGGCACAAAGTCAGATCCAGGAAAAAAAGCACAGTTGAGAACAACACTGATAATTTTTTGGTTCAAACCACATTCAGATATGCACCAAGAAAGTGTTTATTAGATTATATCAGATTGGGAGGAGGAGGACAAGCAAATCTCATTTGCTGCAATCTCAAAATGAAAGCAACAATAGCAGATTTACTTCGGCTTTTCCAAGAAATCAAGAGCACATTACTAAATCAAGAAAAAAAAAAAAATCAATCTACTCACAAGAAAACACTGATTTTTTAGAAATAACTTGTTTATAGGTGACAAATTGTTTAAACAAGGAAGCTTAAAAACAAGCTGCTTATCTGTGCTGCAGCTGTGCAAAAATTTGATGGCTCAATCTTGTTACAGGAAATTAAGAAAAGCCCTTACCTTTCTTTTGTCCACTGGACCCATTTTTAGGATTAAGTTATTTTCTACAAACTGATGCCTTAGAAAAAGAAAAATAACTATTACTCCGGAAGTAATTCTCTCACAGAAACAGCTGTAATGATCAAGTAGTTTTTCATGTCACTCCCTAGCATGTCTTTTTCCATGAGAGTCCTGAACAACTTTAGTACGTGAGTTTTGGACTCTTCCTTAGCCCAGACCAGTGAGGTTTTTTTAAAATTTGACAGGGGGTAAACAAAATCAAAACCAAACAAAAAAACCAAAATCAAACAGAAGAACCTAAACCAAACAGAAACCAACAACCCAAACAAACCAACCAATCAAAAAAAAACCCCCTTAGCTCCCCCCCCCCCCCCCCCCCCCCGTTCCCACCAAGGAACAACAACAACAACCAAAATTCACACATGAGAGACTTCTCTAAAGAGTGAAAAGAAATGCTGTTCATAGTCTGGAGGCATTCTGGTTAGATATCCACAGAATATTATCATGCAAAAAATTCCAACAACTTATGGCATCTGTAAAAAAGGAGGAACCTCTTCTAGTTTAGGACTGTAGTGCGAAGACTCTGCAGCACTGGATAACATCATTCTGCCTATCTTATAAATACACTCTACATCATCTTCTAGACCTTGTAAATTTTAGAAATATAATATTAGGGTTTTGCTGCTATTGCTTTAAAAATAGAAGCCAAGAAAAATCTAGTTGCTAATTGTTTACTTGAAAATACTAAGATTGACAAATATTAATTTGAATCAAAATCACTTATTTTCCAGGATTCTTTATTGCTGTGCAAGTTATTTAGCTACATCCAAAGATCCTACCAAGGATTTCCACCAGCTTGTTTTGCCAGAAGTAACCTCTTTTCGTCTTCAGAAAACTGTAAATCCAGCTCAAAAGAATTGTTGTCAAGATCATGAATATACTGTTCAATATTTCCTCCTGATGTCTGTGGTGTACTTGTCTCTGCAGCAGACAGTGAATGGGAAGAGGCAGAACTAGAAACTTGCATGCAACCGAACTGACTCAGGAGATTGTCATACTAAAGGAGGAAAAAAAATGAAGTAATTAAATGTCTTTTATTAAAAAGTTTATTTTGCATTAATCTGTGGCTTTTAATTTAAGCATGCTTTAATTTATTTTGCTTTTGGGCCAAATCCCATCTTACTCCCTATAGATCAGCAGGATTCTATGCAAAAAAGTATGATTGATCAAAAGCAAGCCAGCCTTAAATACTCACTTTATCAGAAAACAAATGCTGATTTAAGTAAAAATTTAACCAGCAACATTTATTACATTCTTAATAATTAAAATATAACTAATTCATAGTTTCAGTAAAAATATTTATATTAGTATTTATATTATTTCTTTATATTGGTATTCAATATTTATGCTATAATGGAAGTCTCAGGCAGCATCAGAGCTGAATACAGCAGCAGACAAACATACATTTCCATAACAGTCTTCATCATCCTCTGACATAGCAGGTAAATATGCTGTAAGTTTAGGGGGTGTCTGAAGATGTAGGTTCTCCCACACAATGGATTCAAAGAAGGGGTGAGCCTTAAGAGGTCCATATCCTCCCATTTCTTCACAACCTAATCGGTTGGTAGCATCTAGAACCTAAGCAAATTAAAATTAAGTTAAGCTGCATAAAATAATGAGAAAGGGCAAGCATTATTCACATTTGCAAAGCACCACATGAAAATGCAAAACCAGTCTGTCACCCTGCCCTAACCATACATACCTATACTATAAGGAGGTTGTTTATAATAAAAGATGTTATTTGTCACTATATCTTGTCAACAACATTATGTATTAGATCATCTCACAGATCTAAGGATAGGAGCACTTCTTTAAGTTGACACAATTTTTTGGTTTTGCTCCTTTGTAAAGACTGAAACAAACATACAGAGAAGGCCTGATGAAGCACACTTCCTTTTAAGTTTAGTCCACCATCACATTCTAGTGATGCAAGAAGCTGTGGAAACTACAGGTGGTGTTAAACATCAGCCTCTCAAGGACCTCAAAATGACACACTTCTCAGGATACAACTAGGTTAATACAACCTGGACTTCACCATTCAGGAGATGCTGGCTTGGCCATAGAAGCGGATTTGGACACGGGAATGCACTAATAGGCCTTTTAGGTTGTATTTATCATCATCCACAAAGGTTAGAGTTTCCTCCCCATTCCCTGCTAATATGATAGACTGTTGAACTGAAAAAAGCTTATAACACCTAAAATGTTCTCTGCATATTCACTTGAGTGTCATGACTATAATCTCACTGATGGAACAGAACTACTTTTTCTTCCTACTAGTCAAACCTTCACAGGCATAGTAATTCTTAGACTGATACTATTGAGACATGTTAAGTGCATATTAAAATGCAAGGCAACTGGATTTATATTGTAATGAATATATCTGCCTGTGACGTACAGGATGCTGTTTTTAACTAAATGATCCCTTAGACAACTCAAAACCAATTAATCTGAGAACTATGTAAGCCTAAGTATTTGAATCTTAATTTCTGTTTGTAATGCACAGTATCTAGAATTGTTTGCTTCCATTTCACAGAAAGACATTCCTTGTCCTTCTAACAATTCTTGTTAGAATTCAGATTTAAAAAAAAATCAAAGTGCTGTTTAATAACAGATATTGATTTTCAAGAGAGTCCCCTACACAGTCAATAATACTCACAGATGTTCGTATTATAAGATTTGCAAGAGTGCACAGAAACTTTCAGAAAAGAGAACTACATAAGCTGAATGCTTTCCAATGTCATCAAACCATTTAATGACAAATCAATTTCAGTGATACCTTTTGGTTGAAGAAGTTAGGCATTTAGCTACTTGGTCAGTTATTTAAAAAAAAAAAAAAAATCAATCAAAACGAGCATAGCACATTCAAGAAGAAAAGCACAAATATTTACCAACAGCTTTTCCACAAGGTCTTTTGCCTTGGGAAAAAATTTCTCTGGGAAGTCATATTCCAACTTTATTATCTTCTGGAATATAAGATATTCATTTCTGCAGAAGAGAAAAATATTAACTCTTGTTATTGGTTCTCCATGGTTCTTTCACCTTAACCTGAATAAACCAGACAAATATTAAACAAAAAATCTACAAGTTAAGTTACGTTCCTGTGAATCTTCCAAGGGTGAAGGGGTACTATGATCCTGTAAGCACCAAATACTTGAGAAATAACAACAAAAGCTCAAATGACTCAACAGAGAGTGTTGAGGATATGCCTTATAAACCTCTTCACGTACAGTTATATAGTTACCATCATGGCACAAATTACACGTGAAATTCTAGGATAGCTTAAAGGAATCTCTCCGTCAGGAGCTCTAGTTATAACTGTCTAAGCAACTTCATTGCACCAAAAAGGACAAATAAAAGCAGCATGACATTAATACCAGCTCTGCATTATGAAAAATACTTCAGAACTGCTAGTACAGTAAAAATCCAATCAGAGGCAATATATTTATGATCCACATGTAAATAATTAGCTCAGATCTCTTACCCAGCTCTAAATGGAGGCAATCCAGCTACAAGTTGATATATTATGCATCCCAGAGCCCAGAGGTCAGAGCTTCAAAGCAAAGAGGAAAAAACACAGAACCTTTTTTGTAAAAGAAATCTTTAATATGAAATCTAAAAGAAAAATTCTTAACTTTTTGCTACTTAAAACACAGCATGAACCCAGTGGACAAACTTGCTTTGTATATTTTCCACATTATTTTTACTTAAGCCCTTGACAGAAGAATAGGCTAGTAACACAACTTAGAAGAAGAAACTGTAGAGTAATAGTCTCACAAAAACTGACTCCAAGCACAAGTGGAAGACAGGTGAATTTTCAGTCCAAATAATGGGTAACTAATGACTTTGAAAAGAATATTGATTATCCACATGATGATTCAAGGATGCATCCAACTTCATTCAATATATGCCCCTTCAGATTCAAAATACTTTCCTCTTAATATTTGATTTTAAAAAAGAGAATATATTACAGTTTTTTATCTTTTTTACTTAAAGCTTTTCTTAAGACACAAACAGAAAGACAGGCTATAATGATACGGAAAAGCTATGTTCTAGTGTGGTAGGCAAAAGAAAGTTATGCTTTAGTGTGTTGGCCTGAAAGAACACTTTTAACTTACTTTACCTCAAGGTAAGCTACCCATAGATTTGATTAAAGCTTCAAAACCCTCATGGAAGACTAAAATACTTAAAACTACTCAAACTAAGAGTTTTCTGTACAGGTGAAGCATTATGCAACTTCTAAAAGGAGATGATATTCTAATTAAATCTTTCCATTGCCAAAACAGTCAAAAGCTCTTCACTAAAAGAAGATGTGAAAAGTCTGATAGTATCTCTATCAGAAAGAAATGCTAGCACAAATTACTACACCTATTCACCTAAATGATCCTTTTAACTTCTGATTTGTCAGCGACTAGCTTACTCTTCCATCATTGTAGTAAAATAGATATACACATTCAGTAGGATACCATCAACAAACAATTTTAATGAGTTCAGAAATTTCTGAAGGGCATCACTCATACCAGGCAGACAGATAAGCTTTAAAATGTTGCAAATCCTAAGTGCAGTTTAGGAAACATAACTGCAAGTTGATCTAAATACAAGTCAAAGAAAGCTGCAGCCTTCTCCTTAACGGAACAGCATGTGACATTCTGTTGTTCCTACAGCAGGAAATACCATATTTGAGCAATCTTATATAAAATGGAATAAAAATAATTATATTACTTGGATAACAGATTTGTCTGATTTATTTATGGGTGAGAAATCCAACTTCACCTTACACACCTCCTTCTCAAAAACACCTAATCCTGTTAGTAGAACCCAAAAAAGTAGATAAACTAAGGAAGCTAGCCCTCAGACAAGAAGCAATACTTAATAAGAAAAAAATTTTCAAGCTCTGTTAAAATATTCAAGCATCTTGTTTCTTTAAAATACTAAGCTGTCTTGCTTGATTTATCCACTCCTCCCCATTTGACCGTTTCCTGATAGAGTCAGTAAAGTTCTGGAATATAGAGCCCTCACCTTTTACAGGCAGATTTCTCTGTCAGCAGTTCTGGAGAAACATACTGTGCTGTCCCTACAAATGAGTTTGCCCGCGCTGTTAAGGAAAGAAATAAGCAAACATATACTTATGCATAAGCCAATACTCCCCTTCCTCCCCTGTCGCCACCCAGTTTAAAAAAAAAAACAAACCCAAAAGGCAATCCACTGTAAGTTACATAATGCTGCAAAGAACCCATGAGAATTTAACTTCTTTAACTATACACAAAACCTGCTTGGAAGAAACAAATCAATCTCAGGGATACCTGTTTGGTTCAAGAAGCTAGGCATTTAGGTACCTAGTTATAAAATCTACCAACACAAGTTTGCTGCAGTTAAGAAAAAAAAGTCAATTGAATTCAGTTCAGCCTAGTGCTTTTTTCAAGCATTGTTTGCAGGATCTATTTACAGGCTATTAGTTACAACTGCAGACACATTAATTCTACTACCTTCATATTTGCGCAATTCTTTCAACCACTGGAGTTAAACACATAAGCAGAGTTAAAACATACTGTATCAGGTGAGCCATGGTACCTATTTGTTTGCATTCTTGTCTTGTAAATGAAAACTAAGCAACCTGAGTAGTTCAACTTCCCAGTCTATTTGGTAATCTAGCTGGTATTCCACTACACCAAACACTAACTCCTCTGATATAATCTACATAGTGACAGTCAAAACTGTTTCAAGGTCCTTTAGTGATTTAGGTGAGGTAATGCCATCGGAAGGTTACAATCTGGTAAATAAAACACATGTACATTTTCAAAGGATGACTTGATATAATTACTGGTGTCACATAATGAATAATGGCAAACCTTGTCTGCTATCTGCAGATAATACTTTTGCTGTTCCAAAGTCTGTTATTTGAATGTGCATATCTTCATTTAATAAGATGTTCTCTGGCTTAAGGTCCCTGGAAAAGACAGATTTTTATATTCAAACAGCATACAAATTAAAGTTGAAAAACTGTCTAGTGACTGAGGTACATAATGCTATAACAAATGATGCAAACATTCTATAAACATTGTTACAACAGCTTCTCTAACATGTAGCTGTCAACCTGCAGACAGATTTTGTTAAATCCATTAACATTTTTTTTAAACATCACGTAAATAATAATCTCAAAACTATGCTGCTGTGCATGTCACACATTCAAAAATTTCAAAAACAAAACAAATCCCAACAAAAACCCCACCTCACAAAAACACACACTAAACCCCAAGCCCATTCACTCCAAAGCCTTAATTTAAATAACATCTGACAGACTGATATGGCATTAAGATTTTCTACATCTGTTTCCTCACTGCAAAACTCCAGTTAGTCAAACACTGGCAAACCCAGCCCCAACTAAATGTCCTGACCAGGTAAGGTAGATCACCTCCACGCATAATCTGCATTTCAAATGCATGCCTACTATTTGCATAGGCATAGCCTCTGATTCCGAATAAAACCAGACTTCACAGCATCACAAACACAATAGATAGCAGTACAGAGTTAGATGTCAAGAACTGCATTAGAAACAACTTAAGAGCATTCAGTTACACTGATATGATATGCCTTTGCATCAAGTTTCCTTAGCTCATACAAAAAAACCCTACATACTTCCCTCCTAAGCCGAATCTTTGAATGCTCATAAAGAAATCTAGGAGCATGGGAGTTGTTTTGTTTGACTGGTAAGAAAAAGCTAGTAAAAACTGAAAGCTGTTTCTGTCAATCACTGTGCAGCACTATTTTCTTCAGATTAAAGTCCCCTACTATGGAAAAGTATGAGTTGTACAATTTAAAGTCTGAAAACTAACACAGAGAGCAACAAGCCATAAAAATCCTGTTGATTTTCCTGTGCCTGTCCTATAAGAGAGGTAGAAAGTACATAAATGGAATGGATTCCTTAACAGTTTTGTGTAGAGCTTTTTTAAGACATGTATGTATGTAGATATATTGTACTCTATACATGCTTCATATATACTGTTTATATAATATATCCTTTACCTACATTAATACTGGATTATGGATCTATGGCTATATATATAAATACATAGAGATATTTGTAATAAATTTTCCAGGGTAGCCTGACATCTTAAAGTGGTTCTATGTCATGTCCTATTTCTTCAGGCAGTAAAAAATCCCAAGAGTTTTCAAGCATTCCTAGAGCTGTGTCCTCATCAACTTCATACTAAGTTCTCCAATTGCACAGTTTTCCTGGTTTTTTTTGACCTCCTCATAGGGTCCTTCATATAAAAACAAGTATAACGCAGCTCTTCTCCAACAGGAGGTTTCCAATATAGGGTTAGTAACACTGACAATCATGCCACATTCATTTTATAAGCATCCTCTCAGCCTAAACACATGAACTATAAAAGCAAAGGGAAACTAGAAGTTCCTGAACTTTTCCCCTGCCCCTGTAGAAAGTATTGTGCTTTCAGTATGCTCCACATCCATCCCTCTTAGATTCAAATTATTTCACAAAAACTTCTATTTAAAAGGAAAAAACTGTTTTTGTAATAACTGAAAGAAATAATGCTATCAGAATTATAACCAGTCAGTTTTTTTGCCAACTAGCATCTAGTGTCCCATGACAACTGCTTGGTAACCTAAACACAATAAATTTCTTACCCAAAAAGAAGTTCTGCAGGTCAGATGTCTAGCACTTAAAGCTTTAGTTAATAAACATGAATGACAAATCATTACCATCCAAACAATATATTACATCAAGAACAACTTCGTAAGTACTTCTCAAAACTTCACTAATTTCACCACTTACCTAATTATTGTGCAGCTTTGTGGAAATTGTTTACTCAGTGAAAACTGATATAGATTAATTTTCTTGATTATATAGTACACATTAAGCCACAGACAAAAAGAATTCTAGTTACTTTTGCAACATAACAGCACAGGAAAAAAAGTAGTTAAACAAAAAGTCAGTTTCTGGTTTTCAGGCCAACCAAAGAAGCTTAAAAGACAAACTTTTGGTAATGTTAATTCAAGGCCAGAAGGTTTTCTTACTTTTTCCTGCTCCAACAGTTGGTATAACAGCGGTTGGCTCTCCTCCTCAAGTTTGCTATGCTTAACTACTGATGTTAACTGTGCTAGGGCTGATCAAACGCAATTTGTGCTCTTTAGCTTTCCACAAAAATCCAACTTTGCTTTTAGTTTCACAAAGAACATTTTTAGGAAAAAACCCACCTCTTACACGATCAACTGCATGTCTGTCTCAACTCTGTATTACCTGTGAATGATTCCTTTGCCATGCAAATACTCCAGGGCTGATACAATTTCAGCAGTATAAAATCTTGTACAGGTCTCATCAAATGAGCCAATTTTGCGTATATACTTCAGCAACTCTCCGTTTTTGGCATAGCTAAGTCCAAAATCTGAATGTAACTTAGTTAAGGGTTTATCTCTAAGCCACTCCAAAACAAAAATCCCCACAATCTTATTCCAAAGAGAAGAATACTACTAAAAATACATGAACAACAGGGAAGAAGGTGGTTAATTTGAAACTTTACAAGTAGCAAGCCCAAGCAATATCTTAAATATATCATCAACCAAGGACATGGGTCCAAATTTCTTAGCAAAGCAAAAACTACATAAAGGGTTAACTTCGTAGTTTTTCCAGAGAATTATCTGGATAATTCATTCAAATTACATACATAATTGTCCTCAGAGTTATTTACAGTAGTAACTGATAGAAGTTAAAAATTGTCCCATCACCTGGAAAGTACCAGAGCAAGTGTTTACATAAATAATACAAAAGAATTACAAATAATACAAAAGAAGCCCTGTGAGCTCATACTGTATGATATATAGGGCCTGCCAGCACTATTAGCAGCCTTTGGGAAAACCAGAAAACTACTTACTGACCCCAGAAATAGACTGATCTATACCTTTATGCTTGGCACAGCCAATTCCAAGCAGGAGGTTTAAGAGGAAGTTCACATAATTAACATCTTCTTAAAAAACAAAAACAACCCAAAAAAAAACCCCCCCAAAAAAAAAACCCCAAAAAAAACCCCAAAAAAACCCAAAAAAAAACCCCCCAAAAAAACCCACCAAACAAACAAAAAAACCAAAACAAAACAACAAACAAACAAAAAAAAACCCAAAAAACCAAAGCCAACTGCCAAACAATGAGCTTTCAGGATGAAACTGCACTTCGTAAATTACTGCTAGAGAGAGCTGGGAAAACAGCAGCCCAGAGGAAATATAGCTGGCTACCCCTATTTTAAATGCAGGAATTACTGTGTTTTACTAAAGATAGATAGATGGATATACGTACACACATATATACATCAGGAATAAAACACTTCTGAAACACTTCCCATACATCCCACCTCCCGCCCCCAACCCAATTTAGAATTTTAAAATTCTTTTTAAACTTGGATTGTTACAAGTCACCTTTCAACATTTACCACATGGACAATTTGTTTAATTGCTTCCCCCTGTCTCACAGGACACTTACTCTTCTCTCTGAGAGGACCCACTCATTCCATGTGCTTAATTTCTGTTAAAAGTGTGACTACAAAAATTGCATCACATACATCAGGATACTTTAAATACCTTCAGTTACCTCCATCATTTCCATTAGACCACTTTTTAAGGAATCAAAACTGGGCATTGTTATTAGTCTTAAGAAAGTGTTACAGCAAGTTTTAATATGCAAAGGATACATAGTTTTTCATCATCCTGAAAGGTGAAGTAGAGTTTCACAAAAAAAGGGTGATCCAGACGGGACATTACATCTCTCTCTCGTGTCACATACGGTACCTTGTTTTCTTTTATGATATGACGTTTTTCTAGAATTTTAACTTAATGAAAAAAAGAGAAAGTGAAAATGCAAGAGGTACAAGTAAATTAAGCCCATCTTGTTTTGGAGTTTTTTGGTTACATTTAATTAACATGAAACCACTAATTCTGTTCCTTCAACAGGTATTTCATAACTGGACTACACTGACACTTTATTTTCAAAAAGTTGATGTTAAAGGAGTCAATACTTACTGGCATATTCTCTAGAACTTGCCAATTCTCGAGCCAAGACAACCTGTTGTCAGAGGAAAGAAAACATATTGTTACTGGCCACTAAACACAGGCATTAACATTGTTCTTCCAGTAGATATTTGGAACACAGCAAAATATTTAAGCATGTATTCAATATTATGCTGGCTTCAGCAAGACTTCTGCAGAAATTCAATTCAGCTGATCAATGTTTGTTTTGCCAAAAGACTTACACATGTAAGAGTGTAAATACCGCATATTTTTTTCACAGAAGAATTCTGAGGATTGTAATGTAAGTCAAAGTAAACTGCCAAATTTTCTTAAAGAGGGAAACAAAAAGCAACAAGTACACTGAGGAATACTTACAAAAATAATTGTCATAGCACTTTGCTGAATACAGATGGCAAAGATTGAAAGATAAATTTTATCCAATGAGCAAAAGTAAGAAGTGAGACAGAACTTTCAATTATTTACAGTTTGTTAAGAAAAAGAAATAAAAGGAACAGAAGATTTCCAATTAGTAGAAGCAAAGGATGAAATTTCAGGCAAACAGGTTTACATTTTTAAAGAGAAATGCTTTTGGAGGAACACCAGGCTCATTTTCAAGACAGAACTCTATAAAAGGCAATTTTAGAGACAATCTGAAAAGTCTTCTTGCACGAATGCAACCAATAACCTTGTAACAATAGATGAGTACAGTTCTTTGTTTTTCGCATTTTAAGTTTATACCCATTTCAACATCTTGCTAAAATCTCAACTTCACACTATCTTTTTTAATCACTGCACTGGACTTGCTTCTAATCCCTTACAAAATCAGTTACAACAGAGTACTCCAAAATATTACTACACACACTTGATGCTAAATGTTAGGTATTTAGGAAATCTAAATAAGGCATTTTTTCAGATGAAAGAGGTGCATGCAGTTGCACTCTTTAGTACTAGAAAATTGTTCAGCAGTAACAGGCAGCTTTAACTTTCTTTAAAATTTCATCTCCTAAAACCACATTGACATTTACAGTATTTCATCAATGAAAATTTGTATTAGAAATGTTACAAACAACCAGTCTCTTAACATCTGCCTCTCCGCATAAGGAATTTTTGAGATCCTTCTGTGTATACACCTAACACTAGATAAGATGCGCAGCTGAATGAGAATGTTTTTAACTTTTCTGATTTTCATAACTAGGTTTCATCAACCATATCTACCACAAAAGCTTCTGAAAGCAGGTCAGTTTAAAAGGCAGTTATCAAATAAAACTCCACATACACAGAGACCATACTCAGATGGCAGAAGGTATCAGCTAACACAGATGAAAATATATCTTGGCAAATTAAGCTAAAGACTGACTCTCTTCCAGTCCTGCACTGTATCCAACTTTTTACCATTGTATTTCACAGGTATTACCTACATACACTGACATTAAAACAGCTGTGTTCTAAGTACATGAGCACTTACCTGATAGTAGGACTACTTTGGTACCCTCAAGCTCCTTCCTCACCCATCAGATCTGAGTATACCATATATCTTAATTTCCCCTTAACTAATAATCCAGAAAACCACAGTAGATATGCACAAAAAAAAAAGAAACAGAAAACAGCTCGGAGGTACATATTAATACAATGTCTCTTATCAGGGGCCTGAATCTTATCCACCCTATGGTAAGAAGTAATATCAATAAGGAATGTAAATTCTATTGAAAGAAATTAGACATTAACTGGATAGCTTAAAAAAAAAAAGCCATAAAATGAACAGAAAAACAAAAGCATGCACAGAACATGTAAACACATAAGTTGCAAATTCAGACAACAGCAAGGCAAGAAATGTAGTTAAACATCTCAAATCAAAGGAAGGGGAGAGGAAGGGGACATAGATAGAGCAGAGAACCCTTAGAGGCTACAAAGCAAAAGTAACTGCCAACATACCTGGCATACATCATGACCATGCCCCACTCTAAACTTAAACAAATACTTCAGGCTGCTAGAGATTAAATCTGCATTTAAGAACTGGTTTTGGTCAGACAATCACACTTCCTTAGAGCTCCTGTTTTTAAGAAATGCCTCATTTATAGGTGAAGACAAAACCAAGGTGGAATATATATGTACCCACATATTGAAGGAGGTGAGCTACACAACATGCCTCCTCAATCATGAGAATTACAATTTTTCCACCAATAAAAGATATTATTCTGAAAGAAGCCTGAAGCTGTCTACAAACCAAGTAGATTCTCATTAATTTAAAAGAGCAGAATAACAAGTAGAAGGCCCTGCATTTGTGTGTTTGTTTATATCAGGCATGGGTCCAAGAAGTTGCAGCTGCAGAATACAATCCCACAAAGTTGGAGAGTCCTCTGAAGAAAAACCCTGAAGCCACATCATATATATCTCTGTTGAATTTAAAATGCAGTCCTGGCATTAAGTAAGAGCTTGTGGCAGCATAACAGAAGTCCAAGAAAATAGAATACATTCATTATGACCTTGAAGAAAATATTTTTTTAATCTGAAGCTGTCATTGGATATATGGTAATATGAGGGCACCTATTTTTTGAGATAAACACTTTTTAGGTTAAAATATTGGTGAGGATCTTGGGGAGTACAGTCAGATCTCTGAGTCTACAACTGTGTTTAATATGAAAAAATCATATGCTTTTTAATAAGATGTTTTGATGACAACATAAAGATACACACCCCACAGATCAAATGCTCTGAAGTTGATACATCAGAGGGCTGTGCTGCCATCCAGGGAGACAGGCAGCAGAGTGCTGGACAAAGTTTATTCAGAGTCTGGGCTAAGCCCTATGAATTTCTTTACCTACATGGAACATGGCATTAACTTTCAGAGACCAAAAGCAGAAATGAACAGTGTACTACTGAAGTGAAGTGTCCTGGTACACCCAAACCACAACAACTCTCTTGGATGCTTTAGGGAAACCTGTAAATTATGCAAACTACATGTCCGAGCACAAATTACTTTTGACAAGTACTAGAGGCCTGCATCCTAAACACTGCAGTAGGCTGTACTGGAAGAACCAGAAAACCCTAACATTTAGAGACCTACAACCAAAAACCGTACACAACAAGTATCATATGAAAAAGATACAGAAATATTATTGTCTTACAACTGGTAAAGTACCAAACCATCAAATGAAAGTATTAAATGCTTCATGGATTCACGAAGGTAATACTTATGTAACTCATTTTTGTGCAATGCTGTGGATGTGAGATACAAACCATTCAAGGCTACTGAACACAAACATACTGACTGTGACTCACTAAATCCTCAAGGACTAGGGGCTGAGCAAGAATAGTGGAGAAGTATCAGTGTTCTTTCTTTTGAAAGCATCTGGCAGTACCTCCTGCCACTGACCGGACATCACATAGTTTTTTACCACAAGCTCCTAGATCAGTTCCAATCCTTTATATCGAATTTTTTACATAACCTATTATGGCTATCACAATTACATAGAAAGCAATGTTGATTAAACATCCAAGCATCAAGTCATTAGGATACAACAGGACTTTTGATCAATTTAAGTGGAGCTTAAAAAAAAAAAATCACCACCCATATTTAGGACGACACTTAATTTTAACAGTCAAGCTTAAATCCACTAAGCCTTCAAGCTGTTCTCTCCACATTTCAATCTCATCAATCTTACACAACAAATTTACAAATTTTCAAGTTTATCTAAGATATCTGTCACTTCTTATAAAAAGTAAAGTTACCGTTGAAAAAGATCCTTCACCAAGAATTTTCCCAAATTTGAAGTCATCAGGTCGTTTCTTTCGAGGCTGTGGAGGCTGCTGTACTGTATGTTGCTGCAAGGAGTTTGAATTAGATCTTGATTCGGGTTCTGTGCCCTCCATGTTAGATGCCTGTCTGCTGCTGCCACAAGCGGAAATGACAGGTGGAGTGCTGGAATCTGCTTGGTTCCTCACCATTGAAGGAGATGAACAGGAGCATAACACCACGCTTGACTGGATTGGAACAGCATCATACTGAAAAGAGAAAATTAAACTATTATTCCCATACCTGACATAATTACCATGCACAACTGTACTTAATTTCCATACAAAGTTCATAAAAATTCTTCTTTGAAAGGGTTATCATTAAAAAACTCTTTAGGAGGGAATAAAAGTATTTATGTTGGAAATGGCAACAATTTGATAAATAACTCTTTTTAGGTCATGCTGTCATATAGCCATAGGTCAAACATCTGAACACTTTAATTCAAGAATGCTTTTTTTAAACTCAAAAAAATGCTGCTAACACCAAGTTATCAAATTTCATGGCATCTTCTCCTATGAATAACATGACCTTAAATTTCTAGTCATACAATAAACACCTGTATGTACCAGTAACATTAGTTCAGAGATCCAAGTTACAATGAACTCTAAACAAACACATGAAAAGTTTAATGGAGACAAAGGACGTATTTTTAATTTTTTTCTTAGAATTTCACTTTAGTGCACATTGGGGAAGGACATAACACAAAAAGGCAGATCAGGTGGAGGTTTTAATAATCAGCAACACCTAAAACTTTTTTTGAAGAATGCTCTGGTTCATGACCTTTTAAAACAAGGGAGATTGCACTACTTAAATTCTACATACGGCCACATAAAGACAATCCAATTGCAAAACAAAAAGAACAGATATAGCCCAGAATACAAGATGACACACTCCTAAAACTGATTAATGTATTATACAAAGCAAATTGTCATTTGGTACCCTTTTATCAATTTTCCCTAAGTAAGATCAAGGAACCTGGTGAAGCTGCTTTCTGCCCCTTTTGGTAATACACCACAATTAGTCTGTCAGGGACTGCTTCTGATGTTCTACTTGAAACTGGGCAGAAAACACAAACAAATAGGAGAGCTCTGCTAAACGACCACTAACAAAACAAAACAAAAAATTGTGTGTAAACATACAAGAGTAAATATTTAAGAAAGTTAACACCATTTTATCTAACATACATCCAGCAGAATGAAACTATGACTAAATGAAAATCATGGAATCTCAAAACAGATGTATTGTACAACCATGTTAGAGAGTCTGTAACATACACCATGTTACAAAATTAAAAATTACTTCTCACGAAAAGAATTTTTTTACGTCATGAATTTCAATTTGAAACAGTTTTCTGCATTTTAGTCAGAAACCACCTTGGAAGGGAGTTGGACTGGCACTCACTTATGCACATGGTCTTAAGGAACCTAGCTCCCAAAGAAGTGATTCCTCACTTGGCTGTGCTCTGTGCAGTAGAGAAAAGCTGCCTTTATTTACTGCTAAAACTGATATTATTATTATGCACATACATATTAAAGTGTATGTGCTGTAGGTCACAGTTCCTTTTATGCCTTATATGCATATATTTTACCTGACATCTTCTGCAGACTAACTATTGTCCCCAGAATTTTCATATCCCAGATGAATCACTTCTCCTTCAGACAGCTACTCACACAGCAGCCGTGTCTAAAGATACACACTAGCTAGAATTAAAAACAGATTGTACCCTTTCCCATCAAGACTGCAGCAAGACTGACACAAGCATAAGTGCTCAGCAACTGGAGTGACACCAGTATAAAAACCATCCCATTAAATGAAATACAGTAAATAAAACACACATACAGACTAAATATTGGGATCCAAATTATAAACTGGCACCAGTCACAAATGAGGTTTTACAGGTAAATAAAGCAGTAGCATTGCAGGGGGGGGGGGTGGTGGTCGCGTGGTCTGATTAGATTCTGCAGCTAGCAAGATCACCTTGAAAAAGCAAACAAGCAAGAAAAAAATCCACCACAAAAGCATCAGAGCACAGTGAGAAGGGGGGGAAAAGGTGCTGGATGCAGTGTGTTTCATTACGCAGTAGTTGAAAACTAAGACACAATGAATATCAAGTATAGAAAAATCCTGAGGGAAGAGACAGGAGTAATGGACTTTGTAGGAAAAGAAGGTTATTTTTGGCCAGGGTATAACATCAATTAGTCCCCTGACTTTCTCAAAGAAAAGTCAAGATTAGGAACAAGGAGGACAGAGGAACATGCAATAGATTTAAAAGGATCAGTTACCTAAGAAATGACAGAACTATGTAACTAGGTCTGCACCTCAATGTTTATTGAAAAAGGTGATTCCTACACTCGCCCTTTCACACTCCATGTATTCTTTAGTATTTTGTCCTGTGTTATTTACCTTCTAAGTTTTATTTTGAAAGGCTCCAAAAAACATGTCTGCAGAAACCATATATGCCTCTATATATAGGTTTTCATTTATGCCTAAGACAGAATACAGGCCAGTTTATCTGATGTAACCCTGTACCTTACTCTTTTGTAAAAATCAGACTTAAGATCATTCTTCTGCCAGATGCAGACATTTTTTAGTGAGATACAAAGTCAGTAACTGAAATTTAAAATGTTCTAAACTGCATCTGCAATTCTCAGAAGCTTGAAGATGCTCTCCTTCTAGCAATTATCAACATTTCTCAGCTGGCAGTCAATGAAAGCACAGATCCTCACATGGTAACAACAGACTGACCTATTGCATGTCATGTATCACCATAGACCATACTGACAAAATTACTAGATAAGTGGTTATCTCTTTAAAAACTAGTCTTTAACCGTTTCCCAAACCCTTAAGGGTTCTCCATTTCACTGACTTTCATATAGAAGTAGTTTCATTCTTAGTGCAACATACTTGATTTTGAAAATCTTCCAGGGAAGAAAATAACAAATCTGCTGAATATATGTGGCACTATAGATCAACAGTCATTTCAAAATCTATATCAAGTAGTTTTCACTAAATAACTAGAAACAGGATTCCTTCTACTTATACGTGAAGTAAGTACTAATACTGTTCTTTTCCTCACTTGCCTGCAAATAGTCAGAGTAAACTTTAGTAAACTGGAATCAATGCAAAAAACCCACTAGATAGGATCATGTTTTTCCTTCCTTCCCCACCATCCAAAAGGATTCATACCTTTTCCCTCTGCAATTCATCATTTTGACAACTGCACAATCACTAGAACTATTGATGTATTTATATGCAAACACATACCACACTTCTCTAAAGCAACTACAACCACAACTGCATATCCACTAGCTTTATCCCACCACAAAAACTGCAACACTATTTTCCTGAGACCATTCTAACAACACTGACAGCAGCAAAAAATATTTTTATTAGATTAGAGACTGAGCTTCTAATAAAACTTCCAAACTAACTAAAACTTCCAATATCCTCTACGTCTGTACTAAGTGACAGGATGTTGTACACTGTTGAACACTGAAGATGACCGAGAACATCTTTGCTATTGCTGAAATTCTACTAGCAAGATCTATTACAAAGAAAATCAGTATGAACAGGATGCTGACCTCTCAGCTGTCTGATAACACCGAGTCCGACTGCTGACTATTACAGAATCTCAAGCTGCATTAAGACATAGGACAGACATGATCGTAAAACCTCTTAATCTAACTACTTATAAAGCTAATTTTTTGGAAGCAAACCTTGGTAACGGAAAGTATTTTTTTACACAAAGCAACATGACCTTTAAACCTCAACTGGTACATTTGTTTTGATTATAAATAATGGTAATGAGACTCTAAGCTAGAAGACTGGCACAACCCAAGATTCTGCTAAAGGCAGTTTAAGTTAGACAGGTTTGGTCTGAGCTGTTTTGTAAACAGTCTTGACCTTGTCATATAAACCAGAAGTTCTGAAAGTGAAATTTACTTTGTATTGCTTACAATTTCAACATTGACAACCTAGAGTTTTAAAGTGAAAAAACTAAAAGCTAAGCAGTTATATTTAATATATTCTTTTCAAGGCACACTAGTGTTTCAGAGGGTTGACAAAGATGCACCAACTGCATGTGACACACATCTCATATCTGAAAAAAAGCATCAGAAGGGATAAAGGGATAATTACTAGATATTACACACAGCTTTTCCACTGGCCTCCTCCCCTCTCATATCCCACAATTAAAATGTTAACCTTCTGTAGGTTCCCCAGTACCTAGTTGTGACAGTCTCCAGTTCAAAGGTTACTGTGTAACACAGTCACACAGTCCAGCATATTCCAAAAGAAAAAGCAACTGATCAGGTCAGATACTTAGATGGGCCTGAATATATGCCTTCAAACTATGCCTCATAGTACCTAAAATGAGACTGCAGGCAAAAGCAGTGTAGTTCAGGTACAAGAAACTGAAGATACAAACCCACTGATTCAGAGTAACAAAATCCAACTAAAGGCCTCACATTTCAGTGCAGAGAGCACAGTACAGTTTGCACCAATAAATACCAATCCCATATAGGAGCTATTTGCAGAAGTGTAATGATTATTGTGTGATCCCTATCAATATTTAACACCAGTTTTCCTTTCATAAAGTCTGTTGCTGCACCAGAGCGAAGGACCCTCAATGAAGAAAACCCAGAGCAATAATGGATAGTGTGCTTTCATAAATTGCAGTAAACATCAGTTCTCAGACCTTATATGCTCATGTCTATTTATGCTCTGGATGTCTGTCTAAAAATGGATTGTCAGACTTTCTGCTAAGTGACCAACAGCATCCTCTTTATCTTAACCAATTGTACATGTATCTGTATAGAGAGAAACAATGTACTGACTAATGAAACTCCATTGCATGCCAGTCCCTCTTTACATACACTTTGAATATGCTTAGAAGTTTGTCAGATAATCTCAAGAATTCAACAGCACACCTATCTGCCAACATTATTATTGCCTTTAGGCAATTAAAATACTAGCCTAAAGAGAAAAAAACGGTCATTAGAAAAGGTCACTAGATGCTATCAGCCTATTTACTGTAACATAAAATCAAGCATGTAATGAACGAGACAAAACTCACAGTAAGCCAAGTCTCAGAAGTACTTTGAGTGCATCACACAGCTCCTTAACTGTTCACCCACTTAACAGGTTAACTTTGACACCAAAATACATACAGACATATTAAAACATCACAGTAATTTAAAGACATGTACTCTGCTCACAATTTCAGCTTGACAGAAGTTCAGCATGACTTCTGAGAGCAAACATGCCTCCCAAAAAAAACCAAAAAAGACAGGACACACTTTTCTTTAGAGTTCTTTGAAGACAATAGTAAGTCAAACTGCAGCAAACAAACTCCACTCCATGTATTAGTTATTTGTAGATATTTAAAAAGCATTAACACCAAACATTCATCTTGTGATCTCATGTAACAGTGGTTTGCATTTATGTTACATAGAGCTGCATCAGCACTCTTTCAAGCCTCATCATCAAATGGCAAAGATTGCTGTAGTGAATTTAAAATTTAGCACATAAGCCAACAAACTGACCCTTTAACACCACATAACTTGAAGAAACTGGCAGTCAGCAAAACAGTCTGAAGTCATACAATTTGTCAAAATCTATACTTTGATCAAGGTTCATAAATGGTTACCAACTACTATATTTAAACGAACATATTAAAATCTCATAGTTCAATTATAAAACCTATTTTGACACAAATTCATTTTGCAAGAGAATTGGAAGTCATATCTATCTATGGTAAAGTTTTTTGATCTCAGAAGTTGCCACATGAAAAAAATGTTGTTTAAAGACCATTTTTATGAATTAACCACGCAAACTTCAAAAGCATTTGGCTCCATAAAAGGAGTGGGTTTTTGTTGTTCTTGTCCAGACAGACTGCAATACCAACTGATTAAAGAAGTCTAGGCTCTAACCCACCAAAACAACTATGCTCACCCTCAGGCCCAGTGTCATTTGAAATCTCTCTAATGCTGAAAGGTAAGCACTCATTGAAGTACTGCATAAAACTGTTTCCCTCAAAAATATCTTAACAAAATATCTTGATAGAAATAACCATAATTTAAAAGACAATAAAAGAGCTTTAAAAAAACATGTCCTGGTAATACATTTCTAGATTAAAGACTGTACAAATTAATGGAAGGAAAGCTTCAAGCCTTCCCCTATTCAAACTTACTATTTTACCTAAAATGGCTTGTACCTCTGCAGTAGTGGTAAACAGAAGTACTGTTCGTCTACGGTCATTTCTTGCTTTGCGCAGTAAATCCATAACACAGTTCATCCATAAGTGATTAATGAGGATATCAGCTTCATATTATATTAGCAAAAATATAGCCAAGAGGCTCAATGCTTTGGAAGCACAGAGAACACCTCTACATTCTTAGATTGTTTTGGCCTTTAGGGAATAAAGGTATTTTATCCACAAGATCATTTTTGCTTCTAGAGAAATTAATTTTTCACATACCAAGCAATGCTGATCCAAAATTTTAGTTTATGCAAATGCCCTTCTCTAAATTTGACCACTTTACATACAGTGGTATTTCTTGCCACTGACTTCCAAGATTTTAATTCAAAAATAGGTAGGGATTAAAGCTAATGAAAAGATTTATAAGAACCTGCATATCAGCCAGTTACCCTCTAACCTCCTCTACTGCTAAGCAAAGCATTAAGTTCCAATCATCTTCAGAGACAGACTATTTAAGCCCTCCTTCCACTACCTAGTACTTCAAAACAAATCAGAAACAGGAAACCACACAAATCTCCAAGAACCTAAAGTCAGCCTAGGGCCCAAACAGCTATAATGTAAACAAACCACTGAGAATTAATTTAACATAAACAGATCTAGGCTAGCTCACAGGAAAACAAAAGCTGTCTGTGATCGCAATAGTCTGGATCCCAGAATACACCACCAGCTACCTCACAAGGCACACTGATAATCAGGTGCTGCATGGCATAGATGGGGGCTCAGCCTAGCAAACACAATAGGGGTTTCCTATGCCAGGCTCCTTGTGAGCAGCTACAGGAGGAAAAGAGAACAGCTTGGCGTGAAGAACAGAGAAGCAGACACACCAAGGAGGCAGTATACAGATGGAGTGTATGTACGAAGGATTCATGGCACAGTCAAGAAATGTAAATTCCTGCAGGATTACTAAAGAACAAAACATTGAATTTAGTATTTTTTCAGAAGAATGCTCTAAACCAGTTAATCCTTGCAATTTTTCACCATAAAGAATAATAAAATATTTGCAAGTGAAGTATTTACAGCTTGTCTTTTAAAGCAGAAATCAATTCTCAAGTTCAATATTTAGCCACACAGCAAATCACTTATTTCCTACAGCAATTTTGAGTAGAATTCATATGGTGTGAAAAATAAGGTTCTAGACCAAATAGCTAGCTTTGCATACTTTGTTTCCAGTCCTTTCAGGTGCTTTAGACTACAGTAAGTTTCTAAAAGCTTACCTGCAAATAAGATGTCAGAAAGGGAAGTGGGAAGGGAGGAAAATCTGCTTATTCCTCTTTTTTCCTTCCTTATTATATATACATAATCTAACCTGGCCACTTGCAAAGAAAGTTTTTTCCATCTGAAATACCAGAAATAATTCCTTGGCATCATACATATTCTTTGGAAAGGTCCAATATGAGGAATTTGAAAAACGATTTTATCTTTCAAACATAGTGTTTTCTAAATTAAGGTCACTCGCATATTTTCTGAATGCCATAAACGTGCTAGTCCTACACCAATCTGTATAGCTTTTCTGACAAATACATATAAAAAAATACAAGTTTACTGTTAAAAAACAGGTATTACTAAAATATTTCAAATACTCAGACCAAATTTATTTTTATTACTTTGCCAGCTGACTACATTTGTCAGTCTAACAAAGTGATTGTGCCCCTGGTTTCATGCCTTCTGTACAAAAATTCCTGCAAGCACCTCAATAGTCAGCATCCCTTTCCATGATTTTCTGATAATGCTGCCTCCTAACTGGAGCCTGAGCCTGCAGGGTATCTTACAACATCCAGCTACAGTAATCTACCTGTAGAGTTTCAAGAGCTAAATTAAACTTTACTCCTGGCACTGTAATAGATCAATAACCTAAAGAAAAATTTGTTAAAAAAAAAAAAAGCCTACCCATATGGTAGAACCATTGTTTAGTAGAACATCCCTATTATACTCAGATTATTCTGTGGATCATATCCTTTCCACTAGCTCTAAGAACGTATAATGTTAGAAATATGAATGCATATAAAACTGTTCCTCTTAAAACTTCTGATTTTTCCACCTTTAAGCACCTTTTTAACATCCTTGTCTTCTACTATTTTCTATTCTTGCAGCCTGCTTTGGTAAGCAATTTGATGTCTAGAACATTTACTAAAAACCTATCCCAGTTAAAAGCATATACATGACTGATAAAGACTAGTCATGGCTTTATGATGAAAAGAAGGAGAAGAGAAGAGAACACTAAATAGACAGGCTTGAAGGGTTATTCCTACGTATGTATCAGGAAGTTTTACATGTACAAATAACTACAAACAGAACTCTTAATATAGTGTAATCTAATTCTCAACATAGATGCAAAACTTACTCTATGTAAGCTCTGCAGGCCCAGTTCTTTGAAAAGTGTAGTTCATCTTAGTTCCACTGGGGGAACAAAAGGAAGGTAGCAATTTCGTTCAGCCAGGTCCATGACTACACTATAAGCTTTATGAGGTCGGAAACACTGGTAGAATCTAATAACTGCTCGTGCAGCTGAACAGCCCAGTGAAGAGGTTGCTGCAGATGAAGATGTAAATTATCATACTTCCAGACTTCTCATTATGAGAGGAAGGGCACTTCTTGGTTTGAAACCCAATATACTCACAATAAGATTAACAGCAAATAACTAACATCACATTGGAATCCGCAACTAAAGCCTAAAATACTTTCCTTCTTAGAAGTACAACTCCCTCCTTATGTCACATCTTCAGAAAATAATGGAACATTTTAGGAATTGTCTGTGCATACAAAAATACAGAAAACTGTTTTGGCAGAGAATTGCTAGAATGTTCCTTTCAAAGCTGTGCTCTATTCACACCTCCCCTCCCTAATCCCTCTTATGCATTTACAATTCAGTCATCACAGAACTCATTATGTCACTAACTCCATCACATAAACATTAACAGTAACTTGCTCAGTCTCAGAAATACTGGATTTCCCATATTTGATCTCATCTTAATTACAAAAAGGTTAGTTGAATTGGGCCACTTGTATCTGGTACTGCCTGTCAGTACACTCACCTGACCAGGAAAATATTAAATAGAATGGAAGAGAAAGAATTAAAAAGAATTATCCTGACAAAATATCCTGATTTTCACCTAAATAGGAAGCAGTTGCATTCTTAATTTTTCCCCTCTCTGCATGTTTTTCTTATGGGCAAGGACTTAAATTGTATATAGAAAAGGAACAGAAATGCGAGCATTTTTGAGAAAAAAAAAACCAAAAAGATGGGCAATAAGCAAGAGCAGAAACACAAAGGGAAGCATACTCTCTGTTTAAGAGTCCAAGTAAACAGAAGTCATCTCTGATGCTCAGAAGCAGTTTTATAGAGCAGTATCAACTAGCAAGAAAGCAAAACAAATTCCTTTAATAATCAAAAACTGGTTTATCTCATACTCCTTAATGTAGCATTTATGTGTTCTGAAGAGTTATTCCCACAGTACTTCTCATCTTCATCAATAAATATGATTTTGTGTAATACCCTAATGAAAAAAATGACTGAGCATGAAGAGGAGAGCACACTAAAACAGCATGTCAAGAATCAACACTGCTGTGCTATTCTCCACAGAAAACCCTCCTTAGCCAATTCCAACTGATGAAAAGGTTTTTAGTGTTGCAGAATGAACCTTGGCAATTTGCAACTGACAGAACACAAGACCCAAAAGCGCAGCAGCATGCACACGAGGATAAGGAACATATCACTGCCAGGTAGTTTTGTCAACACGAGTGAAAGCTGGTGATTATTTTTCTTTTCAAGAGGGAATGTCTATGCTAGCTGAACTGTATAACTTAAAACACAAAAGAAAATTTACCATTACAACGTCTGTATACTAGTTACAACTCCATCTTCTAGATTTGCCACCGCACACAAACCGAGTTTACGCTGTCAGACTAACGTAAACAACTGCGTTTGAAACGGCGTCCTACTGTGACCCTCGCGATCTTCCTCACGCGTTTGTTCCTACTACAAAAGAAATCGATTACAGAGTGACAGGTAACTCCCACAAGGCAACAACACCTGTTCTCCCGTCGGGAGACGGCCCGGCATAGCCACGCCAACGCCCCGTACCGGAACCGAAAACGGAGGTCCGCGAGAGGCCGCAGTGCGGCCCCTTCACCATCGGCCTCACCTCCTCCAGCAAACGAGCCGCGCTCGGGGAAGAACGGAGACCCGCGGCGACTCAGGAGTGGGGGGCGGAAGAATGACCGCGAGCAGCAGAGACAAGACTGGCCCCACGGGCGGCAGCGCCCGCTCACCCGCCCTGTTGCAGCGGGCGCAGGAGGCGGGGCCGTTCGTGAAAGCCCACCGCGACCCCGCCGCCGCCAGAGCGCTGGGCACGGGCGGCCACCTCTCACGGGCCGGCCCTCACGCCCGAGCCTACTTATTCCCCCAGCACCCCGCGGGCCGCAGCCCCGGGCAGACTCACCAGGGGGCTGCCGGTGCTGGCCAGGGCCCGCCTGGCCCGCGGGCCGTTCCCCGCGCTCGGACTCACCAGGGGGCTGCCGGTGCTGGCCATGGCCCGCCCGGACCGGGCCTCTCCTCACCCGTTCCGTGCTAGGCGCTCGGCCCAACCTGAGCCAATGGGGCGCCCGCGTCCCCCGCCCCTGACGTCACCACAACAATCCCCCCGCCGTAGGTGGGTCTTCCGCGCACTGTGCTCGCTCATTGGTGGCGGTAACTGTTACTCACACTCGGGCCAGGCCACAGCGTCCCCCGGCAGCCTCAGCGCCCGAGCCGACGAGAGGCTGCGCAGCTGTGCGATGACGCCCCCAGGAAGCTGCGTGTGATGGGGGCGGCAGAGGGCGGGGCCGGCGGCAGAGGGCGGGGCCGGCGGCAGAGGGCGGGGCCGGCGGCAGAGGGCGGGGCCGGCGGCAGAGGGCGGGGCCGGCGGCAGGGCCCTCGCGGCCGGGTGCGTGCCGCGGCGGCGGCGCGCCGTGCTATCGGGGGACGGTGGCGTCAGCCCGCCCCCTCTCCGCACAGCTCGGAACTCAAGTGTGTCATAAATGCAATTCTAGCGCGGGTGTTCGCTCCTGAGAACCCCCCGTGTCTGCGTAACACCCGCCGTCCCTCGCCGGTTCTGACAGGCTGTTTTCCGGTCGAGCCCTCTATGCCCGTTAACGGCTTTCTGTCAGTCCGTGTGCGAGCCTGCTGGCCGCAGAGGCCGGGAAGGGCGGGCCAGCGGCGCAGAACACTGCAGCGAGCAAATTGAGTTTGTCAAGGAATTCGTAGAACTGTGAGGGATTACTCAAAAGGATGAGGCAGGAAAAGACCATCTAGTTTACTGAACAACACAGTCTACAAAATACAGATATTTAGCTTCAAATGGGAGTGGCACGGAGGGTAAGGGTAATCGCTGTGTCCCAGGGTTAATCCACTTTTTTCAGAAAGATTTTTTTAAGAAGTCGGCCTAAATCAGCTTTCCTGTATGACAGTTTTCTCATCCTTCTGCAGATGAGTAGAACAATTGACCATAATCTTGTAGTAGGTTGGATGCATGGATCAGTGTGTGTGTGTGTATGTGGCTTTTTATTGTAAGCCTAGGTTCGCTATTCAGACTATCCATATTTTAGGCCTCTCAGACAAACTCTCCTGAGTGTCACAAACCTTTTGCATAACTTGGGGCAGTAGTGCTGTAACTTTGTTTGTAGCTACTGAATGACAGACATTGTGATGGTTTTCACACACGTGAGTTCAAAGAGATTGTCCTGGCAAAAAGGCAGATTCTTTAACATGTGATCTCGAAAGAATTTTCTCTCCTCTCTTTACAGTTTTGGGTCTAACTAGACAAGTATAATAGTCCACATGGCTGCTTGAGCAGTTGGATTTATGTTTATGTCCTTGGATACTTTTATAAGGCTCAGAAACTATCACAAAACTAGTAAAATTTGTGGATTGTACACAGCAAGTTTACAGCTATTTCAAACATCATATTGCCAAGAGTTGTGAACACAAAGAAACGGAAGGAACCAAAAACATCAGACTTGCAATAATATTACATGACTACTCAATTAAGCTCTGTGTGTCAGTCAAGACAGTTCTGTGCAGGCTCATATCCTGTCCAGCAGGGCTTACTTGGGCACATGTGATACTGATTCAGCTCCCCTGGGCTGTGGATCATCTGTACAGACTATATGTGTATTCCAGCATGTATGAGCCAAGGCAAACACAAATCAGGCAACAGCATCACTATAGGCAATTTCCTAGGTTCTGCTGCTTAATATCAGCAAACTGTAACATTTTCCTTTCTAGAAAAGCAAATGGTGCCTTTAGAATAGAGGTAATAAAGCACACAGTAGAATTTAAAGCTATGAAATATCAATATATCATATGTAATCCTTTGAGATGACAATGCTGTAGAGTCCAATGGCTTCATCTGGCAGGGTTTAGGGTACCAAACCTACTGGAAAACTTGGACTGTTGATATTTTCTATCTCTTGTTCAGTTGAAAACAAACTGAGAAACTACAATTAGTTAGAAAAGGGAACAACCACAACATCTACAAGTTTGTCATCAGTTTTGGGAAAAAGGGAGAGTAAAGGCCCATTACTGTTCAGCAAAGGGAGTGAATAGTAGATAATGTGTAATGGATTGAAGAATAGAGCACACCATTTTTCTTCCAGTGAACAATCTAGTTTTAACAAGATAATATTCATTTCAACAAGATAATAGCACACAAAAAATCTGAGTTAAAGTCCTTAGCACGTGTGTTAAATTCTGCAGGGACAGATGAAATTTGCCCTAAACTATTTTTTGGGGAAAATGAAAGAAAACAAAAACACCAAAACCAAACAAATAAACAACCCCAACGGAAAAAAAAACCAAGCAAAATGTAAATAACTGAAGCAGTCTCTGCAATGTTAAAAGTTATTTCTGAGAAGCTATTCAAGAAAACTAGAGGACTTCAGAATGATAGAGTCTCATTTTCAAATGTAGGAAAAGTAAGGCCCAAAATAATGCTACACCAAGTGGAGAAACAATATAACTTCCATCTTTGACAAAAAAGTTTACTTGCTGCTGATAGGGTAGGTAGTCTATAATTTGACTTTGCCAAGATTTTTGACACAGTTCAATTTTAAAGGAATACTAAGGAAGCTAGTTGACCTAAATGGGAGCAGCTAGTCTTGTAATGAATTATTAAATTTTTTGATAATGTGTTTGAGTCTAATCATTAGCAGTTCCTTGTTAAAGTGGAATGACATTTCAAGGAGCATTCCAGGCTCAAACTTGATCTGATTCAATGTTTTCATCAGTTTTGATAATGAAATAGAAAGTATGTGTACAAGATTTGTGATATTCTTCTGGGAAAGATTGTAGTGACTTGGGAAGACAAAAATGAAGAGGAAAAATATTTTGACATATGTGAAATACACTCTAATATGGAATTACATAGAGTGCAAAGTAAAGTGTTTCAAAAAAGAAAGCGAATGTATTAATACAAACTCTGAAATAATAGTTTGTTAGCAATATATTGAAATAGGATGTGAGAGCTACAGGGTACCAGAATTTATGTAATGAATTAATAGTGAGTTACTGCAAATAAATGCTATTTTCGCATGTAATGACATACAGAATTGGAGAACGGCAGCTATTACTTATTTCATTCTTCATGTAACAAATGACGATGCAGTTGAATAAGTATTTCCAAGTCGAGGCATGATGCCTTCAGGAAGATGCGATGAATTTGGAGAGAATCGGGGGAAGTCAACGCTGCCCTGGGGAGGCGCGCGGGAGGAGCCGTCCGGGATCCGCCAGCAGGGGGCGGCCACGCGCCGAGGGGCATCGGGCCGGGCTGGGGGGGGACACTGCCCTGGGGAGGGGGGACATTGCCCTAGGGAGGGGGACACTGCCCTGGGGAGGGGGACATTGCCCTGAGGAGGGGGGACATTGCCCTGGGGAGGGGGGACATTGCCCTGGGGAAGGGGGACACTGCTCCGGGGAGGGGACACTGCCCTGGGGAGGGGGGACATTGCCCTGGGGAGGGGGGGCACTGCCCTGGGGAGGGGGACATTGCCCTGGGGAGGGGACACTGCCCTGGGGAGGGGAGACACTGCCCTGGGGAAGGGGACACTGCCCTGGGGAGGGGGACACTGCCCTGGGGAGGGGGGACAGTGCCCTGGAGAGGGGGACACTGCCCTAGGGAGGGGGGAGACACTACCACATCCACCCAAGGGGGCTATCCAAATATAAGTACCTGAAGCCCACCCGCAGGGGCCATACAGGAAGTGACATAAAAACGGAACTGAAGACAAGCTGTGTCCCTCAGACCTAGATGGAGGCTAAATACAGTCCCCATGCCCTGGGCAGTTTATGTGAGTAGAAGTCCCAGGTGAGACAAACAAATCAAACCAAACCAACCCAACAACCCCCAAACACACCACCAAAAAGCATATCTACAATTAAACCAAAATCTTTGTCACAGAACACTTCCAGCTCCTTAGTGGCTTACAAGCACTACTAAAGTATCTTCCAAAATAATTTCTTTTGACAAAACTCAACAGAAGAAAAAGGGGAAAATGCTGTCTACTTTGTTCTGGTTGCAGGTAATACAAATAGCATGTGCTTAGTAGTCCCAGGATATGAAAGGCTTCACAGGTTTGACCATAGCCAATATTATGTCTCCTTATTAGGCTGTTGTTCTCTATCTTCCACTGGAAGGATATGTATCACTCTTAGAGGCAAAAGTCAGGCTTAGAATAGATCACAGATTCTGGAACAAGCTGTGAAAAACCATAGCTTAAACCTAATACCAGTCTCAAAAAAGACGCACCAAAAAAAGTACAAGAAATTTTAAAAACAAAGGAAACAGGAAAAAAGGGGCGGCGGGGGGGGGGGGGGGGGGTTTGGAAAATTTGTAGTATTTCAGTGGCTACATAAAAACGAGGCTTTCTTTTTCCAAAGACCTAATTGTAAAGAAGAGGCATTTTGGTTTTAGTTGCAACAACTAATATTTTTAAGTAATTCCATAAAAGCAGAAGTAGCTAAAAGTTTTTAGGAGGTTTCACTTGGAGAACTGCTGATGTTGGAATATCATTTCAGCCTTTCAACCATCAGCCTGTCATCATCTGCAGACTCAGTTCTTATAGTCTTCCTATCTTGCCCTGATGGACACAAGCAGCACAGTCTTTGACTTTTCATTTCTCTCAAATAATTTCTGGCTACATTCAATCTCAGTTTTCTTTTGCTTCTTTATTAATGAAAACTCCCTTAATGCACTCTCCCTTCCATAGAAGTCTGACCTGCTTCTCCTTACTCATATCTGAATATAATTGTTCCCACTCTCATTTTGCTAATACAGCTGGTACAGAATACCTTATTAATAAAACAAGATTTTATGAAAATGGTTATATTTCTGTGCAGACATGTTCATAAGAAAAGGGGGAACCCACCTTGTCTGCGAGGTTCTCATCTGCCAAGAACTGATGAATCTAAGATACAATTGATCTGACAATTTCAAAAAGTGTCCCTCAGATTCTGAAGATTTGAAATTTGGGACAATACATCAAACCGCGCTATGGGGTCTAAAAGTTTGGGATCACCAACATCCTCCTGGTATGTGGCATTGTTTTACTGATTTTCTCATCCTGGGGAAATAACAGTAACTGTTAATGACAGCAACATCATGTCCTTCTCTTGCCATTAGATTGTGGCGGAGTAATAGAAGCACCCTTGAATATAGTTTTTGTGAGTTAGAAAGCACCAAGAACCAGAAATGGGATATTTTTCAGGTATCAGAAATGCCCTTTGCTTACAACACTGAAAACTAATCACTGCTATCACCTCCTGTGGCATCACACAAATCAGATGTTAACTCCTCTACCTGTTCCTCTTTTTCTTACAGATAAAGACTGCTCACAACAGTTTAGCACACTTTTTGGGAAGGATGTCTGGACCCACTTTGTTTCTTCTACATGAAATCTTTCTTTGCCTTGTGTAAACTAATCTGTGCTCTCACCAGAGTAACAAGGGAAGCAGTCCAAAGAGGAGGGAATGAATGTATGTGACTGTGTATATAGATGTGTCAGCTAGTTTGGATGTATATGTACATATCTCAGCATGCTTGCTAAAACTGTTGAGCCCATTAAATCTCAGAGACGGAACTAAGACTCCAAAAATCTGCTTGGTAGATTATTAATCAAGTATAGGATTTTCTGTGTCTAGGGCAGAAAGTAAACCTCCAGAGATTCAGCTCACAAAGGCTGTACCTGTTGTGCAGATAGGCAAAGGACTCATGAATTCTGGAGAAATAATAGAAGCTCTGGAGAGGCAGTGGGCCTGGCCTGTACTGTGATTAAGTAAAAGTCATTTGTGCTGTTCTTATTTTTCACTTTTTTCTATTAAATCAGCCCAGCCACTTAACCTTGAAATAAATTTTTGTTAAAGCAGTACATGAGGCTTAGTTATTGCAAAATAAAAAGTAACAGCCATTCAAGATAATAAAGAACAAGGCCTACTGTTTGATTATCTCTAAACAGAGCAATTACAAATTCTGATCAAATCAGGAATCCCTTTAATTCATCAATATCATATTAAGAAGCAGAATTACTTTTTTAAGCAAAAATAGTTTCTCACGATTTTGTGAAAAATCATGAATATTTTTTACAAAAGGATGGAATTTAAATCATGGTTTATCATATTGAAAATGATTGATTCCAAGAGGCACACAACTATAATAGTTCTTCCCGAGGAAAACAGCAGGTCTGCTGCTGCCTTCTTAGACAAGAGCGTTACTGGATCTTGCAGCCAGGAGATTAATTTAGGGAATGCCTGTAGGGGTAGTATTTGCTGGACATGGCACTTAGTCACAATCTTCTTCTGAAGTACAGAAATTGAGGATGTGTTTTAAAATGATACATGTTTGAAACTGTCTGCATAGTCCCCCTTTGTGCCACTTGGGAGGTGATAGGAGAGCACAAGGAACTTTGTAGGCAGTATTCTTCAGGGAAGGTCACTGGTCTTTCTGATGTTTAACATGACTATTGTGACTAGAAAGCTTCAGTAGTTCAGCGGAAATCAAACCTCCTGTGGTATCATTGTCACACAAAGTACAATAGTCACTACCACTGAAGGACATATCTTTTTTCCCCAAAGATTCTCCAAGCATAAGAAAGTCACCTTTTCCATGCTGTGAGTGAGAGGGATAATTCCTTCCAACACTAGGGCTCTCAAGGTTGTCTTTAATTATTTCAGGGAATTTTGGGCCAACGGTATCATCAGCATGGTTTGGTGCAAACAGTAGTCCTGGCCACATCTCTATCTCTTCTGCTCTTATGTACCTGCTGGGGACATACTGCTGGCTTGGACCTGAGGCAAATGCAAAGTTTCCTTCTGCAGTAACCACATCTGTGCTTCCTGTAGGTTTATATGAGATTTGGGAAATCAGTTCTTGGGTGTTTAGATCAGAAACTCTATCTGCATTCACTTTTCTTGAGTTGCTGGCCTCTTCTCTTTCAAGCTGGCTACAAGCCTCATTCAGTCCAACCCAGTCCTAATGAAAGCATCAATAAGTTGGGGTCATTTTGCATAGTTACTCCAAAATAACTTTTCTTTCTTTATATAGCTTTGGCACAATAACGCAGATGTTTAGTGCAAATCCAACAGGTAAAGTTAGAGTAATAGGGTAAAAACCTAGCAGCTAATTTCACAAATTTTTACAAGATTACACCACTAGAATATAATGCAAGCTGCTGGTATTGCTTTGGTTTTGAAAAGGTGCACCTTTTGCATTCAGTGTGAACTGGGAGCCACTGGAGGCGTTCTGCTTCGAAGGAGCAAGAGGCTGGGCAGAAGCTCTGGTGGTTAACTAGTATGCGGAAGCAGCAAAATGAGAAACTATAACCTTTCAGGAAGATCAGAATCATGTGTCAGTAAGTCTGCTCAGGATCTAGAATTATTAATCCCAGAAAAAAAAATCCTCCTCTCATAAACGGAAGGTCATAAGAAAGAAATGAAATTTATTTCTTACCTTAAAATTCCCATTGTGCAAACTATAGAGTGGCTGAAAGAAAGCAGCTGGCGTGGGAATGTTAAAGCAGGCGAGGCTTTTTGCCCTAAAGTGAGAAAACACCACTTAAATAAATAGAGTTTTTCTGTATTCTGTCTCCATGATACTGGCTAGATGAACCCCACCCCACTTTGTTAGTAAGATTGCACAAGAAGCCCACTCATCATAATTTCTGACTTCTCATGCAATTATTTTTTTGCCACCTGTGCATGCATTTAATTTTTCTAACCTGAAGCACAGTCTCATTAGTTTATTTGGAATATGTCACAAACTTAATATACTTGTCTGTTAGTCATTATATACACTGAGCTGTTTATGCATTTGTTTATCAGCTTACTTAATCTAAACCACTGTTTCTGAAAGTATTTTAGAGAGTTCTAGTTTCATTACATTTAAACAGAGAAATTCTGCCAGATATCCTTGCCCCTTTATTGGAGTCTATCCTATAAAAATGTTTTATCATGTGGACATAATGTATTCTGTTTCTCTACGAAAAATGTGTATATGGAGCATTATAATGTATGTCAAGGTAAAAAAGAAAGAGGTACCTATCCTCTGCCAGAATAAAAAATTGCAGAGGATTTTTAAACCAAGGTTCTAAAACCACTTTTTTCTCTGTGCAACTTGGTCTCAAATGAATCAGAGTCAGTTTATTTTGCCTTTATTGGTATTTTACTTACTGACTCCTGCCAGGAATATCACACGTAGCTTGACATTAGTTTAACAACCTTTATGGGTTGCTGTGTGCTTGTACTTTTAATTTATCTACATGAAACTTCAAATATTTCCATGTGCTTAAATTTCTTTAACTTTAAGATACCATCATCCTTGGACTTCAGTCAAATTTGGGAGTCTCAAAGGTATTTTGGTCTCCTTAAGGACTGTATAGTGTGTCATTAACTATCATCAGCCAAGGAACATGTCACATTCCAGAAGACCTTTTGGAAATGACTGAGTCTGTGCAGCAGAAACAGGAAGGAAAAATAATGTAATGACTCTTGATTTACCCTTTTCAGGCCATAAAGATCAAGGGGAACTTATTGAAAATCACATACCTTGAGGAAAGCTTGCAGTTCCAGAATAAATAGAGTAGAGTGCCAAAACTCAGAGGAATGAACAAGTACTGCATAGTTTTGACATTTAGAATCTTTTCAGAGACTTTGGGGACATCTAGAAATAGAATCAGCATAAAAATTTTTAATAGAAAGTCAGGAAGTCAAAATAGAACCCCAAATAACCAAGGATTGCAAATGAAACAGGCAGCTAAAGGCCTTAAGGAAAATAATTTGGCTATGAATAATTGAGAAAGCTAGCTCTGATTTGAAAAGCTTCATTTTACCACTTTTTTTTTTTTTTTTTTTAAACATGGACATTAAAAGAAATAAAAAAATGAAATGAGATGAAAATTCTTTGTACCTGCTTTTTTAAACACTGTTGTCTGGCTCCACTCACTCCATTGACTGTGGTATGAATTCTCATTTTCAGAAACTTTGCAGCGAACTCTTGCAGCATAAGCAATGCCACTGCGAAGCTCTGTGGCTTCAATTTCTACTTGTGGCAGTGAACTGGGCAGTGTCTTGTTCATTGCAACCTGCAAAGTATTACAAAGCACTGCTGTTAATGAGATTGGGCAAAAGGATGGTCTTTTAAATACTCTTTTTTTGTTGGTTTTTCCCTTCTCTTTTCTTTTCCACGTTTTCTTTTCTTAGATGCAAGAAGAGGGCCTGAATAATGATGCAGGGTTCATAAGAAGGAGAGTTATTGAACTTCAGTATTGATGTTTAATGTAAAATCTCTCAGCCTTAGTATGGGAAACCAGAAAGGCCATCTTAAGCCAGCTGGCAGAGCTCAGTGGCAAGGCCATTGTACCCAAAGAAAAAGGTAGGATCACTGTATGCCTCATCCAGTTACCTCCCAGGACATGCTGTACTCCTTGTACTGCAACTCATATTGGAGAATTTCAGCGAGGTACCAAGGCACATTCCACATACTCCACCATATCTGGCACTTGCTGGCAGTGGCATTGCTCTGGATGTTCAAAGGTGGATCAAGTTTTACTGCAAATAGAGGAGATAGGGTTTTTTTCACAGTGTTTGGGACGCCACAAAAGAAAATGCATGATATTAGGGTGGCTGAAATAATGGAAGATAAAGCTGAGTCTAAAGAGGGATACTAACACTAGCAGTAGACCAAGTTATCTTACAGCATCAGAACAGCTACAGATCTGACATAAATTAAGGATAACTCCAGTAGTCCCTAGGGTTAATCTTGCAAGCAAAGAACCACTCTGGATATCACATTCTGCCCTTACAACATACCACAAATACGGACAGGTTTTGAGAATTTCTCCTTGGTACCATGGGACACTCTGTTAAAATCCATGACTCCTCATTACATAATTTCTTAGAGAAAAATTAAACAACAAAACGAACAAATAATTGAAGCAATCCAATTGCAAATTACCCAGGGCACAAGAAAACATGATGCAGATGAGAAGTATTGTTGAATGGTGCTCCAGAGCCAGCCTCTCTGAAGTCTGGGAAAAGTCAGGATGGAGAGACTCAGTGACTGCATCCTTACTGATGCAGTTCACACGGTGCAATCTCTGGGGATGGGCAGACTTGATTGTTTCATTGTTTTCCCGAGCTATCTTTGAGACATCCTTTGTTAGGCAGCATATCAGACCTATCCTGAAGTTGCTGGGCAGAGCCTCAGCTCTCAGCTGTCCTGGTTCATACTTACTGTGCTTGCGGGGATTGTACTCTAGAAAGGCCACGTATGTCTGATTACATCCAAAGAAGTTTCCCTGGAGAGAGACTCTATAACCATCTGTTTCCAAAATCTGGCTGGCTAAATGAATTGCGCAGTGGTACTTATTCTGCATGCTCTCTGTGGCAGTCAGTTTGCAGCTGGCGTTGTGGCCCTTTGACCAGAGGCTAGAAGAATAAAAAGGCTGAAAGTTTCTTTTAAGTCATACAATTTAAGTGCTTTTCAGTTTATGCATGTGTGGCACCTTAGCACAGCACCACACTCTGGAAGGCCATGAACCTCTTTAGTGCAGACAGCAAGCAAACCAGCTGGCTGGATGGATGGCAGGGCAGGACAGGAAGAAGACACCTTTATAACCTTACCGCTGACAGCACCAGATCTGAGAGCACCAGATCTCACAGAAGCTACACATAGCATCTGGTAGCTGTTCCCTGCTCCCTCTGAAAGCGAGAGAGCTGCTGTAACTGCAGGAAAGCAGGTGGGTTGGGGGATGGAGTGGATGGACAGTTGGTTACAAGTGCATGTCACAAAGGTAACAATAAGCTGTACATTAAGTCCTCTTTCACTACAAACAAACCAGTACTGACAGCAAAGTATGTTCGAAGTTGCTTTGCCTTTTTGTGGTTTAGCCATTCATTAGCAATTTTTTCACATTGCATGTGATCCCACAGGAAACTGGGATATCACAGTTTATCAGCTTGTCCCTCTTTCCATAGATTTAAAATCTAGTATTAATAAGAGTTAGGCTATTTTTTACTTAACCATAGTAGAATATAAGGCATCTAACTCAGAGTGGCTTACCATCATATAATAGTTACTGGTGGTCAAGTCAATGTTTCTACATAACCTAAATACATTAAACTCAAGTTATCCTATCAGTTAGCAAACTATTCCCCTGATTTCTTCTATTGGAGGAAAAATTATTCAGATAATATTCTAAATATCTTATTAAAGATTATGACTTGTATCTATATATATAATATACATTAAATCATTAGGTGTTTAATTTCTAGGCAAAAAGGAAAGAAATTATTAGAAGTTGATTAGACAGCTTTACAAAGGATGGCCTCTGTAAGTTCCCAGGTCATGGGGATCCAGAGGCCAGGAAGGAAAGGTTCTCTGCTCTGAGATGCCTGCCAGAATGGTTCACTGAACAGATGGAGAGCCCACAGCTGACAGGAGACCATGCAGCCATGTGCCCTTGACTGCTGTGGCCCCTGAGGCTGTGGTGCCACAGTAGAGATCAGCTTCTGAGGCCTGGGGTGATGGGGTGGCAGAGCTGGCTGTGCCACAGGTGTCCTGCTGTGGAGGGAGTAAAGCCCACAGCTGGGCTCCATCTCTGCTTCTCAGTACTGCCCTGTCCAAGCCAGAGCTGGGGCTACCACAGACAGCTCTTGGTGTGCAGTTCTTACTTGGTGAAATGCAGGTGGAAAGGTCCATTGCCCATGGGCTTCTCCGTTACCCATATGCAGCTCACTGTAGTCATGTAGTTATTCAGGCAGCTCAGGCTGCCAGAGAGCTCTGCAGAGGAAGGAGACCAGAATTGGATTCATATATCACTGGATGATGCCTTGCTCAGCACACCAAATAAATGCATTACTTGATAGTACTTCCTTTGCTGACACTGCATCAGATCTTCCTCATCATGTTCTTACTCTGTTGTAACACACTTCACTGCATGAGATGAGTGTAAGATCTTAGGGCAGGGACCTTGGGCAGTGGCTACACTTTTTCTGGTGCCCAGCTTGTCCTAGCTCAGTCCCCTAGGCCCGGCATTGTCAGCCAGCTGTACTGGCTCCTGGGACAGGGTAGTCACAAGACCTTGGATTGCAAACCGAAGGGTCTGTGAATGAAAAATGAACTCAGACGTGTGCCTGTCTTTGCGCAGTGGACCTATTCCAGATCTTCTCTTACCTCTCCCTCTTCCTCCACCAAAGAGCAGCGCAGCAGCAATGCACAGCTGGAGCCCCAAAGGCCACACAACTCCTCCCATTCCAGATAGTATCTAGAACAGAATAATAATTCAGACCAATTTTGTTGGTATTTCTACCAGTGCGTTGAAGCGTTAGCTGCATACTTCTGCCAGCCTGACAAAAGCTGATCCTGAACCAGAGAGGGCACCAACTCAGCCATATAATTTCTTCTGTAGGAACTGTTCTTCTCATAGCAGTAAATAGTACTTTTCACTAAAGCACCACCTGCTTGAAAGGAAATCTACAATTCCTGCAATTTTATCAAGGGTGGGAGAAGGTGTGGGTGTTCTATCTTTCTTTCTTCCTGCATTTTTGTCATGTGGTTTGTGACAATTGAAGAGCAGCAGAGAGCCACAGTGGGTTGGAACCAATGTTCATGTTTCCCCAAATCCTGTTTCTGACCATAGTCAAAACCATATGCTTAGAGAGAATCATAGTAGTAGAGCATCCATGCTCCTCTTTGAGCATTCTCAGCCTCCAGGCATTTGCAGCTCACAGGCCTCCTGGAGCAACGTTATTTCTGCGTATTCAGAAAAAGGACACAGAGAGTAACAGATAGGATGCTGGTCAAAGCACTCATTGGGAGATATAGAATACTTAGGGCCTAGTCATTATCCCAATTCACTGAAGGGTTATGCAAGGATGTTTGAAGAACATCTTCCACGATATGGAACTCTACATCTCTACAAGGTTATTGTGGGCTCACTCTCTTTCTTTTTAACCAAAAATTCAATTCTCTGAATTGTCTCCTGATGAAGTTTTAATTTAAAATTACACTTTTTCACTAAAAGTTTCTGATTTGATGATTTTTTGGCAACATGCAATATGAAGAATATGGACCTATGGATATATGTAGCAATATGTAGTGTTTTAAAAAGATGTTTCTAGTTTGCATTATTTGCTGTTACCTGAGCACAGCAAATGAGCCCAACACCACTGCAAGGAGAGGGCTGCTCCAAAGAGCCTGAAACCCAGAAAACTTAGAGTGAGTTTGTAGACAGAGACCACTAATCAGTATAAACAAAAACAGCTTCTTGAAAGTAAAAAAAAATATTGAAGGAACAATGTTTGCACTACTTGACTAGCACAGACACTGAACTGAGCTTTACAGCTGGGGTAACAAGAGGGTGGAATGTTCAGTCTCAAAAGAGCTTGGGTTAGTTATTATAAGGAAAAAAAAGAAAAAACAATACCAAACAAAATTTGCCAGAGATCATGATCTCTCTTTCAGAAGAAGCTGGGGAAAAGGGAAGGAATGTCAGGATAGGAGAAAAAAATAAGTACAGCATTAGCACAGGACCAAGTGTGTATAGCCTGACTATAGAATAATATTTTGATTTCTAACCAACAAAGGATCTGAAGCAGTCTTGAATAGAAGTGTGCAAGAAAAACCCTATGCTTAGCAAGGGCTGTGATAGAGTAATCATTAGGATTGTTTTACTGAAGAGATTAAGCCACCTGATCCATAACCAAGAATATCCTTCCAGTCATGAATTTCACAAAGCTAGACAACAGCATCCATGTATAACTTCTTGCACGTGATTATGCCTGTCTATAGTTCCCCTTGTCTGAATTAAATTGTAAAATAATTACAACGTTTCAGAAACTGATTAAGAGAAAAGGAGTATTTCTGGCTTTCATTTCACCACCTCTTCAGTTACGGGTTTTTCATAAATATCCTGTTTTGCTGCAGACTTTCTTCAGGGTGGGGGTTGTTAAGAGGAAGTGTCACCATTAGCTGATTTTAGCTGGGAGGCTGGGAGGCATGAAGCCTCTTGTGCTTATCATTCTAATCAGGTTTGCTTATGGTCCCTGTGATAAATACAGTAATTCTGACTAAATATGAAATAGAAAGAGCTGCATTAAGTAGAATTATTCATGTGCTTACAAGAAGTTGTGTTCAGGCACACAAACAAACAAACTTAGGTCAAGATAAGTAAACCAGGACAGAATGTTTCCAGGTAATTGCTACTAATTTGATAAACTCTCCCCACTCCCACGCAAGAAGTTCTTTGTTCAGTTCTGCAACGTTTGAAATGTGTTAGACATTTCTGGCTCTCTGGCTCTTCTGGAGGCAAATACAGCATGTTTAAATGCAAATTTTTGTGTTAGAAGCCATAAACGTTAGTCGTAATTAGGTCACAGAGCACTGAATTCGGAAAGACTTACCAGAAAATAATTTCAAGAAGTAGCACATAACAAGCTGAATGAGATTCTGCAGTACGTTAATACAATTACAGGAGCTAACATAGAGACTTTGGATACATATAAATTAAAAGAAAAGTTATTGCAGCTACATGTAGCATTTGAAACACTATTAATTAATTTCTTCTGTTGGAATCAATGCTTTAAATAAAAAATTGCTGTCAATATGAAAATGCTTCTGAAAAGGGAGATGTGAATGATTTAGTCCTGGATAACTTTACTCAGAAATCAACAGTTATAGACCAAGTAAATCTTTTTAACTTAGCCAAAGGAAAGGCTAAGTAGTCATTTCACACCAGCCATAAGTACCTTACATGAGAAGATGATTTCAGGTAGGAGAAAAGTATGTTTTTTCTTCTTTTTTAAATCTACGAGAGAAATATGGAAAGCGTCCGGTAGTTGGACACTGAAGGTAGATACAATTAGACAGAAATGAAGAATTTTTACAAAGGGGAGCTATCTTTATTGCTGAAACCTCTCGCCTAAACATGTGCAAGACTTGTAGTCTTCCTATTAGCTCAAAAGGAAGCCCAGTGCTAGCAGTGCAGGGAGAATTACAGCAGCTTCTAGCAGTGGAAGACAAATCAACTTCTTAGCTGGATGTCTTGGGGGCCAGGCTGCTTGCTGCTTTCTTGTGCTCTAATGTCCAGTTTCTGCAGCACTACAAAGTTGCAGTAAAGGCAGAAAAGCTGTATGAGAACTACAAAGAAAGAAAGGAGAGCCACCTTCACTCTGCAGGAAGAGACAAAATTTCTGAGATGATGCCCTGAAATGATACATCAGGTATGCTGCCAGCAGTCTATCAGCACCAGGAGGTGGTAATGACCTTGATTTCCAAAGTGGTCTCAAGTTGGTTGCAATGGTGTTTCCATCCTTTCTGTATGTTTCCAGGGCAGAATTCTGCCTGTTATCTGTTCAAGGAAATGAGGCCTTGTATCTGTGCCTTTCCCCTCCCGTCCTGTGGTTCCTGTCTACACTTCCCAAAAGCAATTTTAAGTAATTTTAACTAGAATTTGTACAACACAGATTTTCCAAATGCTCTCAACCGCTTATTAACAGAAAGACAAATGACTGACTGCTATTGCTAAATCTATCACCAGAAATTAATATTCTGGGATTTACTCCCAGATTTGGGGTCCAGTTGAACACACAATAAAAAGATAACATTTTCTCATAAGAATTTATAAGGTAAAATAAATTATTTGACAGATACCACTGAGAGAGGAAGTAGTGCAAGCATTGACAACACAGTCTCAGCATGTGGGTAGCCTAGATATCATCTAGGTTTCAGAAACTCTGTAAAGCAGAGCTTTACAGGGAGACTTGAAGAATAAGGTTGATGTAGCCCAAGAGAATTGTAAGCAGCACCTTCAATGTGCAAGCAGTAGTATGGAGGATGATTAGGAGAAGTAGATTTAATGATCTAGTTAAACATAACTCTAACATCATAGAGTTAACTTCTAGATAGGGAAGTGAGAGATGACAGGAAGACAAGAAGAAGCTGTCAGTGACTTCAAAAGTGGGGACAAGAAGCTTATGCTTGATGAGATAGAGAAAAGAGATAGAAGAAATGTGTAGATAAATGTAATGGCTCAAAGGGATGGACATAAAATAGGATTTTTGTGTCTCTGACTCTTGGATGGCTGCAAGTAAGATCAGTTTACAAAAGCCTGATAAAACATGAAGTAAGGATTTCGCATGGAGATACGTGCGAACTATCAGAACAAAAGCGAATGGAGATACGTGGAGATTCTTCAATATGCTTGGGTATCCTTTGATACATGATATTATATGCCAGCCCATAGCAGACAGCTGGGAGTTCTAGGCTTTATTCCACTTCTGACATCAACATTTTTATAAGGTATGTTGCTTAATCAATGTAAATTTTTCTTCTTGCAGCTCATTCACATGATCTTGTATGCTCACCTATATCTCAGAGAAAGTCAGAAACTTCAGGCTCTGATTTGGCAGTGGCTCTAGACTCTTTCAAAATGTGTTTTGCTTGTTCTCACTCCCAGAGCAAGATTCTGATACTGATAAGACACTTGACAAAGTCTAGCAATGCATGTTTGTAGCCCAGAAAGCCTGTTGTATCCTGGCCTGCATTAAAAGCAGCATGACCAGCAGATTAAGGGAGAGGATTCTACCTCTCTACTCTGCTTTTGTGAGACCCCCACTTGCAGTACTGTGTCCAATTCTGGGGTCCTCAACATAAGAAGGGCATGGAGCTGCTAGAGCAAATCTGGAGGAGGCCAAAGAGATGATCAGAGAACTGGAGTCCCTCTGCTATGGAGACAGGATGAGAGCTGGGCTTCTTCATATTGGAGAAGAGAAGGATCCAGGAGAACTTAAGAGTCCCTTCCAATACATAAAAGAGCTATAAGACACCTGGAGATGGGCATGTAGTGATGGGGCAAGGGGGAATGGCTTCCAACAAGCAGAGGCCAGGGTTACATGGGGTATTGTGCAGAAATTTTTCCCTGTGAGGGCAATGAGACACTGGCACAAGTTGTCCAGAAAAGACATTCCTACCCCATCCCTGGAGGTGTTCCAGGTCAGGTTGGGTGGGGCTTGGAGCAACCTGGTCTAGTAGAACGTGTCACTGCCCATGGCAGAGGGTTTGAAGATCCCTTCCAGCTGAAGCTGTTCCAGAATATTATGATACAATGAGTGGTGCACAGTGGGAGCAGACACAGCAGATCTGCACCCTTGAATGCTCAGTTTCCATTCCTTACATTTTAGCAATTAGTCATAAATGACTTGCTCTCCCTTGGCCATAATCCCTTCCTTTGCTTACGTCTCTTCCAGAGGCAGCACTAACAGGCAGTAAAGAAAGGACACTGACTAGCACCAACAAAGTAAAACAGTGACAGGCAATAGCATGTCTGTACCAACAGGTACACCCCTTCATCCACAAAGATTACCCAAAGTGCAGAGTCTCCAGAGCAATCTGTCATGCTAGTATGCGCACTTGGAGGGGTACCCATTGCACACAATCATCCCTGCCTATAAGAAAATACTTTTGTAGGTCCTTAAAGAAAAATTAGTGGTACCTTATCTACCTTCTGAATATCTAGGCCTCTAAGCACACGTTTGACAGAAACACATCAAATGTGCACAACAGAGTCACGTGAGACTTATCCTGGGGAATAAGGAAAAAGTAGTTGGATTTTCTTATCTGCACAGATTATCCAAGAGAACCCCATATAACAAGCCTTTTTCTCTCTTCATCTTTAGAGAGCCATTTTCCCAACAATTTGATGCCCACAAACGGCCATGTACTTTTAGATGTGATATACTTGGATCCCAGAAAGAAAGCTGCTTCAGATGATGATTGCAATAAAGCAATATTCATACACACACACACATATATATATGTACACATACATTTAAAAAGTATGCTCATATCTGCAAAGTCCCAAACACTAAGGACTATTTTGGCTGAATTCCTTTACATTCATCTCTTGCAGTCAGAGAGGAGTACCTTGTTCAAGATGGCCCTTCTTTCAAGCACAATCCATCAGAATTATTGCAACAGTGGTGTTTTGTGCTCAGCAAACTATCAGAACAAAAGTGCAAAAAACACTTCTGGTCTTCAGGCTCCTAGTTCAAGAAACAATATAGAATTCCACATTTAAATAAAGAAATATTTTTTAATATTTTGCTCAATAGACGTCCCCTAACATTACATACTGGAATGCATAGAACAGAAATATGGTAAACTGTCTTACCAGCAAAAAAGAAATGTCACTTTTCACTCTGCTTCTGTCCCTTGATAGTTTAAACTGTGTGGTTTGATGATCAGGCAGTAGCAGCAGTGGCATAATAAAACAGAGCTTACTGTGCCTGATTTTAAAGATAATCTCAAGAACCAATGAAAAACTGCTCTGATTATCAGATTGAGTTAAAGTAGCTATATATGTAATTTCTCATTAGTCATGGAGAAAAAGGAATTTCTGCTAAAGCATTAACATTTAAAAGGGCAAGTAATTTTCTGAATAGAAAAGTATCTACTTGCAACTTTTATATAAATAGGTCAACAAAATAACTAAGTGACCTAAAGACATTTCCTAGCCCTGTGTGGATGTGGGGCTAAACTCCCTCCAGCCAAGACCTGTGCCCAACTGTGCTCAGACCCCGCAGCATCCCTGAGCTTCCCTGCCCTGTGCTTCTTCCACAGCTGATTGCTGCACTGTGCTCGAAGGGCAGCTCTGGAAGCGAAGGCAAACAACCACTGCAGTGCTTCCTTGCCCTGATCCTAGTGTGTAAGGAACAGATCTTCCCATGCCCAGCAGCAGTGATGCAATGGCAGTGTTACAGCCAGGAATCCATCAAGACAGTCTTGTACACGGGTCTAGTGAGAGAACAGAGAGAGAGAGAAGCAGTCAAAGAACAGACTAACAGTCTGTCAGTATCAGCTTCTGTGGCCAAGAGACAGGGAGGCAGGGGCCATGCAGAAGTGGAGATGGACATTTCCAAATTGGTACATCAGAATGGATTGTGGTGCTTCTCCCAGTACCAGTACAAAAAGGGTGCTTTTTGACCCTATTGTTCATGGGGGGAAAAAAATTCCAAATCAGAACTGCTAGATCAGGGACATTTGCAGTTTGCTCCTGAGAGGCTTTGAAAACCCCCCACCTCAAACCCCTCCACATCCACAGTGACAACTCCCTGACCAAAAGCTTAATTGTTATACATTGCTTCAAATGGGAACTACTTCCCTTATTTTAATACCCTTGTGTCACACACTTGTTCATGAAGTCTGCCTCCTAGGGTGAGCAGAGATAATTTCCAGCCCAACATAACACCAAATCACCACCATCTATCAGATGTACAGCTACACAGTGTTCCAGTAACAGAAACAGTTCCTTCAGCAGTTCTGGGACTATCAATACAAATGGAAACAGAGCACACAGGACTGAGATGTAAAGGGCCCCAGAAAAACAAGCGAGTTTCTCCTTTAAGCAGCCTGGGGTCAGTTACCACAGTGCAGTTTCTGAAGTGAAAAGAGCTGCGAGATGAAGCTGCAGAAGACTGTGCTGAGACCACCAGAAATGCTTTCTGGTCCAGTACACATTTGCATCAACATGATCCCAACGCAAGCTGCCCTCATAGGATAGTGTGGGGCAGTCAGCTCTTCAGGGCAGCGGAGCTGGGGTGATTCTCTGCTGGATTCTCTGCTGCCTTGTGGAGGGCATGTGAGGGACCAGTAGCAGCAGGGAGCATGCATCAGCGCATGAAGACAGCTATTCCTATGACTTAGCACAGCACATGACAAGAAAAATGGAAAATAAGGAGGGAAGAAACCAAAGAAGCTAATATATCTCAGAGCAGTACCCAGGAAGCCACTGAGCTAGGGATGTACTGGGGGAGTAATAACTACATGGACAAAACTAAGTCATGTAGGCCCAAAATCAACATAAAAAATACCATGGCAGATCTGAACAATCAAACCAGAGAATGTGGATGCAATGCAGTACTGTCCCAGCACTCACCTATGAAAAAAACAGCTTCTCTTTACTACAGTGCTCTCCTCAGTTTAGGGAGCTGTGGGGTTGCCTATAGTCTCAGGTAAGAGAAGGGGGCGAGGGAAGGGAGTTTATTGGTATCACAGCAACAACAGATTATTACTACACTGCAAACATGCATCATTCACCACAAAGGTTCTCTCAAGATACGACCTTTTGGAGCCAAGCAGTCTATGGGTTAGTAGCACTATGTCTATGTAAGATGAAGGTCTTCACATTCAGTTTCAGTATTAGTCTTCAGTGACTTTTTAAGACATGTATCCTGAACAAATCAGAGATATGGAGATGCCAGAGAGAAAAACGGATTCAAGGTTACAGTGCAGTTTCATATTTGGCTTTATTAGCTAGCAGAAATTGCTCAAAATTTGTCCTACTGACCTGTTAACTGCAGCAGAGCAAGTCCAAGGCAGAAGTGGCAGGCATATCCAGGTAGGACAATGTTTCGATAATTTTGGCAAAATTCTAAAAGCTGCTCAATTAAAATGCTAGAAAAGTACAGGGAGAGAGTCTGACTCAATAGAAAAGCCAAGTAGTGAGAGCTTGTTTAGAATTATATATATATTGAAGTCTTTTCATTTGCAGACTCTACCTGGAAAATCTTTCTGAAACCTGAGTCGTGCTTAGTCTTTAGTACACACATTTCTGCAATGATTTCATAAGAATTAGTTTTGATCCCCATGGACCGGTCTGGAGCCAGTCTGTAATTAACAGACTATTACAGCTGAGTTTAAAGAGCCAAAGATAGTAGAAGGAAAAGTAACATCACATGTTGTTTGGAAAGGTAGGGGAACTTAAACATAGCAAACGTGCTTGCCATGAGTTATGATTCTAAGGTTCCATGTGCAGCCGAACTCTTAAGTCATGTGAGAATACCAGGGGAAATAAAGTTCTGTACTCTTTATAAGATTATTGCAAAAAAATTTTCATATCCATATAAGCCAAAGGATAATTTTCAAGGTACAGGTCCTTTTTTCTAACTTTTTTTTTTTTGACATCAAGGGAGGTTTGATCTGTGATTCTAAAAAAAAACAAAACCCAACAGAACTCAAGAACAATCAATCACAATAAATTTGAGACATTAATAGGATGAGTGGGAATAGAAACAGGTATATTTCTGTGGACCTAACAGGTGTCAACTTATGCAATAGAGCTTACACAAAGTAAACTTTTCTCTTCTGAATTTTGCTAGCCGTTTGCTCCTGGCACACTATGAAAAAGGCCCCACACTCATCCAGTCCTTAGTTTGTCTGTGTCCCACTGACAGGGCTCTCAGGGCGGCAGGAGACCCACTGCTTGACGTAGCTCCTTGTAAAGTCTTGCCCCTCTTGCTCAAGAGGGATGGACCCACAAATGGTCTGACTGTTTTGCCCAAATTCAGAGTCAACTGGACTTCCACAGTCTGAGTCTACAAAGCCACTGTCAATAGTGTCCAAATCTACACAGATCAAAGGATAACTGTCACCAGGCTTTGTATTGTGAGGGAAGAAGTCATAGGAGCCTTCACTGTAGGAAACACTTTCACCATCAGGAGAGGGTAGAGAACCTGGATTTTCCAAATCCCACTGATAAGGCTGCAAGCAAAGGGCTTCTAGGATGCTCCCCACACCTCCTTCCACTCCCCTTTCTCCTTGCTGGTTGACTGGGACACTTGTGCTCCTCAGGTGGTCTGTGGACACAGAGCCTGAAGCAAGTATTTTGTCCTGTGTACTCAGATCAGCCAAATGTAAGTCACCGGATATCTTTCTGTCTTCCTCATCAAGGTTAACCTTGGGGTAACCGGGTTCTCCAGCACTATCATCTTCCTTGTTGGCATGGTCATGTTCCTTGTACACATGATTACAGCTGCACTGGCAGTTACAAGATGTAAATTCATCAGCCACAGTCACTGTATCAATTGACAAATGCCCATATGACTGGTCCTCAGTCCCATCACTGCTGTTTACACTGCACCACGGTGACTGGCTACCATGACCTGGGGTAGTCAGGCAAGACACACAGGGCTTGCAAGGCAGATTCTTTCTTAGCTCATGCAGCTCTTCCGGTGGGGTGCTGTTGGAAGGATGCATGGTGTAAACTTCTAGGACTTCTGGAAGGACTATTCCCCATTCAAAGAAATCAAAGGTCATTTTCATATGGGATGCACCAACCCACTTCTGCAGAAAAAGAAACACAGGGAGAGGTTAGGTTAGCACCACAAGGTTTGAGGTTCCACAGAAATAACCAAATTTCTTACACATTTGGAGGCACATAAATTAAATTCACTGACTCCTCCAATATAACAGGAGGATGCTGTTATTATGGGATATGGGCAACTGCAGGAGAATTAATTGAAGTAATTGAAAATAATTAGCTCTGAGAGCTTTGTGGTTTTCTCTGACACTCCCGACAGGATCCCAGGCTTCAGAAATCCCATGAACTCAACTCACACATTGAGACAGCACTTACAGAGAATAAAGAGTATAGATGTAACAAAGATTTTCATGGCACTGAACAGATACTGGAAAGCTGTGGTTCTTATATCTGGAGACGTTTGGCATTCCTTTGAAATAGATTTCTCCTTCTACTGCCCTAATGAAAATCCCTTGTTCAAGATAGCATGATGGCCTTTTAGTTTGCCATGTACTCCACTCACTTGAGTAGCCCATTTATACCTTAAAATCTCCATTATGAGCCATGTAAAGAGGTTTGAAAAAGGGAGCAGGGTCTGGGATGCAAGCCATCTTCTTCCACAAGCTGGAAGAGAGAAGAGAAAGGCTTTGGGGTTAGTTACACATTACAAATGCAAATCAAGGCATCTCTAGATCCATTTCAAGCAACTGGAATCACTTGCCCAGCCTTGTGAGTTAGCAACAGCTGAGGTTCCAAGGATGTCTTATGCTGCCAGAGTAATCTAATAGCCTTTCTTGTGAAGCTCACTAGAGGCGAGACCTCAGCACTTGCACACACACATTCACACTGAGGTAAGAGGTTCCAGTTTTTTTCCTTCCTGGAAAAGCACTACATGCTAGAAATGCATTTTCACTGAGGCTGAGCTGGTTTGTGGTCTGCAGGCCAGACCACAAACCTATGCGATTCTTCTGTGGACCTAGGCTGTGCCAGCCCTATTGCTGCACCGGTCCAGCCCTCCTCCATGTCAGCATCCCATATCTCTTCAAGGGCATAAGAAGCCTCTGAGAGGGACAGAGGCCTCCAGCCAGCATTGAGAGACCTATGTCAGCTTTGGAAGGGGGCAGCTCTGGCTACTGTGCTCTATTTGGCAACTGCAGAGCACAGACAAGACCAGGAGAACAGCTCAGAAGGCTGTGTGGCCCTTGCTTCATGCCCACGTGCCACCATCTTGGCCCAGCCAGCCACTGTGACCCAACAGAGTCACAGTGAAAAGCAAGTCACTGGGGGCAGCACATCAGCCAGTGACCATTCCTGGCTGTCCCACACAGGTTCTTAGCTGCCCACTCATAGATATACAAGACTCAAGGAAGGCTGCATGTGAACACCCCATCTTTAACAAGGCAGAATAAAAGCATTGACTTCTGCCTCCTGAAGCATTCTTACCTCTGCTGTTTGGCCAGAAATGTTGTGATTGAAGCCATGATTGCCACGACAATACCAAACAACAACAGCCATTCCATGCCTGCTGTCTGTGTCACTGCTGGAGAAAGAGACAAGGTCATTCAGGCTCACCTTGCATTTATATCCTGATCAATAATCAGGAGATGGTGAGGGGGAAGAGAGAGGGTTTTTGAAATGCAAAGTGTTGTCAAGCATTGGAATGGACTGCCCAAGGAAAAGGTGGAGTCACTATCCTTGGAGATCAAGAGACTGGACATCGCTCTTACTACTATGGTCTAGTTGATTAAATGGCCATCAGTCAAAGGTTGGACCTGATCATCTTGAGGTCTTTTCCAACCTAAATGATTAATTTCTACCCCAGATTCTCTCATTGGGATACTGAGGCTGTCACCTGGGCATCTGTACTCCAGACAGGTTTGATTGAGGGTGCTCAGTGATGACTGCATCAATGAAAGGAGCAGCACACCAGCTGCCCTATGACTTGGCTGCACAACAGACAGCCAACAGTTAGGGCAGGACAGCTCCTTCCCACAAAGACCCCTGCTGTTCTTACTCCTGGTTAGGGAAACCTCCACAGATGATCTGTGAAGTGAAAGAGTGCAGCTGATTAGAGACAGGTGTTGACTAGATGACGGCTTGGTAGCTGCTCTCCACCTGTGATGAAAAGCAGCATCTTTGAGATCCAATACTCAGATGTCCCTTAGCAAATGGAGCCTGGCCATGCTGCCATTGCACCAGGTAAACCCTGTAATACATCAGTTTGAGCTGCAGAGCAGTGAGAGCAGAGAAGCTCAGCACATACTGCTGGCAGTGATCACAGTAATTTTGCACCTGCTCTATTGGAGCAAAGGCTCCTTATTTCATAACCTCTGCTCCACCATGACAAGCATCACTGTACTTCCATATACTGTGAACTCCCTGCAGAGTACTGCAGAGTGGTGGCTACCAAACAAAACATCCAGACCCAGCATGACCCAACATCACAGTCCAGACACAGAACTCAGGTTTGAGAGCAGGATCCCCCTTCCCTCAGCTGAAGACAACACTAAGACCCAGTAGAGGAGATCTCTCCCATTTCTGAAAGCTGCAAATAGGACCCTGGACATTTGACACTGAAAAGGTAGCTAGAGGCTGCGCTCCTGCAAGTGGTATCCAAATGTACAGCAACTCCACAAAACGCTCTTTCTTTTGCCACACTGTGAGAACGTCAATACTGACAGCCCAGGCTTGGGGTTCACATAACCAGTAAGGAAGCTAATCATACCTGTCTTCACTGGACTGTTTAAAATTTGTTCTAATTAATTAGATTTTATTAAATTTCTGAAAGCATTCTCTGACACTGGACTAATTGAAAGGGCAAGGAGATCTGGCAGCATGTACCGGCAGGGCTGGTTTTCAGTGACAGCGGAGAACTCCATTCACTCCAAAAGCCACCATAGTCACTGTCTTCCCGGGGTCTAGCTCTCACTTGGAACTCGTACTCAGTGTCCGCCTGTAGTTCCCATGGCAGGATCACCAATGTCCGTTTATCTTCATGAACAGCTTTAGTCTTCTGAGTCTGTGAATGATTAAACACCAAACACTAGAGTGACTGCTCTTACTTTGCTCACACTGCTGCACAATGAGGATGCCTGCAAAGTAACCTCTTCTGCTTTCATGTTGTTTCTGCAAGGCCATGCTCTGACTGGTCAGCAGCTACATGCAATCCTGGGGGAGCCTTCCAGGCAGGACAGCATGAGAATCAAATGAATTATCAGTCTTCCTCACAGGATCTAATACTTCTCACACAGCTTCTGCATCTCAATTAATTTTTGGATTTTCCTGTTTTCAGCCCAGTCAAGCAGAGACATTTTTTCTAAATTATGAAAACTTTTTTCCCACCAGTGCTGCTGTCTTAGTTGTGCTGGCCTTCTCTTTTCTGGTACACCCTAGTTGATGGTAAACTGACATCTCACTTACCTCCCAGGTGTCAGTTCTTCTTTTGTAACGCAGCTGATACTCCAGCTCCTCATTCAAAAAGTCGAAGGAAGAGTTCTGGTAGATGGTTTCCCAAGAAATATTGTAACCCTCTGAGAACAAAGCGGTCAGGTTGAATGGAGGCTGTGGTTTTACTGAAAGACAGGATGGTGTTATACAGTTAAGAGATGGCCCAACATGGTAACAGCAATGCAGAGCGAGTAGGGAACAAAGCTGCCCTAGCAGTGGTGGGCCTTCCTACACTACAGAACATCCACAGCATTCCTGTCCTCAGCCATGCATGGAACCCCACATGTGAGGAATATAATGAAGTCAGGACCACATTTCTCTGAATATATCTTCTGCTTGTCTCTGAAGCTCCTCATTGCCTATGGAGAAGGAAAGATAGTACACAGAGCTAATAAACTCCTGGGGGATTATGTAAAATGTAGATCACCTTGTTCTTCTCATGACATAAAAGAACTCTGTGTAGTCACGATCACTCACAAGACTGGGGAAATACCCCTCAATGTAACAGAGTCATGAGGAAAAGTTGAGGCTAGGAGACACTGCATAAACCCACTGCAATTCCATGCCCCATCTGCTCAAGAAGCAAGCTATTGTATCCCTGCAGGGAATGTTCATATACTGAAAAGCAGTAGTGCAAAACTCCAGCAGTCTGCAGGGCTCACCGCTGAGCTATGATGCCTTTGGATGAGGGCCTCTAGGAGATATGCAAAGCACCACTACCCAATCTCTAGTCTGTCAGTGGGAGTAAGGAGGCTTCCTGAAATGTTAAGGCATTTGCCAAAAAGATGACGTTTCTCAAGTAAAGTTTCAGAAGAAGCCAAATAGAAAAATCCTTCTCCTACATCTGCCTGATACCCATCTGCCTGGCTCACCACTCCTTTTTTCTCATTTTGATACACAGCCCAGAACTTACCAGCATTCCACCAAGTCAGCTCATGATTGCATTCCGTCTGCGTGTCATGCAGGAGAAATGACTAGGAATTGCCCCAGAAAGGGGAACTGCCACATCCAGTACATCTGGGAAACCTTGTGCCACCCAAAATAATGTCATGTTGATTCAGGTGTCCACTGCAAAAGCCTTTTGAGAGCCTCCAGCTCCTTGGATATTACAAGAGAGCTCTAGAAAGACTTTTGACAAGGGCATGTAGTGATAGGACAAGGGGGAATGACTTCATACTGACAGAGGACAGGGTTAGATGGGATATCAGGGAGAAAATCTTCTCTGTAAGGGTGGTGAGGAACTAGCATAGGTTGCTCAGAGGAGCTGTGGCTGCTCCATCCCTGGAAGCATCCAAGATTAGGTTGGATGGGGCTTGGAACAACCTTGGTCTAGTGGAAGGTGTCCCTGCCCATGGCAGGAAGTTGAGCTGAATGATCTTTAAGGTCCCTTCTAACCCAAACCATTTTAAGGATTCTGTGATTTGTGACATTTGTTATAAAGTAATTCCTCCTGCCCTTTAGAATCTAGCCAAGAACAAGCTCTTGCATAGCCTAGGTATGAGATTGGTCTAAGGTGGATATTTATCACCTACTGCTTCATGGGGAAAAGGAATTTCCACACAAAAAGCATGGAACAAGCCAGCTTGAAGCTCAAGCATAATAGCAATAATAAGAGTACAGTGCTTTCTGTAGATGAATGTACAGCAAACATAGCCCCACACTGCTTGCTGCCACTTTCATCCTTGTCCAGACTATCCTAGCACATAAAGTCAAAGAGTATTTATGGAATTCACCATTTTTGTACTTACTGTTGTCTGACAAATAAAATTCTTTGGAAAGCACGTGCTGCCTATCAGCTATCTGCGTAACATCCACCTGGACTTTGGTATCTGCTAGGAGTTCAGTCATGTCCACAGTGCACATGTACTGTGTGTGACTGGTGTTTTTTGACAATTGCACGAGACTGCAGGCTGCCACAGTATTTTCTGGATCTTCCTCGGGAACCCTAAAAAAGCCAAAATAAAGAAGTCTGCATGTATTACATGCGGTAGTTGGATTAATTTGTTGCTGAACCACCAGGCACAGGAAATTATTAAAATGAAAAATCAACATCTTCAAATAAAAAATTATCTTTGAATTTCAAAACATTTTTTTCCCTTTCTACTTGCTCAGCTTAGCATCTTTGAGAGAAATAAGAAAGTGTTTCTGGAAAGGAAAGGTGCTCCTCAGGGCTACACAGCCCAAGACTGCATCCACTTCCTTGCTGGGACAGAACAGCAGCAGACTGGACAATCTACATGAGCCCTGCCAATGCACAGAGGTGATATTTCACTTTTAACAGCAGCAAAGGGCAAGGTATTCCCATGGTAGCAGAGAAGGCAATGCTAAGGAAGTTGGAACCAGCATAGCAGTCAGCAGCAAGAAGCACAGTCAGTGCAGACAGGAACCAGGGGTCCTTTGCTAGGGAAGAAGTCAGTTTGTAACTGCGGTGCAAAAACCAAGTAAAAAACCAGCATGGCAGCAAAACCAGGATTTCTCCCTAACAAAGAGGACAGAAGGTCACCGCTGTGCTATGGCCATATAGAAGCTTCTGCTAACTGGACTTGCTCATCCCACCAAGACATACCATGTAGCAGTGAGATTGTATGAACCAGCACCCAACTCATCTCGCAGGATACAGGACAGCGTCTGTACATAGTCCACAAAACAAGTGAGGCTTTCACAACACACAGCTGTAGGTTTGGAAAGAGAAAATGCAATATCAACTTCTGTGATAAATCAACATATGCACTCCTCAGGATTCCCACTATATCTGAAGGAAACAGACCAGTCTCTGACAACCGCCCTCCCTCCCACTGAAAGTCTCCAGTTTTGGGGCATAAGACATGTTCCAACTCTACAGGGTGACAAGTCATTGACGGCAAGATAAGTGTCAAACAAAAACCTATTAAAAACGCTGTAGCAGCCAAAATCAGGAAATGCCCAAATTGGGACTCCTGTAGAATCACTACAGCAGAGTCACATATTTCTGCAGGAATCTTAGCTTATATGGCACATAGAAGAGGCCTAAAACCCAGTAAGAAACAGTAGCATATTCAAACATTTTAATGATACCACTTTCAAAATTGAGTACTGTTCATTGCTAGTCTAGTTTTCATTGTACATCTACATAGCACTTTACACATTTTTTCGAGTGCTATTTTAGTAATTTTTTCTTTGCCATTCTCTTTTCTGTTTTCTAAAGCTTGATATCTGCAGTATCAATACTTTTTATGTCCAGCTCTAGGATCTTGAAGTACATTTTTAATGAAATTTGGGAATAAAAATACTGCAAATTTGTAGTTACTGTAATTTCTACAAAACATTCCGATAAGCACAATTTATTAATTACAGACTTCTCAAGAGAACTTGAAATGCAATTGTAGAACTTATACTGGTCATTAGGAAAATCAAGTAATTTTTTGAAAGTGGTCACAAAACAGCATTTGTACTCTTCTACTTGCTCTGCAGGAGCTCTGCTCAGAGAGCGCGTGCTTTGTAAAAGTACAATTGTCCTGTACATAACACACTTATCTCCCTGGATTTCAAGGCAGGTAAGATAGTAGCACAGTGAGAAAGGTCTGCATTGACAAGTCCCCTCCTGACAGCTCCCTGGGCTGACAAGAACCACCACCATTACACTAGGAAATGGCTGAATGAGGAAAGGCCAGCAGGTGATGCAGCATGCCATGCTGGTTCAAACCATGCCTACTGCGGTGACCATTCATTTCTAACATGTAAAGTAGTACCCATTTTCGATGGGAATAAAATGCTCTTCACCTAGGAAAACCCTCATGATTGTTACATCCATACTTAAATCAAGCATGTGTCCTCCCCTACTGTAAAGGCTGCTCCCAGCCTCCTGAGAACACACTACTTTGCAGCCATCAGGCAACCAAACCCTTTGATGCTAACCATGCCGCAAGCTCACTTCCCTTTGTTGTTCTGCTGCTTTCTTGGTTAGAGAAGCTGCACTCCCTGCTTCCTCCTCCCCTGTTGCAACATGCTTATGTCCAGAGTGTTGTTTGTTAACGTGATATGCTCCACAACCCCAATGGCCAATCTTACAGCTGAAGCTGCACACAGGGAACCACCATGGAACGCAGACAGTGTGTGCAATGAAGGACCAGAAACATCGGTTCTGCCCTCCAGAATTAACAGCTGTCCACACAAACAGGCTGCCTGCATTGGCAGTCACAACCAACAGCAGGCGTGTCCAGCGGAGGGTGCAGCCTCCTTCTAGGGTGGGGTAAGTCCAGAGGAAAACAAAGTCCAACTTTTCCCTGCTGAAGTCATCCAACATTTACTTCCTAGTCCTCACATATCAGAGCACATGCTATTCTCCCTACACAAGCTCTGGGCAGCACTCAGATTTGCATACAAAATCCTTCTTAACCCAAAGGTTTAGGATGGTGGCAGAAGAAATTTGGGGATATTTGCAACAGATTGGTCCCAAGGATGTACATATGATTTTTTTAAACCTTTATTTTGACTTTTTAATTTCATACTGACTTCAGAATTCTTTTTTAAATTTTAACTAAGTTCTCACACTTTATTTTGAACCCTCAATAGACTCTTCTGAGGGTCCTGGACCAAGGGCTGTTTAGTCCAGAATCCTAAGCAACTTTTTCTCTTTTAGCCTAACTTTACTCTCCTAAAAAAAAATGGGGTTAGGAAACTCTTGCATTCTTTTAGAAAGGGCAGCAAGTATTTATAGGTTATTAATCATCAGTAATTAGTGTTCTTCTAGGTTATTATGTTGATTAGTCAAACAGATTACTATTCCTAGGTGGACAGACTACTCTTCCTAGGTAGCTGGTAAGTTGCAAGGGTATCTTTGGGCAAGACTCTGTTAAAAAAATTAAGATGACAGCTTTTCACTGGGAGAGGAATAATTAAGTATCCTAAAACCAATCAGTTAGATCTAGGATCTAGATCTAGGAGAAATGTCTCTCCTTGGCAGCTTCAGAAACAAAACTCAAATACTTTTAACAGTAAGATCTAGATTTATCGAAACTGAAATTAGTACATGGTAATTCCCTGGCTTGCATCACAGAAAACTTGGACCAGACATCATAGTGATCCCCTGTGATAGAAAGATATAATTCTGAATGCATCTTTTCTCCTTATTTAGGTCTGGGGCAGGTCCAATGCTTTGCCTACAAGCAGCAGGTAAGATACTAAACTTGCATGGTTCCCTGCAGACATGGCTGTCACTGCCTTTTTCTGTCCAGCTGATCTGTTCAGAAAGTGAGGTCTGAGTCAGCTGGAGTTTGCAGTGTGGGTAGGAGCCAGAAAAAAAAAGGGGGGGGCAGGGGGTGTGACTGTATGCACAGTCCAGTCCCAAGCAAAGGGACTCAGACTAGGAGAGGTTCACTACCCTGATCCTGGCTGACCAGACAACAGCAACCCTGGGGATATCCTGGTCTTGGCCACCAGAACCTTTTCTACAGCAAAGGGTACTTTTGGTGGGGGAAATCCTACTCTAATGTCACTAGGAGCCGTTTCAGTGCAAGGCAGGCACTGCCTCTGCAGGCTCTCCACGGGTGCTGCTCCCCAGAGCCGCATGCAGCCTGGCTGAGCTCTGCCCGGTGTGCACCTTCCTGTGCCTGCCCTCCACTCACCACTGCATGCAACTCTCTCGCCTAGGACCTCATCCTCCGCTTGCTGTCCCATGGCAACCTTGTGCCATGCACATCTCATCAGAACTGGCACGTATGGTCACTAAGATAAATCCTGTGGTTGTACAATCTGAAAGAAATATCTGAGGACTTACTGTACTGGAATAAAAGGCAGATGAAAATATTCTGGAGCCACGGTTTGTTCTTCATGGTGGTTCTCACTGGATGTCCTGGGGAAGAAAAAACAAAACAAAACAAAACAACCACAAACAATACTCCCACAATTTAGAGCTCTGCTCAGACATTTACTTGATTAAGGTTGAGGTGGAATTAATCTTGCTTTCATTTAAACATCTAAAAGTAGAGTGCCTTATTAACACAATTAACTTCAGCTCTTCTGTGTGTATGGGCTAAGGGGGTTATGACCAACAGCCTGCCAACTTGCAGGTCTGTGAAATCTTTCCTCTTTGCTAGCACATGCACAGAGAAAGCAGCAAACTGACTGCAGCACAGGCTATCCAGGCAACAAGAAAGACTCTTGTGCTAATTGCTAACCCATTTTTTCTTCATTGTATCTTGCAGCTAGGAATGGCTTGCCACTAGAAGTGACATTGCTGCAGATTAAATAGCTACACAGTGAATTGGCCAAATGGAGTCTGAATATCATTGTGGGTCTGTGTCAGGAAAGCTAGTGAGAACTCATTGATTTGGCCTACCTGTAGTTAAATAAGCATGAAATATCTAGTTAAGGGACTCCAGAAAGACAGACCAGAGAAAAAAAAGAAAAAAAAAAAAACCTAGACTCCCATGTAGTATACAAGAGAACAATGTATAGTACTGACTGCAGGGAAAGGCTGCCCTAATGGTATAGTGAAGAGAACCTACAAGAAAGTCTTCAGAGAAGATGACAGCAGGATGTTTAAAACAGAGGAAATGGCATCACATACAAATGACTGTTCAACCCAAAGCCCCTGCTCCAAGACAAAGCCCTCAAGTCATATAATGTATTTAAGGCTGTGTTTTCACAGCATTTAAATATTTATAGAAACACATGGATGTGCACAGAAAGACTTAAAATATGCTCTCAAAATATGCAGAGTATTGGCTTTGATATCTGGCACAGACTTCAGCACTGTTTTCTCAAGCTATTCTTAAATGGGGCAAGACTTTGGAGAAGCAATGTGTATTATTTTGGCAACATAATTTCATTGAAAGCAAGTTGCAAGGATGCATAGACAACAGGAAGGGCCCATTTGCCACGCCACATAGTGTGATCTACCCTTTTAATTAAAAAAACCATCACCACTTGTCCTGTTGCAACAGACTCTGCTAAAAAGTCTGTCCTTACCTTTCTTACTGGCTCCCTTTAAATAATGAAAGTTGCAGTAAGGTGTCCTCAAAGCCTGCTCTTCCCCAGGCTGAACAAGCCCAACTCTCTCAGCCTGCCATACATAGCAGAGGTACTTCAGCCCTTGAAGCACTTCTGTGGCCTCTTCTGGACTCAATATAGCAGTTCCCCATGCTCGTCACATTGTGGGGCCCAGACCTGAAGGCAGAACACCAGGCAGGGTCCCAAGAGAGCAGAGTAGAGGGGAAAAATCCCCTCCATCAGCTGCCCACACTACTGGGGAAGAACCCCAGGACATAGGAGTTTCTGGGCTACCAGCACATATGGCCTGCTTATGGACAGCTTTTATTCCACCACTGCCCCCAGGTCCTTGTCAGCAGAGCTGGTCTCAATCTGTTTGTCCCTCAGCCTGTATTCATATGGGGGGTTCAAGGTATTTAGGTCCTGGGGTGCCTATGCAGCATCTACCACAAGCAACAAATACCCAGGCAGTCACCCAGCAGAGAGAAACCCATGAAGCCTTTAAGACTTGGGGAACATTTGTGGAGTTTAAAAATTTCCCAGGTTTACTCAAATAATGAAAGCAAAACAAATTTAGCAGCCACCAGAAAGCCCCTGCAGCCTCATGTGAGCTCACAGATGTGCTCTCAGGGTGTCAGTGCCCAGGTGAGACTAGCAAGACTCATTCTGGAGGTGCCACAGACACAGGTGTCACACCCTGCTGTGGGAGCAATGATGCAGCTCTGCCCCTTCTTTCCTGCCAAACAAACCCTGCCCATGAAGCACTGTTCCAGCTCAGCAAGGAGCCCCAGACACCCGGCCATCCTCCCTCACCTGCTGCCACTGGCAGGGCAGACTCTACCTTTGTACTCCAGCCCTTCTTTCTGCATCACACATTGCCTTGAGTAAACACCTTTTCTTGACCCCTCTGGTCCAAGCTCTCCAAGTTTTCTCTGTATAATAACTTTCATCATTACCATTACTTTTGGTGGTGCAGTCCCTAGGCACTGAGATACAGTCCACTGTCTAACTCCATCTTGTGATCTCACCCATCTTCCACAGCTCTTCTCCAAATCCACATTCCTTTGAGGAAGGCCTGCTGTTATCCTGCTATCTGAGACTGGCTGCACCATGAGCCCATCTCAGCATCACTTAGTATTGTGACTGTCATGCTCCACACTCTTGGCCACCATAGAAAACAAAGAAAGGCAAATTGTGAAAGAAAAAGAAAAGAGAAAGGAAAAGGAAAGGGAAAGGCTGGGCCCTCCGAGAGGTCTGTAAACCCACCACTTATTTCAGAATCCAACTGGCAGGGCCTCTCACGCTTTGTATTCATGATATTGCACTAGCTCCCTGTTTTTATGCTTATTCCTGCCTAAATGAACAGACCAATGCAAGGAAAGTCTTTGCTGCCTTTACCTATTGGACTTTGTGGTTTCTTTCAAGGACCTCCCCTACTTTTCTTTCTCTGCTCAGATAATGGTACCATTGACCTGAAAGGACAGGCAGGACTTAACTGGAAAAAGTCAAAGCAAGGAGCCCAAGTAGATGATTGGGTAGATGTCTTACAGATTTACCAGAGACTGCCATTACACAACGGGGGGAGGTTAGCATACAGCCTTGTAATATAGAAGGAAGATTCATGAAGATGAGCACAGTAGCAAAAATAAGAAAACCAGTAGGATCTGCTAAAATACCTGAAATAAAGAGACAATACTTCCTCAGCTGGGATGCCACTGTTCCATCTCTTACCCTTGCCAATGCCCACAGATTAGTCCAACATTTATCTTCTTCTATTTCCACACCTCAGTGTGGTAGGAAGGGACTCTGACCTCTAGGAGCACCACAGACAGTTTCAGTACTGCTGAAACTGTCTGACCTCCTGGCTGTGCTCCAGATTGCTATGACAGGACATGGACAGACAAGATATGTGCAGAAGAGCTGGGAAAGCTGCAGCTCTGCAGCAGCCTCTTGGTGGTGTTTGATGCCAAAGACCTCATGACTTCAATGGAGATGTATAGCAGCCCTAATTCTAAAGCATGCTCCAGTGTCAGGCCCCCTGCAAGCTTCAATCCCAGTCTATTATTGGGGCCCCCACCTTTCCTACATCCCTCCATTTTTTACACCCTTCCCATTTGCTTTTATCTGTCAGCATGTGATCGTTAACCTGAAGGAAAGAAGGGCAGTGGGCAATGAGCAAAGGCAGGAACTTATTCCCAGTCTGGCATTAGAAAAGTCCTTTCTACCACCTCGTTTCATTTTCTCAGTCTGTGAAATGGGGACTCAGAATCAGTTTCATGCATCCTTGCAACACAGACACTTGTTATAAAATGTCAAACATTTTACAGCTGCCAAGTACCACATCTGCAAACTCTGTAATATCCTTATGAGATCACAGCAATAAAGCTGAGTAGCCATTCATAATATGGACATGTAAATGATGCTACAAGTTTTTAATATACCAGAGAACAGGAAATAGGACTAATAAAGACAGACATTTATGAAAATTATTTTTGTTAAGAATCTGGAAATATGATGCTATAAGCTGCCAAACATTGATGCAGTCTAAGCTGACAGTTTGAACTGTTTTCAGGGAATGTATGTACTTAAAACACAAAACAAAAAAAACCTGGAAAACAACAACAAAACACACAAAAAAAGGGGAAAAAACCCCAAGCAAACAAAAAAAAACCCACCACAAAGAAATCCCCCAAAAACAAACAAAAAACCCCCAAACTCCAAATCAAAACTAATTAAGAACTCAGTTTAAGTAAAAAAAAGAAAGGAAAAAAATATTTCCAAACATGAGAAAATTAATTTTTTGCACCCAAGCAAAAAAAGAGTGGAAGACACAGTCCACCAGTTATATGCCCAAATAAGCTTTCTTCTTGAAAAAAATCATTATCAATGCACACTGCCATCTAATCAGAAAGCTGAAGCAACAGGGAGACAAAGGGGTGCCCTGACTGTCCAGAGGCTAAGAGCAATGATGCTGGGCCACAAGGGCCACATCAGCTATAAGAAAGATTTACAGTGAAGCTGCAACATCAAGCAGGAACAAACTAGCAGCAGGGAGAGCTGCTGGAAACATGGATATTACCTGCCCTGTTCTGTGCATTTCAGCCCTCCAACACTTCCATGACCAGCCTGGTTAAATCATTACTGCAATTGCAGACCCCACCTGGAGAGCTGAGGAGCAGGTGGGGCTCCTTAGCACTGAGGAAGAGCAAAGCCGACTCGTGCACAACCAAGGGCCGGGTGTATTGGAATACACAGTGATAAGTGGAGATTGACGTCACCACTGTATCAGTATTACTGTGCCAACAGAAGGATGTGGTGAGAGGAGGTGATGAATTCAGGTCCAAACACCCACACAACATTTATTACTGTACTGTTCTGCTTTCTTACATGAGAAAAGGGTGGGAGAGCTGATAAAAACTCACAAGCCTCATATCTAAAAGGTCACAGTGGGGCTTAGATTTGTGCAGTGAGGAGGCATCAGTGTCAAGGTATTAGAGGGCTAAGCCAAACTGCATAGTACAGCATGTGCCACATTGGAGACAGTCAAAGACCACTGCATTCAGCTTCCATCCTTTCCCAAAATGGCCCAGGATCAGGGCAACAGCACCAGTCCTTAGACTACAGGCAGGGAGGTCATCTGGCTCCTACACAGGTGAGGGGCTCACCCCTGCTGTATCTCACGCCTGTGACTTGTGTCTGGGCCGGGTCTCTTTAGATGGCAAGGTTGGTGCTGAGGGAGGATCCACCAACTCACCTAATCGTACCTTTAAAGGGGCTTCAAGGAACACACACACACTCACTGTATTCTTGGACAAGAGGGAAATGAGCAGCACTGTGGAAGGATTTGGCACACACAATACAGCGTGAAGGTAGGAGGAGCTATGAGCAAGAATAAGGAACTGTAATAACCCAAGAAGACTGCAGCAGTGAAGTTGGCACAAAGCAGCAGGATGCATGACGAGGGAGCTCCATGTTAAGCCCTCCATACCTCTGACTCACCCTTTGAAAAACAGATGTTTTGGAATGTTCAGGCCATGGCAGGCAGCTCTTGAGCATGCTTGCCAGGCAGTTGCTGGTAACTGAGCTGGTTGCACACTGTCAGGGCATGCATGGTCGCATGAACTTAATCCAGAAGCTACTCCTCATTGTGTTTGGAGCGGCCTCTGTGAAAGACCAGCTCTCCCTTCTGCATGCTCTGAGGATCACTCACAGGCACAATGTCAGGCCCAAGCTTCTAGAAAACACTTGTCTCAGCTGATGGTGCCTGTGGGCTGTGGAGATTGCCACCTCTCAGGGTGCAGTGTGAGACAGTACAGGGTTAATGAGGCTGCGTGGCTAAGTCAGAAATTTCCCAGAAGTAACATCTTTCTGTTGTGAGGATAGCACACTAGGACAGTGGTGTAGCTTTTGCCCCCTGATTACACAGGACTCTCCAAGGTGTGCCAATATTGTTGATTGTGCAGAGGGAGGGAGGGAAAGAGCAGTGTGTCTTATCAGTCCAAAGAGTGATAGTCTGGCAGACACAAGCCATACTACTTTTAAACCATGCAATAATATGTATTTGATATTACAGAGCTAACTTTAAAAACAGGAACACTGGTAGCACTCTAAGACTAATAGCTTTATAAATTTAAACACATTGCACCAAAAGGCCTGTTTTTCTCAAATTTAACTCATAAAAAGTGTAATTTCAGCCTAGCCTGCAGCAATAATATTCACCAAGAAGCAAGCGTGAAGGGCACACAAGGGAAAGCTTGGAAGATTCTATTATTCATGACCCAAAACCATTTTGCCATCACTGGAAGAAGGGCAACATCATTGTGTATTTATCAGCAAGATAAATCATCGAAAAAACAACATTCAGAGCTGACAATTCTTTCTCTAGGATATAAAACCATTCATGCTTGGAGTTATCAGGTTCATGATTTGACGAAAAAGAGAAAAAACTCCACAGAAACAGTACTACCTCTGTACTTTCTTCCTGTCATAACAGAATTAAACCAATATTCCCAGCAGCATCAAAAATACAGACCTGGCATAACTTTAGAGTCAAAGGCACCATTACTGGCTGGTGACATTTAGGAGGAAGATAATCATACATTACAATTAGTGAAAAATGGCAGAAGGAACAGCTGAGACATGAGTAACAGTGTTCTACTGGAAGGGAAAGCAATAGAAGAAACCACCTCAAAGCTCAGGAAACAAGCTAAAATATGAATGAGCCAGGGAGAAAGCGGAGGTGTTAGTCAGCAAAGCAGCAGGTTGAAAAACACTGAAGCTCTAGAGGTGGTGGCTGTGAGCTGACACAGGATGCTGCAGGGGAGGGAGGAGTGCATTGCTTTCAGTCTGGGGAATACTGAATGTCACCTGCAGAGACCCCAGCATCCTGCCCTCCTTCCTCCCTTCTGCCTTTGCTAGTTATCTGTAGCCGTCAACACTGCGGTCAGCCTCTTGTTTTCCCCAATATCCATGGAGTCTGAACCCATACTCCATGAATGCTGTTGTAAAAGGACTTTGCTTTGGCTCTAGTCAGAGGAAAAGAGCTTACCTTCACAGAGCTGTAGCCATGTACGTCTCGCTCATAGGGAGGAGATTGCACAGAGGCTTGTATCTTCTCTTAGGAAATCACCCAACACATGCTGGTAAAGAGAAACAGGAATGACTGTGCTTGTGAACTCACCCTGACTATCTGGAACAGAAACCTACAGCTCTGCTCAGGCTCGAACCCAACATCTGCAGCTGCACCATGCAAAGCATGCCCAGAGCATCTCTGCACAAGGTCAGCAAGACTCACGCATTCCCACAGTGCTCACCTGAGCTGGCAGTGCTGGCAGAACTCCGTGCTCCTTCCACGCAGGTTGGCAGAAACTGACCCTCTTAAGGCAACATTGATCAGCTTGTCCCCAGATCTCTGCAACTGGGGACACACCAAGACCAGAACACTACTCCTGGCACACAGCTGTTCATGCCAAGATCCTCATCTGCATCTCATGGAGCTCTGTTTTACCACAGCTGTCAAAAATCAGCACATCCCACCTATCCTGCCTGGCTGCAGCTCTTCCATGCTTGGGGCTGGTGCAGCAATGGAGCGTGCCTGAGGCAGTTTCTGGCACCTGTCACAGGGTGAAAAACACACCAGCTGTCTTCAACCTCGGCTGTGGCAGCATGTGCAAAGCAAAGGCCTGACACAGCAAGCTGCAGGGGGGTGGCCAGCTGCATCTGTAAACCACAGAACATGCAGTCCTAATACATTCGGTGACTTCTCATGCCACTGGCAGCAAGTGACGTGCCTGTAGGAGAAAAGGCAGGAAGGGAGTGGCTTCTCAGAAAAGCCACCCTTGTAGCCCCCATCCACTATAAAATCTTGCTACACAAACCCAATATAGGAGCAGAGCCAGAGTTGTACGAACAGCAGTTCTTACAAGTTGTTTAAGTTTTTAAGTTGCAAGAAGAGCAAAGGCGGCTTGACCAGAAGTGGGAAGAATTCCTAATACTTCTGAACAATGGTGTCTGTTGCAGGGGCACAGCATAGCTCAGAATGAGGCCATGAAATAGTCAGCACAGGCCAAACTGTGTATCCTAATTCTTGCTATAGCAGAGGAAACAAGGCATTTCATGGCTTCATTGCCCCCGGTCATGTTGTGGAGCAGCATGCTATGTGTTTCTGAAGCACCTCAGCCAGGCAGTGGAGGGGAAAGACCAGGCAGCAGTGAACTGCCCTGCACAACCTTCGAGCCCAGGGCCTGCCAGATGTGCACTGGTCAGCACTTGCAGCACAGTACAAGACACCTCTTCCAGACCTCAGCTGGCTGTTTACCACAGGCACTGGCTCCACGGCCAACGCACATCTGGTTCTCACAGAAACTCCCTAGGGCGTCAAAACAAGAACTGGGGACTGGTTATAAGGCTGACCCAGGCGTGGAAATTCTACCCCCAGAATGCCGTCCAGTGCTTTCTCACCTCATTATAATTCTTGCTGCTGTGTGGGTGGCTCATTGCAAGTGAAACCAGCACAAGCTGAGCTGGGGAGAAGCAGTCAACCTCAAACCCTTCAGCTTATAGTGAATTTCCCCATTTCTAAGAGCTGGGGAAACAGCACCAAGTAGGAAAATCCCAGTGCTACGTATTAGTCAACAACTTGGTAGCCTTCAATCAGAGGACAAATACCACACTGTTATGAATGCCCTGCTCTTTATGATTGGGTAGAGACAGGATGAAGAAAGTGGCTGATCCATCACTAAACTGGGACAGGAGCTCCTTAGGATGCCTGCCGTGCTCCTTGGAGTGGGGCGGGTCTAGCACAGAAATCCCTCTACCAAAGACAGATTGTGGCTGACAGGCTGTACTGTAACAGCTCTTGCCATGACAATTGCCTCTCTGCATTCAGAATACAGAATCTTAGGCCTCATGCAAAGATGATCAGTTTTACAGACAGCGTTCTAAGAGCAAAAAAGACCTAAACAGCTGTTCCTCCCCTCATGCATCTAAACATGCCACAGCAGTCAGTTCCCCATTCTGTTCAACTAGGCCTGTTGCCAGTTTTTCTTCTCTTTCATCTTGCAATCTTACTTGAAGAGACAGTATGGACATTTCAATGTTATAGAAACATTGAAATGGATGGGCAGATTGGAAACAGGACAGCAAAAAGAACAAATAGAGCAAAGCACCTTTGGCCAGAGTTCTGCAGAGATGTAAACTTCCTCTCAACAAGCTTGTCACAAGGAATGAAAACACTCAGGATTCAGCAATCCAGCTGTGCTGCTGATAGCTGTTAGGCACTCTGGGAAAACAGGCCAACGAATGGCAATTCATTAGGCTTTGGTTGTGTTAGTGAAGTAACTGGAAAATGCTCTCTTCATCACTTGACTGTGTTTTTCCTTTGTTTTGGAGCAATCTGCTTAGAAAGACAACAGTCCTGCAGTTGAAAACCAACCAGTTCACTGGTCTCCTTGCTTTTTTTACCAGAAAGTTCCTTCTGAACTTGTGACTTTGGTGCAGTAGGAGAGGCCTTGAGGGCTGTTGCCATGACTGCAAGGTCTCAGTCACAGAAGCATGCTGAAAGAAACGAAAATTCCAGGTAATGTGAGATCAAGATACATCATCATGTGGGAGCCTGGGGCAGACCTTGAATTCGGCAGTCTGCAGAGGTGAGAAATGATCTTGTGTGCATGCATGGGCAACAATTAGTAAAAATTACCGATTTTTTTGTAAAAAATAGGCAGCAAGTGACGTGCCTGTAGGAGAAAAGGCAGGGAGTGGCTTCTCAGAAAAGCCACCCTTGTAGCCCCCATCCACTATAAAATCTTGCTACACAAACCCAATATAGGAGCAGAGCCAGAGTTGTACAAACAGCAGTTCTTACAAGTTGTTTAAGTTTTTAAGTTGCAAGAAGAGCAAAGGCAGCTCGACCTTTGCTGCTAGAAGTGGGAAGAATTTCTAATACTTCTGAACAATGGTGTCTGTTGCAGGGTGAGCCAGACAGCTGCCCCCTCAACCCCACTGTCTGTCTCCAGTTTTGGGTTATACAAAGACATACGAACAGGGATCCCCCTTCTCTGAGAGTTAGTTCCATTTCACCAAAGAAAGACTGAAGGGAGAGAAAAGGAAGAATAACCCCACACAGAAAACCATCATATGGGAATGTGCGGACTGGAAGGCATAGCTATGTTGAACAAAAAAGCCAGGGAAAGGCAAAATGGAGCTGGGGCTCAACAGAGAAGCAAGTGCTGCAGCAAAGTTGGCCTGAGCAGACCTCTCCAGCCAGGCACAAGCCTTTGTGGATGCTTTCTTCTCACAAAGAATGCAAGAGCGAGCATAGGTGTAGAAGGGAAAGAAAGCACCACTGGTGTCCCTACATAAACACCTCTACTACTTTACCATCTTGGAAGAGAGATTTGCAGTACCAGTTGCTGTGCTTAGCATTATGGTTTCCTTCCTTATGAATAGCAATACAAGCAGAGTTTTCTAAATGAGAATAAATGTATACATTTCAATTGAAATAACAAGCAACAATTCAACTTGCCATACAGTTTATTTCCAAAGACTAGTTCAGTCTTGGCAAATGTGGCTAGGCTACCTCCATATAGCTACCTCCATAGTTGTTCTCTTGGGCAAGGGTTCGCACAAAAGTTTCATTTGTTTCTCATTTCTCCCGCTGTTTTCCACTAACAGTTCTATGGGTCTTTTTTTTTTTAACAGCAAGTGCCAGTCTGGAGTCCTCACTGTGAATGGTGAGAGACAGAAAGATAGCAGTTACTCACAAAATAATTAGGTAGCACCTTATCTGAGCCATGGAGCTCCAGGGGCTCTACAGTTTTTCTTTCTAAGCTTAGCCTAATACTGTCCAGTGATGCTGGTAAGCTGACTGCTGAGCCACACCCCCTGCAGCCGTCTGCATGCTTCAGCACCTCTTCACTTCCCCCTGCACCTCCAAGTTTCCCTAAGTGATTATGTGAGTGGCAGTGGAAGTCAGTAATTTAGTCTGTTATCACCACTCTCTTGCATTACTTTCCCAGTAGTGTTAAAGCTTTTCCATTTTGTTGTCTTTGTAGCTCTTTCTCTGCTGTTTAAATCTTGACATTTCATCTCTAACAAATGCAACAGCTGTTCATCTCTGCTGGTATTTTCATCGTTGCTATCACCATACAGCTCATTAGTGCTGTTGATCCAAGGGCTACCATCACTAATCTGCGTGTCATTCTCACTAGATGCTAAACCTGGGACAGTGGTGCAGTCAGAACCCTGAACAGTCAAACACACATCATCCTTTATCCTTGGGTCAGATTCATAGATTGCAGTATCTGGTGGTGCTTCATTCAGGTTGTTGCACAGATTAATGAAGGATTCATATAGTGATGTAGGTATAACCTCATTGTCACTGTCCCAGTATAGACCATTACATTTACCTGCACTACCAAAAGGCTGATAGCCAGATGGCTGAGGTGCAATGGGGCAAGAAATTACATCAGCTTTCCTTCGAACATTTTGATATATTACTTGCTTATGCATTTCTTCCTCTGAAAGAAAAGCTGAAGCATCTTCATTTACATGTGTGGAGAAAGACGGAAAATCAGTATGTTCTGAACAGGTGTTTGGAAAATCAAGCTCAGTGCTGGGAGACGTGTAGTTGTTGTAACACATCTGATTGCTAGCAGGCTGAGCCCTTTGGTCTCTGCAGCTGCATTTGGGCATCTCTGACAACTGTCTCAAAGGTGGTAAGGAAGGCACACTTTCAAAGCCCAGAGTCAGGCTACTGTTAGCCATCGACTGAGACATGAGGGCACTGAAGCTCTTGTATGCAGAGCTGCTTGGTTCCTTGCATGTAGACACAAGCATGTTAAAGCTCCTGTAGGCAGAGCCACAGGGTTCCAGGGATGGAGACAAAAGGGTGTCACAGCTCTTGTGGGCAGAACCATACAACCCCATGGATGCAGACACAAGGGTATCAAAACTCTTGTCTGCAGGGCTGTTTTTTCTGTCTGTTTCAGTTCCAAACAATGATTTATTTGTAGACTCCTGGGTCAGGACACAAGAGCCAAGCTCACTTTCAGAATGACATAGAAAATGGCTTTGATGAACCATTTGTTGAAGATCTCTTGCATCCAGAGTAGCAGAATTTATGCTGGAGCTCCGATATCCAGATTCAAAGGATTCTTCTGATAGTTCTGACTCTTTGCTGGCTGTACTACAATTGTAGCCATCTTGAGAGGCTTTGGTGAAAAGAGGAGCTGTATGAGAAATATCACATGGTTGCGGACTCTGGTCTACACTTTCTTTTGGATTTTGCTGCGATGGATTTTCAGACCCAATGTTCTTTATGGTTTTCCTCTCAGCTGTAGGGAAGTTTGGGCCTTTATTGTCTTCCATGTTATTTTCATCTGCCAGGAGCGCATCAAACATGTTGGCTAGTAACTCATTGTGTTCAGGGTGCTCTCTGAAAGCACCAATGCTGCTCTCACAAGGCTCAAACATGGTGATCTGGTTGCCAGTTTCTTCTTGGCTCTCAGTTTCACTGTCTGTTAAACATACACAGATTTCTGTACACTCTTCAACTGATATTGTATCAGGGGTTAAAACTGCACTGCTGCCTTTTGGCAACCACTCTTCAGACTTGCTGTGGCAACTGCAAGATTTCTCAACATTTCTGATGTTATCTTTTCCCTTGAAGTTTTGGCTTGACAAACTTTGAGCCAGACAGCTCTTGCAACTTCTGTTTTTGGAAGTCAAAAGGAAAGGACGGTTAATGTTTATAGTACAGGAAACAATTTTATGCTGTAATGCAGAGGATTTTTTAAAAAATCTTACTTACATTTGTTGTTCCATGTGACTGTGCTTTAAGTCCTGGAACGGGAACTTAATTTCATCAAAGTAGCACAAAACTGAAAACTAATAAAGATACAAATGGGATTTAGGACACGTATGAACTATATTTAGTATCCCTTACACTAAACAGACAATAGAATTTACTACATATTCTACTTTTGATGATCAGGAAAAGGTATTTTTTGCAAAGCTTTTAAATTACCTTGACATTTTTTACAACTGATTGGCTCTTTGCTGGATTTGGGATTTGATCCCACCATTCTTTCTTCACTCTGCAAGGAAAGAATGAAAATAACTTGTTTTGACTGTACTTGGGCTTAATCAGTGTTCATTTCTCTCTTCTGCTCTCCTTTCCCTCTTAGGCATCTGCACTGCAGCAACAGAAAGCGTTCGTTTTGAGCATCTCCTGATTTTCATTAAACCAGTGCAAAGATGTTTGTATGTTTGGTACGTGACTGCTCTGCACAGTAACAGTCACCTGTTCTTCTAATCACATTTAAAAGGATGTGTGAAATAGACAGGATCTCATTACCATTTAAAAATTTCATATTACCATTTAAAAATTTTTGAAAGAAATAAAGGTATTTAGCCATCCTTACTTGAACTCCAGCAAAGACCAGGGTCCAAAACTGAGAGCCCCTACTATAATAAACCTATTCTAGTAAGGTAATAAGACTATTCAGAAAATGACAGAGTTTATAAAACTGACTTGTGTTTATAAAATCTCTGCTCACAGACAGCTAGATAAAGGCGCTGAGAAAACCCAAAACATTAGATTTCTGTGCTACCAGACATTTGTCTAACCAATAGCAATACTGATATCTGTATAAACTATTACTCTATAAACTCTGTGACAAGCAGGATACCTACTTGGTGAAACAGAAGTAACAAACTATGGATCCTGCCATGATCAGTATGCAGGATGTGGGCACAGCCATCTGCAGAATGTCTTCAGCCTTCACCTGGTAATCTGTTAAACAAGCAAATGTCTACATGTGAATGCGCATCTAAATGCAAGCACTGACAATACCAAGTTATTTGCTGGTCTTCTGCAACTCAAAAAAATGCTCTCTTAGAGGATGTAAAATTAAGCTTCCAGCACGTTAACAACAGACCCTCACAGCTGCCAGCAGGAATGGTGTGTGGTGTGTCAGAGACCTGGCACGGGTACTGTGCTCAGCTACTGGGTGTGGCAGGAGCTGGGAGGGCCGTGTGCACTGCGAGGCCAGCGCTCAGGCCCAAGGGCTATCACACAGCGCCTAAAATGGCATTATCATGCATTATCATTGTCACTGTAGTGCAGCTATGTTTCTTGTTCTCTCTGTTGCTCTTCAGGGGCTTTTATAAACCCTCCTACCTCTATTAAAATACTGCTTTATTTGCAGCATATATATATATATATATATATATATATATAAAAATATACACACACATACAATTTATACTCACTTGCTCTCACATCAATGTTGCCGTTTAGTTCAAATACCTCTTCTACTTCCCTGTTGTTTACTTCATGAAATATTTATAGAGAATAAATAGATTCCTTTCAGCCTGTTTTTCACAAGGCTAAGCAATCCAACCTCCCTTGGTCTTCTCTTCCTTAGTTTCCCAAGGAGTTGCCTATCTATGTTTAGTGTCTTTGGAAGCCTTTACAGATGTATTCACATTACACTCAAAATGATGAAGATGGTGAGTCCATAACACTCCTCCAAGAGAGCAGCAGAGTATATAAGACTGTATACCACCCTTTTACCAAGCTGTTATTTCTGATACTATTACCATTGCGAAATTCAACTTCTTCACTCCATTCACTCCAGTAAGCTGGGTATTCCACGTAGTTACACCTGAGACTTGCAACATAATCATAGCCTCTCTTCAAGGAGCTTGCAGTAATCTCAAAACTTTTTGCCTGGTAGTTAATTGCTTTTACAGAAGCCTGAAAAGAAAGTGAGAAAGTTCACTTTGATTTCTTTATAGGGTGAAGGGTTAGTGACTGCAACTACATATCAACAGTGTTATGTGTTTCAGTGACTGTTCACAAATGAACAAATGAATGACTTGTGTATGATACTGCAGTTCATGTCATCGGCAGGTGGCATTTATTACCTGCCACCAGGCACGTTCTTCTGCTACCACACGCAGCCCAGCCCAGAAATGCTGAATTATTCAGAACTCACCTGCCCCACAGAGCCATCAACCTCCAGCTTCCTGATGTCTAAGGAGCAAATGAAGTTCAGGGAATAGAAGCATTGTATTTTCAATCTCTGCCCTGTCTACTGCAAGCAGCAGACATTTTGGGGTGGCAGTCACAAGAGTTTCCATTCTCTGACACCCAGCTGAACTATCTCGGGGGCAAAGTGAACTGTGGCAAGTGTGTAATCAGGATCACTGTACTCAGGCTGGCCCTTACATTATTATTAATGAAGTGACTTTCCAGAGGACTTTTTAAACCTTTAAGCCCTGGAGATAGAAAATGAAGAGACTGGGTGTCTCTTACCTCTGTCGGGTGCTGCTTCCTCCAGTATTTCACTTCATAGATGACTGGCTCTCCAGAGAGAAAGGATGGATGAGAGTAGCTCTCCTCCCAGCTCAAATTGAAATTACCGTTTTCAGCTTTTTCAATGGCAAGATTTTTGGGGGCTCTCGGCTTAACTGTATGGTAAAAAATACAGAACAGGGTCATGGGAGAGTACTGAGAGAGACAAGCAGAGAGAGAAGCATTCACCAGAGACCAGAATATCACTGCAGTCAATGCACTTAGCCCTTTTAACTATGGTGTACCACACCATAGAGAATAGAGAGGCTGAACCTGAGCAACTTGAGGGTATTTATTAAGCACTGATTCCTCAAGCTGGCTGAACCAATTGCAAGCACGGCCTTTTGGTGCACTGGATGCAGCTTTCAGCCTGGAGAAACAGGAACAACCTGTGCCCTGACAGTAGCAGCTGTGAGGCCGGGTGGGCACAGAGCTCCAACATCACAGCCAAGCTGTCCTGGCTCCCTGTCTCTTGAAAATTAATGTGGACTTCTGCTTATTTGGCAGATAAGCAGCAGCATCAATCAAGCATTCTGAAGAGAACCAGCTCCTTGGCCTGCCTAAAGTATGAAAATGGTTTCTCTGAGTGTTTAAGGTGACAGGCGTTACCAACAAGCACACTGTTCTGACCAAACTGGGGGTCTAGGCAGAGACATGAACTCTGTCCTGTTTCGGAGCAGTCTCTTTAACTTTTTTTATCACTGACTGTTAAAATCCAACAGGAATTACTGTAAAAAATCTCCTGATCATTTGGCATGATTCAACTAGCATGAAAAATCAGAGTATGACAGCGACAGGAAAGGGAAGAATTTCAGCAGGGATCAGCTAGTTTATTTCCAGAAACGGAAAGCAGCATGATTCCTCTACCTCTTGTAAGCCACAAGTAAAAGGCACTAAAGATAATCTAAGTCCCCAAACTCCTTTTGGCTCACAGCTGAGAGGGTACAGCTAGAGGAACAATCACTCTCTGCCTTCCCCATTACATACATTAATTCCTTAAGAATCTAATCCAGAATCAGGTTTCTAAAACAAATGGGTTTTGCATTTAAACTACCATATTTTGCACCACTGACAAGCAAAAACTGTTCTGGGGACATGAATAAGAAGTTAGCTAGGATTGCAAAGCCTTGAATCAGATGCGCCAGTGACAAAGTAAACAAGATCTTACCAACAAGGGCTGGTGTAACATTGTAATTCCACAAATCAGTGCCATTGAATTGTAGGGCTAGAATATATGTGAGGCTTACTGCAAAATATTCTGGATATATTGTACAAGTGCACCTTAAACTGTCTTTTTCATTCTCAGGAACACACTTGTTTCTGAAAAACAGGCACAAAATTATGTGATGTTTAAGAGAGTGTTACACACTATTCCTTGAAAAGGTGAAATCAAGTCTCCCAACATGTATAACCAACCAGAACTGAGACAAGTCAGTTCTCAGAAATGTTTCCAAAACAAAACTGAGATCCTCAAACAACCCACCCTCCCCAGCCACCTACTGGATATCTGTATCACACAAATTAAAAACTTGACAGAAAGGCCAAGTATTGATCTCAAATACAGCCCTCTGTCACACTTCTAAAGTAAGATACTAACAGCTTGTTAGTATAGGAACAGGTTTATTGCAGTGTATCAGCAAGGTTATTTCAATGTTGGTGTGGTGAAATCATGCAGCAAGGGAAAGGAGAACCCAGATGCGTCTTCTTGTGTAAGAGATGATGACTGGCCCTGCTCAGAACAGGGACAACAGTCTGTGCCTGAACAAGGAGCTCAATGTGTGCAGAGACAATCACCTGGCCTTCAGTGGAAAGCATCTTTCACATGGGCTACAGACCAGTGAATCAAGAAAGACTTCTCATGAAGAAGGTAAAATTTTACATGAAGTTAAAGTTCTGTAAACTTCTAAGAGCCCTACCACTCCCACCAGTAGGACTTGATCCATCCTCTGTCCTAAGAAAGCAGAAAGTTCTGCAGAAGAGTAGACTGCTGAACTGAGGGTGCTGTTAATTGCAGAAACCCATTTTACTTAAAAGGAAATAATCCATTTTCCTTTAAGAGCAATAATCTGAAGTACATTTTGTCCCAGACACCCACAGTAGAGGGAAGAAATTAAAGCCAATAGTGGCTGTAGGATATATAAAACTTAACAATGGCAGTGTAACATCTTAAACACTTACGACACAGAAGGTTCCTCACTGTAGTAGAGCACGAATTCTTTGGAGCAATTGGTTTGTGCAGGCACCTTCCAGTGACAAACCAGCTCTTTGTCATAGTCAGTGAAGCATGCAAATCCTTGTATGTGTCCTGCAGTCAAAACTAGGGGAAAGCAGCATACAATGAGAAGCAAGAGAATCAGAAGACTATATTGGACTAAGCAGAAATACTAACTTTTCCATCTAAACAGAGCTGCCACACCTCTGCAAATTAAGTGAAAACATTGCTATTTTTTGTGTCTGGGAAAATGGAAGGAGAAACAGACACTCAGATCATCTCCACCTTTCTGGAGACAATGTCTATGGTCTTGGACAGGAGAAGTCTGCAGTAGTAATACTGAGATAGAAAGGCACATTTCAGCCAACACAAACTTCCAAGAACAGAAAATCTGATTGCAATAGCTCTATTTAAAACACATCAGCATTAAATGACATTACATTAAAACAGCATTAAATACAAAAGGTTCAAAGCCCAAAATGCAGATAATTAACAGAGTCAGACAAGGATCACTGCTTACAGTCATGACTCCTGTTTTACCTACAACTAAGGTAAAAGGTTCTAAGCTTCCCAAATGCATTTACCTACAAGGAAGGTAAAAGGTTCTAAGCTTCCCATACTTCATTTCACTCAGTACTTCCTGCTCTGTCTTCTATTCACCATTGTTACGGGAGCATTCAAGACTGAGGAGAGATGAAGTCACACTGAGCCAGGCACTGAGGAGGTACACAAAGGCCCAGAGTCTGTGCACTCCAGTGTTCAAGTTTATAATTATTTTCACTGGCAGTATTTAACCAAAAAATAGAATACAGTGGTCAAAATATCTTTGAAGATAGTTAGAACTGGAAGTGCAAAGAGAATCCACAATCCTCAGTATCCCTTCCAGCTTCACTTTACTTCAATGTGCTCCAAAGAGTGATACACAGAACAGAAGAGAAGCTAGGTGACAGTAAGGCCATGTTGTTATTTGGACTAACAGTGTGCCAACGCTGATACTGGACCCTGGAATGTGATTGTAAGAAAATAGCTAGAAATAGCTAATACTTTTATCATCCAAGACAATTATTTGCCTTCTCTGATGTTTGACTTCTCTTTCACAGGTAAATAAAAACAGTATCTCACTTTTCTTGCACAATCTGTACAAATACAAATCTTTTTCTGCTTTACATGTCAATCTCCTGTAAAAAAAATTACAATACCTGTTTTTTTTGAATCCTATTAATTAAGATTATCTGAGAATTTCTAAAGAGATTCTGCTAAAAAGTTTTCTGTAGCAATTATACAAGACCAAATTTTGTATACATGGCCTAGTACATTACCAACTCTCCATGCTGGTCATTTACATTGCAAATTCAAGACACATTTGCCAACTATTCACATCCTGCAAGGTCTTTGTCCTTAAGCCATGTCTGCTTCACAGGCTTATTCCTTCCAACAGGTACCTAAATTTCAATTATTCATCCCATGCCTTTTTTGCTGAAAGTACCAAATTTCATTTTATCTTCCCTACATTTCTACTTTTCTGTAGTCCACTTGTGTTATTTTCTATGATCCAACCTCTGCATACTCTAATACAGTACAGGATCTGCAAATGTAAAATGTGACAGTCAGATACCTTTTAGTAGATATGATATATAGCACAATGGGATCTATAAAATTTGGATTCTAAGTTGTCTGGTATATTGACTGCTTATAAACCTAGAAATTACTGTGATTCATGGTTTCAGTAGTGTTCAAACACTTAGAAAATGTTTTGGTTTAGTTACTAGAGCTAAATATTTATCCTGTAGATAAGAACTATTGCTGTTACATCCTTTCTGGATGACAGCACCATGTTAGGTTTCCTTTTTTTTCTGCATGGTATCCAATTCTTTACCACTCATCAAAAAAGCAGCAAGTCAAACTTCTGCAACACTTTAACAGTCATACTGCTTTTTATTTTACAATAATCATTACTCTGTTGATGTTGTTTATATTTGGTTGCCATTTGTAATTTTATTGCTAGCTCACTTTAAAATGTACTTTTAACAGAAGTACTATCAAGTTAAGGCCCTTAAAGATGAATGACATTATTTTTCAATCTGTTAATCATCTTGCACTTTCAAGAATACTTCAATTAAATTAAGCTCTTCCTGCTGTGTTAAGCTATGATAACTAACATTTTTACTTTATCTTGCCATTCAGTGCTGTCATGTCTTTTCGGAACTTTAAATTCTATTCTCTGCTCTTTTCCTCTCACCTTCTCACTTCTTCATCTCTGGTATACCATATTTTTTTCAAAAAGCTCAGATATTTGAGAATTTCCTTTTGAAACCATATACAGTACAGGGTTTGTTCTGACTTTGCATAGTTAAAAGAGGGAACTTAAATACTGAATTTCTTTTTGACCCTCAAAGAGTACACAATGCTGAAGAAACTTAAAACGCAGAGTTAACTAGGCAAACAAACCTAAACAAAACACAATAAAATTAAACTTTGACAAAGATAATTTAGGGAAATGAAAAGGTGGGATTACCTACACCAGACAATTCCGCCAATGTGTTCTTGCAAACCTTGATCCTTCTCATTAATTCAAATTGCACTATTTCGTAGTATGTAAGACAGTAGCTAAAAAACTTTCTTTTTTAGAGACATGGTACTTTAAATTGTCCTTTAACTATTTGGTTTGCTTTATAAAACAAAATGAGATCTAAGAAACTATAGACTACTGTGGAACTACTTAAAAAAATACAGAAAGCAAAGTGTGAGATTCATTTTCCAGAAAATAAAAATGCATTATTGAAAACCATGACTATATATATATATATATATATATATCTCATTAGTATTTTTAATCAAACATCATAAAAGATGAAATGAAAACAACCCATGTTTATGGGTATGGGAAGTCAGCTTCTGCCAACTGAGCTTCATGAAATAATCCTTAAGGAACCAGCAGCACTCGGACTCGACACACCTGCAGGCTGACAGAAGGGTGGCGAGGGACACACCAGAGATCAAAAATCTAAGATTTTTTCCTAGTACAGGGATACTTCTGATATTTGAAGCTACAAATTTTATAGCAGTTAATTAGTGGTAACAGCGTTACCTAGTGGTCACAGAAAAATGCTATCAAGAAAAACTTCACTATAATAATTTAAAGTATTGACAAACATACCTTCATTTGCTGTATATGAAAAGAAAAGGATCCACAGGATATACGGTGCAGCACTTGGGAGTCTTGCCATTATTGAAAATGGTCAGGTTCAGTAGGAAAAACCGTGCTGCAATTCTGCCAACAGAAAACACGGTAAGCTTACATCCCTGTCTCAGTTAAGGGTAAAGACATAGTTTTTCCTATCACTCTGCTAGATGTTAGAATTCAGACTCCCTGCTGTACCTATTTCCCACCCCTGGCCCCTAAAATTAGCTCATGGAATGAGACATGTAAAAGAATAAGGAGAACATAAATGAGCTAGAAGACTTCTCTGCAAAATTTTCATTATGGAGGATAAGGGAGCTCCATTGGCAGCGGAGCCACTCTCTTTAGCTACTAGAAAAGAATGGCTGCTAGTATGTAAAGGGTAAAAAAGGGCAAGCACTAGGCCAAAATCAGTGACATTGTCACCAAAGCCCTATGATTCCACTCAGATAAGTAAAAGAATTTAAGAATGAAGTCTACTAACTAAAATATTTTCTCCAAATCCTATCACCAATACCTCGATAATCTGAGTATCATCTCTTTAAAAAAAGAATTTTAGCAAAGAACTCTGAGCATTGCTCCAAAAGAATGCAGATTCATTAAAACATTAATTATTAAAAAGTTGTAAAACACATACCTAATCATTATATAACCAGAACAACTTTGGAGAAGGAAAATAATGCAGCTTTTATGTCCCTAAGCATAGCAAAACTGTCTAGGTAAATTGAAAACAGATGAAATAATTAATTTCAGACTTCAAAATAGCAAGTGTCCCCAATATATTTTACCAATGTAGCTACTTAATGTCTAAGATAAAGCTACCAGCTTTCATATAACTACAAATGGATACCAAGCATTTAAAATTCTGGTAAATTTGTAAGTGAAGTCATGCTAACTAATATGTTTTTGGCTTTGCTTTCAGTATAAGGAGGGATAATATTGGTTCAGCAGCACATTGTTAAGACACGACCCTTTGGTCCCTTCCTCTCATGCTTTTGGAATTTTCTAACTTTCATATCTGGACAGGGTGTTCTTGCTGCCTGAAGCTTCAGCTGCTCTGTTTATACCTGTAGGGCTCCTGGGTAGTGAGCTAGTTTTCATTTCAAAGGGAGAGGAGAGGAGAGGAGAGGAGAGGAGAGGAGAGGAGAGGAGAGGAATCTCCTTCTCTTGGTGAATCGTATTGGGTGTTCTGCATAAGGCTGGTCAGATTCTGAAGTAGAAAAGACTAGTGTAAGGTATTTGTGGATGGTGGTTCAATACTCTCTTCCCCAAACCAACCTTATGCAGAACCACAACACATGTGTCTGACAGAGGTGAGTTTGTCTGTCTGAAAATACCCATCTTAGAAGTTAAGGGATAAGGACATTGTTAGTCAAAATAGAAGATCAGAATGGAGACTCTTCTGTGACCTTCTCTAGGGCAGTAACTGCTCATCAAGTAGTTCTTTATTAAGAACAAACTTTAAAGACAAATTTCTCATAAGAGCTTGAGAAAACTATGACTCAAGAGTTAAGTTTTTTTCATATTCTGAGAATAGATGAAATGTGACTAAGCACAGCAATACATTTTTTTAAAAAGAACACAAGCACCTTGGCTGCTGCTCAGACAAAAAGAGCCAACTGCTCTGGCATAAAAAAATTAAAAACCCTAATTTCCCTTTTTCCTGGAATTCTCAAGAGAGGAAGCATTTGCTTTCCACTGTTAGGTAATACTGCCACATGACTGGAGTTCCAAGAAACTCTTGGAACTTTGGCAAAGAATCCTGAACCACGTAAGCATGTCCAAATGAGCAGACGGCAGACCAAAAGCATCTTCTCATGGAAGAATGGATCTGCACATGTGGATGAAAATGGAGTTAAGCCAGTGCTTTAATGAAACTGCAAGAGAGAAAATTTTAAAACATCCACAGCTCTTCTGCCTGTTACCTCTTAAGTTTTTCATTATACCAGACAATGAAACACCAATCTTAAAAAAGTAGGTAACACATACAGACAATACTAAAATTGCAGCAAACCTAGTAACTCCAATATATTTGAGGAAAGTACCTTGCAAAGACATAAGTGACTTCCCCAAAACTAGGAAAGAAATCTCTGTCAGAGTTAGAAGCAGATCTACAAGGTTACTGGCATAAGCTACATGCTTTAATCACTTAACTTTCTGTTTCTTGAAAAAAACGCGATGTGATTAGAATTATTTCATTCACTATCAAGAAAAACGATACTAACTTTTGGTCTGGTCTTCTAAGAAAATCAGGGTCACATTTCATTAACAGGTATAATCTGCAAAACTGTTATGCGCAAAGAGTAACTCCTGCCCAGACCGAGAGGTCATATTAAACAAGACTGCCTAACGCACCGTTGCTGCAATTGTACAGCTAAAGCATCACTCCCTGTTTAAAACTGCCTCTTTTAAAACTGATTCACATCTTGTCTTACTCTCTAGTTTTAAGCATTAACTATAAACGCTGAATAAAATGAGACAAGCGGTACAGAGCAAAGCAAAATGTTCACCAACAGATTCTACATCAAACCTTGAAAAGAAAACCCGTGGAGCGTGCAATGCCTTCTGACGAGAAACCTCTCCTTTCCGAGCGCTCAGCACGGAGCGGTCCGCAGCTCGTAGGCCTCGGGCACACGGGGGGCGCAGCCGGAGCCCTGGGCTGGGCACGGCCGGGAACGGCGCCGATCGGGAACGCAGGCCGGGGACAGGCGCGGCTGCTGCGCCCGCCGCGCAGCACGTCCAGCAGGAACAACGCTTCGGAGAATTACACCTTTCTGTGTAAAATATTGTAAAAGGAGCACTCGCACTTAACAGCCTCCAGGAAAGAGAAGCGATTCTGGCCGCGGGTTCCAGCCGGAGCCGGGACGGGCCCAGTTCTATGCGCCCAGCCAAGCCCCGGAGACCTTCCGCCCTTCCCAGAACCGGCTCGGAGAAAAACACAGCACAAACTGCACGCCAAGCGCAAATAACGAGAAGGAGTCGGTCCTGACGCCAGGACGAAGGGGCCGTCGGACGTACCTTGTGTCTACCGGCGCCCGCTCCTGACCCGGACGCTTCCGGACCCGGACGCTCCCGATCCCGGACGCAGCGCTGCCCCACGCCCAGCCCGACGCCATCCGCCCCCACACAGCGCCCGTCCCGCGTGGCGCGGGGCGGGGCCGGCGCGGGGCGGTGCTGGGCGGGGCCGGCGCGGGGCGGGGCCGGCGCGGGGCGGGGCCGGCGCGGGGCGGGGCCGGCGCGGGGCGGGGCCGGCGCGGGGCGGGGCCGGCGCGGGGCGGGGCCGGCGCGGGGCGGGGCCGGCGCGGGGCGGGGCCGGCGCGGGGCGGGGCCGGCGCGGGGCGGGGCCGGCCATGGCGGGCGAGCGGGGCCGTCGCTGAGCTGCTGAGCACGGACAGGTGCGGGGGCCGCTGACGGGGGTGGTCCCGCGGTGGGAGTCCCGGGGAACTTCGGGAAGCCCCGGTAGGGCCCAGGGCCAGCGGGCTAGGCGGTTTTCCGGGGCATTGCCTCCGTGGGCTGCGGCTGGCCCGGGGCCGCACGGGCGGCGGGGCCGGAGCTCAGCCAGTAGAGGGCAGTCGGTTGGTGCAGTGAACAGGGAATTTCCTGAGCTGCCTTTAATTACTTCAGGCATTCTTCGAAACCTGTCGAGGGTTCTTTTCTGTCCAAATTGACCCTCTCTGATCGCCTGTGCTCAAATCGGGCTGTGTGTGGAGCAGGAGCTTTGTCTAACGTGGAATGACGGACGGTGTTGTTTGTCGCCCCACGCTGTTACATTCCGGTTTGCGAATACCGCAGGGGAGCGTTTCGTAGCGGTCGGTGGGGCGTGGAGCGCTCTCCAGCTCCAATTCCTAGCGAGTCAAACCGGCCCAATCCAGTTTGGTCAGCAACATGCTCTGCAGCTTCGATGGAAGCTACAGCGATAGAGAAAGAGAAGATCACTGTGAACATGTAGAGGCTCAGTGACCGCCAGGGGTACCTAAAGACCCTCCAAGAGCACCGTCTGAGGCTGACTGTGCAGACTCAAGCGGCTGCTATGTGTGTAACCTTGAGCCAATTATGCGCGTTAAGCAGGAGTCATTCCCCTGCGTATCCAGTGCTCCAATAAAGTATTGCTTGCTTCTTAATGCTACATTGGTGTTAAGAAGGAGTTTTAGTCCCGATTTTGGTTGACAACGACACAATGCCTAAAAGTTGTTCTTTTCTGTAGTTAAAACTAGTTAGATTTTATCTCTTGCACCCTTCCAGAACCTCAGAGCTGATCACCCTCTGCATTCTGAGGACAGCCTTGGGATCTGCTCCCTCATTCAATGTAATAGACTTTAATTGAAATCTTGTGTGTACTTGGACTGTTGTATTCTTAATTTGCATTAACAGGTGCATTAATTCCAGCTTAAACCTCCTGCAGCACTTGAAGCCTGGTGAAACAATCTGATGGCAGCTCAGATGACCAATGCTCATCGACGGTTCTTGCAGGTTCTGATGTCTAATGGGATAACAGAAGGATCAGAGGCCAGAAAATTACACCAGCACTGCTGTGAGACTGATAAAGGTGTGTCTGTCTTGGTGGTGAAAGAAACTGGGGTTTTTTCCTGGTGCAGCTTGCAAATAATTTGATTTCTGAAGGGCATATACTAGCTAAAAAAAGTTTTAAAACTCTAATTATATGAGTGTTCCCTCTCTTTCCTGAAAGATAACACAGCAATGAGTAAACTAACTTCTAATCAGGCCAGATTCGTATATAGTACTTTTTATTTTATCAAGGTTGTTGTTTATAGGTTATACATATAAATGATTTTAAAAAAATAATTTTTGACACTGGAACTACTTCACTATAGTTAATGCTTTTAAGTAAATGCCCTTCAGTTATTTCTCCCAGGTGTTGTGGGAGAAGTGACTCTACAAAAATATTTATGTGAGGATGAGATGAGGTTTCTTGGTGAATTGCTGTGCTTTCTTCCCACCTCACCTGCACTATATTGTCCATTCCAAGTGCTGGAAGCTGTGCTCCTACCAGGCTTAGGTGTGTCCCTTGCCATGCCACCATGCTACTCACTCTGCAGGGACTCTTCTGGTTTTCCTTAGCTATAGATGTAAGGTCAGATTCCCACAAAGCAATCTATTCGTATGTCTCTTGAGTCAGGAACTGTAACTTGACCTACTTTTTAGATGCTAAAATTGTGAAGTGCAACTTTTGGTGTTCTCTACCCCCTGTTCATTTTTTATGGAGAATTTTTATCCCTTTTTTTCCACACAAGATGTACCCAAGCAGCCATTTAACATTAGAATATAACATTAAAGTGTTAAGGCTGTTGTACAAAAGAGTACTCTGTTTTCATCTTTTACCCTCTCTGGGATCTGTCACTAAAGCTCCCTGGCTGCTGTGTGCAGTGTTTCCTGCTGACAGTGGCCAAGCAGGTGGCAAAACTCTACTTAATTTTGTACTTACGTTACTCTCGATTTTGTTGTTTGATGACCTTGTTCACGGAAGGAATCTTGTATATCAGAATCAGGAACTCCTGGGCAGGAGCGTCCTGTGAGTGCTGTTTGGCACTGGGCTGGATAGTGCGGTTTGGGAGCAGGACCTTGGCCCACTCTTATGTGAGTGAGGAACTCCTGTGACTCAGAACAGGATTAATTTCATGATAACTGGGTGTATTTTTGAGACATTAATCATTTATCTGAAATTATGAGTTGTTACTTTGTGGCAGCGGCTCTCTGGTCACAGAGAGCAACAGACAGCTTTCCCAGAACAATGCCTGGGGAAGGCTGTGAGAAGATCAGAGAAAAGAGTGAGAAACCATTCTTATCTTCACTTGCTGCACCTATTATTGTGAACATGAGGAATGTGTTATGGAGATCTGTTTACTGAACGGTGGTGTCTTAATTAGCCAGTGGTGATGGTGTTTTAATTGGAGGACCAATTAGGTCTACCTGTAGAGAACTAGAGTATAAAATAAACAATAGGTTTATTAAGAAAGAAATCATCAGCATTATGTAAATGTATGGAGTCTATGTAACTTTTTACCTGGCTGGGGGCCTACTGTAACATTACTTAGGTCTGGTTTTTAAACCATACCCTGATGAAGGCAAGCAGGAGTGTTGCCACTGACAAAGTCTTGTTTTGGATGAATTGTGAGGGTTGTGCTGGTGCTGTGCAGGCAAGAACCATTGTATATTCTTCCACAGAATGACTGCAAAGTCCATCCTAATTATGTCTATGATAAAACTGCTGCTAGTATTTGCTTGGTTTGTAGAAAGCAACTCAAGATATTTCTTGTGTTTCTATAACACTAGAATTTACATTTTCTGATGTGTAACTTGTGCATTTATGTGCCATTAATTTGTGAAACAGAGAATACAGCAACAAGAAGTCCCTTGTGTATAAAGGAATTCAAGTCATTGTATTTTTCTATTGTGCATAACATTTTTTTCCCCAGTTATATTATCTTTTCAATTCAGCTTAGTTCAGGTCACTGTAATTACTGGATTAGTGCTATGGGTTCCCTGCAACAAGGCAGGTTCTCTGGACTCTGTCAACTGATTTTAAGGGAGCTGAGCATCTCTGAAGGCCATGAAACAGCAGCACAAGGAAATTATATGTCTGCTGAATAGAACAGTTTGAATTCATGTTTGAATTCTGCCTCAGGTTTAGCATTCTTACCTGGGAAAAAATGTTTCACGTAAAAAGATCTGCCTGGTGTGTAGTTGTTTGGCTTTTCTCTGTATGACTTTTCTCATTCATTTTCAGTTTACTATGCACACGATAAACTGGACGATTTCATCAGCACTATTAATAGCCACCTGCAGCCTTTGTTTATGCAGATCCGGAAAGGAATCTCGGAAGAGGATGGGAGAGCCCATTATGCTGTAGTAGGTACCTGCTGTGCTGTGTTTGCATGGGGCTGGCAGTGGCTGCAGGAGCTGCTGGGAGGATAAACTGTCACAGCCTGGATGTATGGGAATAGGACATGGCAGCAAGGATGGCAGCAGTGTGGGTGTTGCTTAGCATAAACATTGCTTGAGTGCTGAAGGGAGATTTCTTTTCCACAGGAGTCTTTCTTTCCTGAGACAGATTTTTAAACTAGAAAACACAGAGAGCAGTCCAACATCAATTTTCTTTTTCTCCCACTCAAAAATCAACCTAGCGCAAAAGGATTGCTGAGAAGTAGCCTAAAAGTTGTTTCCCCAGATGATCTGCAATGTGCATGTCAGAGAAGGTTATCTAGTAATTTCAGAAGACCATACAGAAGGTATCTAACATTAGCTGCTGCCTTTAACCTTTCCTTTTTCCAGTTAAGTTGAGCTACTATTTAATAGTAGCAGCATGTGCAATAAGAGTAGAAAACATGGGCAACTGGTTTCACAGTGAAAAAAAGGTGACTGATAACATAGCTGCTGTCTAGCACCAGACCAGTCTAGCATCTGTGATGTGTCAGCTCTGCTGCAGCACTCTGTGTCAGTTCTGGGAGCTTGTGTTGTGGAATGGCTTTGCCTGGGCAGAGGAAGCTGTGGAGAATTTGTGGCTGGAAGATGAGGGGTTTTAAAAAAGAACTTTAATACCGTCAAGTGCTCCTCAAAGAACTAACATTTATGGTAATTGTAAGATGATGTATTCTTAACCTCAGGGGTTTTTTTACAATTGCTCGTATGAAACTACATTGGCACTTTGTCGGTTTATTTTTTTGTAGGTGAATTTGGCGGAAACTGAAGTAACTAAAATGGCATCTGACTATACAGAAATTGAATTGGAATTGTTCAGAAAAACAGTAAGTATGTCAGTTATCACTCAGTAAATCATGTTATTTGTGAAGTTCTCATCTTAAAATGAATGAAAATGGAAATGGAGGTGTGGTTGAAGAAGTAGTTGCCATTTTACCTAAGTTTATCTGAGATCAAATCGGTGGAGTGGGCAGGGATGAAGATACGTGCGAGTAATGATTTGTTGTTGTAAGTCAGTTATGGGTAAGGCATAATCAGCACCAGGGAATGGCTCCCTGTGTTAGGGGCAAGACATGCCTACTTTTAGTTACACAAGCAACTTTCTTCAGGATTTTCAATCATGACTGCTGAGTTTTTCACTGGCTTCAGTAGTTTAGTAATATAAAGTAGTTTTTAATGCTGGTAACATACAAAATGAATTTGCTGATTTGCATTTAAACATTTGTCTATGGTTATTGAGGTTTTTCCTCAAAAGATCTTTGACAAAGAGCAGATAAAAAGAAATGGATCTTTTGTCACCACTGAGTGTGGCCAGGGGTCCCTGAATGCAGCTTAATTTAGGCAGCACATATACTTCTATTTGTGGAAACGTTTTCTTGGCAAAGATCAAAACTGCTAAGGGGACAATGATTGTTTCAGCTTTTGGCCTTTGTTTTACAATTCTGGTTCAAGCCATATACTGTAGTATTTCTCACATACCTGGATGCAAAAAAATGCATATCAGCACATTACTGTAAGGTGTGTCTGCCTAACTGCAGTGTTTCTAATACTTGGTAACGTTTCTTCCTGTAGATGGACCTAATAATTTTATCAGAAAATGGCTTTGCCTCATCTACAGACATTTTAAATTTGGCTGACCAACTTAAGACAAAAAAAATGAAGAAAAAGGAAGCAGAACAAGTGCTGAAAGTTTTTGTGGAGGATAACTGGCTCTCTGAGGTAACTGCATTCAGGTGTTCTTCTTAAGGATGTGGTAGTTGAAACTGGGGCTCTTCTTGAATGAATGATGGCAAAAATGGTCTTATGGCACCCATGCTTATTGCTGCTCCAGTGATTTTTGCAGAAGAGGAAGTAGACTTAAATGGGAAAAGTCCTTGGGTAGGTCTGTACAGGACCACGTGGTTTCAGTTTCTTGTACTGGCGCCAGGTGGGTTTGTGTGTCCAGTCCCGCCCAGTGATGCACAGACACAACAGCACAGCATCCTTTGTACACAGCTTTGTACACAACAGCACAGCATCCTTCAGCCTGGAACAAGAGCTGGGGAAAGCTCTTCAGATGATCAGTGCTGTTAGTTGCATTTAGAATTTCCTGAAAAGGAGTAAGGCCAGACATGTTGAAAACTCTTGTACCAGAAATGCATGGGCCACTGTGCACGTAGTTACATCTATTTTATTTTATGAGGAAGCAGTGGAGATTAACTCACCATGTGGATCGTGGTGGACTGACCATGTGGATACTGCAGTTGCTTGCTAAGTGAGACCTTAATCCCTTTTCTGCTGGAGTCATTGCATCATAGATCCTCAACCTGCTGCCACACTGTTACTTACACGTTAAGTTGATTTGGCAGATGTTTCCAAAGATACATCAAGCAGGAAATGCCTAGATTTTGTTGAAAGCTGGAAGAATTTCCTCTAACATTCTTTTTGGGAGGATCCCAAAACAGCATGCCTCTGTTAAGGAATGCATGCTCACTCATCTATGCCTCCCAGGGACTAGATCTCTGTTAAAGGTGTGGGATTTTTATTCTGCTCCTCTAAACAAAGGAGTTCTGCTATTTCAAAAGTGGTTCTGGCATTGCATTGTACAGCATGTTGGTTTCATGATGGTAGAAAGAAGTGGCTTGTTAACAGATGGTTAGCAAAGTCAAAAAAGGTAAAAGGAATCAAAAGAAATTCGTAATCTCAACACTTGTTTCCGTAGAAAAATGGAGAATATACTCTGCATACTCGTTGCATAATTGAGATGGAACAGTACATTCTCAGCAACTACCAGGATGTAGCAAGGAAATGTAACCTCTGTCACAGCCTCGCCATCCAGGTAACGTGTTTTATCACCTCAGCTAAGGACTTGCATGGTCATAGCTGAGGTTTGTGATGCTTCCCCTTGAGTATAATCTTGGTCTTGTAATCTGGTCATGGTGCTCGTGCATTTTGTAAAAAAAGTTTTTTTTTCCAATTTAGGCATTTTATCTTCTGTCTTTAGAAATAAAATTGTCTTAGAGCAGTGTCTCCAAGTATAAAATTGGAAAAGTGCACTCCCACAATGAGGAATATGGTTTTTCTGTCTAGCTTTCTAAACCAGCATGTTAGAGATGAGCTCCTGATGCTGAAAGAGGTTTAGCAGTGAGGTGTTAGCAGCGTCCTCTTTGGGCCTTGCCAATAGATGTCATCGTGTGACACGTTCATTCTTGGTTCTGGGATTTTAATTCAGCAATTCTTTGTGTTTGGACCTCAGAAGGAACACGTGTGCTATGTTGAGCATGCTAAAGCACTGTGTTTTGATAGCTGGGATGTTACCCATTCCATCTTGCTTAAGTAGTTACAGCCTGGATTCATATTCCAAAACTGCTACATTTTCTTGCTCTGTGAGCCTGCATCTTCTGATCTGCCCAACTAACATGCTTCCATGTTACTTTTTCCATCCCAATTCGTCTCCTTTATTGCACTGAAATTGTCATCTTTCAAGCTAAATTTTGTCCATATAGGGAAAAAGTATTTCCTCTTTTACAGAAAAAGACCTCCTTTTACCGGTTACCTGCTTTGACTGTTGAGTGTGTCCACCACCCGTATTGTGGGAGCCATTCTTTGGAACAAAGCCTTGCATATCTGCTGCTCTTTGTAACAACTTTCTCTTAAATTGAAGGACAGTTTAGAATGATTTTATGAATCAACACTCCTGATTTCAGAGCCAAGTATGTGAATCCTGTGGAATTGGAATGCATTTACCTTGTGTCAGAAAGTACTTCAGAGGCCAGACTGAACCCCGCTGTCCCAAGTGTAATGAGTTGTGGTCTTGTGACACCCCAGGTACTAAGGAATGTATTTTTAAAAAGTTGAATGTAATAATACTAGGAAATGGGCTGTGATGTTCAGTGGCACTGCCTGTATTATTTATAACTGTGAGTATCAGGTACTTCTGACTTCACTGGTACGTTTCAGACACTAAACCACACAGGCAGCATTGAGCCCCCACAGTGCCCAAAGAGTGCCACAGGGGCATTAGCAGACCCTGTGCATATTTTTTATATCTATCTTTAGGAGATAGGGGGGAGTGGGGAAGGAATAGAGGCACACATAGCCCATGACACTAAAACTTCTGGAAATACTGAGCTTCTAAGAATCTCTTTGGAATTACTCCATTTGTCCAGGGAAATTTGACATTGTGAACAGCAACAGAGGAATATACAAAGCATTTTAGAAAAGGTGATTTTACAATATTATCTTTTTTTTTTTTTGTGTGAATTCTATTAACCTTCCTTTAGTTTTCTTTACAGGTGTGAATCGGATGGGCTCCCAGACTTACCACAGAGCTCCACTCTTGGCCCTAGATGCTGCCAGTAAAACTTGATGTCAGTGACATCTGTTTGCCGCCACTCTGGCAGAACAGCCAGACTGTATTGTATTCATAAGTAACAGTGCTCAGTGTACTCATTTTCTAAAGTTCTAAGAAACTTAAAATAAAAACATAATTGATGTTCCTGTTCACAGTAATGCTTGTACAGCTTTTTTGGAGGCTGTTTTGTTCTGTAATTCTCCATATTCCTAGGTGCATGTTTGGGGATTAAAGATGCAAATGTTTTAGTCAGTCCTGCAATCTGATATATGCAGCTGAACTCTTGAAAGAAACCTTTCTCAGCAAGTGCTCTCTGTTTGTACAGAACAGTACAAATTCAGTTGCATAACGGAAATGACACCTGCTGTAGCATGTCAAGCAGGTGAAAAATCAGTGCAGCGTGTGCAAGGCAGCTGGCTCAGTCTCTGACCTAGGGCTGGAGTTGGAGCACTTCTGGTTGGCACTGTGGTTGTGTTTTGTCCCTTCTTTAGATGCAGAAGAATTTGTCTTGATGTAAGGCCATGCAATGAGCAGCTGTGCTCTGTAAGGAGGGAATATTGCCACAGAAGGATTGGGAAGCAGTAGGTCAGGACGTGGGGCAATGTTAGCTTATGTCTGTAAACTCCTGAAAACATTACCATACTGAGATTCTTTAGGTTTTTTGTCTTGGCACTTGTCTCCAGTTTTAAGTAAGGATGTTTTTTCCTTTAAGAGTGACTTGGAAAGGAGCCAAGGACTGGCTATTGCCAGACACCAGACTAAAATGGCAGCATTCTTGTCCCTGGTAGAGATGTGTGACACAGCAGAAGGGCTGTGGCAGCAGTTCATATGATGGTTAATCAAAGTATAATTAAACCTCAGGTTATCTAACTGCAATTAAACTATGGATTAACTTCAGTTATATTCTAGGCTTTAACATGATGTGTGGTTTAGAAATGGTACTCCCCAAATTAGTCTTTCCACCAAAACGCTCCAAACCACGAGATGCTTGCTCATTCCCTCCTCCCCCTACCTCTCCCCTCATGGAGAGGAGAATTGGGAGGTCCAAAAGATAAACATCATGAGTTGCAATAAGAATAATTTACTGGAAACAGCAATGGAATAAGAAAATAAGCAGTAATAGCAACAATATCAGTAACAGTGTACAAGACAGACAAAAGATTCACACAAAAAGATTCACACAGATTCAATCACTAAAAGACCAAGGAACCCCTTCCTGCCCCTGGCCTGCAGCAGTGGCAGGCTGAGGTGGTACAAAATAACCTCTGGGTCTGGGCCATGCCCCTCCTGGCTACTGCAAAAATGAACCCTATCCTGCCCAGAACCAGGGCATTAATAACTTTTTCCATGCAAGTGACTAGTACCTTGCTTGGTGTTAGCTCAGTTTTTTAATGGATTGAACCTTCACGTAGCACCATCTCTGTAGCCAACTCTAGGGTTTAGTGTTACTAAATCCAAGTAGAAGATAACCCTGACCTGGTTATTAAGACAGAGGCTCAGGCAGAGCCCTGGCAGTGCCCATAGAGAGGCTGTTTCTGATGGTTGCATGCACAGGACAATGACCTAACAATATGCTCTTTAGGAGTTATTAGAAACATCTACAAAAATGAAGTAACTACAGCATCATCTTTCCACTTACCCATTGTGACTACTTCTCCATGCTTTAGCAAGAGTTTGTTGGTTTTTGGTTTTGCTTCACCTCTACCTCTCCTGAGAGAGAGAGGCTACTTGCCTGATTTTTAATTTAATTTCAGTGCTGCTAGCTACATGTCAGAACTATGACCACCAGAAACTAACAGAGAAGCTGAGTTCAAGTGATCGCACATAGTGCCAATATTTAACTGGAATAAACAGAATCTGTCCAGGCATCAGAATGCAGGACTGAAATGCAGCCTTTGTGAAATTTGGAAACTTGACCAAGTCTGGATCTTCCACATCAACCTATAAAAAAACAAACAATCATCAGAAGAATGTCTTTACTCAAATATGATTTGATAACATTATTGATTTTAAAATTTCAAGCAACTATTTACCTGACTAGTGTTGTGAAGAATTTGGCTTTCATGGGGGTACAGGTTTTCTGAATCTTGTGGTGAATAGAGACGGATGTACTTTCTTCCAAGTACCTGTATGTAATAAAATAAATGTTTTCCATTGGTCATTAATTGGCACATTACTGGAAGCTGTGGGCCATAGCTGGCATTTAACAGTAAAATATACCTGATTACAAGGAATATAATTATTGTTAGTAATAGACACTGCTATAATAAAAAGTTAAATCAGGCTATTGGAATTCAAGTACCTCTTCCCTTGGAGCAGATAAGAATTTGAAATACCATTGGGAAGGAAATGCATTACACCAGATTGCTTTCAATTCAAAGTTCAAGGAACCCAATTTATATATCATTATTTGGTCTCTACACAGCTAGAAATAAGAACTGAGGATAAGGAGGCTGAACCTTCATTGCAATTCACATCAATAGGCAGAGGTACTTGCACAGTGACTACTAACCTTCCATATACCCCTCAAACTCATTTCTGTCTCATCATTAAACCAGTTCTTTCATTGGAGTGCTGAAATGAGATGAGAATTTGTAAGGCAAGTGGCCTGGCTTCCCTGAATGCTGCATGAACTGCAAGTTTTTGGTGTCAAGATATGGCCGCACGAACACGTCAAAGCTGAGTCCTCCACTGATACCAGTGGAAGAGAAGGTTTAGGGTGAAGATTTGTATGCTGGTGCCAGCATTCCAGACCACTGCAAGAGCTAGGTATGATCATACCTGGGAGCTGTCCTATTGTGAGTACTCTGACTAATCCCAGCAGCCTCGAGGGATTAGTCTGGGAGGAGACACAACCAGGACAGGTGACCCAAACTGACTGACCAAAGGTATTCCAGACTACATGACATCATGTGTAGCATATGGGAGAAGAAGAAGAAAAAGAAAGGGGGGATGTTTGGAGTGACAGTGTTTGTAATTGTTAAGCATGATGGGCTCTGCTCTCCTGGGAATGACTGAATGACTGCCTGCCCATGAGAAGCAGTCAAGTAATTCTTTGTTTTGCTTTGCCTACATGCACAGTTTTTGCTTATTAAACCTCAATCCACAAGTTTTTTAGCTTTTACTCTCCCCATTCTCTCCCTCATCCTGCTGGTTGGGGAATGAAAAAGCGGCTGCATGAGGCTTGGGGGTTGGCTGGGCTCAAACCACAACACCAGAAAAATAAACTCCTAAGTACAACATGACAGGATCCAGATTCTTCCCAACTCTGTTACAAATTCCCATCTGTAAAACAAGGGTAAATACTGGTCTCTCAACGAGCAACACTTGTGGTCTGTAAGATTACATTCAGTAGTAAGTTCAGTAGTGACAAATGCCATAAAGTAGCAAAACAGTATCTGCATGTTCTCTAACTTTCGATTGTTCCAGTTGTCTGCTCCCCTTGTCTCTAACACATACCATAAACATTTTCTCTAAGTATCGCATTAATGGCATGTGCAGAGTAACTAGAGGACATACCTGGGCTAAAAAATTTTGCTGGGGATCCTGATGAAGAGGTGAGACTGTGCCTCCTGGACCAAACCAGGCATTAATGGTGATGTCATCTTCTTCCCCTTCCCCCAGGCAGCAGTAGTCAGGGATACTGATATCTTCTTTCAGTTCTGGGATCTATTTCCACAAAGAAAGAAACATTACAAAGGGTATGTGCTGACTTGCCAAAATACGTAATTCATCAAACAGATGAGCCAGGCTGGATGCAAAGAAAACAAATGACTGGCTGGTTCAGCAAGAGTAGGAGAAAAGTAGCTGACCTGCTAGGAATCTGCAGGAAATGTTCTCAAACTTTCTGTTCTAGTGAGCAGACTGTTGGAAGGAGAAGCAGGAGAAAGAAAGGGGTTTCCTCATTCTTCAAGAGACCCTTTGCTTTTGCAGAAATCAGAGACACTCACAAGAGTAAGTACATTTGCTCCTCATGGAAAAGGAGCAGCTATCTCTTCCATACTATACTTGCTTCCATTTTTATGTCTCCCACCAACATAAGCTCTGGTAAACTGGAACAACATTTCAGATTATGGTAAACATATTAATGTTGAAAACTTTCCTGTCCAAATCTCTTCCCTGACTTATGAAAGGGGCTTTCCAGGTGATATCCCCCTAAGTATATACTACATTGTACTGAAACAGCACCAGGATTGAATGTTCATCCCAAACAGCATTTGTTTCCATATCTTGTAGCCAAATGGAACAAACTTCTCCCTCTGATCCTTCAAATCATGGAAACAGAAACTTAAAAATTAATGTGGATTCTCCATATGCCCTTCAATCTAGTACAGTCAACATCTTGAGATACAACTTGTGCTGCAACAAAAGGAAGACATGACTGTAGGAAGATAAAAACATGCACTCAGTTTTACCTGATCAAAAAGCTGGTGCTGGGCAAGGTATCCTACATTGTTCTGAAATAACAGCAGAGAAAGAAAAAACACAGTAACATACAGGTACGACTGTGAGTTAATTTACTTACAGGTGAATAGAATTTACTTAGAGTAAATTCCAGTGTCCTGTTCAGAGTACTATATATAAGTATTTCAACAGTATAAGGTGTCTTCAGAAATAGCAACTTACAGCTCCATTGAAATAGTGAGAGTGTAGGTGTGTCTCCACAATGAATAAATTATCCAGCTTGAGTTACTGAAGGAAGCTGGGATTTCCTATGGAGTCTTGACAATGCACTGCATCTTTCTAGCCAGACCCTGCTGGCACACAGACCAGTTCTCCTTCACGCCCTGGAACTACTTCCATACTCTTTTCCAGGGTGCACCACAGACCAACTTGCTATGGCACATAGTCCTTCCTGCCAGAGGGCCAGGAAACAGAAATGGGGGCTTGGGATCCTCATCTCTGAAAGCAAAAGGGCATTCCAGATGCCAATCAACTTTGTATTTTTCTGCCTCATGGCTTGTAAATTTGGATCTGATCCTACATCTCACTAAGGAGTTTAATGAGACAGAAGAACAACACTGCTGGCTGAGGATCCCTTATTCTTAGATTCCACTGGTCAGGTTTTTGCTGCGTATGTATGTGTGTATCTGTTAATCAAATTCCAGCTACTGTACATTTGATTATAGGTAAAAATCGAACCTATTGTTGCAATAACTATTCCTAGCTTCAGGTCTTAAAAATATATCAAACCTTTTCATTCAGAGCTGTGCTTACAGCACACCCCTTCCCCTGATACCACCTCTGAGTAGGTTTGTTGTAAACAGAACTGTTGTCTGTACCAGTGCCATGCTGCTGTGTTTGGAGATTAAACAAATGAGTGTAACAGACCTCATCCATGATATACTGGCTGATGAAGTCACTGACAGTCATGAGCTGCTGAGACCATTCCTCATCTGTATACCGAGCACCCAACTCCACAGGGACTGTGCGGCAGCCTGCGACTTGACAGAAATAGTCCACACTGAAATAAAGAAAGTTCCATTACCTTCTATCCTGCTCTTACTAATTTTGAATGTAAGGCAATCAATCCAAATCAATCTTGTTGGGTAATAAAATTCTACTACCCTGCTTTTCTCCTGTCTAAACCAAACCAGCCAGAAGAAAAAGGCAGAATAAAAGAATGCAAGCAACAAGGAAATCAGCAGGCAGGTTTGTGTGTACATGACCCCACAACTGTCTGTTTTGTTTTGGTTTAAAAGGTGTTTGCCTCAGTTGTTTCACTCCAAACTACGAAGATTTAAGCTGTTACTGTCTCTTGGCAAGGGATGGCTTTCATAGATGGCCAATCTTTTTGCTGCCTGCTGCCACATTTGATAACATGTTGTATCTTTTACTCAGTAATATTAGATCAACTCTCTGTCAGTGTCTATACAGGTGCCAATAATACCCATTCCAATTGTAGCCAGAGGGATTAGTTTGATGGGTGAAATACATCTCTCCATGGACGACAGTACCAATTAAACTGAGAAGCTAATCTTGCGAGTGATTTTTTCCCTTTTCTGGGGAATCATGACCTTCACCTCACAAATACTTGATGGTCAGTATTAGAAATGTGGGCACCATTGTGTACAGTAACCAGGCAGCACAATGCTGTTACTCAGTCCTGCACAGTGGTGTCTGACTGAAACTCAACACTCAAACACAACACTGAACAAACATCAGTGCTTGGACTTAAGAATGAAAAGTCAACCATGCTTACTCTTGGCTCTGAAATTCACTTTCCATTGCAGTAATTATCGGCAAGCTCCAAGAGGTAAAAACCATTGATATGTGTGCTTGACACAGATCCAGGGAGCTGTGAACAGCTCACTGGCACTTCACAATGTGCACTTCTCATGAGATCCCAGGTGTTGCCATTGGGCTCCTGGGACGGCTGAAGGCTGGGCAGAGGGTAGCCTTCCCCCATGAGGAGCCAGAGACTGGTCAAAGAGTCACCTTTGTCCCCGAAACAGCCCAGCATCTGCCTTGAATGCTATGAAGAGCTTCTCTCATCTATGAAGCAACTTCCACAGAGCAGTAGGACAGTGCTGCTAGCAAAATGCACTGCCCACGGTATCCATTGCCTGGGAAGGCCTGCGGCTCTATCGAACATCAAGACATCCCACACAAGGAACGATCGTGCCTTCACTTGGACAGGGAAGGAACTTACTTCTCACCTCCACTTCCTCATACACGGCCAGTGATCCATGACGCCCTCCAGGACCACGGGCCGCTGGGGAACGAGGTAGTTGTCTCTGAAGTGCTCCAGCGAAGGGCAGCGAAGGCGCGGGATCAGCTCCTCACGCTGCACGGCGCAGGGCGGCGGCGGCTCGGGCCGGACGCTCTGCAACGGACGCTCCCCCTCAGCAGCCGGCGCAGGGAGGCCGGGCCGCCGGGGGAGGGGGCGAGGGGGGCGCGGGCGCTACCTGGGCGCGGGCTCCGTCGCGCGGCGCGGCGCGGGGCAGGTGCGGCTGCAGCGCGCGCACCAGGCGCGCCAGGACGTTGTCCAGGACGGAGGCGCCCATGAGCAGCCCCAGGTCGCAGAGCCGCACGGCGCGCGAGAGCGGGCGGCCCGCGGCCACCTCGGCCAGCGCCCCGAAGAGGCAGCCGTAGGCGTAGACCTGGCGCCAGCCCTTGCCGACCTCCCTCCATGGCCCCGCGTTCAGCTTCTCCCAGGAGTAGTCACGCAGGACGTCGCTGAGGCGCTCCAGCGCCGCCGCCGTTGCCGCCCCGGGCCGGCCCGCCGCGCCGTAGAGCAGCGAGCGGGCCCGCCGCAGCAGCGGCAGGACGCAGTCCTCCACCTCGCCGCTCAACGCCAAGGTCAGCCCCTCCTCGGCGCGGGGCAGCAGCGCCCGCACCTCGGCCCACAGCGCGGGGCCGTCGCTCGCGCCCTCCGCGCTGCCGGTCGCCGCCATGGCCGCGCCTGCGCCGACGTCCGCGAGGCGGCGCTGTCGGGCCGGGCCGAGCTGGGGCTGGGGCTGAGGCGGGGCCCGGGGCTGAGGCGGGGCCGGACGAGGCTGAGGCGGGGCCGGACGAGGCTGAGGCGGCGCCCGGAGGCCAGTCGGGCTGCTCGCGCCGGGATCGGAGCTTCTGTCGTACCGCCGAAGCTCGGTCTCGTCGTTCTTTACCTGTGCACTTGACCAGCGAGTCAGCTGGAATTGCGTGACTGTGATCGGCGCTGCTTTCGCAGTAAACGGGAGCTCATAAGACGCGGTGAATGTCACGGTCTCTTCTCCGGCCGTTCAACGAGGGCCGGCGTGAGGAGGGGCTGCCTGCGCTGTGGAAGCCTCTGAGTCCCGGTCGCGGGACAGCGGAGCGCAGGCGGTGAGTGCTGGGGGAAAGGGAGATGCGCTCTTCCCAGCTGACCTATTGTGCTGCAAAGAAACGTCTCTGCCCGGCCCCCTCGAGGAGCTCGAGCGGAGCCCAGCGCGGCTCTGAGCCCGTGTCCTCCCGCTGGCTCAGCTGCTCGGTGTTAATCTGCACATAGGACGTGCTTTCTGCATGGGATATGCACGAAAGTCTTCTTTCTAACGCGCTGGGCACGGCATCACTGAGCCCCAACTTGCTTTGATAATGTGCCCTGAACTTAATATTAAATATTAAGTTCTCAGGACTTAATACTTGACTGCAAAGGCAAAATAATATTTTACTTAAAATTCAGCAACTAAAGAATGTTTTAACGGGGTGAACGAAACTAAACACCATAAGAAGAAATGAGGGGTTTTTAGCTCCTAGTTAGGGTTGAAATCTTCAGATTTGAGACAAATCCTAATTTACAGAAAAAGTTAAAAATCATCGTTTTTTGTACTCAGACACTCACTCTTCTTTGTTCCATGCTCAGTCACTAGTGCTGTCCAAAAAGGAAAAAAAAGTTGATGTGAATCCTTCTGTTGTTGCTGGTGGTGGCTCTCCCCTGCCCCCCAGCTGTCTCCTCGAAATGATCACTTCTGCTTTCACACTTCTCACACTTCAAAGTTGTGCATTGCTTATCATGCTGGCCTGTCTATTGCCTGTCTTCTGACTGCCTTTCTCTTAACACCTTAAATTCCTTCTCTGACAGTGTTATTTTAGCACCTTCATTCACTATTTTCTACTTAACTGCTAAATGTCAATATATGCTGGTGTAGGAGAAAGTATTTGTGTCAAGGAGGTTTTCTTGTTAGACCCTTTGTTCATTATTTGCAATTTAGGATGATAGCAACCGTTGTTAGTCTTGTGTTTGTGGACTGTCCACTTTTTATAACCATTTACATTAACCTCTATTTGCATTTAGGTTGGTTAATACAATTCTCCTAAATAATAGTTTTTGTAGCTTAAATAGGAGTAATATTTTCATGAGTTTCACTTTGAAGATTAGGATTTCCTTTCTGGAATTTCAAACAACACCAAGGTCCGAACAAGTAATCTCCAGCACAGCAGTACAGCATTGAGGCCAGGGTGAGCCTTGTCAGTTTCACTTCAGGTGATTTTAGTTTTTGAGTATTCAAGGAGGCTCAGTGTTCCTTCCAGTACACACTGGAAGACAGTTATTTCTAGTCAGTTTTGGTGCAATAGTTTCAATTCTGATACAGCATCAATAGTCTTGAATCACAGAATCAACTAGGTTGGAAAAGATATTTTGAGATCATCAGGTTGAAGCTAAGACCTAACACCGCCTTGTCACCCAGACCATGGCACTGAGTACCATTTCCAGACTTATCTTAAACACCTCCAGGGATGGGCGCCTCGGTGGGCAGCCGATTCCAATGCCCAGTCACTCCTTCTGTGAGGAACTTCCTCCTAATATCCAGCCTAATACTTGCCTAGTGCATCTTAAGACTGTGTCCTCTTGTCCTGTCAGTGGTTGCCTGGAAGAAGAGACCAACCCCACCTGGCTACAAACTCCTTTCAGGAAGCTGTTGTTGCAGTTAAAGGGGCTGTATATCTGCTGAGCTAATAAAGCTCAGGTCTTAGGGTGTGTACTGAGTCTTGTGTGTTCGGCCTCTAACCTTGGAGGAAAATCCACGAAATGCTCATAATATCATGCTGCATCTTAACAACTTGGTTGAAATTATCTTCGCTGGGGGGAAAAAACCCAAAAACCCAACAGATTTGCAAATGCCGAATTGGGAAGGTTAGTCTCTCAGAGCAGTTAACCTTGCAATAATGCATGCTAGCTTTGAAATGCCTGTAAAGCTACTGCAGATGTTTTGTATAAGCTGGCTGACCAAGGAAGTGGATGACTTCAGTGCTAGACATTTCCATCTTAGTCAAGAAGAGAGAATTTAATTCCTGCTGCCAAAGAACAAAGATTACTGTCATGTGTCTAACCTGCAGAAACTGATGGGAAAAAGAGTTCCATGGATTATGCCACCATCACTGAAACTTGATTTTGTTAGAAGTAAATTTTTTAAAGATTGTGGAAAGCAGACTGCCTAACCTTGTAGAAAGATGTCCCTTAAAGCATAGAAGAAAACTTGGTACCAAGATTTCCTCTGCTGCTTCCTGGGTTATAGTCTGTGCTTTTTGTTCTCTTTATATTCTGTGTATTTTTAAATATGCTCCAGCCACCTCTTTTTCTCCTAGCATGGACTTTCAGAAAGAAATTATCTATTTAAAAAAAACCAAACAAACAGGCACACAATTAAGGGAGATAATGCCATCTGTATACAGATAAAACCATCTGTATTTTGCTCTTCTGTTTACAGTCATATATTCCACAACCCACAATTGATGTTACCTTGTCTGCCACTGGTGAAAAAATAATTATTTACACCAAGTGTAAAAAAAATACACTCTGTATCTTTTCTTGCATTTGTCTTAATTGACAAGAGAATTGGCCAAAGATTATTTGGCCTGTCCAGAATTTAATTTTTTTAAAAAAATTATTTATAGGAATATTCTCCTTCATAGCACTCTTTCCTCATTTGCTAATTTGAGTTAATGAACAAAGTCCTGTGATTGTTTTTGGATTTTATTAAAGTTACATCAAGACACATGCTCAGTGGTTCACCACTGAAGTCCAAAATAGGACGTTTGTATTAAGTGGATCAATTTTTAAAATGACAGCATCTGCTTGCCTGTACATATTTATTTATGATTCTTCCTTAGGTGAATGTAGCAGAAGTCTGGTGAGGAATAGCCAGCTGTTGGAATTAGCAGATAGAGAAAGCAGTTATTTGTTCTGTGAAGGAGTGTGAAAGCTGAGGCCAGGAGTAATAAAAACTAAATAGATGCCCCAAATATCTAACACAAGTCAAGACGTGTAAATTGCTTGCAGTGCTGAATGGTGAAGTCATCTCAGATGAGTTACCTCATCTGGAGTTCTTGTTAAATATGAAACCTTCTTCAGTGCAACATCACGTCTAGCAACCCAGAGCAGAACAAATAACACTGAAGATTTTCTTTCCCAGGACTTGGGGCTGCTGCTCAGCTCCTCAGGAATGCCACGTCCCTTTTGGCACCTGGTACTTTGGAATTTATACTCTCCTTAAAGGGAGGATGGCAAGAAGATGGAGCCAGGCTCTTCTCAGTGATGCCCAGCAATAGGAAAAGAGGCAAAGCACTGGTGGGAAGTTTCACCTGACCCTGAGGAAGAACTTCACTGTGTGGGTGAGATGCACTGAACAGATTGCCCGGAGGGGGTGTGGAAAGTCCCTCATAGGAGATATTCCAGAATGTACTGGACATGATCCTGTGTCAAGTGCTCTGGGATGACCCTGCTTGAGCAGGGAGATTGGGCCAGATGACCTACCTGTGGTCCTTTCCAACCTGAACCATTCTGTAATTCTGTACCAGGGAAGGTGATCTGTTCCCTCGTTTCCAGGGCTTTTGGAATGCCTGGGCATTGCCTTCACTGGCCATCACAGCAGGTAAGTGCCTGCCAATCTTGGCAGTGTCCAGGAGCAGGGATGAAGAGGGGACAGGCTGATGCTGCTGCTGCCCTACCACCAGTGCTTAGGCTGTTTTTGCTTCCAGGAGTGGTTGACTGGTACCTTCCATGAGCAGTACACACAATATACTCACTTAACATCACCCCTGTGCCTCCCCACCCATGCAAAAAAAAGGTAAAAATAAGTGAAAATGGAACCTGAGATGCCCTCTGGCACTTAAATGGGAATATAAATTGATAACTGCCATAAAAGCCATAGTTGGCTCTTATTTTCCTTTACAGGAAATGATTGTCTCCTCTTCTGCAAAAAAAATATTGTAAACACATAAGACTAAAGATTTTGAGTGTCTTACCAGATTGCTTTTTCTGTTCCTCCAAACAGGAGATGAATGATTCTGATTAAAATATGTATAGAATTAATTATTAAACATAATTTTTCTCAGATGAGCAAGGTCTTCCTGATTGAGAGTAACACAGCCATGTATTTTCATGGTATCTTGGAGCCGAGTGTAGTTGTGCAGTGACAGTGTAATGACGGATATATCTTTATCAACCTGTTCCCTGAACTGTTTTTATCACTGCCATCTGCTTGGCCGAGTGGCAGCTGCCAGGTCTCACAAATAGTGCTGTCATGTACTTTCATGTAGAACAACATATTGTTGTAATTTCCCTGATATTACTACATGAAATAACTTTAGGTGAGAGAAGGTGACATTTTGCATGGCACTTTGAAATGCATCTCATTGCTTTGGGTATGGGACACACAGTGTTCTTTCTGGGGCAAGCTATATCAGCACACCCAGTTCTACTTTCAGAAATCACTGGGAAACATTTTACAAAAACATTACGTAATATCCATCTGGGACATGTGTCTGTGCTGAGATGCAACTGAGACAGTATTGCTTACACGTGTAGCCTTAGTTACCTTTGCTGGATGGAAATTATGTAAGTTAGACTATTTTAAAGTTCTTTTTCCTTATATCAACTTGAATCCCCTTCATGTATGCAAATACGTTCAGACAGCTCCTTTAACATTAAAGAAAACATAAAATCTTTACAACTGTAATGAACGAGTGTTTTAAGGTTGCTTAAAGAATCACCAGTGAAGGTATCAGCAAAAGTATGGTTGATATAAAAGTGGAAGCATAAAAAATTTGTTTGCAAGGTTAACTCTACTACTTCGTTTAAGAACTAGAAAAACCAAACTAAAGTCTAAAATCAGTCTAAACCCAGAATTAACTCAAATGTTATCTGTGTGAAGGCTGGGGAATGGAGGGGAAAAAGGGTGAGGGTAGAAATGATAAGGATAAAAAGGGATAAAGAAGACCCTCCTGCTGAGTCCCAAGGTTCAGAATGGACGTCTCTGCTGAACTGAGCTGGGGTGTGACCAACAGTTTAGGCCCAAAGGTTTTACAGCTCTTATATTTAGCAACACTTAATTGACAGCTCAAGTTGAACAATTTAACAAATGATTAATTTAGCATTTACTATAGGGCAACAGTAACTACCAGGCCTAATTTACTTAAAAATCTAAACTTAAGAATTTAAGAGAGCAGCATTTATAGTACAATTCAAATAGTGTATTCACATTTGCATGCACAGAGACATAAACACTATTTACAAAAATGTGAAAAATTCCTTTCAAATTCAGTGAAGGATTCACACTGGATGCCTTTGCATCTTCTCAACAGGCAAAGGGTTGAGCCTCAAGGAGTGGAGGCATCAACCCAGCATCTATCTTCTCATTCAGCAGTGGTTGTCTGGGTACAGCAAATGAGAATTCACTGTCTCTGAGTGGTCCCAGTCAAAAGGAAGTCACTGGTCACAGCCTTCTGCAGTCCAGGAGAGTTCAAAGGGTCTCATTCAGGACCATTGTTTATAGGGTCTCAAGAGAGTGGGTTTCAGTCACAGTAATTTTTCATCCTGGCTGCAATTCGCTTTGGTAACTTCCTTTGAAATTTCGGTAACAAAAATGTTGCTCCACTTAGGTTGTTATTCAGGCTAGAAAAATGAGTTTCCAAGGCTGTTTGTTAAAAACAGGAGCTGATTAGACAGCACCACTTCCTGGGAACAGACACTGTTTCTGAGAAGCTCAAGAGGAGCTTGGCGCAGGTGCTGTTTGTCAAGGCCGAAGCCAAGCCAGCATTTCTTGGATCATACTGCGACCCAAGAAGGAATGGAGCAGATGCACTACCACAAGAACAAACCTTTAAAACAATCTTTATATCTGCAGGTGCAAAGAAAACTGAATTGGGATATTTCTTATTGCTAATGAGCATTAATGAGAAACAGCCTTTCTCATGAGGCAGAAAACCCTGTTGTGATGAAGAAGGTAGAATATGTATTCTTGATTTTTCTATCATTTTCTTGTTCAAGTGCCATAGGATGTCAACTGCCGAACAGCTGATTGGCAGCCTGAAGGTCTGGGGCACAGAGACAGCTGGCTTGTAGTCAGCCTGTTTGGAACAGTGCTGCAGGTACTAGACTTCCTGACAGGTGTGTGGAAGGAAGTGAGGGCATGGGTCCTTTATGTCTTTCTGTTTTATCCGAATGGATGTGTAGCTTTGGCACTTCATTGCTAGTGAGGCAGAGGCCATTGGAATTGCGAACAGTGTTCTCCCAGTGGCAAACATAGGGCCAGGCCAGAGGAAAGTCTCTTGGCATTTAGGTGGTGATGTACACTCTGGAAATGTAAGGCTTACCTGTCGTTCCAATAGTGCATTTCAAGAGGCAGGCTCCTGCCATTGTACTGATCTTGCGCTCACACAAGATTCCCTTTTTCTGCTAAGGGCTGGGACGTGTAATTTTCATCAGCCACACTTTATATACATTTATGTACATTAAGAGGAAGAATATTTATACATATATATAAACATTTTTGCCTTCCTCCCAGGATTTAAAAATCTCATTTGAAACTGTTTGATTCATCCCCTGAACTAGAGCTATAAATGCTGCATGAATTTGTTTTGTGCTCTAAGTATACTTGTCTGTGTTCCTAAATCACATTCTTATTAATGAGCACAGTGGTTGCGCACCACAATTGTTGGTTGTATTTTGTTTCTGTGGATGCTTTTGAAAGATATTTTAAAGTCTTTGTTGGAGTTTGCATGTGCTTCAAAAATTAAATTTAGTCTGTGATTTTATTACACTTTTAATTTAATTTATCTTAACTGGTGCTTTCAAGCTGTGAACCAGCTGTTGACTTTGAAAAAAACATTGTTCAATTTGAAAGGAGCATTTTAAAGCTTAATGTAATGGCTGTAAGTAATCACTACAGCAATTATATTCTCTGGTGTTGTGCGTCACTATAGCAATATTGGAGGCTGTAAGAAAATGCAGGAAAGAAACCCAACAGGTTCGTATGTCTCAGTTTTGTCTGCAATGTCCAGCATCTGTCTGTTCTGTGTAGCTTGGTGTCCCTGCTTGAATTGTGTTAGAAAATAAGAAGCTTCACTTTGTTGTGGCTCCATGTTTGCCCAGCAGCAATCCGGGGCTCTTGGCTGTGCTCTCCTTGGACTGGAGACAGGTTTTGATTTTTCCCATGCGGGCAGATGGTAGATATGCTGCTCTTCTTGCCTCCTCCTGACTCATTCCAAGATATTGTGTAGAATTTTGGGGTTGATTTTTCTTGAGCAGCTGTGTACCCACCTTGCCTGATACTTGTGATAGCAAAGCTTTTCACAAAGCATACAGAGAGTGTGGCCAGAATGGGAGGCCTTGGTGTCCTGTAAGGTCAGGCCATGCTCCCAGTGTGCTCTGGAAAGCATGGTAAGGAGAATTAATAGAAATGGGTGTATTTTCATGCACATTCTGAGAAGGAACAGCCTCCATTTATTTGTGAGTAACTCTCCAGTTCAGAGAGGCTAGGGTTTTTGTGGAAGAGAATTTTCTGGATCACTGCAGTGAGGATAAGGGAAGAAGCATCCCTTCATGTTGTAATAGTCTATGAAAATGTTGTGCAGCTTCAGCTTCCTCTGCCCTGGAGATTCTCTCCATCATGATTTTTAAAGGAATATAATGCACATCACTGTGGAAATAGACTTATGTTTTCCAACGAGTCACCCAGGCATGCTTTACACGCAGCTTGCATTTGAGAACCATGGACAACGCTATTGCTCCAAAAAGTCAGTGTAGGGTCTCTGCTTTTCACAGAATCCCAGAATGGCTGGGCTTGGAAGGGGCCTCTGCAGATCATCTAGTCCAAACCACCTAAAGCAGGCCCACCTAGAGCAGGTATTTTTGCCAGTGTGTGTTGTGGAGCAGGTTCACCTGCCTAGCTACCATCACTTCCTGTTAACAGTTCTGTGAAGTAACAGTGCAGGTGGGAAAAACCCCGTAGGAAGCTTAGATTCAGCAGTATAATAAACCTTCCCTAAATTTAATTTATTGCAAGATCCTTCAGAATACGTATCTAATGACAGCAACATCTGAGCTGATACAGTATTGTGAGAATTAAAGGAAGGACAAATGTGCAGGGAGAAGGGGGCATTGTGAACTTTGGATGAACTGGAGACTGGACTTGCTACTGAGGCATAATTACAACTATTTGGTTGCCATGGCTTTTAAGAAAGAATAGAATATGCATCTGGAAATGGGTTTTGTGATGGCACTTGTCGTAGATTGTATTAGTAATACGACTGGGGTGATCCTCTGCTAAAGGTAGCTGTGCCTTGGCATGGGAACACCCTGCTGGAATGTATGTTGCTGTAAAATGAAAAAATGAGATTTTCACAAGAATGAAGGCACAACTCTCTGTGTTTGCAGTGTGCATTTGTGGGACATTCTCAGCAAAAGGAGTTTCTGTGTAGTTTCCCATTTATCCACCTGTGTGTGGTGCAGAGCAAAACAAAAGCTACAGATCCAAGCATGTTTCAGAAATCAGGCATGTCCCTTCTGGACACATGTGGCAGAAGCTGGGATGGTGATCACAGAGGTCACAAAGGGACAGAGACAGAATCCTCATTGTGACAAAGCCAATATCACATGTGAATTACACTATATCTTGTACGTGCATGTGTGTGTATAAATGAGACACTTAAAGGAAGTAACTGCTAGGATGGAGACAGACATGAAACAGTGTGTTCTGGAAAGTTAAAAGCTTAGCCATTGTACCAAGGTATTTCTTAATGTAGCAGAATGAAATTCCTTTGGGTGCAGCAAATGAGACACATAAAGTGTAATGCCCTGTGAAATCACAAAGAGCCACTTTCAACAGATGGAAAAAGCAACTTTAATACAAAACCAAAAATTGATAGACTCTGATAATCCTAGTACCAGCTTACACTTTACAGTATCCATTACTGGCTGTGAAATGTATTTTGGTAGTTAAATGCACTTGCTAGTTTGTCACTATATAGAATTTAAAAATTTTAATTTTATGTTCTGCTCTTTTCTTCACTATGAGAAACTAAAAATCTCTGTGACAAATGGCTTCCAAGTCACACATGCTGTTTGACTTTCCTGTCTGCTGCACCAGTGTGGCTGTTCTTAGTGTGGAACTGAAGCCCTGGGCTTGAAGCTGGTTTTAGGAGTCCCTGTGGTAGGGATGTAAGGAGGCTCTTTTGTCTCCTTTTGTGTTTCCTGAGTGCCTGTTTGTCCTAAAGAAAGGCTTATTCTCAGTCCTTGAGCTTCAGCTGAAGACGAGCATGTTTAGTGCTGTAGACAAGACCCTTCCTTTTGAGAAGCTCTTTAACTTTTACTAAAATGAAATTTATGGTGTGCCTGTTTATGCTAAGCAGCCCATCATTCCCTGTGCAGGCTGTGCTCGGCTCCTGAGGAGGGCAGCATGGGTTAGCTGATGCTCCTCGCCTGGAATTCTGCTTTACATTCCAGCCATGTTTGAGGCAGAGCTAGTGAAACGTAAAACAGCATTGAAGGAATTGGTAGTAACACTCTTGGCTCTGTGATGACATGCCCGGGCTGAGCAGAGTGATCCCCACTCCTGTTCTTACAGGAGAAATTGCCTCTTGGTAGTGGTTGTGCTGCCTGCTGCAGACTGACAGCAGTGTCTGGTACTGGGGGATCTGCCTGCAGGCTGGTCCCACACTGCTCCCCAGGGGAGAGTGCAGACACAGAAAAGCAGGTATGTAAAATCCCAGTGCTTCTCTCCCTTTGAAAGACTGACCCTGCATATTGGAAGGACTTTGTGACTCAGTGTTGTGGACAGGTTGTTACTACCTGTTGAACACTGATGCTGAACTCAGCCTCAGTTCTGTGGTATATTTACAAAATAAGAATATGAAAAACAGATCCCCTATACCAAGGAACTTGCAAGGTGGTGGGGTATGATATATGTATTTCACTAAGAGGAAGACACTGGGAGACCTAAGGGAGGGATTCCTTAGGTTGAAGTCTGGGCACTTCAGTGCCTATCTTACAGGTGATGAATGAACAGCTTTTTCCTTGAAGCAGAAACAAGGATGGTCTAAAGCACACAAGAAGCCTGGAAAATCATGTGGAAATACTTGTGACATGTACATTAATACTAGATGAACTAATAAGGATTAATGTTAGCAGGAATAATGCCACTGGATATCACAATGATTAGACTATTATAATAATGAGTTTTCCAGAGAGGATGATGACAGGTGATTTATATACTGTACAGATATTTCTTCTGTGTATCCAGATGATAAGCAACTCTGGCACTTTACTGCAAGAATTTGGGACTGCTCCTTATAGCTGAATTTCTCCACTCTTCTGAATAGTTGGTTGGCAAAAAAGATCCCAGACAGGAAGGGAGGGAGGTGCTGAGTAGACAAAAAGGGTGCTAGTGTCTCATTCTTTGCCTAGTTGGGGAGAGCTGTTGTGAACCTAGCCCTGAGATATTTTGGGGCCTCTTTGAGAAAAAAGAGGAGAAATCTGTCTGGAGGCAGGATGCAGCGACAGTTTTACAAGCACCACTCCGGTGCAATAATGTGATAAAGGTCTGACTGCTATTCTATCACACACTCTACCTTTCTGCTTGGTAGGAATCAGCTGCTGTTTTCTGCTCTGGTATTCAGAAGAAATATATCCAGTTGGATATAAACTTCTGTTGCTATAGACAGTTTCACATAGTGTATATGTGTATGGTCTTTGCCTACAGCATGCTGTGGTCTAACAGAGCTAGTAGTCACAGAGCGTGTAACAGTGATTGAGCAGCAAAATGAGAAACCTCAGATAGTAAGAAAAGGTAGTTGCAATTTTCCATGCATGGCATTCCATCCTTCATTGTGTCTGTGACTGTGCTGTACACTGGCTGTAGTTGCTGCTGTCTAGCAGGGTGACAGCATTAGCTTAGTGTCAGCTGCTGTGTAAGCCAGACTGTGCTGCAGGATGATCCCAGGTATCCCTGAGCACAGCCAAGCTCAGCAGCTCCAGCCTTCCACCTTTCAGAAGCAAACAAATCTTGTCCTGTGTGCTCCAGGCAGACTATTTCCAGTGCGTTCAGACCCATGTGACTTTTTAGACAGAAGATATTTGTCTACTTTCTGTCATTATTTTCTAGTAAGTTTTTCCACAGTTACAGCATTATGCTAAGGCAATTAAAGGAAATATTGATTTCATTCTGATACAGAAGCTTTGAAAATTTATTAACCATTAACATTCATGTACAATCAAAACATAATGTTTTTCCTATTAGTCAGATGTTCAGAGTTGTTAATTTGACTTTCCAGAAACAGTTGCCAGTAGCATAAATGGACCATTAACTAGATACATTAATGCAGTTTGTTTCAGTGTAATTAGGGACCTGTAAGGTACATTTTAGCAAGTTGAAAGTGTTAATACAGGCACACACATTTTCTGCCCTCATTGAAAATATTCTAGACAATATCCCAATTAACAATCTATTCAGATCCAGATTTCATAAAAAGGCAGGAGAGAGCTCTGAGGCACTTCCAGGTGTTCTGCTTAGTCAGGTTTGGAAACCATGGTTTGAATGAATATTGGTCTCCAGAATGCCAATGACACAGGGCACAGATAAAATTACTCAGAGGCCTAGGTGCAGGAGGTGCTGAAACATGCCATGTGCCTGAATTCAGGGTCAAACTTCAAAAACAGATTGTCAGAATATGTCATCTGGAGACCCTCATTCTCAATTTCCCAGAGCTGTTCTCAGTGCAGAGGCCAGCACACACATTGCATCGCCTTCTGCTCTCAGAGCCCTTGCACTCACAGTCAGTGCCTCACTGGAACTTGTGGAATGTCACCTTACAAGCTTTCAGATGTTTACCAACAGGGAATTTTCTGTCTTGGTGTGGATTGATTGCCTTTCTTTTCTGTTAGCTGTAGACTTACAATGAGATGTTCATATTTTAAATATGGTGCAATGACATCAATAGTAATAATTATTGCATGCATCAAAGCTTTGGAGATTAGCCATGGATCATGCACCTAAATGGCAAATGGTTATAATAGCTCTGTACATGAAACATCAAAGTCTGAGGAAATGTTGCTCTGTTATAAAAAATACATCAGAATGATCATTGCACTCCAAGCAAAGTGCAGAACTGTAAACGTGCATGGAACAAATGCAACACATTTCATACCCATCTGAGTGTTTCAAGTGTGGGAAAAATTGATTCCACAGCTCCAATTGCCAATCCACATCAAGCGACGACTGTATTGAAAGTATGAGATTTCGCACAATATTAGGCTTAAGTTGACTCCTCCTTTTGAAAATGTATTTGTAATTAGGGCCTAGAAGAGCAAGAAGCAATATTTGGGGTTTTAATTTTTTATATGCTCCCTGGCAGAGAGAGAAGTGGCTGAGATTGCATAAAATTCTTAGACCCATGATGTTTCAAGTATCCTTTTGCTGAATCAAAATGGCTCTCTTGTAGACTAAAGGAACTGTACTGTATTTTTCTTTGTTAGGAGAAAAGTATTCCAAGCAGAGTGAAGCATGGGCTCTCTCTGCTGAGCCTAGGGACAGCTGCTGAAATAAAAAAATGCAGAACAGTCACTAGAAAAACAGAACCTCTGAACTCAGCAACTGAAATTCCCAATTATAGACATGCTGCTGTTTCTCCTGCCTCATCACAGCTGTTTTGCTTGATCACTCCCCCAGCCCCAATGGGATGAACAGTGTGAGGATGTGATGCTCACACAGCCAAATCAAAGGCCCAGTGAAGCCTGTGCCTCAGCCATGAGTCTGGAGGAAATTAGAGACCTTCATTAAAGTTTCAGAAAAATCTAACTGGTATGAGGACAGCATTCAAAACTGTTTTTGGGGCAAAACAAATATTGTTTTAACTCTGTTAATAATTTATGTGTTGCCAGCAGAGATCCTCCTAGCATTAAGGGAATTGAAAATTAAAGGCATAGAGACACTACTTTAAGAAAACATGTTGATAAATAATTAATATGGCATAGACCTACTGGAATCTGAAGAGTAGGTTTCAGCTTGTCTTGTCAAACCTATGCTTTCTAATACCACAGTTTCTTCCAGAATGAGAGTATGGTCATTTTTGGTTTATATCGACAAAAGCTCCAGTTGTTTTTAGGCTCAGCTGGAATAATTCACTGGCTTCTGTCAGTATCATGTCCCAAGCCCTTGGGATCCTAAGCAGAATATACCCAAAGATTGTGGCTTTCTTAAATCAAGATGGATCAAAGATTGCCGATTACTTGGAAAACAGAACATACTATGCCTTTTTCAGGGAAGCTACTGTTTGTCAGGGTCAGGCTGGATCAGAATAAAAAACACTGGTGGAAGAAGAAGCTCTGGCAATCCCTGTTTAGCGATGTAATTTACAAGTAACTGGGCGAGGTGCCTTGGGATACGTAATCCCCAGGAACAGCTACTGCTTTAGTTTGTGATCTCTGGAGAGATGCATTTTCAATAGTGAGGCAAATCTTGGGGACCACTCTGAAAAATCCATGGCTGGCACTTCCCCGTAGCATTCTACCTGATGGGGATCTTATGGATGAGAAATAGTGCAGCTCAGCATTCACACAATACAGGCTCATCATTATGACCAAAGAAAGGATGGACAAGGAATGTGCTAAGGGAAGTAAATATGGAATTTCTTCATTTGTCTCCAAAGCAGTTCTAGCACTGCTGTGAGCAGAGCCTGCCAAGCAGCATTCTGTGACATCACTGAAGGGTTCAGCTGGTGCACAGTTCTTGACGGGAAGAGACACTGTCATTTCAAAACAGTATACTGAGCACCATATTAACTAACAGAGCTGCTGCCATCCCTGAAGGTCTGTGTCTTGCTGAAGGGCCTGTGAGCTCTTTAAACTCCCAATTTATTTGGCTCCACTCCTATCTTTTAGGATCGGTATAATAAATCAGATAATAAGTCAAGCATAATTTCTGGCAGTCTTTCGAATTTAAAAAGCTGCATAAGAGTATCCCTAGAACTATAGTTATCCTTTCATTCATTTAAATAAAGCAAAAGTGAATGCTGCTTCTTCATTAGATGATCTTTAGTTCAGTACTTTAATGCAAAAGATTTGTTGATATTGATGGAATTCCTAAACACTTTTTTTTTACTACAGCAAAGTTAATAATTAAGGAGAAGAGAGACTATCCATGTAGGCTGTTGTAAAAATAATTCCTGCCTTAGTTCAAAGGAAAACTCCCATGTAAATTGAGAATGTAAAGGTTACTGACTTGAAGTATGAAGGAGAGTTTTTTCCATTCTGAATAAAGTAAATGCAGTAGTGAGGTCCTGGTGAGTGCAGACTATGCAGACTGCAGCTGAGGGTGTTCTGGCTCAGGTGGGTGCCCCTTTTGCTGTCCCTGGTGCCTCAATGGCATCCATGGCGCCTGTCCCACAGCCAGCCAGAGCTCGCCTTCCTGCTTGCTGCCGTGGCTGCCGGCAGCACTCAGGCCTTTGTTGAAACTGCAGTGCAAAGCTCATGGACTTGCAGTCCTGGGAAGGTTGGGCCTGACATGCCAGAGGAAGAGCTGTGGAAAATTGCCTCTTGCCCGCAGTGATTCCCCCAAAGGAGAATCCCTTGGTCTCAGTATGGTTCCTTCCTCTGACTGCGGCTGGTGGCAGTGGGTGGGGTGGGTGTGAGCCTTGTGCAGGAGCTGCTCCTGGGCAGCCCCAAGAGCCCCTCATTGTGGGGGCCATGAAGGCCAGAGCTGGTATCCTGCAGGGAGTGGCCCCCTGCAAGGCTACCTCTTCCCTCAGTTGGTCTTCCTGTCCCACTGTTGCCGCTGCAGCTGCTCATCCTTCTTCAGCATGTCCTTGCTTGTGGCTCTCTGTCTGTCTGCTGCCACAGATGCCCTGCTCTGCCCTGCCTTTCTCCCACTGTCCCTGCCCTGCCCACTGCCTGCCCCAACTGCCACCGTTGCCTCTCCTGATGTAGGGACACCATCTCCCAGTCCTGCTGCTGACTGGTGGGATCAGCATGCCCGCCAGACAGCCCTATTGTTAGTTAAAGATGCTGACTCTGGGAGCTCCATGCCCATTAGGCAAAGCTGAGAATCTGCCTGATTTAACAAGGCAAGGAAGCAAGCCAGTCAGTTATCTTGATCTGAAGCATATTCTAGAAGTGATTAGCTGCCTAAACTTACTCTATAATTATCTGTGCTGAGTGGTTTCTGCACATCATTGCCCATTTTTCTGAGTGTTTTTATCTAAGTTGATAATGGAAAATGAATAAAGTTTTAGTTCCACTCTGATTTTGACACTTGTGCCAGAAAATATCTGAAGATGAATATTTTTGTTTTCACAATAGTTAGATTAATATTTAATTTGTTGGCATCCAGCAAGCTGATTAGTTTTCCTCTAATATGACTCCACTTTGTAATTACAGGAACCAGCTTCTCATGGGGAGGAGGGTGCCTGGGGCAAGAGGCTCAGAGACTATCCTGACATCGCTGCAACCATGATTTCACCAGGATTATGTGCTGCAAAGTTATTGTCATATGAAATCTCTACTCCTGGAAAGAGGTACAGGTGCAAGGGATGTGCTGAGTACAGGGAAGATCTGCCCTTGATTGCATTTAAACTGAAGTGGGAACAAGGTGCAGTTTGTCACATCTTGGGGAATGAGGGGCTCTAGCCTGCAGCTGGAGGCCAAGCCTTTTTGATGATGTAGCCTACCTGATGTAGCCTACCTGATGTAGCAGGCGTAGGGGACATGCCACAGCGCTGCAGGGTAACTGAGACACGGGGACTCCCCTTGCTGGGTATCCTCTGTTGAGCTTAGGGAGTGCTGCTGTTGGCTGCTGGCAGTGACAAGCCATGGAAGGACCCTCAGCACCAGCATGGAAGCAATCTGATAGAGAGCTCCTTGGGGCATGGGAGCCTGGCTGGCTTAGGGCCTCTCTTTGGCCACAGCCATTAGCAGATGCTTCTGAAAAGCCTGTAGCAGACAAGGTGAGGAGTTCTTGAGATCATGATCAGAGTCTGTTTGACCACTGCTCTGAACTAGCAGGGGGAATTATGCTCCAGGAGTGTCTCTGAAGCCTGTTGAAATCCTGAGTGCATCTGGACTCCACAGGATTCCTGGTAAAGAGCCACATGTGATCCTGGGATCACATGTGGCTTTCCTCTGTCAGCCTGATAGCAAAAAATTTCCCTGGCACCTTGAGATGCTTATAATATGAAGATGGGCTAATGAGATTTGGTGTGTGATGGTGATCCTGGGGACAGACAGTCCTGCCTTCCCTATTGCTGTTGTAGGTGAGTTGTCCACTTCTGTTTGGCTGGATCCTCCAGGGGTGGGCAGGGGAGTCAGCCTGCTGTTTGGGACACAGAGGCAACAGGCAAATTTGCATCCTTTGTTTCTAGGATCATTCAATGCTTTCTTCATAAATGGGACTATTACCTGTAATTCAGTCCTTCATGTGATGGACCCTTTCCTATTTCCTCAGAGAGCAACTATGGCTCAGAATCAAATGCAACCTTTAGAATTAACCCATCTGTAATGGCAAGTAAGTCTGGATTCTCCTGACCAGCTATGCATAGTAACATCTCAGTGCCATATTCATTTTGAACTGTCAGTTTTACCTAAGCACTCAGGAATAGCAGCACTGTCAGGGTGTTGTTATTCATTCATTTTCACCCACTTGAAGTATATATTGTTGTCATAATCTGGCACTTTGCCCTGGGAACAAACTCCCCATGTGGACAGGGATTAGGACCATTTTTCGAATGCTGCTGTCTGTTAATTTGTACTGTATGAAGGGAAAAGGTTTTATTAAAACTCCATTGTGAACATTACTTCAGCAGAGCGTGGTGGGCATTTGTCTCCATTAGCCAGGGGACAAATGGGTGTTGGTGACAGGCACAGTGAGCGTAACCTCTGTGGTAGTATATGCTCATGCACAGTTCTCATTAGTGCACCCAAAGCTGATCTGGTGAGCGTCATCCAAATCCACTTTTTCAGCATCTGACCATCTACTACCTGCTGGCTGCTCAGCCTCCATTTCACATTGCAGTCCTCCAGAACTGTGCCAAAACCTGATCAGTGGGAAGTTTGGGTGTTTTCTTTAGCTGCACTGTGCTCCTGGCTGGGTAAGAAAAGAGACAGCAGGCACTGAAGAGTTTACAGTTCAGCCAACAGCTCTCACAAGCTGACTGTCCTGTTTGCTTCTACACTATAGCAGCAAGTGAACGGTTACTACTGCTGAGCCGTCCTGAGCTGTGATGGGTCTTTGGTCTTCATTCATCGAAGGCAGAAAAATTAAAAAGGAAAATTAATCTCTCAGGGGAAAACAAAGCAAAGCAGCAGCCTCTGCTACATCTCATGGCCTGCTTAAACACAGGTCTGGACTAGAACATTTGCTGTGACCATTTAGTGATCCATGCTTGTCCCAGATTCATCTTATGAACTGGAAAAAGCAATTTGTCTGCCCACATGTCCTGAAGTACTGATATTTGTTAAATTCACTGCTTTGAAAGCCCTAGATTTGAACTACTGGATATGCAGAGAGAGAAGCAAATAAAAGCTGGCTGTGATATGTGTGTTTCATCTGGGTAATATCCTGGTAAGGCCGGATTTATTACTTTTATGTCTTAAGGCCAGGCAAACCTCCTGGGGTCAGTCATAAAGTAGGATGAGGCAGGAGAAGAGTTTGAAAAAGGAGAACCAGAAATCCTCTTTGCCAGTAGAAGTGTCTTAGTTCGTCGCTTTCAGAATTTCTACTTCAGGCCATGCTGTCAGGTCCACCATCTGTCTGGCACTTTAGCTGCCCCTCTGTTTTGATGCCAGGCTGCTGCCCACTGACCTTGGCACTGCAGGGGCCCTGCTACCTTGACTCTGGGGTGCCAGCGTGGTGCCTGTGGTGCCCATGCCTGCCAAGGGTGACCACAGCACTTGCCCTTGCGCTCTGTTCTCCTTTTCAGAATATAATCTTCCTTATCTAAAAATTGATTACAGTAAAAAGCACAGGCTAGTACAAAGTTATCAATGACAGGAGCTATGCAAGTATCACCAATGAACTGGGATTAACAGTAAAAGAAGACAAACACAGGGTACACAGAAGGTATTTTAAGCCACAATACCTAGGACTATTTCTAAATATTAAAAAAAATTCACACTGAAATTGAAAAATTATGCATTTCATTGTGTTAATTCTGCCCAACTGGCAGTGCCTAATGAACTGTGACATTATCTGCTAGCTTCAGGGAGTCTGGTGGGGTAATGCAGAGCTCTGGTATCCTCCTAGTGTGGCAGGGTCTTTGGGACAGTGGGTTGGGAGGAGGCCCTGCACCTGTGTGTCTGTCTGCCTGCTGGCCTTGGTGCCCTGAGCTGGCCTCAGTGCTGCTGCGCGGGGCAGACACAGGAGCGACCTGTGCAATGTGCAGGTCAGCAGCTGCTGCCTGGCTGCCATCCTGTCATGTTAGTTCTTCATGTTTGAAGTAGGGGAAGAAACTGGAGCACATGAGGGTCAAAAGCTTTGTGGCATCCAGTGCCTTTTGGGGGGAGCTTGGAGTGAAATCACAGAAATCTTCCAGAAGACTGGTTCATTTTTAATGAGCTAGGACTATAATTTGTCTGTTTAATTCAACCTGAGTGACCTAATCGCTTCAATTTGGACTTATTACCAGCAGAGCAGTCAGTCAGTTGGAAGTAGACCCGGGGCAAGGCATTTTGTCATTATTTTAAATTTTTTCCATCTGACAAATTTGAAGGTCTTGAAGAGACTGAAGCCATTGTAAAGGATAGAGCATAAGAGAATAGGTCACACAGTGTGTTAAAGAATGAAAATTGATTCATTCTTTCCTCTGTTGAATAAGCAGCTGTACTTTCATCCCTGTGATCCATGAAATAAGCTGTCAGAGAAATAGGAAATGTGCCACATTTGAACTTCACTCATTGATTCTGTCCTGATCCAAGGTGTAGTATTAAAATGCAGTATGGTTGATGAAGAATCTGCAGCAGTGACAGCAGCCAGGCCCAGCTTACTTATCAGTTGTCTGGGCTATTTGTAATTAAATTATTCAGTGCTTTACAATGCTGCAACTCATTTACTTAAGTCATGTGGTCAGGAGAAATTTCACAAAACCAACATTTGTTAGTTTTAAATAAAACCAAAGGCTGCAGAAAAGGCTCACCGTTCTATAATTGTATCCCCTTTAACCAGGACTAATAATTTGCAGACAATTCAGAAAAATCTACTGTAGTCAGTGTAAGAATGGGTAGCAGAGAATTCTAGAATTTGGGATTTTATCTGGAGCATGTCAGGCCAATTAATGCCTGTAACTTAGATAGACCTAGCTGTGAAATTAAATGGAGGACATTCCCATTATTCCCTAAAACCGACGCCTGGTTTAATTTCTTATAACAGAACATGCCTTCCTTTACATACCTATTCCCAAGTAAAAAATTTAACCTTGTTATGCTGTTCTCAAGTAGTATCCAGACAACTGCCTGCAACTGTGACTGACTGTGTTAAGTCTGTTTTATCCACACTGAAGTCTTTTGCTTCTTTGGTGAGTTCTTAAAAGTTTTATTAACTAAAACATCAGTTTTACTGTCTTTGCTTTATTTGCCTTAAAATTGTGATTCATAAAGATGGATTTTTATAATTAAGGTAGAAATGAGAAATAACCCCCTATATATAATTTAAAAATGTTGGAATTGCAGGCACTATCTAACTTCTGTTTTAAATCACGGGAACAAACTGTTCCCCATTAGCAGCCCTAATTAAATCCATTTTTCTGTGAGTCTTTGGCAAATTCCATTTTATTAAAGCTGTGTTAAACTCTCTTTTATTTCTTCTTGCTTTGCAGAATTTTCTGTTTGAGATGAATAATGGTTTGAATATGGTATGTGGTGGCTCTGTAGACTCCAAAGATATAACTTGAACAAATACATTGTTCTGGGGAGCTGGTATAACAACACTGCTGAAGATTTAGACACATTCCAACTACCAAACAGGCAGGAGCAGGACCATCCTGGCCTGCGGCATCTATATACAATGCAAGGATGGGCAAACATCTGTGCAGCAAGGAGGCTGTGAAAAGGTGAAGGAGGCCTGCAGAAGGGGAGGAGAAGGAGCATGCTGAAGCAAGCAGCATGCCGTTCGCCCCGACTCAGCACATTGGGGTCTTGCACTCCTGAGGTCTGGGATACCAGCAGCTGTGTTCTTCTGGTGTTGTCCTATGCCTTGCAGAGGAGTGAAGAGAACTTCTGGAGATTATCCAGCTCTGCTTTTCCTCAGTATATCCTCAGCCATCACATGGAGATGTGTTTTCTGCAAGGCTTTGTATGTGTTCTGTAGCATCTCTGTGGGTTGTTGTGTTGAATCTGTTGTGTTGAACATTTCTGCACACAGATCAGAATCTGGCCTGGGTCACTGGTCCTGTGCACAGACGATTTTGTTAGGGTGATGGTCCCTGGTGACTTAACTGAGCAAGCACTGCACGCACCAGAGAACCCTCTTGAAACAGCTACTCATTTTGCAGTCCCTGTGCTTGAAGATTAACATCCTTCCCAAAACCTGCCTCAGTCCCAGAGCAACAGGCTCTGTCCTGTCCTCCAGCATCTCCATCACTCATTTACTGCAACGATTGGCTTCAGCCTTCGATTTCCTCTGTGGAGCATATTGGAAAGAGACAGGCTGAGCTGTGAACATTAATAACAATGAATAATAACAGCACAAGTTCCACAAGCTTTAACAATCAAATGAATCAACAGTCAGGAGGGTTTCATTAATAAATACCTGCAGGAGTTAGATGACAAGGGAGCTAGTGCCAAAGGTGTGTGTATCAGTTAAAGGCACTTATCCAGTGTGATCAGGATTCTTAGCCCCTTTGTTTACCTGGTGGGTTCCATGCTCTCCTCCATGACTTGCTGCAGAGGGGGAAACAGGGGCCAGGAGGAGCAGAGGAATAGGTAGAGCAGACAGGGTTGTCCTGTGTTGGGGTTACCTGGCAAGGTTTTGATAGCAGAGAGACTGTGAGGAACATCATCTATGAGAAGATGCCAAGAACTGCCCCTGTGTTGGACAGAGACAATTCTGCCATTATTCTTATAGATAGGAGTAGATTCTTCATGACTCAGGGCAAAAATATTCCCCTTCCAAAGCCATGAAAGTAAAAGCTGGGAAAGACCTCTTAGGTTACAGTATATTTCCCTCAGAACCAAGTGAGGATTGCAGGATAGGGCCATCTGGCTTGTCTTGTGCAGCTTTCTTTTAGATGAACTGAACCTGGGATGGTTTATAACCTTTTATGCAGAGCAAATTGCTGTGCCAAGAGGAGCATCCCTGGTCATTATGCTTTTACTACATCAATAGCAAAAGGAAACACAGGCTTTCATCAGTCTGAAGTCCAGTCTGGTGTAATACTAATTTAACTAGGGAGAGTTTGAGGGCCAACTACCAATGTGTTCATTTATTTCAGGAAAAGAGAAGGACAGCTTCTGTAATTATGATTAAAGGAGCTATTAATGTCTCATTCAGGTGTTCCTGTTACTATAAAAGCAGTACTTTTCTCTCTTTGGAATTTGCAGAAAATATTTCATCTGCCTTTGTTGTCTAAAATGCTTGAAGTCAATTTTGTGAACTTCCGTGTTTTCAATAATAAATATTTTTTTGCTAGGAGCCTTGCCCCAAGGCACATGATGGCTATGGGAAGGACAATTGGTTTCAAGAGAAATCACAGAGTTCAAGGGTCAAACAGAACTCACTACAGTCAGAAGGAGTCAAACTGGGAGCTGCTGTTCTGAGAATCTATGCTAGAATTAGGCTGCCTGTCAGGAAAAGGTACGTCTCTTATAAAGGCGTGAGATTTTACCTCAGACAGGGACTGTGAAGCTCATTCCAGCCTGTTGTCTCATTGTTTCCTGCTGCTTTTATGTATTCAAGGGCCTCTGCTCCACTTTCTAAACCTGCACCACGCTGCCATGCCTGGCATGTAGGAGTTTTTGTCAATCAATCACCACAGCACAGGCTAATTGCACAGCACACTGCAAATGCTTGTGCTGAGCATGCTTTAGCATGGCTGGTTTGGCCAGGACAAGCATGTTACACTGCTGGGCTACCCCTGGGTGAGTGGGGAAAATATATCATGGTAACAGACCTAAGCCCTTTGCATACCTGTGTCCATGCTGAGCATGTCTGACACCTGCACAGCCTGGCACTTGCTGGTTCAGATGAGCTGGTTCAGATGAGCTTTCACAGTACAGGATAAGTGCAGATTGGCGCTTGCTTTCTGACAAGTATTTTCTCTTACTGCTTGTTGCCTTTCATCTTGAATCTGTGTTTTGGTATGCCTGTTGCCAAATTCCACTGAATACTCCACTTGGTATCAGAAATGTCTTTATAAAGAGGACAGGGTGCTTGGCGGCCTCAGAGCTCTTTATCTTATTCCTCTGCAGCTGTTGGGTCTCTTTGCCTTTCCAGGTTTCAGAGACTATGGAGAGGTGCTGTAGGAAAACTTGTAAAGTACCATGTGATGGTTTGTCTTTGTAGAAGTGCTGTTTCTGAGGAGCAAAGAACACCTAGTGGTCTCATTTTTGTCCTTGATCATACACGAGTGTCCTTATTTCTTGAGGACCACTGGGACCCCTTCAGTTTGCTCCTTTAAGTCCAAGTCCTGTTGCTCTGCTTCGTAACAAAGTCCACCTGACAGCTGATATCAAAACAACTTATGTCCCAAAGGGAACTGTAGAAAGTGCTTTAGTTTCTCTGTAGTGATTAGAAACACAGTGCTTCCTTCATGACATACTTTATTCACGTGCTTCTGAGGCTCCTGCACACTGAGCCTTTTGTATTTCTCTTCTCACAGCATGCATTCCACAATCCTCCATTTAATGGATGTTATTTGGGTTGAAAGGTAAGCAGCTTAAATGCTTTGCTTTCTAGCATCTCTCTCCTGTTAGAGCCATCTCTCACTCACTCTCAATTGCACAATTTGTTACATGAACATCTTTAGATCAAGAGTTTTTCTCTCCTTCAAATATTTATAGTGATGACTTGTGATGTAATCAATAGGGTTTGCAGAATCTCACCCTGCTCCATCACATCTCTATTCTTCAGAATGATATTTGCTGCAGTGTTATAGCTAGGACTGACAAGATAAAGCTGAATTAAAACAAATTGCACATTATCTGCTTCCATCCTGTTGCTGGGATTACAAAAGAGAACAAATGAAATTCTATCAAAGAGGAGCTCTTCTCCCTCCTCCCAAGCAGAGGAATGCTGGCTGCTGAGGCAGACTGAGAGCAGTTCTGACAGAAGCTGTGCTGACACAGGGCTCCTCTTCCCTCACCCCTAGCAGATAACCACAGGGCTCTGTGCCAGGCTCCCAGATCCATATCCATCTTGCCTCTGTGCTAGATCCCGAACATCTTTACCAGCTCCTCTTTAGTCTTGGCTCAGCCAGCTCCTGGGAGATCCCCAGTGTTTAGCCATCATTGCAGGTCACCAAGCAGCATAACCTAAGCTATCCTGCTCCTGCCCCAAGAGGGGCACCCACAGCTTCCTGGTTCCTTTTTATCCTTCTGCAAGGAGGAACACTTTCAGAGAACTGCATTTGTAAGAGAGTTTTTTTCCTCTCTGTCACAGCCAGCTGTAAGCCAGTTTTCATGGGCCCAAAGAATGCTAGTGTCCCATGCAGTCCCCACAGGAGATGCTAACAGAATCCCTTTTTTGTCAGTCTGAATGCTGGCTATCGGCTCCATCTGGTCTGCATCATGAAGTCCAAGTGTTTGGTGCTGCAGGCCTGCTGGGACCCCGTCTCTTGCCAGCACACACTGGAAGGACTTTTTTAAAGACTTTGGGAAAGCAGGCAGCATGTGAGCAAAGTGCTGTTCAATATGGATATGTGTCCACTGAACTAAGAGAAAACAGGAGCTTTTCATGTAGTGAAAGATAAAATGTAGTCTTTTCAGGAAGCCACATGCTCATGCGGTTGATGAGGAGTGAGAGCGTCCTGCCACAGAGCTGCCCAAATAGGGGGTTCAGCACAAAATTTTTGGGCAGTGTATAGTAACATCCATATAGTTCCTTTGTACTATGGAAGTATCTGACACGCATTAAAGAGTAATATGCTATCACTGCTTTGGCTGGATCTGCCAGAAATTGCCATTTCTTGCTCTTTGCTGGAAGCTGGCTTCACTTTTTTTGTTGTATGAGGTTGGTATATTTAAGTTCACATGACAGGAAGCCTCTTGATTTCAGCAAGAAGGCATTGCAAGAAATTAGTTTTAGATGCCAGAGACCTTCCCATTCTTGTTGCTGCTGCTATGTAAGAGGACAAAAAAAAAAGGATTTCTCAAAAATAAAGCAGATTTGACCTGAAAGTGGACAGGATAGCTTGGTGGATGTCAAGGAAGGAAAAAAAAGGATCAGCACTGGGAATATTACAGACAAAATACCACCTGACTTCTGTATACTTTAAAGGGAGCTATTTTCTGGGACTCTGTCTCTGCACAGTTCTGTGCCTCAGTCTGTGTGTGCAAAACTGGGGACTCCTCTAAGTCTGTGTGAGCTGTAACTCCTCTGCCCCAAGGGATGATGACTGCTCTGAGCTACTTACATGCTCCTGGAAAGATGTTTAGCTTCAAAGATGTTTAGCTGGCCATTAACAAAGAGTAATTTTCAAATAATCTGGGAAATAAAATTCTACAGATTTTGAAGATGCTAGAAGTCCTGGATAATTATTACCTGGTATTAGGAATTATGTTTCCCAGTTCTATGTAGAATAGTCAGGCATATACTGCTAGGTGGAAGGAACGTCAATCCCATGTAGCCTTAGTGCCCTGGTTCAGAATATCCTGGGCATAGTGGAGCCAGGAAAGACTCTTCCTCCTATTTCTAGGCATGATCTCCAAGCCCATCGTTTCTGAAATGCTTTTTAACTGCTGAAGGGACAGTCTTCTGGGGCAAGTCCCTGAGCAGTGTCTTCCTGGGCAAGGACTATGGTGAGGTCTGCCAGCACCCAGCCCTGGACAGTCCCAGGCCCAGCCTGGGACAGAGGTCCATGGCGGTGGAGCCAGGCACATGCCACTCTCTTGGCATCCTTTAGGAGCACACAAAACCTTGAGAAGAGCAGGGGCAGCCAGCCCCCTCACTGATACATCTGCAGTACTATTTCATTCTAGTAAGGATGCTGAGAATAAATATAGGGCTTGAAAGTACCAGCTGGAACCACAATAGTAATGAATGCTGCATCATAAATGCAGCAGCAAAGCTGATGTGGTTCCTGTTAGACAACACAGCTGTATATCCCCTTTCACAGAGCTCTGAGGAGGCGCTGCAGGTTCCCTTCCTGATACAGTCCAAAGAAATCTGCTCTGAAAGCCAGCATTTTCTTCCAGAATATCAAGGGTCTGGTTCCTTTGGGCCCAACTGAAAATCCAGAAGCCTTTGTGTGTATTCTACAGAGCTCTGTCACTGCAAACAGACTCCTTTGGTTTCCAAGTGAGTCAAGCCCAGTACTTGTTCTATGTTCTCTCCCCCTTTATATTTGTATCACTGTTCCATTACATACAGCAGGGTGCTGCAGAGAGGAGATGAAAAGAAGCTTGGATGTCTGCCTCTATGAATGTGTGAATTTATTTTTAAACCTCTTGAATGATTTACTTTGTCTGCCTTTTTTTAATGACAGATGAATATGTTTGTGACTTGTTCTCTTTCCCAAGGTAGCACTTGTATGAAGTGAATTAATTACTTGTAGAGTAAATGCAGCTGATGTTAATTTTCAAGTCAAGTTTCAGCTTTGCTGAAATTTCAGAAAAAAAGTAGTGTTTTATAAATTAACTGCTGCTTTATGTGCTTTCTTTTTAAAGAAGTCTTGGCATCTGGAAAGGCAGCAGGGAGAGAAAACAAACATACTAAATGATGGAAACTTGTCTTTAAGGATATACTCCATCAGCTATCAGTATGCAGCTATGAGAGATCCATGTGGCAGCCCATCAGCTGTATGTTGAGTGTAACAGGCTCCAGCAGCACCCCAAGACCTTTGGCAGCAATTGGCTTCAGTGGTAAATTGCTGGTCTCTGGCAGGAGCTGCTGCTTTGACCTGACAGGGTGATTAGACTGGTTGCTCCTCTCTGTGACAGCACATGCCATGTGCTCAACTGGGAAAACCTCATTCTTCTTCAGAGCGCTGTAGATTCTGATCCCACGAGAGCTGAACTGACAGGGTCCTGGGCTGCCAGGCATTGCCAGTGGGATAGGTGAGCCCTAGTTTCCCTTTGCTGTTCCATCTGAGGCTTTAGCGATCTTTTCAGGTCCTCCCTCCAGAAGATTGGGCTGATCTTAGAATAACTCCTGTGGTGTGAGTTGTCTTGGGAGCACAGCACCTAGCTGGATTGGTGCAGTGGGCTGAGACAGTGGCTCTGGGTCTGGCTGGACTCTCCTGAGGGCAGGAGATGCCCTGCAGGCTCCCAGCAGACAGGCCAGTTGTGAGAATGATGATTGTGGCAGCTGCTTGCCAGCCCTCAGGCAGCTAACATGGAAAGGGTCATCATTAATTTAACTCTGTATCTGTCAAGCCCTGTTTCTGTCCCTGGAATGACAACTCATATGTGGTGCTTTGCAAGAAAGCAGTTCCAGCTAGCCTCCACTGCTGATGACAGGCAGTGGTGCTCTGTGCATCTCAGCTGAGAGATGCACAGAGATCTCAGCTGAGATCTGTTTTAAACACGCTCTTCTGATTTTTTTGGGTTGCAGTATTTACTGTCCAAGTTCTTAGGTCCCAGATTCCCAGCTATTGTGTTTAAATTTGATGGAGATGACCCTGGGAGCAGAGGGAGAAGCTCTGTTGGGGTGAAACACTCCGAGCTGAGCTGGGTGCATTGCAGTGCAGTCCATGTATAATCAGTGTCATTGTGTCCTCTTTGAACAAGCAGACTGTAGTGTGCCTTGAGTGAATTGATTTCTCTGGGCCTTGTTCTGAGAAGCAATGACCACTGGGTTCCCTGTAATATTTTAGCTCATGTATGTATGAAACAAACAGTGATCTCCTGTTTTTGGTGGCTAAAGGCCCATATCTGATAGTGGAATATAAAATTAATTAATGATTTGGAAGTAGAAAAGGTTAACGCTAAATAATAATAAAATATAAAAATGCAGAAGAGAAATGTTACTCTAATTTCTATGGATTCTACATAGTTTTGTCTCCTTCCCTGAAGGACTTAGTATACCTCAATGAGAAAATTGCATTCGAACCCTGTAGGCTGATCTGCCATGACTGAACTGAAATTAGGGGAAATGTACAAAGTGGTTTTACAGAAGCTCTTTGGATGGATGGCTGCAGGAGGAGGCATTTGGTGTTGGGGCTCTACTGTCTCTTCAACAGGCCAGAGATGGGACAGCAGCAGGCAGGACACAAGTGCACGCTCCTGCAGCCACAGTGCTGCACCGATGGTCCTGGGGAGCTCTGCCTGCTGTCTGTGCCCCAGGATGCTTGCGGAGAGTGACTGGGAGGGAGCAGCTCCTCAGGCAGCTTCTTTCTTGGAGGGTGGGTCTCATTTTAGATGTGTTATTGGTTTGTTGATGCCGACTTTACCTGCCAGGTCTGCTCAGCATCCAGTGCTATGGTCTGAGGCTTCCTAGTGGGAGACTGCCATCTAACCCAGAAGCACAGGCAGTGCTTTTGTCCCCCTCCCTAACCTTGCTTTAGGTGTTTGCTGAGCTCCAGAACTTTGTGGAACTCCCATGAGCACATTTACAACCAAGCTGTGGCTTTTTATGACCTACACATTGTTCAGAACACCATAGGAGGCTCCTCCTGTATGCAGACACTGTGCTTTTCCTCCTTCTCCTGCAGCACACAGCTGGAAAAGTCTTCCCAAAACTTGAGGCAATCTTAGCTCCTGTTTCTTTGGGAACAGAGGAATTAAAGTGAGCAGGTAAGCGTGTGTCTCTGCCCATGCAGGGCCCTTGGGAGAGAATTCAGAGTGAGAAGGACCTCTGACACAGCTCACAGCACAAGCAGCCCTTGCAAGGCGTGTGACAGAGCACAGGGCTCTACAGAGCCCTGTAGTGCTGCAGCATGAGCTCTTGGGCTGTGAGCACCAAAGGACTGGGGTTGTTAGTGCTGACACTCCAGACATGACTAAGCCCTTTTGATGAAAGGAATGGAATCTGACACTTTTCCTATTTAATTGTTTCTTGTAAATTTCAAATAAAAAGTAAATTGGCTTCTTTTAAAAGAACAAACTGTGTAAAAGGCTTGCTGAGCAGAAGTGAGTGGCCCCTGAAGCATGACAGGCAGCTTCGTGATCACAGCCAGCTAACAAGTCTTCAAGGCGCAATGCAGAGGGGGCTGGACTGAAAAGCAAATGCCTCTGCAGCTCTAGCTTTGCCTTGAGGCACTAGGGGATAGAAATGTGCAGGAGGAAGGGGAGGAGGTTTTGAGGTCTGAGCATAGCCCAGCCCTGAGCTGGGCTGCCCTGGCACAAGTGTTGGCTGGGGCAGGACTGTAACACCCGTGGCCACTGAACTCCTGAATCCTGGGGCTTTCTCAGCACTTTTGGAGGCCACAGAGTCTGGCAGCTCTTGTCAGGCTCTTTGCACCTTTAGCTTTGCTCCTAAAGCCTGGTATGTTCTGGGTTATCTGGGGTATCAGCTGCACTTTGCCAGTGAAAGCGTGTTCTAGATTCTTTGGAGGACTTTATTTGCAAAGACCCTGAGATCCATCATCAAATGGCTGTAAGGAAAATGCCTTTCATCATTCAGGTTAAAGAACATCACAAAGCCTTGGAGACAACACTTCACTCAGGAATTAAATTGCAGGAGTCATCTGGTGTCAAATAAGTTTCATTTAATAGGTTACTCAAATAAAGATTCTGTAGAAATCAATATCACTTTCTCCTGCAATTGACAGCTCAAGACACTCAAAATGGCATTTTTCACATAAGGTTTATTTAATTTTAGGAGGAAGATTCCCTCCTATACTTTTTACTTGGCCTACGCAACTCTGCCAGGTTATCAGCCTGCAGAGTTGGAAACCTGCCCTGCACTTACCCAGGGGGACAGTGTGAGGTCACTAACAGGGATTTGCCAGTCTCAGGTGCAGCAAGGATGCCATTGTCAAAGGGCTGTATCAGAAGTGTCTTTGCAGCTCACTGAAGGAAACAGGGACAAGTAATTTTGTTTCTTCTTGCAGGTGAGCTTGACAGGACAAAACGCCTCATTATATATATCTTAGTAGAACTGGACTTTCTGTAGAGATAGAGGTCTGTTGGCTGTGAAGACTGGGGGCTTCAACAGCAGTGCTTCTGGGTCCAGGGTAGGTGAATCCTGAAATTTCTACCTCCCTTAAGAACATAGGACACCTTTGCTCTGTGTTTTTTATTTCAGTCTGATGGTATCCCATGAAGAAGGAAAGAGACTTTGGCACCTTTCTGCACCATCTCCCTTGAGCAGGAGCTCTGTTTCTCAGACTTTCTTTGGTCACATTGGCACCTGCTCTGCTGATGTACTGTCCTCTGAGGTGCTGGTTCTGCTCTCCACATCTGTTTATAGTGCTGAGCCCCTATGATTGTACATCCAGCAAGGGCAGATTACTGCTAGGCTGCTTAAGTGCCATGAGGAGGCATTTGGCTCTAGGAAAGGACAAGTTCATCCTCTATCTAACATCCTTAATGCTTGTAATTCCTACAAGCAGTAATATTGATTCCTGGATCTGTGCTGACTATAGCACAAATGGACAGCAGCTGGTAGGAGGAATTTCCCAGCCCTGTGATACTGGGTTCCCTGAAGAGGCACCGAGTGATTTGTATGTTCCCAGCAGCTGCAACCCAGTAACGACAGAGGCTTGTGACCTGCATGCAATCAGGTAGATTCTGGCTGCAGGTTCTGTGGCAGAAGCTAGGCGAGGAAGTGACTTTATACCATCAGTGCTCTCCAGTCTTCTGTTGTAGCCCAGTGCCAGGGACCCTTGTGCTGTGAGAAGACTTCATGTTTCCCATCTGATCATAGCTATTGAGCTTTCAGTAATATAAAGTTAATTTTTATTTGAACATGTTTGTGCTGTTAACCTAAACCATGGGCCTGGGTTCAGTTTTCTCATCTGACAAACAAGGATAAACATAACCAGTACTGGCTGAGAAAGGCAATCTGGCAGTAAACAGAGTGTTGTTGAAGAATGTTATTTTCAGAGATGCAGTTGCTTGTCTCTGACAAATTAAAAAGGGAAACATCTGCAAGGCACAATGGGAAGAAAATACTTCAGGAGAGGTTTTATTAGGAGTTAGAGGTAATAATCCTGTACAGTCTTCTGGTGCTCCACAAATATTATAATGCTAGATGATAGCATACAGAGAGGCAACGTAGGCATTTGTATGCATTGTGCCACGGACAGTGTGTTATTTAATCACGCTTTCCTCTAAGAGTCTGTGTTGTCTAATTCTCAGTCAGTAAATATGAAGTGTTTCTTTCAAATGAGAAGGGAGTTCAGCCTTCAGTGCTTCTGGTAGGAGAGAAGATATAATGACCTGTGCCTTCCCCAGGTGGACACCAGCCCCTCTCTGTGATTTTGTCTGGACATTTTAATACTGGGCCAAAGACAAGCACAGCAAAACTTCTACCAAATAACCCAGTGCTCTTGCTCCCTGAGGCACACCTAGGAAATACCTCCTAAGGTTGTTGCCCAGAGCAGGCTGAGCTGATGGTGGGAGCAGGTGACTGCAAATGAAATACTCTGTCTCCTGCTGTCAGGTGTGTGGTGGACACATCTGTTATTGAAAGGAGTATTCATGCTTTGTAATGTAGATATATCTCTCCTGGAGATGATCTGTAATGCATCAGAGAGGAATGCACTGGGGGAGGTGTGGCAGAGGTACAAGACTCCTGCTGTTCCACACTTTTCCTTAACAAGGTGAGCTTCAGAGATTTATGGTCAAACAAAAGGTGAAGATGAACCTTTTGTAAATGGTAGTACTTAAAATTTCTGCTGCTTTGAAGCTGCAGGCTGAGCAGATGCTGCATGCACAGCCATTTGCCCTCATGAGATATGGGTTTTAATTCACCTCCATTTATGTAATCTGTTCCCCATGTGCTGATATAACACTGTAAAACACGTTCAGTTCCCAAGGTGCCTGTGGACTAAATGAGCTTCTGTTGCAGCTCGTGCTGCTCAGGGCTTGCTTATCCTGTCACAGGGTGTTGGGCAGTACCAGCTGTGGCCAGGCTGAGCCAGGCATTCTAAATCAGTCCCACAAAGCTGTCATCTGAGGAGACTCTTGGTTATCTGTCCATGTTTTAACAGCTCCTGCAGTGCATGGTCTGGGGGTCATCAGGGAAGTTAACAACAAATTTTCAGAGAAAAGAAGCCTTTCTGGGCATTCAGCCTTCCTTCTTATGTGAGGGGAGAGCTGACTGCAGTGATGCCTCTTTATGGAAACACCCTTGCATGGGGAGCAGATGGCATGCTCTGAGGACTTTGGTGCGTTTGTGCTGGAGCTGGCAATGGGGGTGACATGAGTAGGTCCTTAAGTCAAGTCAGGCTTGGCTCTGATACTTTGCTGAGTGCCAGACAACTCCTTGGATGGAGGAGGAAAAATTTGGGGATCAGGCAGGAAGGAAAGCTCCCTGGTCGCCCTTGCAGAGGTCTTTTCATTTGAAGCCCTGAGCAGTGTGCTGCAGAAATAAATTGTCTAGCTCTAGGGTAAATGTTAAGCCTGGAGACAGATGTGCTTGTGAGTACCCAAGGAGCTTCTCCACCAGAACTGCATTAAGCATCTCCTGTGGGACTTCAGGGAGTCTGCAGAGGGGAGCTGGAGTGCCTTGTGGGCTCCCTATAGCTAATTTTTTGCATGATTTGTAATTACTGTTGGGCACTTGAATTTGCTTATTGCCCCAGGGGTGTGTCTTGCACCTCTTGGGTTGAAAAACTGTTGCTCATGAGCACAAAGCTGCATCTATAGCACTAGGCTTCTTGGTTCTGAATAAAAGAAAGCCAAAGGCTCTCGCTTTTGTACTTGTGGTGAACAGAGAAATGATATTTTGTTGAATTACTTCTAATTCTCCAGCATCCATGACTCATTCAAAGGGCCAGTGAAAGGGTAGCACGAGCTCATATTCCAGAGAAATGCTGCAGCGTGTCTCAGGCTGGCTGGGCTAGAGCTGTGACCCTCATCTCTAGGACCACAGTCCTCTACACTACGTGTGTTCCCCTGGACAAAGCCAGTGAGATGTAGATGAACCTGAGGTAAATACAATTTCTGTAGTCCTTGGCACTTCCTTAGCAGAAGAAAGTTAAACAATGTAGTTTATTAAATGTTTTACAGTTCTTGTTCAGTCATGTTTATCCATAGGTGACCATCTATTTCCAATATGATTATACTGGAGGGAAGTGACAGAATTTGATGCAGCAAGTTCTTTCAGCTGCTAAAAGCCAGGTCTAGGGCTTGGTGCTTAACATGCTGCTGCGGTACAGACACATCCTTTAAGCATCAAGAAAGAGATGTGGATTGGCTTTTTCTTTCTTCAAGAAATGACATTTTGAAGTAGGTTAAGTCTACTACTTTTCCACATTTTCTCAGAGAGAGATTTTGTCTGGCTGGTGTACGTGCTTTCCATCAGAAATTATTTATGAGCTCCTCCATCCCCGGTCTAGTCTTGATGTAACAATAGTAGATCTGGAGGAATGACCAAGGTTAGTTTTATGGTCTCACTTCAGATGTAGTGCCAACTTATTCAGTGCTTCGTTTTGTTAGTGCCTGAACCAAAAAGCAATTTATCTCAGCAACATCCTTCAGATTATACCTATATTCCATGATACCAATAAGGCATGCACCTGGTTGCTCCAGTCCCAGAAGAAATCAATGTTTCATTTCAAAGATGCCAGTTCTTTCCTCTCCGTCCTTCTGCCATTCTTATGAAGAAAAGCTTTTTTAGGGGACATGGGAAGAAATACAGAAAGATTGTGGAAAAACCTCCTCTACTTCAGCTATGCATCCTGTTCAATTATGAATCATAAAGAAACTCACTGAGAGCATAGTTGTCAGAGCTTAAATGGTCAATGTATGTGAATGAGAAGGAGCATGCCCTTTGTCGGGGTCCCCTCCAGGTGATGGGCCTAGGCTGTGTGACCGCAGCATTTCTGTCTTTTCTGGGAGAAGGCTGCAAAGATGTAGCTCAGTTCCTTGCTCACAGCCAGTTATCTATCCTGGCACTAGTGTAATTATAATACATATTTTATTGCTTGTCAATATCTTAACCTTTCTGACACGTTATCCCCTAGGGCAACTAAGCAGCCTTAACAATATAGCTGATAATTATCCTCATGGTGAATAAAGTTATCACTAGGGTCCTGTATAAATCACATGGAAAACATGACGGCTTTCAGTGGCTGGCCATCACAAAAATGGGAGGAGGCACAGATTGTGACAGCTTACTGGAGAATGTAATAAAACCAACAATAAAGTAATCTATAATATAGGCAATGATTTTCAGACTTTTCTATTTGTTTTCATGCTAATAGGAGATAAATGTCATATTAGAAACAAGACCTGAAATTCCCATTAAAAATATTTTGGAAATGTCATTAAATATCAGCAATTCCCAGTGCAAGAAATGGCAGCATGCATCTTAATTATCTGTATGCGGTCCTTGGAACCAAAGTGTCCTTGTGGTCATCAACTACCCTTCACTTTTGTAAGGAGTGAGATGTTTGGTGCCTCAATGGGAGGAAGCCTCTTGGCCATTGGTGGAAAGCAGGAGAGCAATCCTGCCAGGGATCCTGAGTTGGGTACATCATGGCTGTTTTCATAAGGCTGCAGGTTTCCTAAGAAGTTCAAGCTGTCATTATAAGCAGAGAACAAGACTTCAGCACAGATGTGAGAAAGCCCTGCTGGAGTGGTGAGAAAGGGAGAGTGCAGTACAGTGAGGACAAAGGTCTAAGATATGCTCACTAGAAACACATGAAGGAGAGGTGTTGGCACCTCTAAGTTACCTGTCAGTATTACTGGTTGGTCTTCTGGATTGCATGCTATGAGCATGAGTGTGCCGCCTTCAACATTTACACTCCATTTATACCAACATTTATACTAACTAAAGGTTTGGGGGAGTGAGTGAACCATGATGGGACTCTGGAGTGAGCAGGAGTGTTCTGGGGCACGGCTGCAGCTCCCTGGGTGAGACCGGGCAACAACCACCCAAGAGCAGTGTTCCGTGCTGAGTGGGTGCTGGGGGCTGAACAGATGGAGGCCGGTGTGCTGCTTCCCAGCAAAGTGGGGTGCTCCTCCTGTGCACGGGCTGCTTGCAGAGACAGCGCTGCCCTGCCTGCGAGGGCAGGAACAGCCCTTCCAGTGAGCAGCCTGACCTGGGCTGGCCTGGCTCTGGAGGGTGTTCTCAGCTCCGATTAGTGTGAGGATGTCTCTGGGATGAAGGCTGGGAAAGGGATGGGGGAGTGGTGGAAATTGTTTTTGTATCTGTGCTTAACATTCTTAGTTCACTCTCTTGCATTTCTTCTAGACAAGCACTTTGAGGTCCGAGCCCCAGTGCCTCTAATCTAGTGAGTGCCTTATTGATCAAGTCTTGCCATTTGGTCCCCTGAGCTGCCTTGTGTTGCACAAAAGGGATAAATTACTCCTTATACTTTAAAGAGTAAGGATGTTTTTAGTGCATGTAGACCCATATGATAAATACAGAGGCACAGGTGGGATGAGAATAGCAAAAAGCAGAGGGATAATTAACAGCACAAACCAGTTCCCAAGCCCAAGCTCTGGAGGAACACAATACATTCATCATGCTGCTCTCTGGGCTGATGCTACAGCTCTGGGGTGTGAGGTATTGAATTACAGTCTCTAGAAAATATTGTTTGGGGAATGTTGAGGAGAGCTGGTAAACAATGTGCTGGAAGGTGACAGATATGTTTGCAGCTTCATATAGGGCTATCACAATAAAAAGAGCCATGAGGGGTTTTCCCATCTCTGCCTACCTGTCAGGCCTGGCAGCAGGCAGGCTGCCAGGCTTCAGTGGGAGATGGCAGGCCAGAAGCCAGTGTGCTTGCTTTCTTCTGATGCCTATTTTCTTTAAAATATTTTTTGTTACTGTGTGAAACACTAGCAATGGCTGACGAATCTCAAGCTTGATAAAGCAGTATCTGTGATTCAGCTGCTGTAGAAAACAACATATAGAGGGCTCTTAACACTGGATTTGGACTCAGCCTGGCCTGGACACTGCATCTGGGCTCTCCTACCCTCAGTGTGGTTGTTAAGGAGGATGGCACAGAGGCTCCCAGCTCAGAGCTGCTGCCCACACAATCAGGGCACAGCAGTGTATCAGGAGCTGCACCTCAGTCACACAGAGGGGGGAAGGTGAAGGCAGCTATAATCTGCTTTGTAAGATGCTTTCTTTTCTATCCCCTTTCTTCACAGAAAGTCTCTCACAAGACTTTGATCTAGGATGACACTTCATTCCTGCAGACCTGTGACAAGTCATGGCAGTGTCCCCTGAGTCGAGCTCACAGCATGCTGAGGCGCTGCCTCCTCTGGAGTGTCCTATGTTACCTCCTCAGTGGCCCAAGTGCAGGGCATACCTATGAGCCAGCAGTAAAGCACACACCAAGGTAAGGAAGGGGGAATACTGTGTTCTCTCTCAAATGTCACATTCCTCTGGCAGAACAAACTAGGTCCCTGTTTATTTCATTGAGTAAGTGGGGGACTCCCACAGCTGCAGTAACCAGAGGTGTATGTGCACAGGGGATAAACAGGGGATCAATGGTCAGATTTTGTTCGTGTAATGATGAAATGGGAAGTTTTAAGGTGCTTTACTTACACCACAAGAATCCAAAAGAAAGAAAAAGACACACAGACTCTATTACATGGGAAAATCTGCAACAGCATTATGCTGCTTCTAGAGGGATTTTCCTACACATGGAGTGAGTGGTGCTAGTGGTATTGGAGCACATGGATGTCTGGTAAGGATGCATCACATGCTTTCTGCAGAAGATGTGGCATTTAAGGTTATTCCATCCTTGTCAATGTGTCACCCCCGAGGGGTATGTGTGATAACAGGTATGGCAGTACAAATAGTGCTCAAGAAATCCTCATAAAAAATGTGTCACCTCAACAAAGAGAAGAGTTATGGTTTTCCATTCTCCCTCTTGGAGTCAAGGGGAGATTGTGCCACTATAGAAGAAGCCTGAGGAGCTAACAGTGGCCAAGGCAGAGGATTTCACTGCCCCTGGAGAGGGTCTTTCAGAGTTCTTAATTATATGTTTATATTTAATGCAGTGATTAGGGCCAGGACTTGTAGACAGCCACTAACAGTGCATGTGAATTGGCTTAAGCATTATTATGTACAACCATCGTCAGCTCTGCTCCCCAGGAAGATTGATACACTGAGTGAATCTTTTCAAGCTGCTTCTGAAAAGATTCACGACACTGCAGTGAAAGTGGCTTCCAATGGGAATCTCTGTATACTGATGTCAGCATATATTTTATTCCTCCTGACTGCAAGGGCTGGTTAGGTTATGAGCCTCTCACTGAAAAGGACTGCATACAATTGCCAGATAATTGGTTCTTTTCCTTGTAGGCTGATGAAGTTGTGATTCACCCCTTACTCCCCCAAGAGCAGCAGGCTCCCTGCATGGCTTCCTTATCTCTCATCCAGGTTCTTAGCTTTCCTTTCCTTTCCACCTGGCATGTGTGGAGGGGATGGCCCAAGAGCAGAGGGCAGGAAGCAGCTGAGCATCGATTTAACCCTGGGCTCATGGCCTGAGCCAGCAGCAGGGCTGCAGGACTGCACAGATGTGTAGGGTGCTGGTCCAAGCAGGCTGGGAATGGTGTGGCTGATTCAGCTGTGGAGTGATGCTGAAATCAGGCTGCTGTGATCACTGGTCCTGGGCAGGTGCTGTATCCCGGCTTCTGGCCTTTGTCCCTTGGACCATGTAGTTGTTTTCTGCTGTGGCAGAAATGTGTCACAGCTGTTGCTCATGCTGGTGCTGCTTATTGCAGAGGATGTGTGGAACCCTTCAAATCTCAAGCTCGTTGTATCTGTCCGCAACGGAAGACTCAGGAAGCCTTGGGAAAGAGCGTGCCTCTTGCTTGCTTCCCTGTCTGATTTGATCTTACCAAGGGGCCATGGTGGATCATGAAAATCTCCCTGCTCCCAACTGAGCAGTCACAGAAAAGCACTGGATGTCCATCTTCCTCCTTTGGCCTTGTCCTCATTTGGATACTGACCCTCTCCCCAGCACAGATCGTCTCTCCTCTGCTAGACATCCTTGGTATGCAAAACATGGCTCCTCTGTCCTGCTATTGCAGAGTGGGACTGAGAAATGCGGGTGCTTGGAGCATCCTGTTGCTTGCTTCTCATCTCCTTGCAGGTTTGTACAGCATCTTCATCCAACCTGAGAGGATGCTGGGGGGGAGCAGCATAGGATAGTGGGAATGCTGCTGCTGGGACAGCTATGCATACCAGGGAGCAGAGGCGTCAGTGGTTGCTGCTGCTCTGCACTGCTGTTTGTCCGTGTCAGCATCAGTTTTGTTACCTGTTTACATTTGCTGGTTAAAATTTTCTCTTAGGTATTTCCTGTAGGAAGAAAATCTGTTTACTTATCCTGTGCCCAGAGTGCTTTTTCCTGCTATGGGGAGGGCAATGCTGAGGTGCTCTGGGAGGATCTGTGGCACTGCTACCTGGTTCCTTGTCCCAGCTCCCCTTGCCCCATTTGCTCCCTTCTGCAGTGTTCCCATGCCCCAGTTTCCCAGGAATGGATGTGAATGCAGCTGTTGGGAGAGTCGGTGCCCATCTGCCTGGGTCGAACGCTGCACTGGGAGCAACACTGCTGTCGCCTGTGGGGCAGAGCCAGGATGTGAGGGAACACTTCAGAATCAGGCTGGGGTGTGCAAGTTCAAGCACAGGTAAAAGTTTCACTAACATTTGTTGGGGTTTTTTTTAACCTCAGATGCATAGTCCTCTAATTAATTCAAACTTAAAAACTAGTTACTAATTTAAAAACTAGTTACTAATAATGGCAATGCCAACTCTATCAGAACTCCAATTACTACTGCCCATAAGCAGTGCTCAGTGTATCAGTCAGAAGAAAAATCTTTTCAGGTAGTTGTATTTAAATCACCTTTTCAGAAAGCTTTCTTCTATTACAGTAACTTGAGAGAATCCATCTTTAATAGGTTATAATGAAAAATTAAATACTACCTGTCTATTAAGCAGTATGCTTGATCTGTTTGTTAATGTAACTCTAAATAATTGCCAGAACTATGAGTGAAGTACTTGCCTTTCACAGGCATGAGATTCTCTGTCAAGTACAAAGTGGGCAAAGGAAGCGCAGTCCCAGGAGATCCATGGGAATGAAACCAACTTAAATTGTAACACTGCTGCTGTAGCTTCTCTCGTGGTACCTGGCAGGTCATGGATAGGTTTGCCACAGCAGTCTCCACCCAGAACTCCACCCAAAGGCTTGCAAGTCCTGCTCAGAAGGAGCACAGCAGGCTTGAACAGCATTGCAGTGTTTTGCTTCAGGGGAGCATGGATGAAACTAATTATATTATTTTATAATTGTGCATATGTGCCTTTGTGACAGTGTCATAGAGAAGTACAGTAAAGAAGCAACTAGTTCCTCAGTTACTGTAACACATCCAAGGAAAGGCTGGTTCATCTAGTTCACCGGTTCATCATCCCATTTATACCTCATGCATATCTCCTACACTGTGTTTGACAAAAGGTATAAAAAATGATTGCAGAATGCTTTGCTAAAGAGTTTATCATTTATTCATCAGACACACCACTAAGCCGTATGTTGTCCCCACAGCCTCCCTTCCCTGTGTCTGAAAGAGCATCACCTCACCTCCCCTGTCCTGTACCTCCACAGTGATGACAACACAGTTACCTGTACTTTGCGAGCTGGAGATACCTTTGTCATGAACTTGGGGTTTTGGAAGTGGTTCCTGGTGGAGATCACTGGAACACAGGCATTTATTTGGATAGCAATAATTGAGAAGCTCATTTTATTCCAGTAAGAATCTTTCAACTGCAATCAATTCACATGCCATCCCAAATAGTGGAGGTCAGCAGAGCACAGCAAGTACCTCAGCGAGCACTGTTGACAATGTTAGAATGCAATAAACAGAGAGCTGTGGCTCTGCATGAGGGGGTGCACATTAATCCTTGTTTGGAGAGTGTGTGATTGGCAGACTCAGATCTTTTAGGATCTTTCTGATGGAAAATGCTTCATATTTCTTTAGTTTAGACTTGTCTACTTCTCTTGGCATGCTGTGGTGGAAGCACTGTCCAGGATTGCTTGCACCTTCTCAATACATCTCCCCAAAGCACACCTAAAAGATGAATGTTCTTGCTACTATTCCTGCTAAGGCTTCCTCCTCGTGCTGCCATTGTGCAGTGCTCTGGAATACAAAACATGGAAATAATTGAGTAGATTAATTAGGTAATGTTTGCACAGGACCTGGAAAATATAAGGAACTATATAATTGCTAAGTAGAGTAGATTAATTAGTTAGTGTTGACCCAGTGCTTTGTAAATGTAAAGGCATCAAAGCAGTGCTTAGTGTTATAATTAATTAAGTTTTCACTCTGGGATGCTCTGCTCCAGTTCTGAGGTAGGACCATGGTCTTCCTTCCACTGGCAGCTGTGTGCTGCTGTTGCTCTGGCCCTGCTCCCTCCCAGCCCTGTGTGCCCAGGCTGGAGGCTGTGTATGGAGGCATGCCAAAAGCCATGCTTGGCATGAGCCACTGATGCTCTGGGTAGTAAATGGCAGAGGGAACAATGTTACTTTGCTGAGCATGTGAGGAGCAGTTCATACCCAGGCAGTGCTGAAAAAATTTGTGCTGCAGGGCCATGGTCTGACCCTGCACTGCTGCATCTTTCCTGAGTGGTTGCGGAGACGCTGCAGTGCCTGTGTCTGTAGCTCTGTGGGAGGAGGCTCAGGAATGTGCTATATCCCTGGGAGATCCAAGCCCAACGGGTGCTGGCAGCTGGGAGCCAAGGCAGTCAGGCAGGCTGCTGTAATGGCTGCTTTGACACGTTCTTCATCTGCCATAGAGCAGCGCCTCTGCCATCTGCTGTCACTTCACACTTGGAGATGGGCTTCCCAGTGCCTTCCCCCACTTCTGTTCTTCTCTTTTTTTGCACTGTGGTCTTTGCAGAGAGAAGAAATGCGTGAAGAACAGGAGGCTGATAGAAAGGGAATGGGAAGAAAGTGCAGTCCTTCCCTGAATGCCAGTCAGGACTCATAGCTGGCACTGGGGAACTGCTGTCTGCAGTCCATGCTCTCCCTTCACAGGGAGCTCTGCTAGCCTGGCCACAGGCTCAAAACTGACTGATAGCATGCACAGGAAAGAGCCAAGAGGAGCTTACTCCATCTGCTGAGAAAGCAGGTCTGCCTTCAGCTTCTCGTGCAGGTGCTTGGAGGACTGTGACTGGTTGCAAGTTTGGGCACCTGTCCTTGCCACAGGCTGAGCTGGGCTCACTCATGCACTCTTCTTACAGGACCATGAGGTTTTCTGTCCTCTACTCCTTGGTGAAAACAAGCTTTGTGAAATAGCTGGGAGGTGAAAGCACAGAACTTGCCTATTAGCTATATCTTTGATTTATTCCAAAACTTTCTTCCTCAGGTTCAGTGGATGGAAGTGTGGAGGAAGTCTGAAGCAAGGAGGGAAGCGGAATGCCAGGCATGGGAGGCCTGGAGCATGCAGCCAGTCCCAGTCCTGCTGGCTTGGGAATGCTCTGTAATGCCTGCATGCCAGGCAAGAGGGAGTGACTTCAAAGCACATCTTTATTAGGGTACACTGCTTAGCATCAAAGAAATGTCAGGGCTGCTCTAGACTGACACTCTGCCTGCGGCACTAAACTAGCCTGTCATTCAGAAGTCTCAGTACAAACCACAGCTGCTGACAGAGTCCTGGAAAAATTTATTTTTCCACATCTAATTGCCCTTTTTGCTTTGTAAACATAAAGGTTGAAGCTTAAACTCTGACAGCTCCAGTAGCCTTTTGCTTAACTCCTTAAAAAAAATGACATTCGGCATGTTAAATTTTGCTTTTACCGCTGCCTGAAATCTCACAAAATCTGCACTATGTTTTTTTAAAGATCATTGAAGCATTTCAGCACTCACTTTGGGAAAAACCCTTCAACTAACAAAAAGACAAAAGCTGGTGCCTGAAGAGCCAAGACCTTTCCCCACAGCAATTCAGGATAAAAATGCTTGATAAAAAGAGGCACAGCGAGCAATCGGCATTCCACCTTTCCCTTGGAGCAGATTAAAGAATGCCTATCTGCTCTTGTTATTGTTCCAGAAAGAAATGAAACATCAAAGACAGGAGAAAAAGAGAAACAACTGTTAAAAAGCAAAATTGCATATATCATAGCAGTCTGAAAACTTCCAGTTCAGTTTCTTCAGTGACATGGGTTCTCTGTCCTGGAGGAGGATCCCCCGAAGTGGGGGGATGCACTGTTCCCCAGACTCTGCACTGCCTCCTCTGAGAGCATCGTGCCTGCAGGAGCCTCCTCTGGGTCAGGGCTTTTAGCTGCTCCTGCTGCAGTCTTTCACCATTCAAGATGCATGTCCTGAATCACTTCAGCCACAGAGAAGTGATTTTGTAGCCACAGCTTTTGAAGAAGTATCCTCTGTTTTTCTGGGAGGTGCTGCCCATTCCCTCTGTCTGACATGAAAACAGGGTCATTGCATCACCATCACTGTCTCTGCAGAGACCCTCCTGGCCTGGGCTCTGCTTCCATCTGCCCACGGAGATGAGGACCAGACTGCCCTGCCCTCAGCCTCCAAACCTACATGGCACAGACCCTGTGCTCGTCCCTGCCCCTGCAGCCAGCCTGGCCAGCACCCAGCTACCCCCAGCTGATGGATCTGTGTCTGTGAACGAGTGACAGCATGGTCAGCACTGTCCTGAGTGTCAGATTCTTCCTAAGTGGCAGCTCTAATGGGCTGTGGATGATCAGATGCTCCTGGGATAACAAGTTTCTGGAAAGAGAAAAATGCAGCAAATGTGCATGAACAGGGGATATTGTCATGGCTTAACCCCAGCCAAAAACTCAGTCCCACACAACTGTTTGCTCACCCTTCTCCCTCAGAGGGATGGGAAGGAGAATCAGAAAAAGGGTATTTTTCTGTAGATTGAAATAAGAACAGTTCAATAATTAAAATAAAGTAAAATATTGCTACTTCTACCCTGGAGTTCAGTAGAGCTGACTTTGGCCTCTTCAGGGATCTGCTGTCAGTGTCCTTTTCATAGAATATCTTCCATACTTTCCCAGAGATTCAGTTTCTCTATCCAGTGCATGTTTTAGTTCCTGTCCTCCAGAGTTCACAGGTACTGCTTGGCTCCCATCTCTGCTGTTGGCTTTAGTTTTGTTTCTGCAGACATATTTGACTACTTCCTGGCCACTGTTTCATGGAGGATGTAAATTTAACCAGAGGTGTTGTCATGGTTTGACACTGGCCAAGCATCAGGCATCCACAAAAGGCACTCGCTCTCCCTCCTCTACCACATGTGGACAGCATAGAGAAAAAAATTAAGGAACGGTTTATGAGTTGAGATAGGGACAGGGAGAAAACTCTTCAAGGGCAAAACAGGCTCAACTTAGAGGTACAAAGCACAGGTGTACAGGTGCAAGTGGAGGAACCTTGTGTAGATGCTCCCTGGTTATCACTGGACCACGCCACTTTCCTCTTTCATTAGCCTTGTTTTAGCTACCCACTCCTGTACTTCCCCTTCAGTCCATCAGACACTTCATTTCTCCCTTGCAGGGCTCAGCTGACAGGCATTTTTGCTCTTCACCAGACAGCGTGTGTTCTTGTCAGCTGCCAGGCAGCTGATCATGATTAGATTGTAGTTGTGATAGTGATTTCCTGTCTTTCAGGCCTGAACAGATGGTGTACTGCTCTCAGTCCAAGGCTTGACTTTCATAGTGCTTCGTGGCTTGGTCAAATGGCAGTTGTGGAATCTGTGCACATGAAGCCTCTCAAGGAGACCATTGTGAGGGAAAGGAGCAACTGTGTCCTCTAAGAACCCTGCAAAGTTATACCCACTTCAGAGGAGTGCTGGGGTGCTTTTGTTTGTTGGATGCAGTCCTCCAAACTACAGTGCTGTTCCTCACCTTAAAAATCTGTTGCTATCTCAGTCTCTCAATATCATATTTAGGCTTGATATTTTAGAGAGCAACTAGTGTTTTATCCAGTAAGAGATGCTACTTTTCAATGTTATGTTACAGGATCAATAAGGACCAGGAATGGGGCCCTATATGATAGGCCTGATAATGGATTTCTCCCAGGATTTCCAGATTTCCTTCTTCCTCTGTCAGTTTTCCATTCTAACATAACAGATTTTCCTATCTAGCAGCTATACAGGGTAACCTGATGTGGCTTCTTCTGTAGAAGGTGTATTGGGGCTTGCATCAGTGACAGAAGCCCCCCATGCCTGAGGAGTCTGGTGGTGATGGAGCTGTCTCAGGAAGGAGCTCCCCTGCACAGTTCAGTAGACTTGGCAGTATTCTGACTGCCTTGTGAAGATCCATGAAATGAATGATCATCAAATGTGGCCACTACCTGCCAAAAAATAACATTTCTGCTGCACCTCATCCTGTAACAACTTCTTCTCATAAAATAATAAGCTTCCATCTCTTCATTTTTTGCATTGCATGGGAATGACTGGCAGCTTGATCACATGTGCCAATTTATTAACTAAATCTCATTTACTAACTGGGAACAAATTATTTTTCTTGTAGCTGCTGAATACAAATGAGGTTGGACTTCAGAGCTGCCCAGGTGCCAGGAAGCTTCCTTGGCCCATTTGTCCCTGTGTCAATGGCCGTTGCACTCTGCCAGTAAAAAACTTGTTTTCTGATGGGCCCTGCTAGATGTGAGAGGGTTGCTGAGCTCCAGGCTAAGGAATGCTTACACAGGAGGAAGGTTCAGAGACCTATCTCTGGTGCTGAGCTGCAAGAGCTCTGTTCTAGTGCAGAGGAACACATCCCCAGCGCTGGCAATAATTTCTTCCAAACTGGTGTGCCCTGCCCAAGTGACAGAGAGAGAGCGGCCAGTCTTGGAGCACTCCGCTTCTAAGGGCAGCCATCAGCGGTGGCCTGTGCCCCATCCTGACACATGTCTCTGTAGTGACAGAGCACTGGGAAGAATGATGTTCTGAGAGCTGTGGGGGACACAGCAAGGCTTTACACCCTTCTGACAAGGGCCATCCCACCCACTGCCTGCTGCCCTCAGGACAGCACAGCCCGGACAGGCAGAGCCCAGGTGGAGACTGAGGGTGAAGGGGCCTCTATTAGCGAGTTTCCCTGCCCAGGCTGCTCGCTTTTCTGAGATCTTCCTCTAGGTCTCCCATAGGAAATTATCCCTGGGTACACCCTCTTGGCTCAGCATTTCCAGTTGCTCCCTGGGGAAGCATCTTGGACACCCACTGCACCCGTTGGTCCTGTGCCCACATGCAGTTCCCAAACAGTGGGTAAAGTGACCTTCCTAAAACAGCCTGGCACTCACTCCTCAGCACAGGGTCACTGTGCTGGCACTCACTCTCTGCCAGGAGACCATCTCTGTGTAGAATATGATGGTCCTTTTCAACAGAGGCTTTGGCAAACAATCAGGTTGAGTTTTGAAATCTCTGGGAAGGGCCAGTCTGTGATGAGTGTTTGCTTCTTCATATCTGCCTCTAGGTTTTATGATTTTTCCCAAGAAGGAAAAATAACAAAAAAGATAATTCTTTTAAAACTGTTTCTCTGAGATCCCAGGTTGTTAAGCTTTATGCTTCTAGATAAATCAAACTAACTAACTGAGTTAATTTGTCTGACCATAAAGTGGACTCAATAAGTGTAAAACAAAACTAATTGGTTTGCTTCCATACAAATTTAATCATACTATAAAATGTGATCAATGCAAATAAAAAGCATTGAGTAGGTTGATTATCAAGAATCTATAAAGGAAAAAAATGCACTTTCAGGAATTGAAAACTGTGTGAGTTTCCATCTCTTTGCTGGTCATCCCATGATGTAGACCCAGTCCAAATGTGCTGTGCAGGCAGGGACTGTGGACAGGACCTTGAGAAGAAGCACTCAGCTTTCAGTGAGCTTTGTCTTGACTGCTGCAGCACTCTCATAGAGGCCTCTGAGATCTCAGGAGGGACAGGAGGGCAGGGGTCAGTCCCCTGTCAGTCCCCGAGCCAGGCACAGTCCCTCTCCTGCTCAGGAAGGAGGAGCAGAGAGGAGCACTGCACAGTCACAGTGGTGCCCTGACCAGAGGTGACAGTCGTGTTGCTTTGCCTGCTACTGCCCCACCATCAGCTCCTGCCCCTGAGCTTCTGGGAGAAGCACAGCTGGGAGCCTCTTGCTGTGTCAGGCACCCTGGAGAGCTTGCTTCCCCTCACTCCTTTCTCCCATCTCCCCAGATTTCAAGGTTAAGTTCTAGTATCTCATAAAACATGCTCATGCCATAATTTCAGCCTGCAGAAAGTCCTTTCCATGCAAGGGCTAGGATCCATATGAATTGCCCTGTTCTATAGCTCCAACTACAATAATGAAACTTCAGATGCTGACAGTTTTTTTGAAAAATACCTAATAGAGCTTAAATAATTATTTAATGCAGACAAATAGAAAAGAGAGCATCCATATGCTGTGTTACAATAAATAATACTTGTAACTTGGTGGGCAGTAGCAGCAGCAGCATGAACACAGGGCTCTAGCATGGCTAGAGAAGGAGGGTCCAGCTGAGGAGTCACCACAGGAAGGCCCTGCTGGGTGCTTGTGGTGTTGAGGGACAGGATAAAGAGGGATGAGGACCCTCCACAAGCCAAATTAATACAGGACTGTTGAACCTGGGGGAGTAGAAGGAGCTCTTTGTTCTGCTGCTGGTGGTGCCAGCAGCTGGCAGGGTTTGTGGGCGGAGGGGCGGCGTTGCCCAGCACAGGTGGTGGGAAGTAGGAGAGGAGTGGGGGGCCCCACGCAGGCTGCCTGGGCAGCACCTCTGCTCTCTCCAGCTGCAGCCACATCCCAGAGGTTCTGCACCACCTGCCCATGCTGTCTGTGCCCCTGGAGCAGGGTGCAGATGTTCTCTGTGCTGGCAGAGCCTGGACTCACGTGCAGCCTTGTCCTGCAGGCCTTGTTGGGCAATTGCTGCAGCCTGGAAGGAAAGCGTAAAAGAGTACAGGGAGGCAAATGGCTCCTTGTGAGTGGAATAAACTCCCAGCAAGGGTGCTGCTCTGCCAGGAGCAAAGCCCGTTCGCTTTTGGAGCTGCTCCTCCACCACTTTCCCTGGCTGATGTGGGTTTTGTGAGTATAGCTCTCAGTCTTTCTTTGAGCTCCGCAGTCAATGACTGCTTATGGGTTTTTGCTTTGCTTTATAAGCTGAGTGGTATTTGGGAAAGCATCCGGATCCCCTCCATGAGCTCTGACAGATTACAAGGGCTGCACTTAACTGAGTGTTCCACCGTGTCAGCCACACAGCAACAGGGCTGCGGAGATGTGCCTTGGCATAGCAGAAGATAAAAAACTACAGCAGAGATGGAAGATAAGTGGCAATAAAAAGTAAAATGTGGAATGTCTGCCCTTTAAAATATATTAGGCAGTTTATAAATAAGCTCTGTGTTTTTAGGATGAATGCAGAATTGTTCAGTCCCTGAAGAATCTGACCTTGAAGAGAAGAAATGCTGTGAGCAGCTTTCAAAATGTTCTCAGGATGATCAGACAGGACAATTGCTCTTGCTTATTATTTCAGCAGTAGGTGGTGTGTTTGGCTGGTGCGGTTTGGGAAGAAACTTGAGCTCCAGCCTCCACTTTCTCCCAGGTAATCTCAGTGTGATGTCAGAGGCAGAGAAGAACTTGAGGGTAAAGTTACCAAGTGTTTGGTGAGATTTCCAGGGATGCGTCACTCCTGGCACACGAGTCATCACTCTTGGCTGGGTGACTTGTGTGCTGGTTCTGACAGCCAAGCTCTGAGGGTGTGAAGCTGAACCAGACAGAAGTGCGCAGCCTGGTTCTCGCCACCTCGCTTGGCTGCCTTGTGCTGCAAAGCTCCTGCCTGGTGAGCTGAGCTGTGCGGGTCTGCCATGCCAGCAAAGCTCCTGCCTGCACCCTCCTCCTGGAGGGAGGAAAGAGCATCTCTCAGGACGTGGGTGCCTGAGCTGTGCTGTTCCTGTTCTCCAAGGGTGGTTGGACACGTGTCTCCCAAGTCTCACAGAAGTGAGGCAACCTCTTTGGGGTGGGGAGGACTTTCTGCTGATACTGGAGATGTTCCCATTTGTGTTAGGTACTTAGCTTTCTTGTGGGGTGAAGTAGCAAGCCTGTGAACAGAAGATTCTGTGGGGAGTGGGGAGAGGTGGGCTTTGGCTTTTGTTCTGGTAAATGCTGAGGAGTCAGATGCTTTCTCTGGACAGCTAGAGGTTCTGGCCCAAACTGGAAAAGGCTGCTGCTGATTTGGGATTCTTCTGCTTTCAGGCAGCCTGCAGTGAGGGCCAGGTCTTGTCTTCTGCTGCAATATCTCAGTCTTGAATGAATGCCGTCCTACCAGCCTCTGTTTGGGCAATATGGAAAACAGTGGCCCTGCAGATTCTTTTAGGGGTACAGAGTGAGTGGAGTGGTGAGGTGAACCACAGCCTCCCTATTTTAAATATGTTCTTAGAGAAAACAGAGATTATTCCCTGTGTGGAGGAATAACCAGCAAATTGATACCTGCACGTCCTGATGCAGGGAGCCAGAAGCCCCTTGTGCTCTGGGCTCTGGCCGAGAAAATGTAAACAAACTCCAGTTTTATGTCTGACCAAGGAGATATAAACCAAGCATATATTGTAGCCTTTTAAATATGTTGACATTTTACAATCCATCAAGGCCTTTAATTGTATTTTGAGTGAGTTGTTCTATATGTAAATACTAGTTAATGTTGAAATTGTTTATAGCCAAATTGTCTGTTTATGCAAATTGTGTTCCAAGATCACAGAGCTTCTATTGTACCATAAACATGTCTGTTTTATTTAATGTTGGAAATGTTTCCTTTGGCTGCTGCAGCTCTTCAGCGCTGCTAGTGTGGGGGCGAGTGCCAGCCTCCCCGTGGGGCAGAGAGATGTGATGGCTGCTCCAAGAGCTCCTGCTGTGGATCTGACTCCCTGAAGCTGGTCTCCTGGGATGGTGTTTGAACTGCTTTTCTGCCTGCACAGTCCATGGGCTGTGGTATCCTCCACAAACCTTGGGGAGCCCAGTGGCTCCCTCCACTCAGTCCAGGCTGGGATGCAGAGCCCCTACAGGTGCAGATGCTGCTATGTGAGGGGAGGGATTCCCCCACACTCTCTGGCATTCCTCAGTCTGGCTTCTGTTAATTCGACGTTTTGCTGCAGAAGATGGCCAGAATTAAAACCCAGACTGCTCCTACTGGGTGTGAAGTGCAGAGAAATCAGCATGCTGCTCCTGCCTGTGCTGCGCCCAGGCAGTAATCGAGATCACCACCCCGCGATAAATCTCTTCCTGCCATCGGACAGAAGAGAGAAGCAGTTACTGTGGGCTTTGCCTCCAGGTTTATTATCACGGGGAAACACATGCAAATGAATGGCTCACCCGATACAAATCAGTCGTGCCGGAGCGTTTGCCGGCTGCGATGCAGACACACGATATCTGTGATCTGCAGGCAAGGAGTGAGCTCAGTCATGCCTTTGCAGTCGTGTGCAGAGGCTCTCACTGAGTGCAGCCGCCTCTGAACTGGCCTCTGTGCCAAGGCCATGCTCCTTTCCTCCTGGATTTTTCAGTCTAATAGCACTGTTCATCTGGCCTTTTTGTTTGCTCAATGTCAGCATTCCTCGGGGAATGTTGCAGAGCCCTAGCAGCTACACAGCCTGAAGGTGGGCTCCCATATTATTTCTTCATTAACATTTGTTGTTCATAAATATATATTCACTCCTATTTATCACAAGAACACCGATTACAAACCATAAATTCTAACTGTGGGGAATATTTCAGTCCAGTTTTATTAAAAAGTGATTTTTTAAAATGTTGCCGAGGCTTTTAGCCAGTTATGTGCTACTAAATATTTAAATCTGTATCTCTTGCGGCATGCTGAATTACAGCAAGGGGATATTTAATGTTCCCATTTCTCCAGCATAAATCTGTGAAAGATTGACTGTAAGAAAAATACAGTCAGGAACAGCCCACGTACTTGCTGAGTGCTCTCTCGTGGCCTGCGCCCACTGGCACATCCCTGCCGCTGGCAGCAATCCAGACTGGAGGCCAGTGATTGTCCCCGTCACTCTGTGGTCACCCTGCCGCCCTGAGCTGGGCCGGGGGCTCCGGGCCGGGGCTCTGGGCCAGGGGCTCTGGGCTGGGACTCTGGGCCGGGACTCTGGGCCGGGACTCTGGGCCGGGCTCTGGGCGGGGGCTCTGGGCCGGGCTGTGGGCGGGGGGCTCCGGGCCGGGACTCTGGGCCGGGCTCTGGGCCGGGCTCTGGGCCGGGGGCTCTGGGCCGGGCCGGGCTCTGGGCCGGGGGCTCTGGGCCGGGCCGGGCTCTGGGCCGGGGGCTCTGGGCCGGGGGCTCTGGGCCGGGCTCTGGGCCGGGGGCTCTGGGCCGGGGGCTCTGGGCCGGGCTCTGGGCTGGGGGCTCTGGGCGGGGGCTCTGGGCTGGGCTGTGGGCGGGGGGCTCTGGGCCGGGGGCTCTGGGCCGGGGGCTCTGGGCCGGGCTCTGGGCTGGGGCTCTGGGCTGGGCTCTGGGCCGGGGGCTCTGGGCCGGGGCTCCGGGCCGGGACTCTGGGCCAGGCTCTGGGCTGGGGGCTCTGGGCCGGGGCTCTGGGCCGGGGCTCTGGGCTGGGGCTCTGGGCTGGGCTCTGGGCTGGGGGCTCTGGGCTGGGGGCTCTGGGCCGGGGCTCTGGGCCGGGGCTCTGGGCTGGGCTCTGGGCTGGGCTCTGGGCCGGGGATGTGGCAGAACCCCGTGGGTTGCTGGCCATGCTGGGGATGTGGCAGAACCCCGTGGGTCGCTGGCCATGCTGGTCTGGCACACGGCTGTCAGCGGCAGAGCTACGAGCGCCGGGGGCCCTGTTACCCGCCAATTACACTGCGGGTTTATTGTTCGGCCATGTGCCTGCTTTACGACAATGAAAAGCTTTCGACAGTTAAATGGTACTAATATTAACCTCTCCCTCATGGCCTCTAACAGTCTCCACCATTAAAAGTGTGATTAACAAATTAAGTCATTTGGAAGGGATTGGCATGTGGTGTTAAACAATGGTATAATGAATTTTTTTATGAAATCTGAACCCCTGGCTATATGGAGAGAGGAAGCCCTGTTGCTATTGCATGATAGCTATGGCAGCAGCTAAATGTGGTGGGAGGACTGAGCCCTGGTATGGTGCTGGTTGCAGGTTCCTGCCGGTTGCAGGTTCCTAGGGTGGGGAGAAGGTGGATCAGCACTGAGGCTGGCGAGGCAGACAGGCTGCCTGGGCCTGCCTGAGGCTCTGGGGTTTGTCATGGTCCTCACTGAGCCAAGGGCTCTCCCCTGCTGCAGGAGCACAAGCTGGTTGCTGCTCAGCTTTGTGGCTCTATGCAGTGCTTGTAACAGTCACAGAAGCTTGGAAAAATGGCTGTTGAGGAGCCTGCTGGGCAGCGATAGAGAAATCTGCTCTTGTCTGAGGCGGACACCTGGATGGCCCAAACACAGCCCCTGTGGGCACGGGGATGGCAAGCACTGCGATGTGGGGCCAGCCTGGAGTGAGGCACTCCTGGCACTCTTCTAACCTGCTGGTTCCAACCACTCAGCACACAATACATGGCAGTTCTGTTCTGATGTTTAAAAGCTTTAAAGCACATACACCTGCTGGCAGGTGACTCTAAAAAGCTGTTATGTGCTTCTGAAAAGCAATCCAAGATTGCCCGTAAACAGCCTGTTAGGGAATAAGTAGGGGCTGGGGCTGGCAGTTCCTTCCCAGTATCCCCTTCTCCTCCTTTCACCTCATCTTTTGCTCTCATTTCCTGGCCTGATCATGGTCTGTGCTGGGGCTCAGAGGCTGAACCACCACGAGGAGCAACCCCCACTCTTGCTCCCTCCAACTGTGTCCCAGGCCTGTCCCCATCTCTGGCATCCCCCTGCCAGCATGAGGAGGATGGTGCTGTGTGTGGCTGTGGAAAACACTGCCTAACCAACATTCCTGACTGAGGAAAGCAATCAGACAACTTCTCTTCACTGCTGGAAACAGCCCTGGGGCCTGAAAAGCTGGGGGAGGCCGACCCTCTGCACAGGGGCTGTGCTGGCCAGTGGGGCAGGGTGGGTCTGATGCCGAGGGTGCTGAAACAAGCTGTGTGCCTGGGACAGCACACCCAGGCTGCCACGGCAACCCCTCCTGCCTGCTGCCCACGTCCTGTCCATCCACAGCCTCTGCAGTGGGGCTGCTGTGCTGCTGGAGGCAACAGGGGGCTGGAGGCTCCTCCAGCCTTGAAGGAGTCACTGTTTGAGTGTGACAGAGCCATGTGCAGCACTTCAATGAAGGCACTGAGAATATTCATATTGTGATTTATTCCGTTCTGTTTCTCCATTGATTTTAATTAAGTTCACTCTCTCCTGCCAAGCCTGGGGAACACAAGCAAAAATTGAAAATGTTGAAAGTCAGCCTGCTTTGCACTTGAGTTTTCCCAGGCTTCCATAGAACAAGAGGGAAGGGGGCCTGTACCACCACAAGGGCATTTCCTGTGCTTTGCTGGTCCCCAAATAATAAACATAAAATTAAAATCCTGTTTGGAGAGTCACAAAAGCTATTATAGCTCAGCAGCTGATATTGACTGTGATCAAATCTTTTATGTGATTCACAGCATTCTGGCTGCTCATGTTCACACCTTGATCATGTTAACTCTGGCTTGATTTTTTTTTTCTCCCACACTGAAACAAAGCAAAAAGATTGACAAAAAAATCCAATCTAATCCTGCTGTATTTGTTTGTGTCATACTTTTGCCATGAGCAGCATTGTCTGGTACTGCTGTGTGGCCTCTAAAGACAGGGTCCTCCTGCGAACAGGTGCTCACTCTGGCAGTGGATGTGCCATCCCAGGCCTACACAGGGGCTGCTGGCCTGGAAAACCCTTTGAGGGCTCCAGGAAAACCCTATGGCCAGCTAGGGTGTCATTTCTTACATGGTCTCCATGGCTTGGGCCACACCAGTGATGATGCTGCTGTCCAAGGGAGTGTCAAGGATGCTCTTTAGGGCCCCTTTCATGGAGTCATGGGTGATGTTGTACTTCTGCAACCTACAACTTTTAATAATCTTTGCATGTCTCTTGAATATTAGAGGCAAGCAAAAGTAGTCCCCAAAAGTTACAATCCTTAAATCAGAAACTGGTTTAAAGAACCTGAGTTCTACAGTTATCTATCTTCATGATATTCTCAAAAGTTAGACTCATTCTTCATATCAGATAGGGTGATAAAAGGGTAAGGGCACCTCTTATTCAACTCTAATTTTAAGTAATATGGTCATCAAATTAGACATGAAGAACTAGGAGATATCAGCAAAAATTCTGATGGGTTATAAACCAGGGCGATTTACTGTTTGCCAGCCTGCGCTCTCCTCTAGTCATTGGCAGTCATTGCTCCAGATGTGGGGGCTTGGTGTCACTCCCCAGACCTCGGGATTCTGCAGCAGGAAGCACCAACTGGGGCCACTTCCATTCCCTCAGGGCAGAGGTGTCCAAGTGTCCCAGCCCCTGTGTGAGGCCAGGAGGGCCACGCTGGGGGTCTGTGCAGAGCTATGTTGCAATGAGGCAAGGAAATTTCAGAGCCTCCTTGCTCCTTCAGTGCAGTTCCAGGAGCCCGTTAGCTTTGCAGCAGTTCCTTTGCTGACTGCTAAGCTATACTGGTCTCAGAGGTGGCTGCTGAGGGCATGGTCCGAGCCCCTCTAAACAAGGGGGCTAATGGGAACTTCTTAGAGTTGCCAGGAAAGGAAACACGTGCCAAGGTTTGCTGTATTTGATCCTTTCCTCTCTGTGGTGATGGTCTGCTGGAGGAATGACCCTCGTGCTGCATTTCATGTTTGCGTTGGCCGTGAGACAGGGCTTCCAAACCAAGGCAAAGCCCAGCCAGTGTGGCTCACACCAGCGGGCTGTGGTCCTGTTGATACCATCGTCTGGTGCTGAGGTCTCTGGTACTGCTGTCACTGCTGAAGTGGCCCAAGAAGCAGGGCACCCCTGGACCATGGTAGTCCAACCAAACTCTGAGTGCTTTTGGGAAGAACTGGCTGCTCTGTGTGGTGCTTGGCCCAGTGATGGCACCCACCGCACCAGGGCACAGTGGCCACATCAGTGCCTGCAGCACTGAGCTCACCCTGCCATCACGGCAAATTGTTATTTATGCTTTCAGACCCTGCTAACTCACAGATAATTAATGTCAGGAAGCTGCCATGGTGCCTTGGCTAATAGCTCAGGGAAAGGAGACACAATGGTCAATTAGCAGCTATTTGATCTGACAGTAACAGCAAAGGGCAGATCTGGCTGCCAGCCCCTCTGTCCCCCTCCCTCCCTCCTTCTCTCTCCTCCTGCTCATGTCAGGGCTCCTGGCGGGCGTGGAGACCATTGGAGATGGAAAGGACCCACAGACACAACCTCTGCCCTGTGCTTGCTGCAGCTTCATCGAGGCTGGCATGGACACCAAATGCCTGGCTGGGTGCAGAGGTATGTGCTGGCATGGTAGCCATCGCCTCTCCAGCCAGACATGGGGACAGGGTGGAACAGCAGAATCCACTGCAGTGGATTCAGACAGGCCCCCTTTACTGGAAGATAAACTGTTTTCCTCTGGAGAAGCCCACAATATGAATTTTGCAATATCGTTAAAGTATTAAATTAGAAAGAGACCTCAGAGCAACAGAGAAGTAATATCTGCATATGCGAGGCCTCCAAGTCTAGGCACAGCAATATTAGAGGATTTGTGAAGTTTAACATAGGTTAGATCTGTTCTATCCCCTCTGAGGGGATTGTCAGTGACCCAACCTGCTGTTTGCTGTCACAGCTGTGACAATTTCCCCAGCAGAGCATCCATCAGCTCTACATGCAGTAGGGCTGGGGAAATGTCCATTTGTTTTCAGGACCTGTGCTGCTATCGCTGTCAGGGTGATCTGGGACCCAGCTCCCTGTGCTGGGCCAACTGTGAGCAGAGCAGACTTCTGAGACCTCCCGGGGGCTTCTGTCTCTGCAGGCCACTCTGTCTTTGGAACTGCTAGGCGCTGCCAGGGCTCTGCTACTTTCCTCTGCCACTCTCTGAGGGACATTAATGTCTGGAGCTGGGATTAGTTTTGCTTTTTACGGCAGAGATTCTGATTATACTCAGTCTCCTTCAGAAAACGGATGCTTTAATGCTCAGTCTTGTCCAATGAGGGCTATTCCTGGAATAACATTTAATTAAGCGCTCTGGCTCTCTGCCTGTGATGCACCACTGATCTGCACAGGTGCACTTATCTTCACCAGCTCTTTTGAAATCAGTTGCAACTGAAATTAGAATAGACCGTAAAATTTATAGGCTGTTTCCTTCCTTTCTAATTAGCACGGTAAGTGTGTGATGAGAGGCCTCAGGCCAGGGGAAGGAGCCATTGTGTTTTTTACTAGTACCTGTCTTGATCTGCAGCCTGGCCCAGCATTATCCCCCCTAGATGGAGCTCTGCAAAAACATTTTGAAGCCAGGAAACAGAGCTCCCCGGTTGCCCTGCAGTCCCTGTAGACTGGTCATTAGGAAAATCTTGATCTTTGTGCTAGGGTGGGCAGGAGCCAATCCCATGGTGTGCAGGCAGGAGTGGGATGGGGCACCCTCGGTGCGGTGAGAGCAGGGGGCTGCTCTGGAGTGGCCACCCCACGGGTGATGGCAGAGCAGCTTCAGCAGAGAGAGTGTGGCACTGGCAGTGGCCAGGCTGGGCTGTGCTCTGCCAGCAGAGCAGCCCTGTGGCCAGTGCTGTTCCTTCTGGAACTCTGGGCCACTCCTCAGTACCAGGGCTGTTTCCCACAACCCCCAGCGCTGCCTTTTCCCTCCTCTGGGCCTGCAGAAGGAGCATTTGCTCTGTACAGGATGAGCTCCTTGGCACCAGAACCCCCCTTGTTATTTCTGTGAGTGCCCCCTGGCACACCATGCTCTGGCACTGGATGGCTTTGCTCCTGGGACAATGGGGTGGTGGCATTAGAGAATGATGTTTGCTGGGACTGGTGCTGCCTTTGTGCCTGACCATTTTGACTTCACTGTGCTCTGATCATCCTTCCTGGCCTCAGTCCACAGCTCTGCCGGCCCCTCATCTTCTCCAGGGCTCAAGACCTTCTCCTTGGTCTGTACCTCTGGCTCATGGATGGTTGAGCATGAGATGGAATTTGAGCTTAGGTACAAAATCTGGCATTTCACAGTCCAGACCAGAGAAGATGACTTTGCTCATCCTACCTGACCTATTGCCAAAGACATGCCAGAGCAGGAGGGGCGAGAGGAAGCATCTGTCCAGAAGGATTGGCAGCAAAAGAGCTAGAAGGGAAAGCTAAAACATCCAAGGCACTCTGGATATTTGAAAGCACAGCAGGTGCAAGAGGCAGTCAGTTGAGCAAAATGGTGGGGATGTCCATCCTCATAATCTTTCTGTTATCAGCCAGAAAATCTTAGACTGTAAAGTGGAAAAAATTTGTAAATGACTGAAAAGAAAGTTTGTGTCATTGCATGAAAAGGAGAAGAGAGATCAAACCCACAGTGACAGCACAGTTGATAAGCCTGTGGAGGAATGAAGGAGAAAAGCCAGAGGGGTGGGAACACAGGTGGGGGCACAGGGCTGAGGCAAAGGAGAGCATGTGCGATGTCACCATGGTCACTGCTGGCTCTGCAGACATTGAGATGCTGCCAAGGCCTGGATAGTGTTGCAGAGAGTTTGACTTGAATGCATCCAGACAGGGAAGGCTGAGGACAGGGCTGGAAACACTAATGATGCTGTGGGAAGGAGTGGTGTGCCTGAGATTCTTCCCAGGGCTTCCCAGTATTGGTTTCCCCTGGAAATGAGGAGCAGTAAGAGAACAGAGACCACAACAGGGAAGGTGCTCTAGGGTGCAGGAGAAGGAGAAGTTCAGTTCTTCTTACACCAGTGTGGAAGAAGATTAAACAAGTTGTGCCTTTCTCTTTTGTTGCCTCTTGGGGCATTTTGGGTAACCACTCTAGAGACGATTCATGTGAATCTCCATCCAGCAGAGCTGCGTGAATCTTCCTTGGCATCACTGACACCACACAAGGACTGGTGCAACCAATTTCTGTTTTCATGAATGTTGCACTGAAGCTGGTGGAGATTTTCCTCCCGAAGTACTGAGTCTCAGAAAGTGGCCACTGTCTGATCTGGAGTGCTGGAATAGCAGGGCAGCTGCCTTCCTTGTGTGGTACAAGTGGTATGGCGCATGTTGCTGAGCTAGCTATTGACCCAAGTTGCTGGCCACTCTTTCCACTGTATCCATGGCTCATGCGAGTGTGATTACTCCTTTGGTTTCACAAGCACTAAATTAATTCACAGATTTTATATACATAAAAAGACATACTGCCATAAAATCAGCTAGCTGAGTATTCCCTGATGGAAATGAATTGCTGCTGTGCCTCAGAAGAGCTGGTTCTGGATCATTTCTCCATTAAATATTTGGTGAAGTCTGACCGAAGCCCTGGTGTCCTCGTTGCTCAGCCCTTTCCAGACCCGGGATGTCATCCTATTCCTAAACTTACAAAGGCAAAGCATCCCAAGCAAGCAACCTGCAAGCAGGTTCTCACAGTCCGCTGGAATGTGGGCTGCAAGTCTGCAGGGCAGAACTCCCATTGTCTGTTCTGTGGTGATGCTACTCATAGAGAGCATGTATCTCCTGCACCTGGGCTCGGGACTCGAAGTGTTTGCGAATCCAAGTGGTGAATTCTCCATGTGGTGAATTCTGCTGCCTTGACGACAGATAGTTGGGAGGATGGCTGGATCAGCTGCTGACCGTGGGGAGGTGGCTCGGTACAGTGCTCAGAGACTCCCCAGAGGGCTGGAGTTAATGTGTTTGACTTGTACAGCAGGAGCAAAATGTTTCACTGCCTCAGAGCATCGCTGGGGGAGCGAGGGCTGGGGAGCTGAGTCTACCCTGTTTAACAGGCAGGAGCAGGAACGTGACTATCACTCCAGACAGCTGCTCCTGCTGCTGCTGTGCCTTGCAGCACTGGACTGCTCCCTTTCCTGCCACCCTGCCATGAGCTGCAGCTCAGCTTGGTCTCCCTGACTTGGGTGCTGTGCTCTGAACGGGGCATGTGGCATGTTTATCCCTGACCGTTCCCATTGCAGCTCAGCAGAGGCTCTTGCTCAGCCTGAGCTGACAGCAGGGATTGTGCACAGTCCAGACACCCATAACCCCCTCCCAACACTCCCTCGTGGAATTTTGATGGGCACATAACACAGTTCAAGCTTTCAAGTTGCTATGCTCCTAGAAAGAAGGAAGCCTTGAGAGACCCTCCCAAACCAAATTCCAACTGCAAAACAGTTAGCTCTTGTCAGTGTTAGTGCTCCTGAGCAGCTGCTGGCAAGGACAGATGGGACAGGGTTTGCAAGTTCAGCCCTTGGCCTTTTTGGGGCACCCTGGCTGCTGTGCCAAAGGGAGGAGGAATGTTATAGCTGAGCCTGGAACATTTTGCAGCGGCATTTCTCTTAGCAGGTTTATGATCTTTTCTGCCTCAGCTGGGAAGCCAGCAGGACTGAATAAATCTCCAGGCCAACAAAAGCCCAGGATGTTTTCCCAATTGCCACGATTTTATTAATTTACAAGTACATTATTGCATTCCTTCCTTCCTAACAGCAGCTTCCACTTAGATGGGAAGTCCTTTAGTGTATTAGGGTCATAAAGCCAGTAAAACTCTGCAAAGGGTCACCTGCCAAATATTTGTGCCATTAATGCCAGTAGCCTGCAAATGTGAAAAGGTAAATTTGATGCTTTCATTTGTCAGGTATTGCAGTTCTTTGCAGAAGGAAGAGACTGCCAGTCACCTCCATACCATGGAAGGCCCTGGCTTCTATGGTACATTTAAAATACTATTAATAATTTATCAGAGATTTTTTGTTCAACAATAAGAAATTAGGAGGCTTGAAACTCTCCAAAATATTGTCTGAGGGGGAAAATGTTTAAATTATTTCTTCTCCTTCCTGTGACTGGTATCAGAGGGGCAGCACCACCAGCCAGCCCCAGGCCTACAGAGGTTGCCCTGTGGCTCAGGAGCAGAGTGAGGGGCTGCCAGAGGTGTGGGGCCAAATGCAGATTGGGTGCTGCTGAGCAGAGTCCACCTGGGAACTGGCTCAACAGGCAGCACAGGTCCTGCGAGGGCTCCTGAGACCTCAGCCCATCTGTGTGCCACCGAGAAGCTCCTGTCCCAGTGCCCTGGCACAGGGCTGTGCTTGAGGTGGGGGACTGGGCCAGACGGTCGGGGCAGAGGGTGGCTTTGGGCAGGCTGGGTGCCAACACCAGGAGCCCACTCCCGGGTGTAACTAACCCCTAGAGAATATGGCAAAGGTGGAAATGAAAGATCAACAGCTGGAGTTCATTGTTCACCCATGAAAAACTCTGTGTCCCACCCATACATGAAGAGGTGAGTGGTATGAGCTGCTTTGAAACATCCTTCGTTGTCTATGGAAATGCATTTTACAGAAAAAGAAATATAGTGAACTGAAAATAAATGGCATTATTAGCAGAAAGGGAGTCCCTAATTAACCAGATATTGTCCATTACTGTAGCCTTCAATTCATTAAATTGCATAATTACATAAAACCACTGTTGATGTGCTATTCAGTATATCTGGTATTGTCTTCCTAATAATTAGTTCCATAATTGTCACTTTGACAGGGTAATTAAAAATGTTTAAAGATGTTGTGTCAGCCTGTTCTCCTTTGCTGAGCTCAGTTAGATGTCTCTGGAAGATGATTTTCTACCCAGCTCAACCATGGTTTTGTATTTGATTTATGCCAATGTGTTATAGGAATGACCAGGCTCATGGATACTTTGATGTTCCTGTTCGGCTGATTTTTAAGAGTAGGAGAAGAATAACTTCAGATGTCATTTTCATTTACTTTTAGGAAATCTGTGATCCCATCCCCTGGTTCATGCTACTGGTGATGTGCTACAGTTTTATGGACAGAGTGTTGTGAAATCTGACATTTGTAGCCCTAAATCTCAGTTCTGTTTGCTGTGTAAAACCTTTCATTCAACATCCATTTTTTATGAAGGGATGGAAAAAAAGTAGGAAATGAAGGCAGTAGCTCTGGGGAGTGTGGCTGGGTGGGGAACAGGCAGCTTTGCCAGTGCAGGTGGCTGTGCCAGGGTGGTGGTGATGGAGAAGTCCAGGACTGGGGGGTCCGTGTGCCACTAGAGGAGAGCAGGGGACACGATGGCCTGGGTGGTGGGGAGCAGGACAGGAGCCTGGAACTGACAAACCAGCTGTGGAGACAGCCCAGGAACGGTGCAAGTGTTGTCCCAGGAGCAGAGCCTGGTGCTGGGAATGCTTTTTTATGGACGTGGTTTCTGTAGTCTTTCATGGCAGGCATTCTGTGTTCTGTGTTTAGCAGCAGTGATTGCCACTTTGGATGGTCAAAACCCTGACTGGTTTTCCTTTTCAACAAAATAAACTCTAATATTCATTGCTGAGAAGTGATAAATTAGTCTATCCTCACACCCAGGAGCTTTGCCAGATGGATTTTGGCTGGATGAGAGTCTGTTTGTGAAAGCTTTTAAGGATTTTTGAAAATAGCATGTTTTGAATTGTTAAATGACTGAAGTGATATGGTTTTCTAGAAAAAACACTAATCATGTGGAAGTGAAGTTTGAACTTCTTTCTTGGCAAAAAAAAATCGGACACTTCTCATTCTTATTTTTACATTTGTATTTGTGTTTATCTTTGTTATTGGACTGTCTCTTACAGCACGTATTCTCTGCCTCAGCAGGCTCTGTGGAGACCATACACATACCCCAGTGCCTACAGCACTGGGCGAGGGAGTCCCCTCACAGCTGTGCATGTGTCTCCATGTCCAGATGGCCCCATTCCACCACCCTCCAGCCATAGTTTGGATTCAGTGTTCATAATTGCTTCACTAACAGAGAAACTTTACAATCTGTTGCAGGCCATTATATGCAAACCCATGTCCAAATAATTGACCCCCTGCCATCCAAATTGCAAAGTGCTTGAGTGATTTGTAATCTTACCGAAAAGGTTTGTATTCAAAGTATTTCAGACCTACATGAAAGTATAATTGACAGTGAGATAACAAGGTGTAATTTTGTAGTGGCTCTGTCAGGAGGTGATCACACAGCCCTCCCTGCACTCTGGATGTTCTGCAGCTGGCAGCGGGGTCCCTGACATGCTGTCTGGAGCTGAACTGATGCCATTTACTCCTCTGATCTTCCTCAGTTGCCAGCCCCATCTCGCCCCTCAGCCCTTTGCCAGGCAGCTGGCAGAGTATCAGTGCTGGGGCTAGAGAAGGGGCCAGTGGCTCGGCTGGCAGGGCTGGTCTGGCAGGGCTGGGCTGGCAGGGCTGGGCTGGGCTGGGCTGGGCTGGGCTGGGCTGGGCCGGCAGGGCTGGGCTGGGCTCGGCTGGGCTGGTCTGGAAGGGCTGGGCTGGGCTGGCAGTGCTGGGCTGGGCTGGGCTGGCAGTTCTGGCAGGGCTGGGCTGGGCTGGCAGTGCTGGGCTGGGCTGGGCTGGGCTGGGCTGGCAGTGCTGGCAGGGCTGGGCTGGGCTGGGCTGGGCTGGGCTGGGCTGGGTTGGGCTGGCAGTGCTGGGCTGGGCTGGGCTGGGCTGGGCTGGCAGTGCTGGCAGGGCTGGGCTGGGCTGGGCTGGGCTGGGCTGGGCTGGGTTGGGCTGGCAGTGCTGGGCTGGGCTGGGCTGGGCTGGGCTGGGCTGGGCTGGCAGGGCTGGGCTGGGCTGGGCTGGCAGTTCTGGCAGGGCTGGGCTGGGCTGGCAGTGCTGGCAGGGCTGGGCTGGGCTGGGTTGGGCTGGCAGTGCAGGGCTGGGCTGGGCTGGGCTGGGCTGGCAGGGCTGGGCTGGGCTGGCAGTGCTGGCAGGGCTGGGCTGGGCTGGGCTGGGCTGGCAGTGCTGGGCTGGGCTGGCAGTGCTGGCAGTGCTGGCAGGGCTGGGCTGGGCTGGCAGTGCTGGCAGGGCTGGGCTGGGCTGGGCTGGGCTGGGCTGGCAGGGCTGGGCTGGGCTGGCAGTGCTGGGCTGGGCTGGCAGTGCTGGCAGTGCTGGCAGGGCTGGGCTGGGCTGGGCTGGGCTGGCAGGGCTGGGCTGGGCTGGCAGTGCTGGCAGTGCTGGCAGGGCTGGGCTGGGCTGGCAGTGCTGGCAGGGCTGGGCTGGGCTGGGCTGGGCTGGGCTGGCAGGGCTGGGCTGGGCTGGCAGTGCTGGCAGGGCTGGGCTGGGCTGGGCTGGGCTGGCAGTGCTGGGCTGGGCTGGCAGTGCTGGCAGTGCTGGCAGGGCTGGGCTGGGCTGGGCTGGGCTGGGCTGGCAGGGCTGGGCTGGGCTGGGCTGGGCTGGGCTGGGCTGGCAGTGCTGGGCTGGGCTGGCAGTGCTGGCAGTGCTGGCAGGGCTGGGCTGGGCTGGGCTGGGCTGGCAGTGCTGGCAGGGCTGGGCTGGGCTGGGCTGGGCTGGGCTGGGCTGGCAGGGCTGGGCTGGGCTGGGCTGGGCTGGGCTGGGCTGGGCTGGCAGTGCTGGGCTGGGCTGGGCTGGGCTGCCAGGGCTGGGCTGGGCTGGGCTGGGCTGGGCTGGCAGTGCTGACAGGGCTGGACTGGGCTGGGCTGGGCTGGCAGTGCTGGCAGGGCTGGGCTGGGCTGGGCTGGGCTGGCAGGGCTGGGCTGGGCTGGGCTGGCAGTGCTGGCAGGGCTGGGCTGGGCTGGGCTGGGCTGGCAGTGCTGGGCTGGGCTGGGCTGGGCTGGCAGGGCTGGGCTGGGCTGGGCTGGGCTGGCAGTGCTGGCAGGGCTGGACTGGGCTGGGCTGGGCTGGCAGTGCTGGCAGTGCTGGGCTGGGCTGGGCTGGGCTGGCAGTGCTGGCAGGGCTGAGCTGGGCTGGGCTGGCAGTGCTGGCAGGGCTGGACTGGCAGTGCTGGCAGTGCTGGCAGCGCTGGCTGGTCCCCGGCAGCCAGCAGCCCCACGCTGCAGAGCCCTGATGGCCACCCAGCACTGCCAGCCCAGCACTGCCAGCCCAGCAGTGGCTGAGCACTGGTGACGCTCTCTCCGCCAAGGCCGTGGCCACTGGGCCTTGTGGGAGCGGTGCCAGCCTGGGAGGCAGAACACCTTGTTTATAATGAGCTATGCAGGTGAATGAATCCTTAGGACAGGAAGGCAGGGAATGCAACATAAAACTGTACAAAGCTTTCTAGAGAACCAGCAAGGTCTCCTGTAGGATGATAGATCTCTCTTTAAGTCATAGGAGGAAAGGCTCCTACAAAGAGTAATAAATTCATAAATTTCTCTAGTCACCAGGGTTATTTCCAACAAAAGAATTTATTGCCTGGCATACATTTCTCTGCTCACAATAATGAGATCTGGGCTCCAACACATGACATTTATGACTGACATTATTTAAAAAAAAAAAAGGAAAAGACATACAGTCTTCGAGGAAAATATGTGGAACAAATCTGCCATTCACATGTACAGTATATTCATACTCCAAACACTGCAGGCTGAGCTGGGCTTCAGACAGGGAACCAGCAATACTTTGGTGGATGTTTTCCTGGGAAAAAGTGCTGCGATGGGACTGCTGACCGCGGATGGTCTCCAGTCTGCTGCAAGCCCAGCCACCGCCAGGAGTTCTGAACGCGTCCTGGGCTCAGCCATGCCAGCAGCCAGTGTGCAGGCTGTACACGGGGATGCTCAGTCCCCTGTGCCAGATGCCAGCGACAGCCAGTGGCGAAGGATGGGCGTGCTTCTCTGCACGATGGTCACTGTTATGTTAGATTTGTAAGAAGAAAGCAAAAGCATTACTGCGCAGCAGGACTGGTTATGCAGCTCCAACCTGGGGTAGTGTTTACTCAATAAAACAGATGAAAACAGTGTCTGCAGCAGCAGTGAGCACAGCAGCAGCGGCAGCTGCAGGGCCGGGCCGAATTATGCAGATATGTCTGCTGGAGGAGTAACTCAGCCTACCTTTGTGTCTTGTAACGAAACTTAACACTTGCTCAGTGCATTTTAATTAACTCTCTGCGCCCCTCCTGCCTGTAGGAGGCATCCAAACGCTCTGCGTGGTGCTAGCAAGCTCGCGGCTCTCTGCAGCCTCTGTAGCGAACGCTTCCAGGGCTGCCCGGGAAAGCCTCCATGCTCAGCCCCTTTCTGTAGGGAACGCTTCCAGGGCTGCCCGGGAAAGCCTCCATGCTCAGCCCCTCTCTGTAGGGAACGCTTCCAGGGCTGCCCGGGAAAGCCTCCATGCTCAGCCCCTCTCTGTAGCGAACGCTTCCAGGGCTGCCCGGGAAAGCCTCCATGCTCAGCCCCTCTCTGTAGGGAACGCTTCCAGGGCTGCCCGGGAAAGCCTCCATGCTCAGCCCCTCTCTGTAGCGAACGCTTCCAGGGCTGCCCGGGAAAGCCTCCATGCTCAGCCCCTCTCTGTAGGGAACGCTTCCAGGGCTGCCCGGGAAAGCCTCCATGCTCAGCCCCTCTCTGTAGGGAACGCTTCCAGGGCTGCCCGGGAAAGCCTCCATGCTCAGCCTCTCGCCGCCGCGGGCCGTGTGCCGGGAAGGGACTGCCCAGGGCGCAAACTGCCCGCGACCCTCCAGCCTGGCTGCGGAGCTGGGTGCCAGCCGGGCATGGCAAAGGGAAAAGGCTGGGCCGGGAAAACCCGGGCTATGGGAGAAGGTCAAAATGTGACCCCACTCTGATCAGAGGGAAGTGTCTGCTTTGGGGCTGGGGACGATGAACAGGTGCTGGCAAAGCATGCAGTTACCCTGAGGTGTGACACGGGGCACCCCCTCTCAGCTTCCACTGTATGCAGAGGAGGTGACCCTCCTTGATCCGCTGTGGGCATGCAGGGAGTCCAGTCCCATGGGACACTCCAGAAATGACCTGCAAATGTGATTGTCAAATGTGCTCACTGTGGACCCTCAAATGTAATCCCTCGTGGACCTTGGTTATATGGACCTCAGTTATGCCAGGGAAAAAAACCTAGGAATTATACTGCAAAGTTGTTTGCAGGATAAATGCATCTAATAGAATAGGATTTATAAAATGCAGTGATGGAATTTGGTGTGATGACACCTCTCCAAGAGCACTTTGACTAGTGAAGGTAATACCTCCCCAGGGGGCACTGCATGCTCTACTTGTGCTCCAAAGGGATATTTTCTGGGAGTTAATCCTCTGATGGGAAGCCTGTCAATTATTGATACTTCATGTTTAGCTTTCCTACAAAGCTAGAAGTCTTCTGGAAACCTTTAGATTAGCAGAAAGATTGAATAATTTATATTACACAATTTATAGGATTTTGAAAAATTCACAGTGCAGGTTGTCTGGGGAGGAGCCTAATTAAGGTGCAATTCAGCCAACCCACCTCAATCTGGGAAGCAGCAGGTACAGAGGGAACACATGGCAATTGCATTGCAGAAAGAGTGAGCAGAGTGACAACACTTCATTTGCATTTTTACTGAGCAGCATAGAGGTAAGGAGAAGAATAAGGCGAACATCCCAGACAGCCCAGACCACAGCATGAGGTGCTCCCTACATGGGGTAGGTGTCTCAGAGCCCACTTGCAGGCTGCCAAGGAGACGCCGTCCTGCTGCAGGTGGTGGGATGCTGCGCTCTGGACCAGGCTGTGTGCGTGCAGAGAGGTGAGGATGGGATCACCCCTGAACTGCACTGACACTGGACAAGAGTTGTGTCTCTGCACCCACTCTGGGAAGAGGTCTGTGGCATTGGTGCTGGGCATGGCATCACTCTGCATGCTGAGGGAGCCCAGAGGTCAGCTGGCAGCCACTGGGCTGTCCAATACTAGCACTGCACATCTGCACTGTTCTGCCTTTTCCTACTTCTGAGCCTGGTATTTATTGCTTGATCCTTTAATTCAGCTCAGCAAACAAGCTAAGTCTGGTTTCCTCTTCATTAGTCTTCATGGCATGCATGGTCTCCCTGTGAGCACCAGTGCTGAAGACAGAACTGTTTAGGGTGGGGGGCACTCACAGAGCACCTGCCAGGCAGCACCACTCCGAGGTAGGGACTCTTCCGCTTGTTGCCAAAAGCCACATGTGCCAGAGGAAATCTGCTTTGCAGGACATGCTGGATCCCCCTCAAAGAGCCCTGCAAAAGCCGTATGGGCGGGCATTGTGACCCCTTCCAGAGGATTCCTGTTCCCAAGGTATTGGGGCAGACCCTGGCAGTGCTGACAGGAATATTTCCTCCATGGTCAGAGAGGCCAGAGCTGCCTGGTGTCTGCAGAGTGCTTCTGCCAGTTCCTGGACAGGTGCTGCCAAAACAGAACAGATGGGATGCTCCAGGGTGACCCACAGAGCATCCTGGGAGAGAGCCCAGGAGGCATCAGCCTTCCCGGCGCCCAGAAACCCCTGGCCCCAGGCACAGCTGTGGCGCCTTTGAAGAGGAGCCCCAGAGCAGGTTACTATAGTTACTGCAGGCTCAGGGTAACAAGCACAGAGATATTTAAAAATTGATTGTTCTAGCAACAGCTCATCCATGTTTGGCAACATGATGTCAGCTCACTGCGCTGGGCTGCAGCCTCTGATATCCCTGTCTGGGAATTGCTGATGTGCAGGGAGTGCCTGCTCCTTGGAGACCTGCACAGTGGTCTGTCAGTGCTGTGAGCAGGGCAGGCTGGAGGTGCTGGTGGGCTGGATTGTTGGGAGAGCTGTGCTGCAGCGCTGAGCCTGGTGCAGGGACTGTGACTGCGGCCAGTGTGTGTGTGAGGAAAAGGCTTTTTATCCTCTCTTAATACATCACCAGTACTGACTACAAATGGGTACTCCAGCAGCTCTTAGGGCTTTACAAGGCAGCTGCCTCCTGCAGATGTGGCCTTGTGTCCGCCTGCCCATGGAGCCAGCAGCTCCCTCTGCCCACTGGCTGCCCCTTGTCCTGGGAGCCAGCAGCGCCCTGTGCCTGCCTGGCTGGGGCCTGCCTGGCACTGCAGTGGGGTGCCAGGGTTCTGCTGATGGGGCCTGCCAGGCCCAGGAGCAGCTGTGGAGTGCAGGGGACAAACAGCCCTGGGAATGGCCCCTCAGCACAGCCTGGCCAGGGCCCTCCACTGGAGGGTCCCTGGGGAGGGGATGCAGGCAGCAATAGTTTAGCACTAGTGTGGATGCTGAAGAGCACTTCAGAGCTCTTTCTAGGGCAGGGAAAGACTGGCTGAAAGAACAACCAATACTGCATTTGTTTTGTGTGTAGGAAATGGCTGCCACAGCGTTACGAATTTAATGTATAAAGTGTTTTTTCATTCCATGTAAAGTGTTTTATATTTCATGTGAATTAGCCCAGGAGCTTGTCCCACCCAGTGCTTCTTGCAGAGCTGAGGGCTGGTTCCCTCGGCACTGGGCATTGTTGCTAGGTGCAGGGAAAAGCTCCAGTATTTGCTGTGTCTTCTTTTCCAGGTGCCAGCACTGACCGCTGACAATGGGGCTCCAGGCAGGTGTCACCTGGAGACAAACAGCTCTCACTGGGCAGATCTGATTTGCTTCACATTGTGGCAGCAGTGGCACCAAGGGTGTGGGACATGCCTTTCTCACAGGAGCAGGGGACCAGTTGTTTATGAGGTCTTATGGGCTTCAGGGTTTTTTTTTCTGTTCTTTCTTACATGAGACAAGAGGAGCACAGAGAGACGGGGTCAGTGCTGGTGCTTGGTGCATACTGAGAGGAGATGAATGCAGGAGGACTGTGCTGCTGGATGCAGGAGAAGCCACAGAAGCTCCCAGTGACAGGGGTGGACCAGCACGAGTCCTATCTGATGTGTGAGTCACACAGAGCCTGGAGAGGAGAAATGTTTCAATCATTTGTATTTTATGCGTGAGGGGGTTAATTGCACTGGTGGTAAAGACAGGCATTGGCATGACAAGTTGATTAGAAAGGAACTCTGGTTCTCAAAAAGATGTAGCCAGAGGCAGAGGTTCTCTCTGAAGCAGCAGTTTTTACCCCAAAGGCTGCATTTCCTGTTGTGAGCCAACTGGGGAGAGCTTTGGTGTGATTTCATGCACCAGTTGGTCTATCTTATCTAAGTTGCTGCTTGTGCTTATAATTCCCTGGGCAGGGGTGATAGGATCTCAAGGCGTTCCTGTCTGTGCAGTAAGAAGTTTGAAAAGATACATTAACAAGGTTATTTAATTGCTGTGTATCAATGCCAGGAGCTTGGCTAATACACAAGAAGATTTAGAATTGCTGCTTTATGAGAGTCCATTGCCACCATTTTCTGAGACTTGCTGGGAAAGTCAACTGAAAAGTTACATGGGAAAACCTCTATCCAGAAAGCTGTTGGAAGGGGTTGGGAGGCAGAGATGGTGGCAGGTGCATCTCAGCTGAAGCGCTCTTGGGTCAGTGGCGCCACGTGTCCTGGTGTGCAGGGCATGAGCTGGGGAGGTGGCGGATGTCTGCTGTGGAAAACAGAACGTGTGATGGAGGCGGAGGATAGCTCCATGTGGATCTATGGGAAGGGGACAAAAGACCAGGTTTGCATAGGATATTTTGCTTGGAGTCATGTGACTGGAGGGCCCATACTACCAGAACTAAAATGACCCCATGTTTCCAAACCCATACATGACAAGTACCCAGTTCTGAGTTGCATCCAGGAGTTCTGTGCTAGCCCTTGTTTTCCACAAGGAAAAGCAGCTGTTAACCCTTTGTTAACCTTGTTAACCCTTCTGCAGCAAGGACATGGTTCCTGAACCAGACCTTCCAGGTAGCTTTGAAGGGAGGTCTGGGGGGGTGTGAGGACTCAACTTATTTCTTTTACATGAACACAATAAAATCTAAGTAGTCACCCCCTCACAGACACCGGACAGGATAGGTTGAAGCTGAAGTTTACCAGGGGCTGGTGTGGCTGGAGCCAAGTGCCTGGGTCTGCCAGCTGTGCTAAGGTAGAAGCTGATGTATGAGAGAAGAGTTGGGCAGAGCTATGAGATTATGGAGAATGAGTTCATGCTGTGGGGCAGCAGCCTGCAGGAAAGGATCTCATTCCTTGTCAGAGACAGGCTGTTGAAGCAGCTCCCTTCAGCCTCTACTTAGGGCACAGAGCTCAGGTAGCAGACACTGTGTCTGGAGGACAAAGGTCTCTCTAACTAGATGCAGCTGAACACAGACAAGTTTAGATTAGAGAGACACAGTGGGAACTGAATGTAATTAAGCGCTGGAACAATGGACCTCAGGTCTCTTCCTCATTAGAAATGCTGGCTGTGAAGATCAAATGTTTTCTTTCTAAAAGAACCAGTTGCTCAAACTGGAGTTAATCCAGAGTAGTCTGAGGGCTTGTGCTGGGCACAAGGTCATCCTGGATGATCATCACCTCTGTGTCCTGCTCAGGTGAGACCCCACCTGCTGCATCCAACTCTGGCACCCAGCACAGGAAGGATATGGAGCTGTTGGAACAAGTCCTCAGGAGGCCAGCAAGGCAAGGAATAGAGCACCTCTCCTATAAGGAAAGGCTGAGGGAATTTGGGGTTGTTCAGCTTGGAAAAGAGAAGGCTTTGGGATGACGTAATTATGGCCTTCCAGAACCTGAAGGGAGCTGACAAAAAATATTGGAGAGAGGCTTATTACAAGAGCATGTAGTAACAGGACCAGAGGGAGTGGCTTCAAACTATCAGAGAGTAGGTTTAGATTAGATATTAGGAAGAAAATCTTCCCCGTGAGGGAAGAAAAGCTGCAGCAGTTGCTCAGAGCAGCTGTGGATGTCCCATTCCTCTGAATGTTCAAGGTCAGGTTGGATGGGGCTTGGAGCAACCTGGTCTAATAGAAGGCTCCCTGCCAATGGCCAGGGATTGGAAGTAGTTGAGCTTTAAGGTCCCTGCCAGCCCAAGGCAGTCAATGTTTCTATGATCAGGTCCCTGCTGGCCGTGTTGCCCACGATGTGTTTGGGTGTGGGATGGCTCTGCCATCAGCCTGGCGAGGCCGGAGTGCGCGGCTCCGGACGGGCAGCTGCGGCAGGTGGGCAGTGTCGGAACGAGATCTCTGGGGAAACACAGTGGGCAGCTGCCCTGGTCTGGGTGGTGGCCTGGCAGGGATGGAGTGGGCACTGGGTGAGGGCAGGTGACAGGTCAGACCAGGTGTGAGGTTCTTTAAGCGTCGCAGAGACCGAGGAGCAGAGCAGCTGGTCTGGGGACTGCAGTATCTGCTTGTGGGGGCTGCACAGGGCAGCACCTTGGGCTGTGTGTGCTTCTCGGGCAGCTGCTCTTCCTTAGGAAAAACATGCTCTCAAAGAACTCCTCTCAAAGAAGACTCTGAGACTTCACTTCACATGGCATTCTTTGTTGATTTTATTTTTCCTTCAGCAATTCTTTTTGGGGAGAAATCAAAGTGCCAACACTGACTTGCTCAATAAACCCAAAGCCATGTGGTGAATTGTGGTTTCATTGACCTGAGCAACATGCCTTGAATGCCTGTGCTTTAAACCATACAGTGTGCAGGTTCAGTGTCCAGGAACAAGGAGGGACGAGGCAGTGTTGTTGCTACTCAGCTCTTTCAGTCAAGGTGAGCAGTGTGCAGCCTTGGGCACTCCTGGATGCGAGGTTTCCATGTGCACTCGTGCTGCCTCAGGCACATCCTGGAATGGCTGAAGCCGTGGGCTGACCTGGTGCCTCCAAGGGACCAGTCCAGCACCTTCCCCTCATCTCTGCCAGTCGCCAACATCTCTTTTGATAGTCCTTTTGTACATCTTTGTCAGTATTTTTACATCCTGCCTTTTCACTCGCCTTGGTTTGTGAAAGCCTTTCAGGTAAAGGCTCAGTACCAGCCTGTGGCACTGCCCTCTGAGCTAGTGCATGCCTGTGCCTGCTCCTCTAGCTCTGGCAGGAGTAGAGGCAGGTGGGCTCATGGGGCCCTTAAACACATTTCTGTTACTCTAGAGCCTGGTTTAGTATTTTGTGCGTTTTCCTTCCCTGTAGGTAAATACAGACATCTAGGTCAGCAAAGCTATCCTGCTCCAGCCCTTGTACAACATGTGCTTTCTTGCCACTTGGTAAAAACTTCCTCTCCTTTTCTCTCCTACATGCAGCTCTTCATCCTGAACAGCTCATGTACTTTTGGTTCTGGCAATGCTTCACACCTGGTCCATGCTCTGTCTCTGCCCAGGTTTTGTGAGTGGTGACTCCTATGATGAGTTAAATGTTTGATCCCTGAAAGCACAGTTGTTCCAGGAGATAGATCAGCTCCGTAGCAAAGTCAAGGAACAGGATGGTTCTTCTCTGCCTGATTCTCCTGCTATGCTGGAACAGTTAACTGTGTTGGCCACATCTGGGTGCCACGGTCCTGGCCTTGCTCTGCAGAGCGGGAACACAGCGCAAGCCCCGAGTGCTGATGGAGCAAATTCTTTCTCCACTTGAGCTGCTGACTTTTAGCATGGGCCTATGTAGAGACAGATCAGCAAGGATTGCTTTACATTGACAAAGCATGGTGCCCTGTGTAAATGGCTTTTTTCCAGACTAAATAAGTCCTTTTGTCAGATTTTCCTGCTGTATAATCTCCCACTCTGTTCTTTTTTTGACCTGTATTATTCAAGCTCCAATTCAATCCTACCTTTGTGTAAATCAGGTGACCAGACACTCTCCTGTGCTGATTTATGGCTGGCACCATGGCACCCTGTGACAGATGTAAGATGTTTCTCTGTGCAGAAGCCCAGCTCTTGCTGACCTTCCAAGCAGCACGTGTGGATCAGGATACAGACAGAGGTGTTGAGTTAGACCCGTACAGTGACTCCTGTGCCATGCTGCCTTTTGCAGTGGCATTTAAGCAGCTTGTAGTATCAGTTTTTATTTCCTATACCTCCATGTAAAAGTTCTTATTGCTGATAACTTGTGATGCGTTCAAAGATCTTTGCCTTTTCCTGGAGCTGGACAAGTGGATCCAGACAGCAGAATTTTCATCTGGAACGGGCAGTTACTGGGCCCCTGTGGTGGTGCCTCCACTCTGGCCTCTTGCCAGCCCTGCACAGGTGTCTCCTCCCAGCCTGGGCTGGCAGTCCCAGTTCCCTTCTGCTTCCCTGGAAAGGAGCTGTCACTGCCTGCACTGAGCAGGACCCCCCAAATGCTGAAGATGCTTTGAACATGAATCAGCCATTTGAAATTCTTTTGGGGGAGGGAGGGAGGAGCTGGATTGAGATCTGGGGCACAGAGGGCACTGCCTATAGCAGCTTGTGCAGCCTGCTGTCCAGAGAATGCCACAGTGCCAGGCACGCCATAGTGCCACAACCTGCATTTGGAGACAGACAAGGACAGCACCCCAGGCAGTGACACTGGTCTATAACGTCGGCTGTGCACTGAGAAAGACACTTGGTGTCATGTCCCACAGCCTGGCGGGAGCCCACTCTGCTGGGCAACAGGCTGGCCGCTAGCTCTGTGGAGCTTTGTCACTTATGGGTGGACTGGGGGCATCAGAGAGGCGTAGCCTGGCAGATAGGAGGAAAAAGGGTCCCATGTGCTGTGGGGGAAGGCTGCATTTCCATGGAGACCACTGCCCATTGCCAGAACCCTGTCAGGGGTCTGGATACAGCACAGGCTTCATGGCATGGAGAGGCCCCTGGGACTGACATGGAAGCAAAGAGCAGAAATGGGACCTGTGACCAGACTCAGGTACTCCTGCTGATGGGCTCCTTGCAAGGGCGTGAGTCTGGTCCTTCAGAAAGACTTTGTTTTCTCAAGGGCTGGTCTTGGGCAGCTCCCTGCTGCTCAGCTGGGAGCAGGGAAGAGGAGCTCATGGAGCACTGGTTGGATTTCTGCAGCCTGTGTGAAGTGATGTTTGGATGGTTTCAGTTTGTGCTGTCATTAGGACTTATATGGAAGAAAAAAACCCCTTGTGCCTGTAACTGGAAGGTAAAAGCTAACAGCTGGTCTCAACTATTATTATACATGCCAGAAGCAGTAATGATTAAAGGGACGGTACTGTGAGGTAAAGAGATGCCATCCTGGAGCCAGATGACTGGGTGATACAATTAAGATAAAGAAATCACATGTTGTTGGCAATAGGGAAGCAGGAGTGATGAAATGTGTGATTGGGAAGTGTGGGAACAAGATGAAATTAAAGAAAAATCACAATATGGAGCAGAAAATGAGCAGGACTAGGAACAAGAGATGCAGTTGTTGAGAAGATAAGAAGAGCAGAAATAAATTGAGAGCAAACATGCTTGGAGTAGAAGTGAGGACATACAAAAAGAAATCTTTCCAAAAAACTCCATAAAAAATAAGTTGGTGTGCTAAAATGAGAACACTGCAGTCTATAGGAAATGACAACGTTAAACTGTTGGCTTCTACAGTCAGTGCTTGGAGAAGGACAGAGGAAACCCCCGAGAGGCTGAGCTGTGCTGTGGGACACTGTGCGCAGAGCGAGCTGTGCCGCTGCTGCAGCTCTCGGGAATGGCCGGAGGGGTTTGTCAGCAGCGAGGGAGCCTCCAGCGAGCTGAGGGCATGCCGAGGGCCCGGGGCGGGTGGGCGCTCGCAGCTCCGGCACACACGCTCGCACCGGGATGGAGCCCGGGGCTCTGCGGAGGAGCGTTAACCGGGTGAATAAATGGGTGCTGCTGAGCTGGCCCGGAGGGGCTGGAGGAGCAGTGCCCGGGGGCCGTGGCTGTGGCCGCGAGCTGTGTTACAGCCCGAGAGAGCTGTGGAGGGCTAGGGTCTGTCCCTGCAGCCCAAAACACGCAGAGTCAGTGGTGCAGCTATGCAGTTACGCACCATCAGGAAACGACTTGCCGTGCCATGGAGCGTCTGAAAGCAAAGTGGAAACATCAGAGGGGGTGATGGCACATGGGATGGCTGGGAGGGAAGTGCCTGAACCCTCTGGCAGAGCCATTTGCCTGCGCAGCTCCTCCCTTCAGTGCTCCCAACGACCTGAGCTGGGTGGCAGCTCGGCAGGAGCAGCGGCAGAGCTGCAGCGGTGGGACTCGGCTGCGCACAGAGCCGGGACTCCGCTCAGAGCTGCCGTGCCAGGAGCCCCAGGGCTCTCCCGGCACTGTGAGGCCCCACTGCCGGCGGTTTGGGGCGCTGAAGGCAGGAGCGGCCGGCTGGGGATGAGTGCTGCTAATGGGATGTGGCTGCACGGAGTGTCCTCCCTCCGGCCGAGGGTCTCCCATGGCCCCTGGCCGTGCGGCGAGAGCTGTGCTCCCACAGGGAGCTGCTTCTGCCCCACACACAAGGGAGATGAAGCGAGCACATTATTGGAAAATTGTTTTGTTTAATATAGGAAATTGGGAGGTCTACTAAACCCTAGCTGGGGATGAGGGCAGAGCCTACATGCTTATAAGCCTTGTAACTCTGGCCTGAGTCATGTAGATGAGAGTCTGAACAGTCCCTGGGGCACAATTAAGATAGGAAAGTAGCCTGCACTGATACAGAAAGTCCACGTTCCGCATAGAAGGGAGAACTAAAAAGCAGGTATACATACTTAAGTATTTATATATTCTGCTTTTGGTATATGAAATATCTGGCAAGGCAACATTTTTGCAGGAAAGGATGTGGGTGTGACGATGCCAAAAAGCAAAGCCTTATTTTAGGACACATTAACATGAGTTTGCCTGTATGGGCCCAGGTATAAACATTCCCTCTGCATGTAATATCAGAGATTAAAAATATTTTAAATCTTAAAAATAATGAAATATATATTTCTTCTAAGAAAAAATACAGAGGAGTTGGTGAAGTACTGGAAAATTTTGAAGGAGACGCTAAGATCCAGAATATATGACTCATGAGGAAAGCCTGAAAGAATTGAGTGTTGTTGACCTGAAATGGGAAAGTAAGAGGTGGGGAAATTACAGTCTTCAAACAGAGGAAAGGTTATTGCACAAAGGACAGCATTCAGTTGTTTTCTGCCCTTCTTAGGCCTAAATTTCCATGATTTTGAAAACCCACAGTACTGTTTTTTTGCAAATGAGGTTATAGATGAGGACAAACAATAATCAATTTCTCTGAGTCTGCCATGGGAAATGCCTGCTTCTTCCAAAGGCATTTGTTACAGCATGGGGAAACCGTAGTGCAGGGGCGCTGTGGCTGAGCCAGCTGTGGCCGGTCGGGCTGGGGTCCAGAGCTGGACCCTGTGCCAGGATGGCACACACCTGCATGGGGGCCTTGGTAGCCAAAGCTAGAACGAAGGTCTCCTGGAGAAGTTTTTGCTTCAGATGACTTTAAAGCTCTTTATGCAGTATCCTCATGCTTTTTGTGGGTACAGGTATCATTATTTCATTATGCTTTCATGTGAAGTGTGAAAACTATCTTTACCAATCCTCTTAAATTAGTTAAATATAATATTCAGGGAGACAGGAGATAGCGAAATGTTAATTGAAACTGGAGAGGTGTTTATAGGGTGATAGAGTGTGGCCAGCTGTGACTGAAATTAATGTTCAGGGTCCTTGATAGTGATTCATATTCTAGAGTTTATTAAATATTTTCAACAGCAGTCAAAGCCACGTGGTGTAGCCTGCTACACTTGTGGGAGCCCTTGGTGCAGGTCCATGGTGCTGTCAGGAGCAGGTCATGCAGGATGGTTTTTCCCTGGCCGGTTCCCCCCGGGCTGCTCTGAGGATGCCCCTGAGTGGCTGCAGGCCTGTCACAGCCTGTATGCCTCCTTGGGCCACAGCATGTCTGTCACATCCCCCCTCCATGTGTGGGCTCTCCGTGGACAACTGGAGGCACAGCTCTTTCCCAGACAGAGGGTCTGTGCTGCTGGGCATGCTGCACTGCACACAGGCTGCTCCACAGCGTGCTGGGCATCCCTGAGCTTGCTCAGGAGCTGCTGAGCTGGGCAAGGCAAGTCCTAGGAATGGGATCTGTGACTCATTATCAGCTGCTCATCAGTAAAGACGACCCAAGCCTTCACCTCTGCTTTCCCATGCAGTTACAGAGCAGGGAGCTCTGTCCCTGGCTACAGGGCTCATCATTGCCTGGGGACACTGAGTCTGCATGGGGAGCAGTGTCCTTCCTGGACACTGGGAGGCAGGCTGGGCAGGTGGGTGTGTGGGGAGGCAGTACCCTGACCTAGGAAGATCTCCAGCTCTTGTAGGTAATTGGTGACTGTAGCTGAAGTACTTCTTTCACCTTGCACTCACTCAGCTCTGTTGCACTGCTGCTTTCGTCCATCTGAGCCATCTCCCTGTTACCAGCAAGCCCTGTCAGCTCAAAGCCATCCATCCCCCTGTTACCAGCCAGCCCTGCTAGCTCAGAGCCATTCCCCTGTTACCAGCAAGCCCTGCTAGCTCAGAGCCATCCATCCCCCTGTTACCAGCCAGCCCTTCTAGCTCAGAGCCATCCCCCTGTTACCAGCCAGCCCTGCTAGCTCAGAGCCATTCACCTGTTACCAGCCAGCCCTTCTAGCTCAGAGCCATTCCCCTGTTACCAGCAAGCCCTTCTAGCTCAGAGCCATCCCCCTGTTACCAGCCAGCCCTGCTAGCTCAGAGCCATCCATCCCCCTGTTACCAGCCAGCCCTGCTAGCTCAGAGTCATCCCCACCAGTTCACTGCTGCAGCCATTTGCAGTCATGTGAACTCCCTGGGAAAGGAGAGAAAACACAACTTAGCAGGGATAAGTGATGGTGACCTGTTACAGGTGACAGGCTCAGCACTTTTGCAAACCTTCTGCTTGCCAAAGGCAGCAGAAAACATTTGAAACTATTGAATACTGCAGCCAATAAGAAGATGCAGTAATTTATTGATGTTTCTAGCTTGCCTTTATTCCTTTCATCTATCTTTGTGCTTGCCCTGGAAGGCTGAAATAATGAATGTTGCTGTTTTTTTAATGAAGTTAGGTAAGCTGTTCACCTTTGGCTAGGAGGGCCTGAGCTCTTGTTATAGGGTGCTGACAGTAGCAGAGGTCATGAAGGAGCCATCCTTTGCTCTCCTGAATGTGTCCCTCCTGTGGGAGGGAGTGGTGCTGGACACGAGTGGGCTGCCCAGCCTTGCAGTGCTCTTGCTGCAGGATGTTCATTGCTGTGGGGCTCCCAGTTTCTGTTGTGCATGCAGCAGAAATCCCCGCCTGTGCTGGAAAACCCAGCAGCTCCCAGATGCCCACCATCTACAGGGATTGGACTTTTCTGCTCTGAAATACCAAAGATGTTCAGGCTCTGCATGTGTTTTCTTCTTTATGACAAGGCTTTGGGCTCAGATCTCATTGTCTGTGCAGTCTTGTGCTTCCAGCATATGCCATTTCCCACAGCTCCTGAACCCGACAAAATGATTCTGCATAATCCCATTGGCAGCTCGTTAAGCCATCAGCACATCCCATCACTGTGGAGAGAGCCAGGTCCACTGGAGGAGAGAGTGCTAAAGGAGAAACCAACCCCATGGAGCACCATCCCTGATGATGCTGAGTGGACTCCTGCCTGATCAATTCCCACTGTGAACTCATCCCTGGCAGGAGCTGCCAGGCCATGGAAACTTGCTGCTATTTGTGCTGCTTTTCCTCCTTTGTGACAGATGCTGCTGTGCCACTCGCCATGCGAGGCCCATCTGGTCTCTGTTAATACTGTGGTGCTTGTTTCCAAGGCTGTGGACTGTCCTGCTTGGGCTATGCCTGGTTCATTTTCTTAAAAGCATCGAAATGAATTATCCTTGTCTTGCCAGTAAATCAGGAGGTCCTCAGTGGAAAGAGGGAGCATGAGCTTGTTGTGCCAGGGATTCCCATCCTTCCAAATTTCCAGGTACAGGTTGAGTATCTGCCTCCCTGGGTAATGTCCACAACCCTGCATCTTTGACTGGCAAAGCTTTTTGTTTCATGAGGCATTTACATTATCTGAATTTGAATTATTTTGCTACTAATATTGCAACAGTAAGCACAGACAAAAGGAGTCATCAGCGATCCTCAAATTCCAAGGCACTTGTCACTCACTATAATATTTGAAGATTAGTTAACAATAGTCCTCAGAAATCAGTAACTATTTTCGGTGTTCCTTGTGAACTTGCAAGTACTAATGCCAACTGCTGCCTGGTCCCAAGAGTGCCAGGAACAACAGGAATGTCTCCAGTGCTGTCCTAGACCGAGTGAATGGGGAGTCTCCTCTGAGTTTATTGTGAAGGTGACTGTCTGCAGACAAGGCAGACTACTGAAAATTTCAAATGTGTGAAAATGAGGTCTACTGATTATTTCGTTGCAGAGAATGGGAGACATTTAAAATACTTTTAGGAGAAGTCTTAGTCTGGATCTGAGTGCTGCCTCATGGATCGAGGTCAGCTGGTGTAAGCTGTGCAAATGTTCCAAGCCTCTTGAGCTTAGGAAGGAATTTAGAAGACTTTGAAATGCTCTTGATCTTCAGAAGGACATCTGCAGCTAATGGTCTGTGCGAGCACACCAAGAGCTGCAAAGTTATACCAATGCTGTCTTGAGCCAGCTCAGTCCCATAGGCTCCCAGGACCCTTTAATACAAGTTCAGAGACTAGCAAGTTGTAAAAAATGCACTCTTGTGCCAACAGCCGATAATCTAGTGCTGGTTAAGTCAGGTGTAAAATGTCATACTGGGGCTTTAACTATGGTGTTTGACTGCTTGCTGAAGTATGGCACACAGTATTACAAGGATTTCAATAAAAAGGTGAGTGGGCAGAAACTCCAAGCTCTTTGCTGTACAACTCAAGGTTTATTTTGTAATTGTATCTAAATAGAAAAATGTCTGCTTATTAGATATGCAGAGTAGCAGAATAGTAAGCCAAATTGTTTTAATACCAAACCTAATAAGCAGAAAAAACAAAAGCTTTGCTGTGAATTCAGGATTGATATTGGGTTTTAGGAACAGCTTTTTCATCTGTCTCTCTTCTCTCATTAGCTGATGGTGCCAGGAAGTTCTGTGCTAATGAATGGCTGCAAAGTTCTCTGCAAGCCCTTCAGATGAAATACCCACAGGAGCACAGCGGAGGGTGCAGTCACCTCTCAAAGGACGCTGTGTGCTGCCAGCCAGGACCTGAAGGCTTTGCTGTGCTGGATTCAGATCAGATACAGAGCTATGGGTATTTTTCCTGGGGATGGGGCAAGGTTTTGCCTTCAGTCCTGGAATTTGTGGGTCTAGCACCTAATGGAGCCACACCAACGTCCTGGTCCCTGTCTCTGGGACGCAGATGCATTTACTTGGCACAAACACTTCACAGCATCAGTACAGGAGGAGAAGCCTCTGATCTGACTCAACTCAGCCTCCAAGTCCCTGTCTGCAGTACACATCTGCTGCTGAATCTGGCACTGGAGCTGGTCAGCGTCCCTTGGCCTCCCTCCATCCACGCAGCCGACAGCGCCCTGCTCCCCAGGCAGGACTCGCTTGCAATCCCCTCTCACTCTGGGGCCCAGAAGTGAAGCAGAAGGTATGAAAGCCAGGCTGGGGTCCGTCTCACTTTGGACCTTTTGCTCTGCCTGGAGGTGGTGGAATCCATGCCCAGCTCTGTCTGAGGCAGGAGCAGATGCCTTTGTGACAGCCGCAGCAGGTGTCCTGAGCAAGCTGGGAGCAGTTTCTGTGTGGCAGCCCTATCAAGGCTGTGGCAGTTTTGTTCCTGTCCCGATGGGTTGCTCTGGTGAGATGCCACAGCATGGTGGGACGTGCTGGCTGCCAAGGACAGGGGTGTGCTGTGACAGAGATGTCTCCTCAATTCCCCCAAATTTGAAAGTGGTGCTTTATTAACTAAAGAGAGCAATAAAATGCACAGAGTCGTTGTGCTGAGCATGGTCCATGACAGAAAGACAAACTGGACAACTAACAGGTTACATGAATGGCAAGTGTAGGTGACAAACTGACAGTGTGACACAGCAGAGTTGCAGCAAACAGATCATGGGTGGCTCCTGACAGAGCACATTGTCAGTGTCTCTGACAGGGGGACAATGGCCATTCCCCCCTGTGAAATGGGAATGGCAAGGTGTTTCACTGGTCCTGCAAACAGCAAGGCTTCTTGGTGACATCCCTGAAGAGCTGCTTCAGAGCTGGGGCAGGTGCCCCTGTGCTGGGTAGGAGGGGGCTGCTTCTGCACGCCAGGCATGGGCTGGCCACTGGAGCAGCGGGCAAACCCAGGCAGCTCCAGCTCTGCCACGGTTCTCGGGGTGCAGCACAGGAGACGGCAGTTGGGTGTCCTGTGGCCGTGGCAGAGCCTGCAGGTGGATCCTGCCTTGTGCCAGGGAGGCACCGTGGCCTGTCTGACTCATCACTGCTCGAGTGCCATGGGAGTGCTTTGAGGGAACAAGAGCCAGGTCCTCCCAGAACCAAATGAACCTTTAACCGTCTTTGTTCTCCCACACAGAGCTCTCTGACTTGCTCGGATATCACTCAACACATGTTGTGAGTGAGCACGATCAGAGCCATCAGAATGGGAGTGGAGTGTGCAGCCTGTGTGACCAAGAGTGATCCTGCTCAGCGGGAGAGCTCAGAGAAATCTCTAGACTCTTAATTTTTTTTGTCAAATGGTCACTGGAGGGTTAATGTAATTTTGATTTTAATTACATTGCTGGAGGGCACACTTACGCAAGGGAAAAGACATAATTACCAAGACATTTTATTAAGATATTATTTAATTTTATTGATGTGTCACTAGCAAAGGCACAGAAATGTTCAAATCGATATATACTTACATCAATGTTTAATCTACTTTCAGCATTTTTGCCTGTTCTATTTATGCAGTTTCTAGTTGATAAATTAAATTCCTGGAAATATGCAGAACATTAATGAATTTTCAGCAAATTCGTGCTTTGTGTGTTTGTTTCAGTGGGAAGCCAGAATACAAACGGGCTTTCATCTTCTTTCAGCAAAATTTTATGACCCCTCTGCCTTGCCGCTCACCATTACCAGGTCACGTGTGATCTGTTTTTTCCTTGATCCCCGTTTCCAGAGCAGGGTTCAGCCCCCGGAGGTCAGGGTGTCCTGCCTGGAGGCAGGCTCAGGTGTCAGCCCCGGAGCAGAGCAGGGTTGTGCTGTGCAGGGCAGGTGCTCTGGGCCTCCTCCCAGCTCTGCCTTTTCTGTGCAGCACCTGTGGCTGCTCACGGCCCGTGGCAGAGAGGCTCTTACAGGCGTGTGCAACTGCATTTGTCTCTCGTTCCAGGAGGGAAAATCTGCTTGGATCTGACAGAAAAACCCCAGCCAGCCTAGGGGCCTGCTGCACAGGACCAGCTCCTGAGCAGCCTGTGGTGCTGTCCCCACAACAGAGTGACAGCAGCATGAAGCCAGGCAGCCCGGCAGTGACAGAGGAGCAGATGAGGTCCAGAAGGAAAGCAGAGCTCCTGGAGAGCTCATGCACCAGGCTCCACAGAATCCTTCTTGCTGTACTCTGATGCTGAGGCTGACACAGGACAAGGTTACTTTCTGATACAGACAAAATCAGGTTCAAGATGGATTGCAGAGCAGTGAACCATCTTTTCACCCACACTTACAGCTGGGAGAACAGTAAATGTGACCTGAATGGTCAGAGATACATGGTCAGAGAGAAATCGATGTCTTCATCCCCATGAGGTTTCTGATCTTTTTCCTCTAGCCTTTTTCTTTTCTTCTTTTTTCTTTTTTTTCTTTTTCTTCCTTTTTCTGTTTGGGAAGTCTGGCTTGGCTTCTCCAGGCCTAAGGAGCAAGTTATGGATGGCCAGCCCAAAGATGGGTCTTGCCATATGCTGCTTTTGCCTTTCCTGTCCTTGCACGGGCAATTGCCTTTTCATCTTTCCACTTTTCAGGCACCTGGTTTCCTGGGGCTGCACTGCTCCTGTGCATTGTACCTTACACAATGCACCCTTTGCACATCTCCACTCACTTCCATTTGCATCCAGCTGCCTGTGGTAGAGAAATCTGTGATGGAATCTCTGATCCACATGGCTGCTAAACTACCCTGACTTCAGACAATTTGTCACCAGTGGAAGGATTGATGTTGGGAAGCACTTTCTGAGATGCCTTTTATCTTCCCACATTCACGGTGCTGCAGCACAGTTCCTCAGATGTCTTCATCTATCAGCTGTCCCAAGTTCATATATTTTCCCCTGGTTCAGCTCCTTCCGAGTCATGCAGGTGCCACTCTCAGTGACTGGTTTTGCCTTCCCCCTGTACAGGTAGGTGGGTGTGTGCTCCTGGGCTGATTTTCATTAATGCCTTCCAGATGCTGCCTTGACTGGTCAGTTTTGCAGGAATTCTGGCATGGCCCTTCCCTGCTTCCCTGCAGAATTGAGCCATCTTTTTTCCCAGGCAGTAGCTGCCATCTGCACCAGAAGGTTAATTTGTTCCTCTTCCCTATAACTGCATTTATCACATGGAAGTGGTTGTTGTGGAAAATATTGATCAAACACTGGCTTTTCCCTAGCTGGACTGAAACAGAGCATTTCAACTACTCAATTGCTCAGGATTTCATGTTGTGTGCAGCAGCTCAGGAGAGTGTTTGCATGGGTGTGCATGTGCGCTTATGTTTTGTGGTGGGGCAGTGCACAGTGGCTGCTGCTGTCTCTCTTCACCCTCCAGCACTTTCAGCCGTGGCTTTTCTGGAGCTGGATGTGTGTGGCTGACACCTTGCACAGCGCAGGTTTCCTGCTGCATTCAGCCCCAGCTGAAGGTCCGTGACAGCAGTGGTGGCACCCATGCATGGCCAGGAGGAGGGAGGGAGGGATGGATGGATGGATGGATGGATGGATGGTGGATGGATGGATGGATGGATGGATGGATGGATGGATGGTGGATGGATGGTGGATGGATGGATGGATGGATGGAGGATGGATGGATGGATGGATGGTGGATGGATGGATGGAGGATGGATGGTGGATGGATGGATGGATGGATGGTGGATGGATGGATGGATGGATGGTGGATGGATGGATGGACGGATGGATGTGTGTGGAGTGGAAGTGCTGTCCCTGTCTGGGTGCAGAGAGCTGGAGGTCTGTGTCTTGGCACTCCATGCCCACAGAGAGTATGTTTGGATGTGACCTGGTCAGTGGGAATGCTCTGCTTTGTCTGCTTGAGAGCTAAACTCAGCCCTTGGCACCTGCCTGGTGCCTGTGGCAGCCTGGGCTGTTTTGGAGACTCTGCCAGCTCCCTCACACTGCCCCAGCGCTGTCACAAACTCCTGCCATGGTCTGAGCTCCAACGTTTGTTTGTCTGTTACAAAACAGTACAATAGCAACAGCTCCTGGCAGCAGCTGCACAAACCCGGTGGTTTTGACAGCACCTTATTTCAGCCCTGTGCTCTGGAAGCCTTGTGGGGATGTTTCCTGCAGCAGCTCATGGTGGTGGAGCTGTGGCACAGGAGAATGTATGAGCTGCCCTGTTAATGATCACAGCAGGTTTAGAGCAAAGACCTGTCCCTGGTCTCCACTGGCTGCTTTCCAGGCACTTATTTAGGGGAAATCAGGGCTGGGGACCACAGCCCTTGGGCACCTTCAGCAGTGTGCCGGCGGTCCCAGCCCCAGGCTGGCTGTGCACATCTGTGGGTGGGCTGTATCCAGCTGGGGATGGTGCTGGGCTCCCTGTCCCCATCCTGCCACAAGGAATCAAGGGCATTCAGGTAAGGGCTGGGGCAGAGCTAACAACGGGCATCCAAGAGCAGTAAGCTTGTCTGCTGGGCTCTCCATTTGTGTCCTGGTGTGCAGAGCAGCTGAGCAGACTCCAGGAGAGTCAGGAGCACGAAGGCTGAGCCCAGTGTGGAGCTCTGACCTGGCACAGTGGGGACGGGCAAGGCAGCACCCCGGCTCTGAGAGTCACAGGTGCAGGGAGCCCATGTGCTGAACGGTGGGTGCTGCTGGGGCCAAAGTGGAGCTCAAGGAAAGCAACTGCCTAGAGCTGCACGCTGTTCACCTCTGCCTGGGGCAGGGTCAGCCCTTTTGACTCCATCTGCCCCTTAAAAACGAGCAGAGGAGCCACCAGAGGAGTTCTTGGTCTGCTAGAAAGAGAAAACGGCTTGGCCTGAGGTGCCGCCTGCGATCCCTCCATGATCTGCATCCCTCCATGAGCTGCAGCCCTCCATGAGCTGCATCCCTCCATGAACTGCATCCCTCCCTCCATGAGCTGCATCCCTCCATGAGCTGCATCCCTCCCTCCATGAGCTGCAGCCCTCCATGAGCTGCATCCCTCCATGAGCTGCATCCCTCCCTTCATGAGCTGCATCCACCCGTGAGCTGCATCCGTCCATGAGCTGCATCCCTCCATAAGCTGCAGCCCTCCATCCATGAGCTGCATCCCTCCATCCATGAGCTGCAGCCCTCCATGAGCTGCATCCCTCCATGAGCTGCATCCCTCCCTCCATGAGCTGCAGCCCTCCCTCCATGAGCTGCAGCCCTCCATCCATGAGCTGCATCCCTCCATAAGCTGCATCCCTCCATCCATGAGCTGCAGCCCTCCATCCATGAGCTGCAGCCCTACATGAGCTGCAGCCCTCCATGAGCTGCAGCCCGGCCAGGGGATGCCATGACCGCTGAGCTCGGGGCTCTCCGCACCAGCCGGGAGCTGATGCCCACAGCCCCAGGCAACTCGAGCCTGCTCTTTTTCTGCAAAATCTGGCACACTGTCCAATACAGATTCACTAGAAGAGCTGTACTCTGCCAGTATATGAAAATTTAATTAGGCAGTAAATGCTTTCTGCTTCCAAGCCCTGAGGCTGAAGAAATCCAGAATGTCTTTGGGTTTCTTAATGGGACAATTGTCCCCTCCGATAGGCTGTGAATGGTGTTAGTGACATTGGGCCAAGCCTGCCTTCTGCATCACATTCGTGCACTTGCTGCCCCGCCGGTGCATCCCCGCCTGCGCTGAGCGCTCGGGGGTGAGGGAGGGACCCTGCTGGGCCACTGTGGAGATGCAGCTGGACAAGGTGGGTTGTCACCTGCAGCCCCCACGAGGGTGGGTGTGTGTCACCCTTGGCTTGGAGCTGGGACACAGTGACACAGTGACACAGTGACGCAGCCAGCAGAGCCTCCATGGGGACATGCCTGTCCCAGTGGGACTGCTGCTGTGACGGGCCAGCACAGCCAGGCAGAGCACTGAGGTGGGCACAGGGCACAGCCGGGGTGCTGCTGGTGCTGGTCACATTGGGCACCCTGTGCCTGTGTCCCCCCTGTGCCCAGAGCTGAGCCCAGCACCAGCAGGGTGCCAGGGCCACTGGAGCTGAGCTGGAGCCGGGGCTGCCAGGTGCTCTGCATGGGCAATTGTTTTTCAGTCAGGGAGAATCAATTCTCCTCATGAAACAGCCTGTTAGTCACTCACAGCTCTCTGAAATCCACTGCTGGCAGCGTGGCTCAGAGGGTCTGCACAGCTGCTGGGTCTCTTTGGAGTGGGAGCCTTTGCCTGCATCTCGCAACCACATTGCCTGGGGAATCCAGCTACCCATCTCAGCCTATCAGAAGTGTTAACATAAGGGAGCAATAAACATCCTCTGGCTATTTTCCATTTGCGTGGTCAGCTCAAACAGACAGCAGCTCACAGCAGGGTTTGATATGCTTATATTGATTTTCTTTATAGATTAGAGTGATTCAAGCAGTTATAAGGTTAATTTCAGATGATTAACTTCACCATATTGTAATATTTGATTTAGATTGGCTTTCAAACACTTTCCAGCTATTGATTTTCAATATCGCACTTCTAGCACTGCAGCCAAATGTCATTTAAATAAAAGGTTGACAGAGTAGAAAATATCCACATCAGTCCTGGAAATTCTGCCACATCCAGCCTGGATCAGCACTGGCGTCCCAGGGAGAGGAGGGGGCTGCAGGGTGACACACACATCTGCAAGCCAGGCTTGGGCCCAATCAGTGCTGGGCTGGCACAGCCCTGGGTGAGGCTGGCACAGCCGTGCTCCCCCTTCGCTGCTGGGGGCCTGTGCAGCAGGAGCCAGAGCTGCCCAGCACGTTGCTGTGTCCCTGTCACACGGCCCTGGGACTGTGGTCACTGCTATTGGCAGAGGTGCTGCCGTTTTCTTTGTGACATTAAAACTCCCGTGTAAAAATCAACCATGACATTGTTGGATATCAGGAGAAGTTTGACCTTCCTTGTGGCTTCAGATAATCCCCCCACCCTGGGGAGGTGCAGGAGTTGTAAAATGTATAACAGGCTTTCTTTACATCAGCTGAAAGCAGCTGGGGATTTGGAGACTGTAGGAAAATTGCATGTATGTGATTTTGTAGGAAGCTTCCCCTTAATATACACAGATATGACATGAAATCTTTAATTTTCAAGGGACCCTCACTTCTCAGAATGTGCCAGCCCAAGGGAAGGTCCATGCTTATGGTTCTGATAAAGGCACTGGAGATGTGGAATGTGAGCAGGAAGGACTCATGTCCAGCACCCACTTTGGCAGAGCATATGCAGGGAGCTTTTTGCTTTTTTAATGGCTCGTGTCTCCTTCTCTCTCTCACACTTTTATTTTCAGGGGCTATTTTCTTCCTCTCATTTTGGTGATGCGCTGAATACAGATGAGACTTAGAATACACAGAGCTATTAGACTGACACACGCCCATTTTGTAGGTTTGGAAAAAAAATAACCCCCTGCTCAAGTTACCTTGGCACAGTCAGACAATGATGTGAGCACCTGGCTGGCAGCAGCACCCGCGTGCCCAGCTGTGAGTGCCCCGTGCCCCGTGCCCCTGCAGGGCTGTGCCCCACCGGCCTGGTGGGCGCTGGGGTCCGGGGCTGCGCCCTGAGGCTGCTCCCTGCCCTGGGAACCTTCTGGAACTGCCTTGTCTGGAGTGCCCAGTGCCACCGGTGATGTTCAGGCCATTGCTCCCTGTGCCTGCGCCTCCTGAGCTGAAGGGATATTGCTGCCCATAAATTTCAGGGATCCTTTACAGAGTGCCTGGCTGGCCACAGTGGGTCAGACAGAGCTGATCAAATACTTATTTGTCAGATGAATTGTCCAATTAATTTTGTAATTTCAAATTATTTATTTATACGTCATCTGCAATAACTAATATTTATATTGCTTCATGACCAGCAATGGTTGCCCTTTCTGATGATAAATCCCCATATACCTACAGCAGCTGATGCTGATGGCCTAAACTTGGGAACAATAACCCAAGCAAGTCAGGAGTGCTCTGTAATCCCCTTGCAGGCTGCAGAACATGTGTATTATCTTCAGTTCTTTCCCACAATTCTTCCACATACACTTTTTGACAAAAGGAGACTGTACAGACCCCACAAAGGTCAAAGCTATTAAAAATCTTTTCAGTTAGCAGTGCTGCATATCTCCAAACACTCACAGCTCTCCAGGGAAAGTCAGAACTTGCATTTTTCACCTCTAGCTCTTTTAGTCCTGTCCAGCACCCACTGAAAGAAACCTGTGTGGAAAATCACCTCCTGAAGCTCCTGGATTTGTCAAAGCAGGCAGATGAAGCAGACGTTGGCTTGTCCCTGTTGAACCCAGGGAAATAAATGCATCTGTTCAAGTAATTCATGTGACTGGAAAAATACAAGATGTGAGATTCAAGACATTTTAAAATACAAAGGAACATTTGTTCAGTAGTTTTTCAGGTATCTGTTGAATCTGTATTGCTTAAGAAAAACATGTGGCTTAAATAGATCTTGCAGTCTGTGCTCCAAGACCACATGTCTTGGCAGGATTTTGTTGCTCACTGTCTTTACCTGCTTTCACCTCCTTGTGAGATGCCTCAGAAGCTTCCTCCAGGAACTTCTGGGCTTGACTGATGTACAGAGTTGTGTCATCTGTGTTCAAGGCTGAGGCGTCTGCCTGCCATCTCACCTGTGTATTAAATGAAAGCAGCTCCTACACAGCCCACATCTCCCTGCTAATCACCTTTGTCCTGCAGACACCCATGGTTTCAATCTGCCCCCTGTTCCTGCTCCTCGGCCCCAGCTGGGTTCTGCACAATTGGCTGTGTATGGCCAATGATGTCACCCTCACGCTGGTGAGGTTTCTGAGAGATGATGTGAAGATGATATTGCCTGCAGCCTCTCAGTCTGCACCAATTAAACAGAGAAATTTAAAAATGTCTGAGTCAATTAAAAAGAGGAATTAAACAATGCGATAAACAGGAGACAATGGCGACAAAGCTGGCAGATCTAAGGAAGGACACCCAGTGCAGCAGCCACATGAACAGCTGTGTGTGTCAGGGCAGAGGTGCCTTCCCCAGCTCTGCAGTCACCTCACTGTGCTGTGGGACCTGTCCCACTGGGGCTGGCACCTGGCACTGCTCAGAACCCAACTCCTAAGGGATCTCTCCTCCTTGGTCTGGCCTCTCCTCCTGGCACCTTCTTTCCTGTGCCAGCAGTGGAGTCCAGAAAATCCCTTTTCTCTAGGCACCTGGGCAGATGTTTCCTAGCCTCATGAGCTGGGTGCTTGGTGAGGAGTGTGGGGACTTTGCAGGATGCACAGAGCCAGCTCTGGAAGGGCAGCATTGAACTTGAACTCAGCCTAATGCATTATCTCAGCCTGGAGCTCGGAGATGAGACAGACCAGCCCAGCAGTCAGTTTGCTCTCTGTGGTCACAAACCTGGCATCCAGGTCAACATCTGCCAGAAATGAATTCTTAATTCCTCCAGGGAGCTCGTATGTTTGGGTGAGCTAGAGTTGGCTCGCTGAAAGACAACAATCTGCAGGATTCCTCACTGCTGCCCTCAGTGTGCTGGCAGAGGGGAGAGGCTCTCTACAGGCAGTGCTGGGGTCCCGGTGGGCAGGCGATGGTCACAGGCCACCAGCCCCAGGGTCCCCAGCAGAGCATGTGCCAGCAGTGGGCTCCTGCCCCTGCCTCTGCTGGGGCTCCTGGCCCTGCTGGAAGGGCCTTTGGTCCCAGCACCACGGAGTCTGTGGGCTCCCCAGCTGAGTGCAGCACAGCCCAAGGCGCGGATGGTGTGGGGTGCAAGGGGCACAGAGATATCCTGCACCCTTGCAGGGGAGAGCTCCTTGGACAGTCCATCACAGCTCCCCTCTGCCCAGGCTGGAAGCAATCCAGCTTTCATGGGCTTTTTCCTACAGCCAATTGGGTGACTTTTCCTTCCCAGAGCTGTTAAGCAGCTAAGCCAGACTCTGTCTTTTCTGTATCTAATTGGCACTTTCAGCTGTAAGTAAGGTGATCTACAAATCATTTTGATCTCTGTTCAGTTCTTTGATCTTACTGTTGTTCTCAGGTGCATACAGTGACAGCACAATTAATTAATTGCAGGCTGATAATTGTGCAGTTGCAGCGTGCTCTAGTTCATGCCTAGAGTTTTACAAGTTGAGTTGCCAGGGCTTGTCATCAATTCTGGCAAACAAGAGTGATCTGAAATAGCATTCGTTGACCTTTTCAACATCGCTAAGTCCACAGGCAGAGTGCGCAGGCTGGGGAGGAGCCCCAGCCTCCTGCATGGGAGGCACTTAGCACCCGGAGCTGACAGGCATGAGGTGCCCAGCTGCAGACTGGCAGCTCCTCGGGATGTTGGATTATTTATTAGTGAATGCTCTGTGATGCTCACTACATCCAGCTTGCACAGAGAGGAGAGAGCTGGACGGCACTTCAGGGAATAATCCAGAGGCCTTTGCTAGTATTAACTCTTCTGTGTCCTTCAGTCTGAAAGGGAATTAATTAAACCTTATGCTGCAGGGTTTTGGTCCATCCCTGCTGCAGGACAAGATGAGTCCCGGGTGTTCTGTACTGATGTTCTGCTCTGAAATGTCTGGCAGGAAAGTGAAGCAGATGCATCAAATGAAAAGTGATTTGCTTGTGCTGGTCCCTTGGTGTATGCTTTCCACCCAAGGAGGTGACATCGCTGTCCTAACCCCGTGCCACAGGGCTGGGGAGGGCTGGCACTGTGGGCAGGGGTCGGTGCAGTCCCTGTGGACGAGGGGGGTCCCCTCGCAGGAGAAGGCAGGAGAAGCCATTTGCTCCATTTGCTAACGCTGGGGACTGAGGGAGCCCTGAGGGGAAGCCCCAGTCCTCTGGGCTGGACACACGTCTTTGGAACCAGCTTTGCTGCCATCCATGCTCTGGCAGAACTCCTTCAGCTTTTGCAGGCTTGTGCTCCACAGGCTGTCAAACCTCTGCCAGAAGAGCCAGTGGACAAAAGAGCCTTGTCTGTGTATTCTGCTCCCTTAAAACAAGGCAAATATTTCACTATCTGTTGAAGAATATTTGCATTTTTATGGATAAATTCAAGGAAAAAGGCACCACACAATCCCAATTTGCATCCCTTATTTCCATAGAAACTACAGGAGCCTTAATTGCTTTCATGTGCTTTTGATGAAAATTGAGTGGGGTATCTTTATCCTGCCATAAGGTGGGAAGAAAAATTGGCATTCAAAATAATATCTAATGGTTCAAAGGATACTTTTGCAAAACAACTTTCTGTGATTTATTAAACAGCCTGATGTTTTTCAAATAATTGAAAAAAAAACTTTCTGGAAAACTTGTTGCAAGCCTTCACTGAACTGCTGCAGATTGACATGTGCAGTGTGGAATGAGGGCTGTGTGCCAGGCTGTGGCTGTGAAATCGAGGGCAGTCAGCACCTAACCAAAGTTCAGACCCTAGCAGGGAGCAATAAAGAGTTTGGATATTGTGACCTATGCAAGCCTTTTTAACGGTAGGGGGGAATGTTGGTCAGCAGCATGCCAGCAGAGAGCCTGGGGATCAGCGCCAGCCCCGGGCTCCGGCACAGGGCTCTGTGGGCAGCACGCAGCCCCCGTGTGCCACCGGGATATTCTAGGAAAAATCCCTTTGCCAGGATTTCTTCCCCTGGGAAGATGAGAAGCCTCAGCTTCTCCATGTTTGGCTCCTCTGGAATGTGATTTAGAGAATTGTTTACCCAGCATGTGAATTGCTTTAATTTAATGACCAATCACAGCCAGCTGTGTCCGACTCTGGGTCTGTCACTGGTTTTTATTATCATTCTTTTCTAGCCTTCTGTCTGTATCCTTTCTCTACAGTTTAGTACATCACTTTCTTTTAATATTATATCATAAAATAATAAATCAGCCTTCTGAGAACTTGGAGTCAAAGTCTCATCTCTCACCTCGTCCTGGGAACCTCACAACACCTCACCGGTGCCTGCCCAGCCGGGAGCGGGGCTGGCAGGGGCAGGGCGGGCAGGGGCAGGGGTTGGTGCGGTGCCCGTCCTGCAGTGCCCGGTGCCAGCCCATCACGGGCAGGGGCAGGGCTGGCAGGGGCAGGGGTTGGTGCAGTGCCCGTCCTGCAGAGCCCTGGGCACTGCGGGTGCCGGTGCCAGCCCATCACGGGCAGAGCAGGCAGGAGCAGGGGTTGGTGCGGTGCCCGTCCTGCAGGTCCTGGTGCCCGTCCTGCGTGCCCGGTGCCAGCCCATCACGGGCAGGGGCAGGGGTTGGTGCGGTGCCCGTCCTCCGTGCCCGGTGCCAGCCCATCAGGGGCAGGGCTGGCAGGAGCAGGGGTTGGTGCGGTGCCCATCCTGCAGGTCCCGGTGCCCATCCTGCGTGCCCGGTGCCAGCCCATCACGGGCACGGCTGCTCCGCTCCTGCAGCAGCGGGCGTGCTGTGCCTGCACCGCTCAGCCTGACACGAGGCCATTTATATTTGATGGTGTTTGGATGAATTATGCACATAGCCACTAAGAGAAATTTAATGATGGGTTTCGTCTTATTTTTTATAGATTTCAGCCTTTGAATTAAGCACCAGTTCGCTCTCAGTGCTACAGGCGATAAAAGGGAATATTCCAGTCCCTGTGTCCATCACAGCTGCTCTGCCAAGCGGAGTTAACAAGTAAACAGTAATCGCCCGCAATTATTGCCCATTACGTGCTCTCTTCACCTGAGATCTCGCCACAAAGGCCGAGCGCGCTGTCGCAGGAGGAGTCGGGTGGCAAGGAGCTGTCAGGATGAAATAACAGCAGAGACCTGTCAAACGCTGCTCCGTGAAAGACCTAAATCCTCTCTCGATGGCCCCTCCGTGCAGCGTGGAAGAGCTATTGCTGTGTAATTATAAATTGTCTGTAGGGCTTATCTCAGGTTCAGGGTTGACATTACAATAATGGGGTGGGTGAGCTTTATTTAAGGGATGATGTGCGGTGCACACGCGGCGGAGCAGGAGCGCGGGGGGTGATGAACAGCGACGCGGAGCTGCGCGGTCGCTGCTCAGGGAAAAGGAGCGGCCGTGCGAGGGGAGCAGGGCTCCGGACCGGGGCAGGAAGGATCCTGCTGCCCCGCTCTGGGCGTGCCGTGCGAGGGGAGCAGGGCCCCCAGGACTCCTGCTGCCCCGCTCTGGGTGTGCCGGTGCCGCATCTCCAGGAGTGTCTGCCTGAGCCCTTCGGCACCAGCAGAAAGGGAAGGGCAGGGTTTTGCTGGTTTTTGCTGTTTTACCCACCTACTTGAGATGCTTACTTCAGGGATGAATTGAATTATTCTCAGAATTGCCTCTTCTTTCCTTTTGCTATTAAAAAAAGCAGAAGTGATAATCTCAGATGTGGAGCTATAAGTCAGGAGGGATAGATCCTGTTGGAAATGCTCAATATTTTCCTAGTGTGCTTCTCTGGTTCTACTTTATTTTCAGGAATTTTCCAAGCATGGATCTCCTACAGTGTTTCCATGCCAGCAGACGTTAGAAAGGGAAGATGTAGAGAACAAGCCTTGCCCGTGTTTGTTCACGGTGATGTTTTCTTGAGCCACGCTCACCTTGCCCTGCAGACTGGTGGTCCTGAGCAGTGATTGCCCCTGCAGCCTTGCCGGGTGCCTTCTCTGTCTCTCACTGCCGCGAAGGGCAGCAGTGGTGAGGTGGAGGGTGCTGATAGCTCGGCCAGATGTGGGGGATCCGTGCAGCAGCTCAGGGTGGAAGGAAACAGCAGCACGGTGTTTTATCAGTGTTTGCAGTCTGGCTGCAGCCCTGTGTGCAGAGCAACCCCCAGAGTGGCTCGGCTTTGGAGGCAATACCTGAACCTGGCTCTTTGTGTTGGGGTAAAAAAACAAAAATAAGGGAAAATAAAGGAAATGAAGGAAAAAACCCTGTGTGGATCCACAGCCTCTCCTAATTCCAAATATGCCTGAAGTTTCTGTGGGAGCTCAGCCCCCGAGGCAGCCCTGATCCCAGCTGGCCATGCTGGGGGGGCCACTCGTCTCTGGGGCTGCTTTGGGCAGCAGCCCCTTCAGTCTCCATGTGAACCGTTGGGCTGCAGCAAATTACAGGGATCCACTGCTGTTTATAGAGGAAAGAAAGCGTCTCTGCTCTGGGTGCCTCGGCCCTGAGGGTGCAGGCAGGGACTGCAGGGTGGCCACGAAGGCACTGTGCCCATTTCTGCAAGCTCTGACCCCATCTCAGCCACTGACACTGGTGGAGCTGGTGCCACTTAGGGGAGTTAGAAGTGGTGTTAACTGGAGGAAATACTATAGAGTAAGTATTAGCCTTGCATTATGTAGAATTTTAAGGCGCTTCATTAATTTACAATCCCACTTTTTATTAAATTAATTTGCATTTTAATGAAAAAAAATAAGTGGAGCCAGCTCTCTTCTTGAAGTGGCAATAACATGCCACCTGTGTGTGAATGAGAGTGCCCAAGCTGAGGTGGCTCGGCAGCCCTGTGGGGGACTGTCCCCAGGCACTGTCCCCGGGCACTGTCCCCGGGCACTGTCCCCTTGCACTGTCCCCTTGCACTGTCCCCGGGCACTGTCCCCTTGCACTGTCCCCTTGCACTGTCCCCAGGCACTGTCCCCGGGCACTGTCCCCTTGCACTGTCCCCTTGCACTGTCCCCAGGCACTGTCCCCTGGCACTGTCCCCGGGCACTGTCCCCTTGCACTGTCCCCTGGCACTGTCCCCTGGCACTGTCCCCGGGCACTGTCCCCGGGCACTGTCCCCGGGCACTGTCCCCTTGCACTGTCCCCTGGCACTGTCCCCGGGCACTGTCCCCTCCCTTGCCGTGTCCTTGAGCAGTGCTCAGGCTGGCTCTGGGTGCGGGGCTGCAGCTCAGCCTGGGGCTGCCTCTGACAGCGGGGGAAAGGCTCCAGGAAAGGCAGGAGCAGGATGCAGGAAATGCCACTGGCTGCAGGAAATGCCTCTGGCTGCGGGCATCTGCCCCCGTGCCCCCCTGGCAGGGCTGTCCTGTGTCCCCCAGGCTCTGCCCTCCCCAGGGAGCAGGGGCTGGGCAGCAAAGCACCCTAGAGCAGAAGGGCCCCAGCACCCTCTCAGCACGCAGGGCAAATGGAAGAGTTCAGGTAAAGGTTACACAAAGTGTAAATTGCCATTGCTGGGCACCCTTTGGGATGTGCAGCTTTGCTCCCTGCCAATGGCAAGGGCCCTCACAGATGCTCAGTGTCTGCTCCTGACCTGGGACTGCTGCCCTGCAGGGAGATGAACCTCATGGCCCTCCTTTGGCTGGCAGGATCCGCTCCGGAGCGGAGCAAGGCACACTTGTGTAAAGTAAATAGCAGAGATCAGTCTGATGTCACTGGTGTCAAACAGCTCTATTTAACGTGGGACAAAGGTGGTATATATCTCTCCAAGTTTGTTTTGTTAGGGTTTGGGTTTGATTTTTTTTGGGGGGGAGGGGGGGTTGTTTGTGTTTTTGTTGTTATTTGGTTTGTTTTGGTTTTTTTTTGGTAGTTTGGGATCTTTCTGTTACTATTCTTTGCTTAGAAGTTTTTTATGTTTTGAGGGGGTTTATATTTCTTTGGGGGTTTTTGTTTGTTTGTTTCAGGTTTTTTTGGATAGGATTTCAGGTGTGATTGCAGCTAGGCAAATTAAAAAAAAATAAAATTTAGAAATCCACTAGCCTCTTTGCCTTCTGGCTCTGAGATCAATAAGTAATATCTCTGGTGCCTCAACAGCCTTCTAAACTTTCTACTGGGAAACAAGCATTTCTCTTCAGAGTTTCATAATAATATTACTTAATAATTGTTGTTGAAATTATTATGACTGTTGTTGTTATTAATAATATTACCATTTCAGTTGACTGCAAATGAGATTATCTCCACCAAACCATCTTTACTTCCAAACTCTCTTATCATCAGCTCTGCTGTTGACTTTGTGGCAGCAATCCCACATGGTCCTTAGGCTTTTGAGACAGGTAAATTTAATAAGTATTTTAATTTTTAATTATTTTTTCCCAACAGCAGCACCTGTTTTGGTGTCACAGTGGTGCCAGGAGCTGTGACCTCCCGAGAGGATCTCCTGCCTGCACTGGCAGAGGTGATGGCGGTTCCTGGGCCCCAGGAGCTCAGCCCTGGGCTCCTTGCCCCTTAGAGCAGCACCAGGGCATTGAGTGCATGTAGGCTTTTCTTAGAAAGGAAAACCAAGCAATAAACATCCACAGAAATGAGACATTTAAACATCCCAAGTAATTGATACCAGGAAAAAATATGATAGGATGAAATCTATTCCTGCAATAAACTGTCCATTAGTTGGGCCATCAGCATAAGCCTAATCTAAAGTTATGAGGATCCATTACAGATATAATCAAATACAATTTTCTATATTCCATGAATCAAAAGCACCATATGTATTAAGAGCCTAGTTTGTCTTTTTGTTCCTGCCTTCCCCTAGAACAGTGTATATCTGATTTCTTGTGTTATATTGCTCTGATGTCTGCTAAGGGCACCATGCCCTAGAAATTCACATTAAATAACTGAGAGCGAGTACTAGAAATGAAAAAAGTGAAATACTATCTAGACAGCTGGAAGTAAAAATATGAAAAGTGTTGCACTTACAGAAGGAAAAAAAGCCTATTTTTATGACTTGAATAGACAGCCCGGTATAAAGAGAAATTTCTCACCCGAGATCAGACATGCAGCTGGGTTGGAGCAGGCAGCCTGGGATGCTGGGTGTGGTGCAGACCCTGGCTCCAGAGAGCATGGGGATGTGGCTAAGGTGCCAGGTGTGTCACACCTGCGGGGTGGAGGGTCCCTTCAGCCCGGGACGTGTTCTGGCTTCATACGGACATTTGCATCGAGCATTTAAAGGAGGCCCTGCAGACAGGGCGAACCTGTGGCCAGATATGTCTGCAGCTGTGAACTCCCAGTGTGAGGGCTGTTCCTTCCATCCTCTGTGGCCTGACTTCCAACTTCTTTCCCTTTGTTTTGTTAATTTTTCCATTTCTCACCCCTGACCAGCACAGCCCTCTCCAGAGCCCCCACGCAGCTCCCTGCCTGCCTGAGCAGGTCTCTGTGCAGCTCATGGGCACACCCTGGGTCTGGAGGTGTCTCTGGGAGTCAATGGCCAGGGAAGGGAGCTGCCCTGGTTTGGAAGGGTTGCCCCATCTCTGAACACAGCTTTCCAGAAAGCTGTGTGTGACCTGCCTGTGGCCCAGCACAGGGGCTCTAATGTGTTGGCAGGAGCCTGGAGCCATCTCCTGTCCTTGCTACCTCATCAATTCTCCAGCTGTTCTCTGGCCCATCTGAAAAAAATAAACCTCTTCTGTCTCCCCAGACCAGCCCCCTGGTTTATCTGTGCTCTTTACCATGGCTGACCTGCACTGTTTGGCTTTGCAGCATCCTGCTGGGAAGACCTTCTCCAGAAGAGCACTTGGACTGTGGCGCTGCTGGTGCTCTGGGTCTGCTGTGTGCCTTGGCTCCATCAGCTGGACAGGATCAGCTCCAGGGATACACGTTGGGGTCCCTTGGTTCTTGTGCCATGGGTGGCTGCGAACTCCCAAGGGCAAATGTCCCTGCATGGGCTTGCCCTGTTCAGGAAACCTGTCTGAGGCTGGGCAGAGGGTTTGTTCAGCAGAGCTGAAGCCACGGTGGCTCTTTTGTGCCAGCATGGGGGTCAGCTGTCAGGGCATGTTGCAGGCTTGTTGCTAAATTCTAGGGCAAGGAGAGAAAGACTGTGAAAGGATAATAGTCTGTTGGTAATTTGGACAAAATTAGTGGCTGTGTAATCATCCTAAGTTAATCAGTGGATGTGAGATGAGAGTCCAGCCACAAGGAAGCACCACCCTGCTGAGGGCACCAAGAGGGAGAGGGTGGCAGCTGAGTGGGATGCTGCCACAGCCAAGATGAGAGGAGTGAAACTGGGCATTGGATTTCTTTGCTAAGAGCTGTGGATCAGCCAGCTAACGAGGCAGTGGGTTCTGGGGGCAGAGGAAGAGCTCGGGACTCGTTAGGTCTCGTTAGCAGCCAGAGATGTGAGAGCTGTCAGCGTCCTGGCTCTTTGGGCCGGCCCAGCCTTTGGCTGTCCCTGCAAGGAGGGCCAGCACGCTGCTCCTGGTGGCACAGCTCCAGCAGCTGCCGGCCGCTCCTCAGCCACAACAGCTGCTCTTGGAGCTGCGAATGCTAAAGGCTTGAGAAATTAATTTTGCCTGTCAAAAATTCAAATGCACACGTGTGAACTGTGGTTCAGCAAGGTATGAACCCAGCTGGCTGCGCTCCAGCTCCGGGAGCGCCGCTCACCGCAGGGGAGAGGAGCCAGCCAGTACCTGCCAGTGTAAGCTGCTATTGTCTTCCACATAAAACATGTCCTTAATTAATAGCTAGCATGAACCTAAGCCACTATCTCTGTTATCAATTTGTGGATGTGGTTGGATTGTCTGTCTCCCAGGACAGTAATATCCCTTCATCTTACTGCAAATTGCTCACAGCATCCTTCTATTACACAGGCTTAATGCTTGAAAAATAGAGATTTAATACTCTACCATATCAGACTAAGTGAGGTCAAAGCAATTCATATTCACGATCCCACAAAGCTCCCTGATGGTGTTCCTGTGAGGAATGTGATGTGCAGGATGCAAACAGGGAGCTCCTGCCCTGGCTCGCGGCACCCACAGGGCCCAGGACAGTCCCCACGGTGGCAGGGCTGGCTCCCCCCTGGAGGAGAGCAGGTGCACCGTGTGCCCAGGTGGGGCGGGAGGGGCCCTTCTGGGCTGTGCCAGCCTCTGGCCCATGTTAGTGCCACCCATTCTTGCATTTCCCGTTCTGAAGGGTTTTGCTAGAGCAGAGCGGCAGCAGCCTGTGTGTTTTGTGTGATAGGATCAGAAACTGCTTCTGGGGTTCCCAGGGTACTGAACGTTCCCTGATGTGTTTTTAATGAGCTGGCTGAGCGTAACTTGTGTGCAAGTTTCCTCTAAACTGCTGGTTGTCAGTTTGGCTCTGGGCAGAAAGCCTGGGAGTAGCATGTCCTGTGTTCACATGTTTATTTTTGTCCTGAGAAGTGTATATATATTGAGAAAAAATAGTAGCTGGTGTCTGTGCATTTCCTCCCCAGCAAGAAAATATATATCTCCAGGGATGATGCGTATATTGCCAGGACATATCCCTTCTGCATTTGCTTTTATGTGTGTGCCAGGGCATGGATTTCACCTGCAGCCTGTGAGAAAATACTTAAGCACATAAAATGAAGGGGAAGTTTAGTTTCAGAGGAATTTTTGCTGAGAAATCAAACCTGAGTTAGGAGACGTATCCCTTTGCCTTGCACAAAATTGGCATAATGAACCTAATTCTCCTGGTGCGAGCTGAATGTCCAGCTGAGTTTGCCGCTGAGTGGGAGCAGAGCGATCCCAGCCCCAGAGCAACCCGAGCAGCTGGGAAGCACCAGGGCACCAGGCTGCCTTCTGCCCAGAGAGCAGGGGCAGCATCACTGCCCCCAGAAACACTGCTTCTCACGAGAAAGGATTGTTCCCGAGGCTGAGGAATTCAGAGAGTGAAGCCGCTGGGCTGAAATGGGGCGGTGCGGGTCGCAGCGGTGGCTGTACAGACGCGCTGATGGCAGAGCAGGGGCGGCTCCGGAGCCGCTGCGGTTCCCTGCCAGCACCAGCTCCCGGGGGCTGACCGGGGCCGCTGGGGCCTGGAGAGGGACTGGGGCAGGGCAGCGCCAGCCCGCTGTCCTCGGGCACGGGGACTCGCTGACAGTGCTCATGGTGGCTAATTGCTCGGGGCGAGCTGACATAACGGAGCGGTTCTGAGAGCACCGCAGCTGCCGAGGTCAGCAGTGACGCAGAAGGCTCAATTTTTCATAGCGTGCTCCTCGTGTCCTACAACTCCTCCTGTAATGGACTAGCAAATTACCACACTATTTAAAAGGCAGCAATTTATAACATTTTGATAACTGCGTGCTCCTGAGAGTATGTTATCCGTGCCTGCAGAGAATGAGTGGGAATGCTGCTGTCCCTGCAGCGTGGGCACGGGCACACACACACCTCTGCCACCCCAACACCTCCCCTCCAGCTCGGGTCAGAGGCTCATCAGGCCTCCTAGAGAAGACTCCTGCCTCTCAGATCTGGGCTGTCTCTGTCCCATTCCTGTTTATTTCAACACGTCTCCGGTTTAGGGACCCTGGTGATGTTCCAGTGCCCACCCAGTTTCACTGTTCCCCAAAGTCACTGCCTGGGGTCCATGTGTGCATTGCCTGGGTGCACCTGGCTGTTTGCATGCTTGCACTGCCTCCTATCACAGGAGATTACTTCAGTCCCCAAGGGATGTCCAGGTGGTCGCTCCCACAGAGGAACTGCAATCATGAGAAGGGAGTAGGGCTCATGGAACCATACTGACCTGATTTACAAAGCCCCAAGGTCAGCAGACAATTCTTTTAAAGATCTCTTCTTACCTCTTTGTGGGAAGGCACCTTGGGGCTCCATCCCGGGTGCAGCTGCCCTCGTGTCTGTGAGTTCTCTGCAGACACACTCAGGCCACCACATACGTCTGGGTGTCCCAGTATTCACAGTATTTCAGGCACATGCTGCCCTGCTGCTGCTGCTGTGTTGCACAAACATCACTTTTGCTGCCTGCGAGGAATCTGCCTTCATTTCTCACTCAGGAGTCTGAAGAATTGGGTGCCCAAAGAATTTGCATGGAAACATACATCCCTCTCAATTAATAAACTCCCATTCCTGGGTCATGGCAGCGGGCTAGCTCTCCCTGCATAAATTGGGCCCTCTGCACTTTCCTCACAGAAGCTGCTGCTCTCCACAGAACCTCCAGGTGCCGTGTCCTGGGAGGAAGGGGACACGAGTCCAAGGGCTGGTGTGAAGCCCAGGGACTGGTGCATCCCTTGTCTCAGTGTAGGGGTGAGCAGAGCACAGGACAGCACAGGAGCAGGGAGCCACAGAGCTGTGTTTGGCTGGACAGTCTGCAGTGAATGTGCCTGTGGGTTGGGCAGCAGAGCGTTCCTACATTAGCACCACAGCAGCAGGTGTTATTAACTGTCTGCTTTCCCTCTAGAGCGGTGAAACTGCTCCATGCAGCAGAGATGCATCCAATTAATTGGATGGATAAAAGTGGTTAATGCACCTTGGAGAAGCATAATTTAATTGGAAATTATTATTATGTTCTGCTCCTATGTAGAGAGTGTGAGAATCAGGGCTAATGGCTCTGTATGAACATGACTTTTAATTGCTCTGAGGTTCTGTGATTTAAGCTTCTCTCTGGTTATGGTTTTGTTTCTCAGAGGCCGTTGGTGGGATGCAATAACACACTGGGGTCCAATGAGGTACACTGCCATGAGTCAAGGCTGTCACTCCTCTTTGTGCTGATTCTAAGGTGGAGCTCAAGTGTATGTTTTGTCTTTGAAACGCACAGGGATGGCTCCTGAGAGCAGCACTCTGGCTGAATGCTGAACTCCATCGCACAGCCCCCGTGCAGGGAGGCACAGCCTGTCCTGCTGCACTGTGCTGTGCTGCCCAGCACTGCCTTCTGCACCTCCTGCCCTGTCCCATCGCAGCAGGGGCTGCAGGGTGCCGCTGCCCTGGCAGCAGCTCTGGTGGCTCCTGTGCAGGGTTACAGCTGCACGTGGGCAGCAGGAGCGGGGTTCCAGCGAGTCACCCTCCTCAGGATGCTCACCCGTGGAGCTGATCAGCAGCAGCTGCAGGAGAGATGGAGAGTGGAGCCTCTATAGCCTGCAAAGAAGACAGCAAACACAGGAAGGGAAACTTTCTCCCCCACAAAGCTGTGAAGCCTCCTTGGCTCACAGACCACTTGTGGTGTTTTTTACAGCCCCTCCAGTTTACCAGAGTGGTGCTTATAGAGGTGGGGAAAATGTGGTTTTGCAATGGCATGGCAAATGTCTATGAGGAAACAAGACATCAAGCTGCCATCAGCACAAATATATCTGTGCCTTGTTTTCCTGCTTTCCTGGCTTTGGACAAGTGCCACCACAGCCAACAACAATTTTCCTGTTCTTTTTTAGCTTTGCTTTCACAAGTATCTTAAATCAACTCCCTCTATCCCAGCAGAAACACAGAAACAGAATACACTGATGGATATAGAATAAAAAACATCAGGATTTTTAATCTGTCAGAGGAAGCAGGGAGAGCCTTGGGCTCCTTCATTGGGCATGTGGCCACAGACTTGGGCACGACTGGCCTGGCTGTGTGCAATGGGCATTGCCATGCCCGTTCTGGCCCCTCCAGAGGGTGGCTGTGGACAGTGGTCTGGGCATTGCCATGGACAGTGGTCTGGGCATTGCTGTGGACAGTGGTCTGGGCATTGCCATCCCGTTGTTTCCCACAGCAAATCCAGGTGAGCGAGGGTCTCCTGGCTGCAGGGGCACGGAGCCCCCGCCCTGGGCCCAGCTGTGAGCATGGACAGGAGGCAGGAGCTGGCTGTGGGGCTCGTGCCCGTCCTGTCCCCATGGCTGCTGGCAGCATGGCAGGAGCTGCCTCTGGGTCTGCCTCTCCCAGCACAGCCTGGAGCTGGCCCATCACAATGCCATCAACAGAGAGTCCTTGTAAAACCCGTCACAGGGGGTAACCCCGGGCACTGCCAGCCCAAGGAATCTGTATCACAGCTGGGGTGGCTCGGACGCAGGGTGGGACGGGGGGACAGTGGTCCGGGGGTCCCAGTGCACGGGCAGGGCAGCAGTGCCAGCAGTGCTGTGCCTCGGAGTGCTCTCATAAGTGGAGCTGATTTTATAAACAGCAGGAGTGTTTTCCCAGACCACATGCTGAGCTGTATTCAAAATACATTTGTACGAACATCAATTTTTAATGCAATTTATGCCAAATGTTGTTGCAAAAAGCAGCCGTTAACATGACATTAATTCAATCACTGGAAATACAGTACGTGCTGCTAAATGAAAACATGTTATTAGTCAATTAGATTAACTGGATGTAACACTTCCAAACACAACGTAATATGGTTTCTACATGGTTAATTACGTTGTACAAATTACATGGCAATAAGGCTTAGCACTGGACCCACACATGCAATTAATACATAAGCAGGAAAACCAGCTTTTGATTCACATTTGAACTATGTAAAAATTATTTGAAATATAAATATCTTGCAAGCTTGAAATAAAGAGGCAGAATTATGCTGATACTATAATGGGCACAGGGTAATTTCTAAAATAGCCAGGAAGGCCTTTGTGAGGAGATCACAGATGTTTGTGGTTGCTTTCACGAGTTTTGATTTGCTTTGAAAAGACCATTTTAATTTTAAACAGGAGGACTCCTGGCCCTGTTGGAGTCCCTCTCTGCGCAGGAATCCGTCAGTGCCCACGCAAGCCTCCTTCTTTGTTTGTGTTTCAGGAGGAACTCACGCCCACTCACGGGGACTGGTGCCAGCCCCTGGTGCCAGGAGCAGGCACCGTGCCTGGCGTGCCCCAGCCCTCCCCACAGCACACAGCCCACCACAGACACTGGGGGGCCAGGTGGGGAGCCCCCAGCTCTGGGACGCCCCCGGGGGTCATGGGGGGTTTAACCATAACCCTAACCCTAACCCTAACCCTAACCCTGCCCAGCCCCAGAGATCTGGCAGGAGGAGGCTGTTTCTGGGAAGGACTCGGCTCCGTGGCCAGAGGGCAGCTGCAGCCCCAGATGGACATCCAAGGCAGCGGCCCCACACTGTTCCTGCTCTGCAGGGAAGGAGCTGCACACCCAGACGTGGCAGCCTGCAGGCCCCCAGCCCCGAGGGCAGCTCTCTCTGCTGGTATGAGGTGGCTGGCACCTTCGGGAGAGCAGGGCTCCAGGCCCTCGTTCCCAGGGGCTCTGGGGATGGGGCAGGGGCTCCTCCTGCCTGGGGAGCCTCGGAACCCTGTGCTGCAGGAGCACCTGAGAGCTCACCCCTCTGCACACGAGGCAGAAACAGGCAGGTCGCAGAGCTCTGGAAATGCAGTTTTGTACCTAGTGCTGCAATAATTATGGCAGTTCATGAAGATGTGACTTTTCCCCTCCGTTACTCCCTCAGTAATCCTAACAGCATTCCAGCAGGGCTTGGAGGGTGGGGAAGAACATGGACACTGGTGCCTCCTTGGCACCAAAACCGTTTGGAGGGGGCAGCCAGGGGCGTGAAAGAGGGGGGAAAGGAGATGTGCCAGTGGGGGACACCCTGGGGTCCTGTGGCCCCTCTGCTGGGGTTGGGTGCTGCCCTGGCAGCTGCAGCCCCAGCCCCGGGTGCCCACCCTGCCCAGGGACAGGTGCTGATGTTGGCAGTCTGCCCGTGCTGGGCTGAGGTTTAATTTGACACAGCCAGGGGCACGGTCCAGCAGCCACTGTGCACTGGAGTATGGCTTATTGGTTTCACAGGGAGAGGGGAGTGCTCTGGGCAGCCTCTGCACGCCTGGCACAGACACACACCAGCGCTGCTGCAGCACTGGCAGAGCAGGGATAAAGCTCCTGCAGATATTCCTGTCTCATCTGCCTCGAGTAAATCAGAGCGAACCTGGAAACATCACAGGACGCAAGATGCAAAAGCAATAAAAACTCCTGACTCCCGTTGAAGGCAGAATGTGCTCTGACATGACCACTGGCAGCAGAAGGATTTCACATGACTGGGGGCTGCTTGCATGAGGAATTGTTCATTATTTAGTGGCTGCTTAAGGGGCCGGGGAAGCAAAAATCAAAGCTCCTGCTGTTCTGTGGTGATGAAAGTGCTGCAGCTGCCCCACTGCAGCCGTGTTTACCTCCAGCCTCACCTGCACCGGGAGCTGGAGAGGTGTCTGGCTGCTTGCTCAGAAATGAAAGCGCTGAGAATCAATCATTTGTTTACATTGTAGGTCTTGTTGAAAATCAATTGGCTCCACATGCTGTAGATCTGATTGCATTTTGTTAGCGGTCACAGGGAATGGTTTTCCCTTGACAAGTCTGTGTTCGTGGTTTCTCCAATGCATCAGTTGTACCAAGCTTTTAGGATAATTGAGACTGAGCAACAATCCCCTTTATAAATATTAACTCTGATATGCTTGGGAAACTCTGCCTCTCCTGGATGAATTTTTAACTAGCTTTTTAATCTATTGTTCCTTGTTAGAGCAGCGGGAGCATTCCTTGGTGCCTGTTCCTGCCTCCCCAGCTGCTAGAGAGTGGCATCCCTGCCAAACCTCTCTCCCAGGGCAGGGACCCAAAGGCTCTGGTGCCAGGGCAGGGCCTGCTGCTGCCTTGCCCACGGGTACAGCCCCACAGAGCAGGGACGCGGGGCTGAGAGCAGCCAGACAGGGGCCGAGCAGGAGCTTTGTTTCTCCCAAAGGGACTGGTGCGCAGGGATGAGTTTCCGTGCGGGTCTTTGGAAGTGTCCTTAGGTGATGCCTGGGACAAGCAGAGCCCAGCAGCAGGGCAATCTCTTGGGGCCTGTCCCTGTGCCCACCCGTGGCAAACGGCCCAAGGGATGCAGCCTCAGCACCCAGGGCCAGGCACCCTCAGAATGAGGGGGAGGCAGCACTGTCAGAGCCATGGGAAGCCCAGAGCTGGGGGACCCCCAGCCAGAGCCAGCCCAGGACACCCTGGTGTCCCCTGGAAGGACTCACAGGGCTCCAGGAGCTGTGCAATGGGCTCCTCTCTCTAGCAGGGGCTGCCAGGCCCCTCTGAGCCCTCCCTCATTCTGGTGTTTGGTTCTGCAGAGCAGCCAGGCACACTCCAACAGCTCTGGCCTGGCTCAGCTGAACTGCTTCTTTCCCCCCCACAATCAGATGCTGCCCTCTTTAATAGTATCTGAACATCTGTCAAACTATGGCTCTTTTTGTGAAACCTCTGTACAGGAAGAGACAAAAGGCAGTAGGGATGCTGTTGAAATGAAAGCCCTACTTTACATTTCAAATGCTTTAACAGATTTTTCTTCTCTTTTTTTTTTTCTTGGATTTTTAATAAAAGCTTTAAACAGACCTTTTTTTTAAGGTGGTTGCTTGCCAAAGGACATGTCAGTGGGGATGTGAGGAAGCTGTTGCACACAGAGGTTGCACAAGTCGCTGCCCCAACTAGGCCTGGTGTTCCAGGCTGGTGCGTGCCTGTTCCAGGGGAGTGGCTGCTGGTCTTCCACAGGGGCGGGATGGATGGATTGCCTGGAGAAGCCAGGCATGTGCTGCCAGCATTTGCCTAATAGGCACCTCAGAAATGTGTCATGGGAGCTGAGCTTGCCTCCTGAGCAGCTGCTGTTTCTCTCCAGTAAGTATGTAAAGCTTAGCGCGTTCCCAAGCGCAGGAGGGTTCTGCTGGGGCCCAGAGGCTGCATGCTGCCACTGTGGCTGAGTACCCCAGGGGGAATGCCAGAGCTTCATGATACCAGCAGCATCAGATGAAATAACAGTTCTTGGGCACTCACTCAGGCAGTACTTTCAGGTTTCTAAGCAGTCTGTATCATGCTGCGGCTATTATTAAAATGCTCCTGTGGTCACTAGCACTGCAGCTTGCTCTGAAGAGTGCACAGAGATTTAAGGCCAAGAAATCCATTTAGTGCTCTTGCAGGCCAGGCTGGGGACAGCAGCATTTGTTCCACGGGGAGCCAGACCCTGACACAGCTCTGCCCCAGTCTGTGCTGCCTGCCCCTGGCGGGGGCCACAGGAGATGGCCAAAGTGGCAGGAGTCACTTGCACCATGTCCCATTGCCTTCCTTGCCCCGCAGTGTGTGGTGCTGTGCCAAGGGGCACTTGCACCGCGTCCCATTGCCTTCCTTGCCCCGCAGTGTGTGGTGCCTTGCCCGTGGCAGCCCCACAGCCCCCCTGGCACACTGCAGGCTGCAGACAGCTCTGGCTGCCCGGGGTGCTGCTGGCCCCTCCGCCCTGGCTGTGGCTGGTGGCAATGCAAGGCTCCTCCTCGGCAGGGAGGAGAATTCAGTTCCTGTGAGCTGCAGGGCGCTGTTCCCAGCCCGGGCTGGCCTGGCAGCGGGGGAGCCTCGGCTGGCTGTTGTGCCAGCCAGCTGTACCCACATCCCAGGGCTTGGGCAGGGCGGGCTATGTCCTCACTGCTTGGCATGGCTGCAGATTTTAGTGGAAAAGCTAAACCAAACAGACTGTGGAGTGTCACACTGCGTTAGCTCCGTGCAGAGAAGAGTTGTCAAACCCGCAAACAAGACAGGGGAGAAGGCTGGCATTGACACTGGGCTGGTGTGTGTGCGAGCCCCGCCGAGCAGGGCTGGGACACCTTCCTCGCTGCCAAACTCCGTGTCACACTCTGGAGCTTCAACCCAGGCTGATGGAAGTGGATTTATTTAAATTGCCAGGATAAATTAACTTTTAAAGTCACAGTGAAAAAGTCTGTGCTGCGAATAAGGGCCATGAATATTCAGGCACATGCACTCATTGAATTAGTTTGTTGCAAACATATTTGGAGGCAGCTGTTCATTTAATAATCAGGGATAATCACAGAAATAGGCGACCGGTTACTCCATCTAAATTGCATGGTTAAAATTATAATTTTATAACTCTATCTCAGCAATTAGATTTAATAGCTATGGAAATCCAGCAAAACCCAGTTGAGGGAAAGCTGTTACTCCTATAGTGCAGAAAAGCCAAGGTCAAGTTAGGGTTCCCCTCTGCCCACACCGCAGAGATGCTGGGGCTGGGGCTGTTTCCAACGCTGCCCAAAGCACAGGGCCAGGACTTCTGGGCCAAACACTCAAATTCCAGCGCTGAACTGGGTGGGGGTTAGTTTGCTTGGCATTTCCTGTCTTCATTACAATATTTGTCCCAAGAACAGATTAATTCCTCTCATTCTTTCTGCCTTTCCAGCCTTTTGTCACGGGAATGCATTTCACAGGACTGTAATGTGTGATACTTGCTCTGAGTTATGGCTCTGCCATATGCTGTAAAAGTTTGACTCTCTCAGTATTGTACATTTTGATTCTACCCCTGCAGGCTATAAACAACCCAAATTACCTCTTTCTTTAGCTTCCAAGAGGACTAATCCCCTGTCTAGTGCTTTATCAGTCAGTTGAGAAAGAGTGAGACCAACTTGCCAATCCAAACAGAATATATTGGAAAAATCATATCTCCAGAACACGGCTCCTTGCCATAAGTCACCAACCAGCTCAGCCAGTGGAACCTGGTGCTGCAGCCAGCTCTGGCTCTGTAAGAGGCCAGCAGCAGATGCAGCACCCCCCTGCCCACCCATCAGCCTTGCTGCCCCATCCTGCAGCCCTGCAGGAGCACAAGGGCTGGCATGGGGGTGTGGGCTGCTGGCTGGGACCCCTTCGACAGCCTGAGCCCCGTGCTGGGGATGGATGAGCTCAGTGCTGCAGCTGCTCTCGCTGCCCCTGCACCCCTGGCTGAGGCCCTGTGGGCTGGCTGGGCAGGGGAGGGCTCTGGAAATGCAGTTTCACATCCATTGCTGCAATAATGACGCAGTTCATGGAGATGTGGCCTTTCCCTGGGCCGCACTGGGGACGCCCCTGTGGCTGGGGGATCTCGGGAGCTGCTCCCTGTGCCGCTGTCCTGGGGGGCTCTCCTGCACCCCCTCCCTGGGTGCCCTCAGCCCCTCTGCTGGCTGGGGCTGCCAGGGGGAGCAGCACACGGCCTCTGATGGGGAGGGGGCTCTCCCAGCAAAGAGAAGCCGGAATTCATGACAGCCACCGCGGGAAGAGGTGTCCTGGCCCCCAAACCTCCTGCCCACAACGGGCAGTTCCTTGGCTTAGCTGGAACTCCTCTCCAGCACCAGGCCAGTGTGGCTGCTCCAAGGTTTAACACTTTATTAGAAAATGAGACGTTAGAGCATGTTCCAGAGGAGAAGGAAATTTATTGTTGCCCTGGCCCTGCAGCAAAGCAAAACTCAAATAACCCAGGTGCGGGGAGGACAATAAATCCCTGCTGGCAATCACACTGCTAAAAGGATGGTGACAGCCACAGCAAAGTTTGGCCAGTTAATATTTCTGGTATCTGAGTGAGAAAAATAGCTATATTTAAAATTATATCTCTGCTGAATTACACAAGGAGAAGATCCAGATAACTGTCAGGCCTTCTAAACACCTTTCTGCAGGAGGAGAGGGCTTGCAGAGGGCTCCTGGGAGCAGCAGAGGGTCCCAGGGCTGTGTTCCCCACTGCCTTTCTCTGCTGAAGGATCCCTCTGGGCAGGGAGCTCTGCCCAGCCAGCCCTGGTGCCACATCCTGCCCTGACCACGTAAGGAGATAAGGAGTGTGAGGGTGGGTAGAGGTAGGAGGTAAGGAGTGCAAGGGTGGGTAGGAGGTAAGGAGTGTGAGGGTGAGGAGTGGGGGCTCCAACGGGCACCAGGGGTTTAAAGCGCTTGGGGGGCCCAGCAGAGGGACAGGGCAGTGGCTGCAGGTCAGGGAGCCGGCTCAGCACGGGGTGAGCTGTGCCTCTCTGCTCCTATAGCAGGATGGGGAGGCACTCAGCACCCTAACAGCTCCAATTCCTTCTCCCATTCAAAGGTTTAATTATGAGAAACTTCGTCTTAATTTTTATTTCCAGGCATCACTATTGTGCAGCCAGACTTCTCCACTGAGTAAAGGTGCTTGCCTGGGGGTCCAGGGAACAGCAGGGAACACAAAGCGGAGGAAGCATTTCAGCTCAATGCGTGCTATAAATTTTCAATGTGTTTTTGTTTTATGCTCCAGGTAAAGGCTACAGAAGCCATCAATCCTCTTGCTGGCTGATCCTGAGCTGCTGGTGTGCAGGCAGCATCTGTCTGGGACACCCCTGATGGGGTGAAGGCGACCAGGTGTCCTGGACCATTTTGGTTTGCCTTTAAAAATTTTCCATTAACAGAAAATACAAGCCACAGAAGGATATTTGGATCTTCTTGATCTGATGCCTGGAATACCTCGCTGTCAGCCTGCAGAGAGCTCTGGCACAGGAGCCAGTGTGATGCCAGCCCTCTCCTCCCGCTGCCACGTGATTCATGAGCTTCCACGTCTCTGCCATTAGCCTGTTAATCCTGCACCTTGCTCCAGCCACACCACGGGGGAGGATTTATGGTTCTTACAGATCAATTTCACTGTCCCAGGAGGAAAATCAGCATCTTGTTATGGGTAAAATGACAATAAATGAAATGACCATTAATTTACGATCCTGCCACACAGTGGCACTCAAACAGATTCCCATTAATGGCTTGTTATTATCACCTCCCATACTGAGCTAATAACAGTTCCAGGGAACAGCCACACTGAGCGCTGGAAGGGGCTGCTGCTGGGTGTGAGGGATCCCGGCCCTGTGCCACGGTGGTGGGCAGCCCCAGCCCCAGTGCCCGTGCTGCCAGGCCGGGAGGGAGGTGAAGCCAGCCCTGGGCCCCTGCAGGGAGATGCTGGCACGGCCCCTCCAGGGATTTGGGACTGAGAGCCTTTGGCAAAGGCACAGAGAAAAGCAAGTCTGGGCTGCTGCATCCTCTGGGGACACAGGACCAGGGGTACATCTCTACAGGGACGTGCTGGGCATTGAGAACCCCCATCCCGTGCTCCTCTGCATCCCCTGGCACCAGGATGATCCCAGGAGCATCACCCCCTGACAGCGGAGCTGTTTAACTCCTGATGCAGGTTGATCCCGCTGGTGGCCAGTGAATCTGTGGCCTGCTGCAGGCCAAGGCAGTGTGAGCCTTGCCTGGCTGGAGGCTGCAGGGTCCCCGCTGTCCCTGGGCCCAGGCCCTGGGTCATGCAGGAGCAAGCTGCAGCGCCCCTGAGCTGGGGACATTGGTGCATGGGATGGATGGAGGGTGCAGGCAGGGAGGGCAGGAGGAGCTGTCAGGTGGGAAAGAGCTTCCTGGGCAAGTAAAAACCTGATTTACTTCCTGAGAAGTAAAAACCTGATTTTTCTATTTGCTTGCAGCTCAAAAAGCCCAGAAACATTAGCTTGACATTAAATGACTTTTCAAAAACTTCTACAAAGCAGAGAGTACCATAAAACACAGAACAAAGGGCTGCCTTTTTGTATGGGGAAGTGCTTAATTTGGTCCAAAATGAAGAACTTTACATCCTTACTGAATTTGTTCTTTTTAAGAACATTAAAGGCATCAGGTGGACAAGCACCAAAACTCCTTAAAAATCTGTTCTTTTGTAAGCCAAATAAATTGGCATACCAAACTCACTGTCAGCAAATTGGCTTCTTTGCCACAAAATGTTTCATTCCAGTCCCTGCTCCTGGCAGCTCTCCCGTGGCTGTGGTGCCTGTCCTGGGCCTGCGGGGCTGGGCTGGGCAGGGGGAGCAGCCCCGAGCTGCCCCAGGGCACAGCCAGGGCACAGGCACAGCCAGGGCAGTTCCCAGCCAGGGCACAGCCAGGGCACAGGCACAGCCAGGGCACAGCGCACAGCCAGGGCACAGCCAGGGCAGTTCCCAACCAGGGCACAGGGCACAGGGCACAGCCAGGGCACAGGCACAGCCAGGGCACAGGCACAGCCAGGGCAGTTCCCAGCCAGGGCACAGGGCACAGCCAGGGCACAGCCAGGGCAGTTCCCAGCCAGGGCACAGGCACAGCCAGGGCACAGGGCACAGTCAGGGCACAGCCAGGGCAGTGCCCAGCCAGGGCAGTTCCCAGCCAGGGCACAGGGCACAGCCAGGGCACAGGCACAGCCAGGGCACAGGGCACAGCCAGGGCAGTTCCCAGCCAGGGCACAGGGCACAGCCAGGGCACAGGCACAGCCAGGGCACAGGGCACAGCCAGGGCAGTTCCCAGCCAGGGCACAGGGCACAGCCAGGGCACAGGCACAGCCAGGGCACAGGGCACAGCCAGGGCAGTTCCCAGCCAGGGCACAGGGCACAGCCAGGGCACAGGGCACAGTCAGGGCACAGCCAGGGCAGTGCCCAACCAGGGCACAGGGCACAGGGCACAGCCAGGGCACAGGCACAGCCAGGGCACAGCCAGGGCAGTGCCCAACCAGGGCACAGGGCACAGGGCACAGCCAGGGCACAGGCACAGCCAGGGCACAGGGCACAGCCAGGGCAGTTTCCAGCCAGGGCACAGGCATAGCCAGGGCACAGCCAGGGCACAGCCAGGGCACAGGGCACAGTCAGGGCACAGCCAGGGCAGTTCCCAGCCAGGGCACAGGGCACAGCCAGGGCACAGGGCACAGCACGGAGCAGCCACGCTTGCTGGGCATCACCTGTGCAGGGGCATTTTGCTAAACACATTTTTGCATGACAAGTAAACATGTGAGGAGCCGATCTCCATGAACACAGTTTTACGGTAATACAACAGTACACATAAATACTCCAGCATATCTCCCTGTGTCACTTTTATTTACAGTTCAGTGACCTGTTATTACTGACCCCTCGCCACGAAGGCCTCATTGAGAGGAGGCCACGGAGCAGGCAGGGCTGGTGTGAGAGTGCATCATGCTAAATAATTCATAACGAGCACTGTGGTTCTTGCAGTGATATATGTAAATAGGAGCTCCGCAGTTTGTAGCTTACAGTCTGCGTTGTTTTATGAATTTTAAAAGGAGAAAGTCTTCATTCTCTGGTGCAGAACTGAGAGGAGTTCTGTTCCTGAGGTCCCGTCCCCAGGAGCCAGCTTGAGAGGAAGGGAGGAAGGGAGGAAGGAAGGAAGAATCTGCTCATGGCCTCTTCCTGCACGAGCCCTTCTCCATCTGTTTGCTCCTGTGCTTTACCTGTGGCTCCATGACATCCCTGCAGGAGCAGCTGCAGGCCCAGAGGATAGCAGCTGGCACCCAGGGTGGGAGCACAGCATTGGCACAGCGTCCCTCCCACACATCCCCCTTTGGCTGCAGGGCCCTCACCCAAACCCAGCTCCGAGTTTCTGCTGCAGCAGGGAGCCGCTTTGCCACCGGGACCAAAGGCAGCAGCGGATCCCAGGCTCTTTCTCTGCTTCCCAGAGCCAAAGCTCCCTGGGGAGTGCCTGGGACCTGCGCTGGTTACAACTCACATGAGGAAAGTGTTTACCTTTTATTCCACCTTTTAATTCAACATCATATTTCCTGGGTTTTATGAGAATGGGATAAGAGGAGCTCCCAGCCTGTCTCTTGAAGACCATTTATTATTTATTCATTCTGTTTCTGCCTTGTTTTTCTGTCTCTCCTTACTTGAGAATTGTTCTAGTCCTTGATATTACTCCTGTCCCTCTCTAGTTCTTACCTATTCCTACAATACCCTCCAGAGACAGGGTAATCACTTCAAGAAAATTGACTTACATTCAATGGCAAAAAGCTTCATTAAAACCCAGGTAAGGCTCCCAAAGGTACCTTCTGTTCCTCAGCAAAGCTCATCCTTCCAGCAGCACGTGCTGAGGGCTTTCAGTGCTGCCCAGCAGGGCTGCAGTTCTGATGGGAGCGCTGGGGCTGCCGGGGGCTGCTGGGCCCGGTGAGACAGGGGGACAGGGAGGGGGCCCAGGGCTGCGGGGCTGCCCAGTGCTGGGCACCTGCTCTCCTGCACAGGGCTGCTGTGTCTGGGGCTCAGAGAGTCCTGCAGGGCTGAAGCTGCTTCTGGTGGCACAAAACCAAACCAGAGCTGGTGGTGTGCACTTTGCATCTAAGGCATGCCACACCTTGACATTCCTTGAAGGGAATCCTTCAGGAAGAGTAAATGATCCTTGTGTACTATTGTCTGGAGTGGTGAGACTGGTAAACTTGCCCAAAAATAACTTAGAAAGTCAATCTCTCCTCCTCCTGCAGCAAAGGAGTAATTACTCCTTTGTAAAGCTTTTAATTTTTTTTAACATTGCATATAAATACTGCTGCTTCAGAGTTCAGAGGCAGGGATTTTAAATCTAATCCACATTTAACAAGGCTATTAAAGAAAATGTTTAAGCTGCCAGAATTTAACTGATTAAAATATTTAATAAATCTTACCCAAAAAAAGGGGAGGGGGAGGGAAAAAAGGCAGTAAGGAGCCAAGATCACATGGCTTTTATATGTGCACTACTGAGAGTGCTTTAATGGGAAATGGAAACCCAAAAGATTGCAATAATCCTGCCAAAAAGACCCAAATGTATTATAAAAATGTTTAAAGCTCCATTTGAGTTTTTCTAATTAACTTGGTAATGACACTGGCGTTCTCACTCTATCAGACTCCTGGAAGATCAGATGCCTCTCGATTGCTGGAGCCACCTGAGAGCGGTGGGAAAAGCAGGGACTTCTCTCCTCCCCAGGAACCAGGGCATTGCTTTGGGGCCCCCCTGCTTGGTGGGGGCCTGGGGGTCTCTCTTGGCTCTCTCCCCCCGGGTGGTGAATGAACGGGTGCCAGTGTTCTGGCACATCCTGTGGGATGCGGCCCTCCCGCGCCCAGCCCCTGCACAGGGCTCTGGGGTCCCTCTGCCTCCTGCTCTGCAGCACACCACCTTAGGGATGTTTTTAGTTTGGAGATTAATATCTCTTAAATCCACTGGAAGAAGTTGGGCAAATAAAAGTGTTTGGATCCTTGCAGGTGGTGCCTGTTTCTGCAGGCACAGTGGGAGGAGGAGACGCACATTTAGCTGGAGGGACACTGGTATGAACTGGGAGCGAGTGCAGTTGGGATCATCCTTCCCTGGGGCCACGTGCATGGGCAGCACGGTGTGTGCAGCATCCCCTGGGGGATGAGGGCAGGAGAGGCCCTTGATGGAGCCCTTGCTGCAGCCAGCCAGCTCCTGGCCTTGTGCTGAGGCTTCTCTGCAAACTGGGAGGCATCCTAGTGAATTAGCAGAGATCCACATTTTTGAGGCTGTAATTTTCGTTGGCTGATTCAGAGAAATGCCCCCAAGCTGCAGAGTGTATTCTGCAGGAGATGGTCACTGTGGGAAATCTCAGGTCAAGGCAGAGCCATATAATTTCATGGTTGAGGGCTCTGGCAGACACCTGGTGATGAGGTGTTCGGTGTGGATGGGGCAATGACACAGGAGTGTGGATGCATTTGAGCAGAGGCTCAGCCTGAACACAAAGTGTGTGTCCTGAGCTCCGGCAGTGGTGGAGCTGGACCTGCTGCCCCTCCAGGCGTCCCATGTGGAGCAATGCTCAGTGGCTGCAGCCCTCTGGGGCCTGGCTGGCACACTGGCCTCTCCTGACACTGACACCCTGGGTTCTGCTCCTGCTCCCAGCCTGGCCACAAATGGACAGACCTGAAGCAGCCCTGAGTCTCCACATGTCCACCAGAAGTGACCCGAGACGGTGATTTTGTGTGCTGCTGGGAGCTCCTGGCTCAGCACAGACAGCCATTGCAATCCCCCCATCTGCACAGGCCCTGCATTCCAGTGGCTCGCTCTGCTTTGCCTGGAGACAGCAGGAATCCTGCATCCAAGGCTGTGCTTTTGTTCCTTGCCAGCAGCGAGAGCATGGCTGGGGCAGGCTGTGAGGGGCAGGGAGGCACACAGGCACCAGGGGAGCAGGTGGCACAGCACATCCCTTGGGCACACAGTGATTTCCACGCGGTGCCTGTGGAAGGTGATGGATGCGCCTGCAGCAGATGCAGGGCATGCCCAGTGTGTGGCCACAGCTCCCTGTACAAGTCTGCAGTGACAAGTGCTCAGACACATTCTTGTGCTGTACAAATTGTCTAACACTTGAAGCTGTCAGACACGAATCCTTTAGCCAGGTATATTTTGAAGATATAATCTGCACAACCCAGCAGTGCTGCCTGCAGTCTGACAGGGGTGACAGCAGCTCCTTGGGGCCCTGTTGTGCCATCCCCCTGTACCTGCTGCCCTCCTCGGGGCCCCCTGCAGCCACAGCCCCCAGCCCGGTGCTCTGCCCACTCATGGGGTTTGATTTCTCTGTGTTCCCCTCCAGCCCACAGAAACAGGTCCAGGGTTTGCTGGGGTCAGCATGGGACAGTGTTCCCTTCCCAGGGATCTGCTGTCACTGCTGGGGGATGAGCACTCGGCAGAAGCACCGCGTGGCTCCCACACAAGGATTTGACTTGTGCTGAAACACAAGAAAAGCCCAAAGGAGGAAAGCTTAGTGAGTAAACTGGGCAAAGAGGGATGTGGGTGATTTTGTATTTTAAAACACAAACTGTTTGAAACTGAATTCTGATACCTGTCTATGGAAATGGCTGTGGGATCTGTTTCCTTGGTCTGAATTTTGCCTAGAATAATATCAAACAAATAGTGCAAGGAGACTGAAAAAAATGTTTTCTAAAAAGCAGCATTTTCCAGCCGTGCCATCCTATCCAGTGCAGCCTCCTGGCCCACACCTGGCAGGAGCTGGGCTCTCTGTGCAGCAGCTCAGGTGCCCGGGCTCAGTGCCCGGCTCTGCTTGGCACGCCTGGGCACGGCCGTGTCCATGGGGCACAGCCGTGTCCATGGGGCACAGCCCTGTCCATGGGACACAGCCGTGCCCCAGCCTCTCCTACGGGCACAGCCCCACGCTCCCCGCCTGGCACCGGCCCTGCAGCCCCAGGGCTGGCAGGGATCTGCTGCCACCTGCACCTCATCCACGGCGTGCCCGCCTCGGCATCACCTCCCGAGGGCTTTCACACCTCCCTTGCATGTGTTAAAGAGGTTTCACTATCAAACAGGCGTAGATACTCTGAAAAACAAGATACTGATGCGAGTGTTGAGCCACTTTATTGGCTCGTTCACGTATTAGCAGCTGTGGTTCCCTTCCTGCTGCTTGTACTCTGAATAGATTTTTATTGCTTAATTCTCTGTAAGTGAAGTGCTAGCAAATTGTAAAATCCTATTGCTTAACATGTAGCATTAAGTATTGAACTAGCAAAAGAATCAATTACAGGTTCGGTCACTGATTAGCTTGACTTTTTATGGAATTTAACGTCAAGTCTCATTATAATTCTGCTCTTTAATTCAGGAAATAAAGCACATGTGGGGAGCTAATAGCTGAGAGCAGCTCTGCTGCAGCTCTCCTGCTGGGGGGACGCTCAGTGCTGTTCTGCAGGGAGGTTTCATCTGCTCCCACCTCTGCATCAGGGCAGAGCCAGTCCCGAGGTTCCGTCAGGGCCCCCAGGTCCTGCAGGAGACACACGCGAGCCTGAGTGTGTTTCTGTGCCCTCCTTTCCTCGCCCGTGGCAGCTGCAGGGCTGGCTGGCGGCCAGGGGACAGTGGCCCTGGTGCATCCCCGTGTGTCTCCTTTGGTTCCCGGCAGGCTGCTGGGCTGCTCAGGGGCCCCGCCACCCCTGCGCCCGTGGGCAGCACCCGCACAGCAGCGAGCAGCTGGGCTCTGCAGCCAGGCTGGGATCTGTCCTCACTGCCGAGCCCCGCGTGCAGTCACGGACATCTGGCACCTGCAGTCCTGGCCAGGGCAGGGGGCAGAGGCAGGATGGGCACCGGAGCTGCAGGTGGCTTTAGCCAAGGGCCTCGTTTGGGTCGCTGGGTCCATCAGGAGCTTTAAAAACTGTCTGGCTTCTGGTAAAATATCAATGTGATGACCCCGGGCAAGTGAAATGTGAGGAGGAATCTGAGCCCAAGTTAAACTCGAGCAGAAAATGTTGAATCAATTGTAGTCGGTGTCTGGTCTCTCCTGAAACACCTCCAAGGGATGGGTTGGGATGGGATGGGATGGGATGGGATGGGATGGGATGGGATGGGATGGGGATGGGATGGGATGGGATGGGATGGGATGGGATGGGTTGGGATGGGATGGGATGGGATGGGATGGGTTGGGATGGGATGGGATGGGATGGGATGGGTTGGGATGGGATGGGATGGGCCGAGCTGGGTGTGCTGGAGGGGCAGCTGGGGCTCCCCTGCTCCATCTCCCAGGACAGGGAGCGGGGATGGGGAGAGCTCGGAGCCGCCTCCCTCCTACTTCTCCCTCTCCATCCACAGCAGTGTGTCCTGCGGGGGCTCCAGTGCCACGCTCTGGGAAGGGCTGTGGACTGTGGTGTGGGCTGTGGGCTGTGGCTGTGGCTATGGGCTGTGGGCTGTGGGCTGTGGGCTGTGGGCTGTGGGCTCTGGGCTCTGGGCTCTGGCTGTGGCTGTGGCTGTGGGCTCTGGCTGTGGCTGTGGCTGTGGGCTCTGGGCTCTGGCTGTGGCTGTGGGCTGTGGGCTGTGGCTGTGGGCTGTGGGCTGTGGCTGTGGCTGTGGGCTGTGGGCTCTGGGCTGTGACTGTAGGCTGTGGGCTGTGGCTCTGGGCTGTGGCTGTGGCTGTGGGCTGTGGGCTGTGGCTGTGGCTGTGGGCTGTGGCTGTGGCTGTGGCTGTGGCTGTGGCTGTGGGCTGTGGGCTGTGGCTGTGGCTCTGGGCTGTGGCTGTGGCTGTGGGCTGTGGGCTGTGGCTGTGGCTGTGGGCTGTGGCTGTGGGCTGTGGGCTGTGGCTGTGGGCTGTGGGCTCTGGGCTCTGGCTGTGGGCTGTGGGCTGTGGCTGTGGCTGTGGGCTGTGGCTGTGGGCTGTGGGCTGTGGCTGTGGGCTGTGGGCTGTGGCTGTGGCTGTGGGCTCTGGGCTCTGGGCTGTGGCTGTGGCTGTGGCTGTGGGCTGTGGGCTCTGGCTCTGGGCTGTGGGCTCTGGCTGTGGGCTCTGGGCTCTGGCTGTGGGCTGTGGGCTGTGGCTCTGGGCTGTGGCTCTGGGCTGTGGGCTGTGGCTGTGGCTGTGGCTGTGGGCTCTGGCTGTGGGCTGTGGCTGTGGCTGTGGGCTCTGGGCTCTGGCTGTGGCTGTGGCTGTGGGCTGTGGGCTGTGGCTGTGGGCTCTGGCTCTGGGCTGTGGGCTGTGGCTGTGGGCTGTGGGCTCTGGCTGTGGCTGTGGCTCTGGGCTCTGGCTCTGGCTGTGGCTGTGGCTGTGGCTGTGGGCTCTGGCTCTGGCTGTGGCTGTGGCTGTGGGCTGTGGCTGTGGGCTGTGGGCTGTGGGCTCTGGCTGTGGGCTGTGGCTGTGGCTCTGGGCTCTGGCTCTGGCTCTGGCTGTGGGCTGTGGCTGTGGGCTGTGACTGTGGGCTGTGGGCTGTGGGCTCTGGCTGTGGCTCTGGCTGTGACTCTGGGCTCTGGCTCTGGCTCTGGCTGTGGCTCTGGGCTCTGGCTCTGGGCTGTGGACTGTGGCTGTGGGCTGTGGGCTCTGGGCTGTGCAGGTGACAGAGGCTTTGCACCATCCCGGGGCTCCCCTGGGCTCCTGTGGGGCTGAGCCCTCCCTGCCCTGGTGCTGGGGGCTCTGGTCCTCCACAGCTCCTGCCTCCCCTCACCACTGGCTGCCTTTGCTGATGGACAACTGCAATTGGATTTCCAAATTACACCGTCTCAGATTAGATTCAATATCCCTTTCCTCAGACCAGACAACCCCTTAATTCCTTTTCTTTCGATTGCGTGGGGACCCTCTGTGCAGCTCAGACCCTTCAGCAGAAAATCTTTGCTGCACCGAGGCTGTCGTGTGCTCTTGCAATAAACTGGAGACACAGAGCTCCAGCACAAACAGCAGGAGAGCAGCCAGTTTTCCCTTCCAGCACTGAGATTTCTGGAGGCTCCTTCTTGTCTGGCTGAGCTTATCCTCCTTCCAGCAGCAGCTCTGCTGGCATACTAATTTATAGCGTGCTTGAGCAGTCCCCCTGCATCCTGAGCGAGGAGGGTTTGGGAAATTAAAGTTTGTAGAAAATGCATCAAAAATTTGATGTCCTCAAGCAAGACAGCTGTTTTTCCAGACACCGAAAGGGAGGCTGTGCCTTGCTGCAGCATCTGGAGGCCGGTGTGGGGCAGAGGACCACAGGCTGGGGCAGAGGACGTGGCCCTGTGTCCTGGCGAGGAGCAGGGGCTGGGTGGGTGCCCGGGCTCCGAGGGCACTGGGGGCACAGTGCTGCCCAGCAGCCGTGCTCCCGCTGGCCTGGGCGGGGCTGGGCACGTTCCTGCTGCTGCCAAATAATAAATAACAATAATGATTATGGAAGCGCTATGCATGCGCCCCATGGGCTCTGCAAAAAAACCTTCTACATCAAAATCCAACTGCAACGTTTTCCCCCTTGTCTAATTCACAATATATGCCCATAAAAACAATAATTTATTTGTACATGGGCAATTCCCGAGGTATTTAGCGAAGATTGGTAGCTGCTGACTGTCTCCTATCCTCGCAGAGTAGACCCAGTGGGATTTCTGGGACTTTGTGCAAGTGCAGAAGTGTCTTGAGGGTGTATATTAAAAAGTTATTAAAGGACATTATATTGTCTACTTGGGATTAAGCCCTGGGCTAGCCCTGGTCCCACCCCCAGTCATGTCTCCTGGCTTGCTCTCAATGTCCCTGGGCTCTGAGCCTGGCTCGTCTCCTGTTGTTCAGGACAGACACTGAAAGCAAATGCTGCTCCCCATTTCCAGTTTTGACTTTCATATCATGGCTCTTCAATGTTCTGAAATCTGTGTGGTGTTTAAAATTCAGCTATGTTTGTCAGAATTCAATTACCCCTGAAGATTACACAAAGATTATCAAAGTTGTAAACAGCAGAATATGCTCAGAGATCAATGAAGCGCAACAAAGACCATATTTAACAGGAGAAATAAAAGTAGGAGCATGCTGGCAAACCCTGGCAGTAGAGCATAATGTCGCATCATCACGCTGAAGGTTGGGAAGTAATTGAAATCTATGTTTAAGCACAATATATCCCTGTGCAGATTTGCAGGCACAGAACCCAGTTCCACTTCTAATATCTGAGCAATTAATTTGGTTTGAGCAGAGCCAGGCTCGGGGGTGCCCAGCAGGTGCCAGCACAGGGAGGGTCTGCCTGCTGCCCCTGCCCTGCCTTGCTCCTGGCAGCCTGGGGCAGCAGAATTCCTGCAGGGAGGGGAGGATGAGGGTCAGGATGATTGTCCTTAACACAAGTGAGCCACCGCGTTCATCCTTGTTTGGGTGGGTTTGGCATGAAGCTGTTTCAGCTCAGCAGTGGCACGGGCCAGTGCTCAGTGGTCAGTGGCCAGTGGTCAGTGGTCAGTGGTCAGTGGCCAGTGGTCAGTGGTCATGGTCAGTGGTCAGCGGTCAGTGGTTGCCTCCTCTTGGGGGCATGGCTGCTCCTGGTGCCAGTGGGGTGCCCTGTTCGGGCAGTGCCCTGCCCTGGGTGCTGTCTGCCCTGGCACAGGAGCTGTTCCTGCAGAGCCTGGCGTGGCCCAGGGGCAGCAGCACAGGGGGAGCTGGGTGCTGCCCTGGCACAGGAGCTGTTCTCTGTTCCTGCAGAGCCTGGCGTGGCCCAGGGGCAGCAGCACAGGGGTGCCGGGTCCTGCCTGCCCGTCCGGAGCGCGGCCATCCCTGCTGCCCAGGAGGTGTCTGTCTGTCCATGGGAACACACACAGGACAAACACCTTCCCCAAAGCCACTTCCTGGTGCCCCGGTGCCCGCAGAGCCCTGGCAGATCCCCTCTGGGCAGCTGCAGCTCCAGCGTGTTTGTGGTTTCCATTGTCATTCCGGAGGCAGCAGCCGGCTGATTTTTCTTCTCTGTAATATATTGCCACTATAATACCAAGTCTAGCAGAACAATGAACTCCGGAGGATGGAGGTACCTTCCTCCTGTTTTGCAAACTAAACATAATTTTTATTTGTGCTCGGGTTCCTGGCTGGTGCAGGCAGGGTGAGGAGGGGGGACGGTGCTGGGTGGGAGGAACCCCAGCCCCGTCCTGCCCTGGTGCTCCCTGGGCCCCGCAGCATTGGGATGCAGGGAAGGAAATCTCCTTTTGTCAGGCACGGAGAGGTTTCAGAAGAAACCCTAAAACCCAGATTAATTACTGCTATCTGATCCCACCGGGGCTGGTCCACCTGCTGCAGCCAAAATGGGCTGAAATTCTCATTCCCTTTCTGCCTTCCTTTCTCTCTCTCCCTCTCTTTTTTTTTCCTATTTACTTCTGGTTTAATCTGCATATTATCATCAGTGCAAAGACCTCTGAAATAACATCTGACAAATGACGCCTATTAAAAAAACCCTCTGCACTGTCCTCTTTCACCGCCTTCCAATTTGGACTAGCACTATAACTATGCATCAATAGACAAGCAATATTATGTTAAGAACATGATAAAATACCAGCAGCTTCATAATGGCAGCAGCCAAATGGTAATTTCTGCTTCAGAAATTGGTCATTTATTTTGCTGGTCTGTTCTTACGTTCAAATTAGATGAAGTTTAATATACTGTAAAATTGAATGTATTCTATCCTTTTCAACAAATATGGCATGTATGAAATGATTTATGGGTCTTACAAACCTTAAAATGTTAAATAATCTCCTTTTTCCTGTGCCTTAACTCAGTGATGCCAAATAGTTTAAGTACAGAGAAGCAAAACTTTATTAGCTCCTATCCTGATCATCACTTTATTTTGCTGCATTTACAGAGATAGGAACAGTATTTAACATATTAGACCAAGTTTAGAAGCAGCCGTATTAATTGGTACATTAATTTTACCCTATTAACTGTAATTGGTAGGAAAGCGATTCTTCCCAATAAACGCTGTACTTTGCGTTTTAAATGTTTAATAAAGTCATGGTGCCCAAATGAGGCTGCTCCTCCCAGCTTGAGCCTCTGGCCCCGCTGGGCTCCCCCTGCCCGGGGCCTTGAGGGGCCGCCCCACAGCACCAGGAGCACCAGCCCAGGGCAGGGCCTTCACCAGATCCCTGCCTGCCCCGGGTGTGCCCCCCGTGCCCCCGGCTGTGCCCCCCATGCCCTGGCTCTGCCCTGTGCCCCTGGCTCTGCCCCGTGCCCCTGGCTCTGCCCCGTGACCCTGGCTGTGCCCTGTGCCCCTGGCTGTGCCCCCCATGCCCTGGCACTGCCCTGTGCCCCTGGCTCTGCCCCGTGCCCCTGGCTCTGCCCTGTGCCCCTGACTGTGCCCCCCATGCCCTGGCTCTGCCCTGTGCCCCTGGCTCTGCCCCGTGCCCCTGGCTGTGCCCCCCATGCCCTGGCACTGCCCTGTGCCCCCAGCTCTGCCCTGTGCCCCTGGCTGTGCCCCCCATGCCCCTGGTTCTGCCCTGTGCCCCTGGCTCTGCCCCGTGACCCTGGCTGTGCCCTGTGCCCCTGGCTGTGCCCCCCATGCCCTGGCACTGCCCTGTGCCCCTGGCTCTGCCCTGTGCCCCTGGCTGTGCCCCCCATGCCCCTGGTTCTGCCCTGTGCCCCTGGCTGTGCCCTGTGCCCCTGGCTCTGCCCGGGTATTTTAATCTGTACAGTTCAAGGGGGTTTTGTGTCTGGTGGCAGTAGCTTGGGGTACATTCGGGTCCCCCAAGGCTGGTGGCAGCAGCTCCTGTGAGCAGGGCAGGTGGGTGCAGTGGGGGCTGCCCCCTTCCCCAGGCTGATCACACACCGTCCCCGCCCGCAGGTCTGGCCCCGATCCTGGGCAGTCCCTGGGGGCTGCCTCGGCTGTGGGGCAGGGGATGGGTGGCAGAGAGCAGCCGAGAAGCGGAAGGGGGGTGACTGCCTCCTGGCTTGCAGTTTTTAACACAAATTGACTCTTCGCCCTTCGCCTCTCCTCTGCCTCCCGATCAGCAGCTTGTCCCTGAGGATGAGCCTCCGAGCAGCACAATCTCCTGCAGTCCCCTGGAGCTGCAGCCCTCTGCACCAGGATAAGTGAGAAGCCTTTTATTCTGTTTATTTGCTCTATATAATTTTTCGTGCTCTTGCTGACCCTTCTGGGAAGCGTTCCACCCTCCAGGCTCTCTGCTGGGTGCCAGAATTACTGAGCTTAGGCTGTATTTGCATTTCATATCCTAGTTAAACCAACATCAGCAAGGTCAGGACGCTGCGGAGCTGAGGAGGCTCCCCGAGAGCAGCGCCTGCCCGGGAGGGGCAGCGCCGCCCAGCCCTGTCCCGGGGCTGTCCCCGCTCCCTCCGGGCCGAGGGACGGAGCCGCCCAGCCCTGTCCCGGGGCTGCTGCCCGCGGACATCGTTCTGTGCCTGTGTCCTCACGGGGAAAATCCTCCATCCTCTTTGTCCAGACGGACTCACCCTGGCAGGAACTGGAACTATTTCCCCCTGGCTTTTCCGCATGACTCCGTGTACAAAGGTGTCCTGTTGGTTATGCCCCGTTTGAGGGGCACAGCCTTGCTGCCCCCAGTGCAGGAATGCTGATGTGCATCCCCGCGTGTGCCCGTGTTCTACAAACAGGCTGTAACAGGCAGCAGCTGCACAGAGCACAGAGCTGTGCTATAATGATTTTTACATCCGTGAACACTGTCTGGTTTTCCTTTCATTAAGGAACATTTCTTATGAAAAAGTAGCTGGATTTCTGATGTGAAAAAACAATTCTGCTCAAGACTGAGAGCTGTTTAGAATAAACGCCAGACACTGTGTGATGGAGACGTTGCATGGAGACTTAATGCTGGTCACATCCCTTCTCTGCCAGTAAGTCAAGGATGTGTCTTTGCTATTGTATTTGGTGACTCATCTTTCAAATAATCATCTCTGGAAGAATTCTGTGCCAAGATGAAAAAATGCCTGGGTCCCAGCAGCATGTGTGTGTTTCCGTGAGCACGGCCCAGGAGGGAGCAGTGGGGCAGCCCCGCTCATCCTCCTCTCGGGGCCAGGGCGGTGGCACGGGGCTGGCACGGTGCCCTCGATGGGGAGCGCGTGCCCTGGGCAGAGGGCAGGCCGTGAAGGGCAGGGTTTTGGCAGGAGGAAGCACTGCCCCGTGCAGGTCCCATTGACTGTGGTTTGGGGGGAGAACAGTCAGTCAGGGACCCACAGCCACTGTCAGACCCACGGCACGGGGCAGCCACAGCACTCTGCCCCACACCTGCCCGCACCCACCTGCCTTGGGGTCACAGCCCCAGGCACCTGGGCTTTTTACCAGCACCTGGAGGTTTCCTCACCCTTGGAGAGAAATATGTAGATTAGGTGAGTAAGTGAAGTGCTGTATGCTAATGAATTCAACAGAGCCACTGTTCCATAACATCCAACCTACACATAGAGGATGTGCTGCAAGTGGCTTCCTTGGAAAACATTTCCTCGCCGCTTAACAAAAAGTTACATGAACTCATTAAACATAAAACAAGATGGTGAATAGCAGAGAAGCTGCCGGTGCTGTGTGGACTGAGTGCCAGCAGCTGTGCCCACGGAGAGAGCCAGATTCCTTGGTGGCATGGGGAAGGCTCCAGCAGCTGGTGCGTGCCTGGGCATGGTGAAAGGTGGCAGCAGCACTTCGTTTGCAGCCCGTGGTGTAACCAGGCTCCCAGGCCAGGAGCACCATCTGCACTCAGGCAGCCCCGTGGCCAGCGCCCAGATCTGCCTGCACAGGTGACTCCCACAGACGGTGCAGCTCAGCTGTCCATGCCCGGTGCAGGTGGCAGAGTCTCCTGTGCCGCAGGGATTGGGGCACCGTGGCTGCCTGTGTGTGCTGGTGTGCACAGCCCCTCAGGAGTGCTGACTGTGCGTGGTCAGGGCTGCCCCTCACACTGCTCTGAGCCCTTCTTTTCTGTGTTTACAATAATAACTGCATGCTGCAGTTTTGACAGACCAAGAGCTGACTGGCTGTTCTGAGAGTTCTGCTGCAAAGACAGCAACACAGGTAGACAAGCCAATGGCACAAGCCATTCTCTCTGAGTTACATGGAAAGGCACTTTCCGTATTAGAATGGGGTTAAAACTCACAGTTCTCAGGGGCATTAGAAAATTTCTAGCATATGTCTCTGGGAGCACTTCCTTGGGTTGGTTTGGTTTTTCCCTTTCTGAGAGTAATTCCTATACTGGAAATCTTGCAAATCAACTTTTCCACATAAGTTGTTGTATCTGGAAGGAAAACGCCAGACTTACGATTTTGTTATCAAATCTTGCTAGAAAACAATATTAGTGAACAGTTTTTCTGTATTACAGAGATGCAGAGATGGCCCTGGACCAAAGGGATGAGCCAAGTGCTTGCTGCTGTGCCTGCAGCTCTCCAGGAGCTGTGAAGCCCCTCTCAGCAGGACTCTGCTGTGCTGTGAGCTCGGGCAGGGTGTGTGAACTGGAAAGGGCTCCAGTTGCAGCCTCGTTGCACAGTCACTGATGGAGTGCCTGGGCAGCCTGGGCTGGTGTCAGGCAGGGCTGCGCTGGTGCTCAGGGCTGAGGAGTGGCACGGATGTCTCGGGGGATGCAGTGCTGTTCTAAGACAAAGCAAACTTTGAGCAGGAAACCTTTGCCAGGCAGCAAATACCTGCTGGACAAGCAGGCCAGCCCACAGGGCAGCCAAAACCATCAGCACTTGGGCAAAGCACTGTAAATCACTTGCCCTCCTCCAAGGAGATCATTTGCTGTGAGCAGCTCATTCACCCACCAGGTCTGGAGCCTTGCTGCTCCAGCAGCACCCACCATGCCTCCAAAACACGGGACAGGGGAGCACACAGCCACAGTGCTGAGAAGTTAGATTAAATTAGCACGATTAACTGTGATGAGACACTTCTTCACAGGTAAATTTGGAACACTGAGAAAATGCAGCAGTTCTCCATCCTCTACCACTGCACTGGACAGGGAGAGGTTTCTGATGCAGGTACAACATGCAGCCCTCCAGCTTCGCATGTCATGGGAATGCAAAGATTCCCTGGAAAAAGCTGAATTTGACAAAGGACTTGCTCTCAGCTGCTTATTCTCTCAGAAAAGAATCCTTCAAGAGGTGAGTGAGGTCACCCCCATGACCTGCCTATTCCTCACTCTTTTCATTAACTGCAATTTATCCTGCAGTAGCTTTCTTTGATCAAGGCAAAGCCCTGCCATTAGCTTTCCCTTGCTGAGCTAGGGCTGAAACCCAGCCAGGTGTGCCTGCTCATCCCTGCTGGGTGCTACAGAGGGTCCCAGGGACAGGGATCACCGTCAGTCCCTGCTGGGACACCTGAGCTGACCTGCCAGGCTGAGCTGGCATGGCCGCAGTGCCGGGGGAGCACGGCTCGGCTCAGCTGGCACCCGGCGAGTGCTGCTGCTGCCCTGGCAGTGCTGGGAGGGGCACCCACGGCTCCCCAGGCTCTTCTGCTCCTGGCAAGGGCCTCCCTTGGCCTCTGCCAGCTTTGGTTCTGCTCTGCTGGTGAGGGGCTTCAGGCCTGCTGGCTCTGCCACACCTGTTGTCTGCCATCCCTGGTGGCTCTGTCACACCTGGTGTCTCTGCAATCCTCGATGGCTCTGCCATCCCTGCTGGCCCTGTCTCACCTGCTGGCTCTGCTGTCCCTGGTGGCTCTGTCACACCTGCTGGCTCTGCAATCCTCGATGGCTCTGCCATCCCTGCTGGCCCTGTCTCACCTGCTGGCTCTGCTGTCCCTGGTGTCTCTGCCATCCCTGGTGGCTCTGTCACACCTGGTGTCTCTGCCATCCTTGGTGTGTCTGTCTCACCTGCTGGCTCTGTCACACCTGCTGGCCCTGTCTCACCTGCTGCCTCTGCCATCCCTGCTGCTCAGGTCCCTGGCTGCAGCACCAGCCCTTGCCACACGCTGGCCCCACAGCCTCTCCACAGAAGCTCTGAAGGACGCTTACACTACTAATGGGGTATATTTACACCTGTTTATCTCTGTCAGTTGGGTGGAAAATTGCCAGATGTACCGTTTGCCTTCCTGACACAGACATCTCCTGCATCACCTGGATGAGTGCGCTGAGCAGCATCCCTGCCAGGGAAAACCTCACCCTCCTTGGTGGTCTGGGTGCTTGTGGGATGAGCCTTGGCCACTACAGAGAGCAGCGCCCTGAGGCAGGTCCTGTGGGAGCCAGATCTGTGTCCCACGCTGCCCTGGATTGAGCCTGGGGGAGGGAAAAGAGCAGCAGAGCCGGGAGCTCCTCACTGAGGCCCGAGCAGCCAGGGCTGCCATGGCCAGGCCCTGCAGCTGGAGACCAGAGCCTGCTTTGGAGAAACCCCAGAGCTGCTTTGGAGGCATCAGGAACCCAGAGCTGCTTTGGAGAAACCCCAGAGCTGCTTTGGGGGCATCGGGAGACCAGAGCTGCTTTGGAGGAACCCCAGAGCTGCTTTGGAGGCATCAGGAACACAGAGCTGCTTTGGAGGAACCCCAGAGCTGCTTTGGAGGCATCAGGAGCCCCCCGAGGCCGCGTGCCCGCTGCCAGGAGTGCTCAGGAGCAGCCAGGGCATCCCTGCTGGGGATGAGGAGAGGCTGCTCAGAGCCAGCAAATATCCTTTCCAACACAGAACAAGGCAGAAAGATAAGAATGGCTTAAAAAGAAAGAAATTGCCTCCAAATAAAATGTTTTTCTTCATTTCCCATGATACAGTGAAATTTCTTCATGGACAGATAGTCAGAGTAGAGTCCATTACACTCCACACTTTTTGCCTTGAAACATAAATAGCTGCATCTCATATAAGTGTTTGTTATGAGGAAAAGCATGTGCCTAGAAAAGTTAGACATTAAACCATTATTTCATGCAGAAAGATATGCTAAAGGGAGAGGATTACTTACTATATTAATTCTGTCCTTCAGCTACCCGTACGTCTCTCTGCACATAATGACTTCAGTCACAAATGAAGTGCTGCAAAAAATGCAGTTCCCTCCATTCCCATTCCTTGCAGACTGTGCACACAGGGACCCTCTGTCTGGGCCCTGTGGGGGCAATGGGACAGCAGAGGTAAGAGCAGAAATCTGTTAATCTCTGGGTACATCTGTCAGCTTCTGTCCTTGCACAAAGTGCTTATGGGCAAGTGCTGAGATTTGGTATTAGTCCTTATATTGCAGCTAAATACTTCAAAACATCCCTGTTGGTGGCACAAGGTAACTGTGATGTGACCCTCAAATATTCTTCCTGTACCAGAAGTTAGAAGAACATCTTAAAAGGCACCAAAAATTGTCTAATCATAAATTTTTCCCAGCAAGTGACTCATAGAGGGAGAGTTTCTGAGGTTAGCAAAATGAAAAAAACCCAAGCACGGGGTCCCAGGAAATGTGGGGTGTGGAAGATTGTTCGGCTGTTTGTGCCAGGATGTCACGGTCTGGTGGCACAGGGTGCCAAAGCCCAGCACTGCAGGCTGCAGGGTGCAAGGGCACGGTGCCAGGGGGCCCTGGCAGTGGCACGAGCAGGGGCACGGTGCCAGGGGGCAGTGCCAGGGGCAGGGGGGTTCCTGCTGACCAGGCTGTAACCGGGCACTGCACAGCCACAACCTGCCCAGCCAAACCACGTGCCATCCCCGGGGCTCGGGGCACAGACACAGCCACGGTCCCACGTGTGGAAGCTGTGCAGGATCTCTCCCCTGCCAGGGCCCCCTGGCATCCTGGGCCCTGCGTTCGCTGGCGCTGCTGCAGAGAATGCTCCGAGCTGCACGCAGGACTGGGAGCAGCAGCGAGCAGCAGGGCCTGATGTCACCATCTGCTCAGAGCCCATCTTGGGCACAGAGAACCCAAAGTGAGAGTATTTGGGTTCTTGGGGAGTGAGGAGGGGCCAGCAGAACTGCCTCCTTGCTGTTGAGGAGCCTGGCTGAGAGATTTCCTTGGGAGTCTTGAAAGGCACAGAATTCCTCCAGGGAACTGCAGCCCTGTCAGTCTGACCTTGGTGCTGAGGAAGCTTAAGGACCAGATCCCCTTGAATACCATCACACTGCACGTACAAGATAACCGAGGGATCGGGCCCAGTTTAGATTGCATATTAGGAAAAAATTTCTCCATGGAAAGGGCTGTGCAGCCCTGGCACAGGCTGCCCAGCAAAGTGATGAAATCATTGTCCCTGGAGGGATTTAAAAGTCATGTAGATGTGGCACTTGGGGATATGGCTTCGTGGTGGCCTCTGCAGGGCCGGGGGAATGGTTGGACTGAGTGGTCTCGGAGACCTTTTCCAACCTAAACAATTGCATGATGCTCTGTAGTAAGTCATCGTTATTCAAAGGGCTCTGTTTGAAATCTGGCATCAGCAACACAGAACATGTTGCATCTTTGCTGGTACCTCTTCAATCTGGTTTGCAAGACATCCTGGAGGACGTGACCTTGGAGGCGGGCAGCATATCGAACCTGCATAATCCGAGCATCTCTGCATCAGCGGCAGCCTGTTGGGCACCGGGCAGTTAATAAATAATGAGGATGTCAGAGATGACAGCAGGAAGGTGGGAGCAGGTGCAGCTTTGCAGCCAGCGCTCTGACAGCTGCCTGGCAACTACAGGGTGAGGGCTGGTGTTCATCCTGGCAGGGTCTGGCACCGGGCAGGGGCGAGGGCACGGGCTGAGGGCACTGCCCAGGGCTGCGGGCACTGCCCAGGGCACAGGCACTGCCCAGGGCTGTGGGCACTGCAGAGAGCACGGGCACTGCCCAGGGCTGTGGGCACTCCAGAGGGCACGGGCACTGCCCAGGGCTGTGGGCACTCCGGAGGGCACAGGCACTGCCCAGGGCTGTGGGCACTCCAGAGGGCATGGGCGCTGCCAAGGGCACGGGCCGAGGGCACTCCGGAGGGCACAGGCACTGCCAAGGGCTGCAGGCATTGCCAAGGGGTGCAGGCACTGCCTAGGGCACAGGTGTGGGCGCTGCCAAGGGCACGGGCCGAGGGCACTGCAGAGAGCACGGGCACTGCCCAGGGTGCGGGCACTGCGGAGAGCAGGGTGCGGGCACTGCCCCGGGCTGGGGCAGCTCCTCGGGACACAGCTCCTGTTCACAGGCGTTTCCTGCAAGGGTTGAATTGCGCCCCACCAACACTCAAAGGTTAGGAAGCTGAGGTGTGATGGATCTTCCGATGGCTTCTGAAATATCTGGTGAGAGGGGGCTGCTTTCCAAACAGCAGAATCTTCACCAAAATGATCTTGATTTGAATAAGTATTCCATCCTTGTTTGGTAAATATACCCAGTGTTAATGGTGCTTAATGGTGCCTGTAATTGGTGTCTAAAGTTATTTAAAAGTAAATTTACTAGAAAATAATTAGCAATTTTATAGTTCACTACTTCCTAATTTTGTCGATAAAAGTTTTTCTGTGGTTTTTATCAGATGACACAATAGGACCATGCTGTGAAATAACCTTTTTTTAAACAAGCAGGAAATTGTGCGCACAAAATAAGATTAAAAAATTTTCCTCCGAATTTCTTACTCTGGCAGCCAGCCCTCCCTCATACCTCTCTCTTTATTAGCCACTGATTTATCCTTAATCAGCAGCAGTGAAATCTCCCAGGTATTGCTCGGGGATTTGTTCTTGTGGCCTTGGGAGGTGCACCCCAAACTGAGCGGTCAGTGAGGAGAGCTCTCCCCCCTCCAGGACCTGCAGGCTGGCCCAGGTGTTCTGCTCCTGGTGCTCATTCTGCTCCTGGCTGCAGCACCTGCCTTGCCCAGCCCTGTGGGCCATGGGGGCCACGGCCTGCGGGGCATAGCCAGGTGGGCCGGGGTCACGGCAGCCAGGTGGGGTCACGGCAGCCAGGTGGGGTCACGGCAGCCAGGTGGGGTCACAGCCAGGTGGGGTCACTGCAGCCAGGTGAGCTGGGGTCACAGCGAGTGCTGTCCTGCTGTGGCTCCTGCTCATGGGGTGTTGGTGCTGCTGAGGGGCCAGGAGAAATGGAGGCAAGAAATGCAGCTGCTACAATGATTTATTGTTGAGTGCTGGGGGTTCCAGGGTTCGGTTCAGGACAGTCACATCGCTCAGGTACAGAGACACTGACGGACAGAGACGCACTGGGGAGGCAGTGACAGCACAGCAAGAAGATTCAGAACAGAGCCACTCTCCATTTCCAGTCTCTGAACCAGAAAGTACCAGCTTTTCCAGAACAATGAATCACTCAGTCTGTGTATAAAATTAAATATAATTTATGCTTTGCTAATTGAAACCAAATACAAAATTCAATTTCCTGGGTATTCTAATGCTGACATTTGAATAGTTTTTTTTAAAAAAAGTGTTATTAACCTGACTCTCATTTGGCAGGCCTCTCTCTGGCCAGATAGAAAATAATCCCCCCATCCAGCCCCAGCTGCAGTGGGGCGTACATGGGGCGCATTTCCAAAGAGCAAAACAAAAGAACGCCACCCACAGCCCAGCCCAGTGCCCGTGCCCCAGCGCAGGGTGCTGGCATGGCCCTGCTCCCTGCAGCACTGCAGCACTGCAGCACCACAGCTGCACCTGGGACAGGGCTGGGGGCTGCACTGCGCTGTCCCACCACGCTGCGTGCCCATGCAGCAGGCACCCAGGGCACAGGAGCGGGGTCTCCTCTCCCATGGGCGCCCATCAGCTCCTGCCCAGCTGGAGATGGCGTCTGGTATAAAAAATAAACTCTGAATATATGGCAGAAATGACAGCAGGGAGTGTGGGGGCAGCAGTGAGGAGGGGCACCGGGTCCCCAGCCCGCCCAGGAGCCCCCAGCCCCGAGCTGAGCCCCTGTGCCAGGCAGCCAGAGCCAGTGCCAGCGCCATGCCCAGCCCTGCTCCACGCTGGGCTGCAGGGACAGGCAGAGACTCCCAGACATCCTCTGCTGAGGGGCACACCGGGCCTGGAGCCCCTTGGCCTCCATTCAGCATCTTGCACCAAATCCTGCAACCACAGGTTTCCGATATTTGAATAATGTGTGAAACATCATAAGATTATTCTTATTATATACTTCCAAATTTCCTGTGGTATTTTGGGAGTTTGTGGGTAGTGAAAACTGTGCTATGTCAGGAGCTGTTTTTACACCTGCCCAGGCTGATGGGAGCTGGCGTGGTGGCAGCAGGGACCTCGCAGTGTCCCTCAGCACGGGCCACACAGTGAATGGTGCAAATGGCTTCAGCTCTTCTCACGCAGTCCAAGGCACCAGCACCATTCCATGGCATGGTGAGCCACAGACAGGCCCTGGAACCCTGAGCAGGGTCAGCTTCTCACCCAGTGAATGCAACAGTGATTTCATCTGCTGAGCTGGAGCTCGAGGGAGTTCTTTCACCTGAACCAGAACTGGGTCCTGGTCCTCCCGCAGCAGCCCCTTCCTGCACCCCTGCTGCAGACCTGCCCAGGGTCAGGGGGCTCTCATGGGGCTGCACCCGAGCTGCAGGCAGCCTTAGCCCTCATCAGAGCAAAGAGAGCTGCCAGCAGAGTCTGAGTGTCCTGAGGAGTCACCGTGCCAGGGACCATTGCAGCAGCTCTGCTTCACCTCTGCTCCCCCCCTGCCTGGTTTCCTGCAGCAGTGGAGGTGGAGCTGTGCACTTGTGTGAAAGCTCTGCTCCTCTCTGCCGGCCCAGCAAACAGCTCTCATGACACCGGGGGATTGAGTGGGGATAGACGTTTAGTCTATAATTTCTACCAGGATTTGCAAATTTGGGTGACTTGGTCATTTCCACTAGAAAGCACATGTTTTGTGCGCTGAGCAGTGCTTGCCCTGGGAATCGATTGCTCTTTTGTAATTCTGAAGTCAGATGAAGGCTGCTTCCCTGCTCTGCGACCCCAGCTGTCCGCAGCCAGCAGCAGGGATTGCATTTTCAAGGTGCAAACAAATGGCAGTGCCAGGGGTGCTGCCTGTCAGAGCCCGTGCCATCTGTCCCAGCCCTCCTGCCCCTCGGTCCCCACATGGCTCCAAACCATGGGGCAGGGAGCAGGGCAGGGCACAGCCTGGCCAGGGGGAGCTGCGTGGGCACCACTCCGGGCACCACACTGTGCCTTGGCAGCCTGGCTGGGCAGCGGGAGCCTGGCTCACTCTGGAGCCTGGAGTGCTCGTTCAGCCTCCACAAGGATGGAGGCCTGGGGGGATCCCAGTTCTGATCTCACTGAGCATCTCAGCAAAAAGGAACAACTCTCTTCCAACAGGGGAGGTGTACCCATCAGTCAGAGGAGAATTGAGACCAGGTGTCTGTGGCACTTGATAAATTCTAGTTTTAGTGCAAGAAGTAATTGAAACGTTTGGTGCAAATGAAGTTCCTGTACATAGTTCCTTTGCAGCATAACTGGCTTTACTCCTTCCACACACGAAGACCAGTGTGCATGTGAGTGCACAAGGCCTGAATTTACCAGATCTGATGCTGCTGTTTGGGCAAAACTAAAGTGCAGGGCAGGAGAAATCAAATCTATGGGTTTGTCCCAGTGCCGGGTTTTGGGAGCCACCCCCTTGCTGGGCAGGAGGTCTGGAGCCGCCTGCCTGGCTGCAGGGGGACCCCAGCAGTGACACGCTGACACAGAGTGCCCCTCACCCTAAAGGAGCCTGCTCCCCCTGCCTCCTCCTCCTCCTCCTCCCACCTGCCCCGGCCCCAGGGCTGCGCTGGGGAGAGCCCAGTGCAGCCCGAGGTGACACAACAGTTCCAACTGCACACCTGGGGCCACCTCTGCTGCAGCCCTGGCAGCACGAGAGCCTGTCACACACAGGGATGAGCCTCTGGCCCCAAGAGAGTTTTGGGTCTCAAATGATGATTCACATCCCAAAAACAAAAAAATATTTTTTCCTGATTTTGTGGTTCTACTTATCACTTTCTTCCTGCTCCCACTGGAAATCTTGGCCTGTCATTTGGTAAAACATGACATTGAAGGGTTTGTAAAACTTCCGCAGTCTGTGGATGACATCTGGGTCTATTTTGGGGTGAGTTCGACCCTTGGACTTGCCCAAACACCGGGGAGCACTGCTGTCCTCTGGCTTCTTTAGACAGGGAAACCCCTTCGTCTTATTAAAATAAAAATGCTTCTCTGTCACAATCCTCTTGAGGCCTAAGAAGTCCTGGACCTTGGCCATTTCCCCAGCTGGGTCAGTGATGAGCCTCTCACCACTGACAAACAGGATCTGGGAGAGGGGGAAATACTGGAGCCAGTTTTCCAAGTGCAGGGCATAAATCCCAATGCGGATAGCGCTCCAGGAGGCATCAATCAGCCCCAGGGTCCTGTTCTTGAAGGCCAGCACCTCGAAGGTGGGGATCTCCGGCTTTTTGGAGAGGGTCTGCGTGTAGTCCGAGATGGCGCGGGTGACGGGGTCGCGCACCACCACGATCAGCTTGGTGTCCTTGGCCATGCTGTGGATGCGCCGCGGGGCCTCGTTGGTCACGAAGTAGCTGGGGGTCTTCTCCATGGTGATCTGGCCCTCCAGCGTCTTGGGCATCACGTTCCTGCACCAAAGCAGAGCAGGGGTTAGCGAGGGCCGGGCAGGGCGGGCACCTGGCACAGGTGGGATGGCACACGCAGGAGGAAGGACGCTGTCACTCCTGCGCGTCCCCAGACCCCAGCCCTGCCGGCTGTGCGTCTGCTCAGCCCCGGCCACGGTGGGCACCCAAAACGTAACAGCAGCCTCGGTGACACATTATGCAGACAATTTGCCACAGGCGTGTGTCGACCAAAGCTAATTGACACTAAACCTGCACAATACCTGCCTGCTCAGAAGCCATCTGCTCCCATTTGCTCAATTAAGCCTATTCACTCCCGAGCCGTGTACGGAGCGCCGCAGTTCGGATTACACAGGACCTTTTTGTTATGATGACATGCTTTTAAATGTCTCAGCTAATAAAACTTAATACAGAATAAGATCCCTTGCTTCTAGTACAATAATTAAATTTATTTACTATCTTGTGTGTGAGAAAGAATGACTTTTCTTTTATCTCTAATTCACATGCTCTGTCAATAATTAATTGCAGCTGGGTTTTGAGCTTCCTGTGCAAGCACTTTTATTAGCCAAAAGGAATTTGCCTACTGGATAAATTAGCATGTAGCAAGATTTTCCTGGATAGCATATTACCATATTGTAAAATGAAACTGCAGAGAGATAGCAGTTATGTCTAAGAAAATGAAGAGGTAAATTCTTGTCCCAGTGCCACCAGTTAAGGATTATCATAGCCAGCCAGGGGCTTTTAAGTGATCACAGAATCACAGAATAAGCTGCATTGCAAGGGACTCTCATGGTGTCCCCTGCAGGAGTGTCACAGCCTCGGTGACACCTGCTGTGCTGCCAGGTGGCGCGGGGGCTGGAGGCTGTGGCACAGCCAGGGCCTGCCTGCTGCCCACCGCCAGCCTCGCCGTGCCCCGGCCGTGGGCAGCCCCAGCCCGGCCGCAGTGCCAAGGGCAGCCACTGCCCCGGGGAGGCACCCACGGCACTGGGCACATCTCCCGGGTCAGAACAGAGCGTGGCCGTGCCCACGGCCTCGCAGGATTATCCCTCTGTACTGCAACTATTTTTAGTACAAACATATGGTGAGGAAATAGCGTGGATAGGCTTGAAATGGCTCTGTGAGAGCACCTTGGGCAGCGACAGCCACAGTAAGGCTGACGTCAAAGTGCTGGGCCCCAGGAAGACCCATTTCAGGAATAACACAGCTGAGGCCTGGAGCAGAAGCAGAGGACTGGCACAGCCTGCTAGATGTGCCTGTCACTGTCACCTCCTATTTGTCTGCTAAAGGCATCATCTGGCTTTAACGCCTCTGTAATCTGTGTATTCACGGCTGGTGCCGTCCAGCCCACCAGGCTGGCTCTGCTGAGAACGGAGGTGAGGAGGGGTCTCAAGGCAAGAGTGAGGGTGGGTTTGCTGCTGCCTCAGGGCTGCCGGTGTCCTCAGCACTTTGGGTGAAGAGGCTGGCGTTCCTCGGCTGCCGCTGTCCTGCTGCAGAGCCTTTCCTGCTGAACAGTCCTGATGAGCACCAGCAGTGCAGCCTGCAGGGCTGCAGCTCTCCCTGTCTCTGGGCCAGCATGCTGCTGCTGCCCAGGCTCTGTAGGGAAAGCCATCCCCGTGCACCAGGTCCTGCTGCAGCTGCCTTCCCAATGGCAAGGGGCCTGCAAGCCTTCTGTCCAGAGCACTCTGGTGCTTCATGCGTGCCTTGCATCAGCCACTTGAGCAGCAGTGGCACGAAGGGAGCAAGGATTAGTCCGAATGGTGGATCTTGACGTATTTATTCCTTTAAGAAAAAAACTAAGAAAAAAAATAAGAGGGATAGGAGCACCTGGGGACTGCAGATGATGCAGAATTACAGACCAGCTTCCCTGGGGAATCCAGTACCTGAATTTAACAGCCCTGTGGGAAGGAAGAAGCTTTTACGGCTATGCACATCACAGCAAGACCCAGGGATGATCAGGGATGAGCCCTTGGGTGCCCACTGCTGTCCTACAGGGCGTGGGGGAGTGGGAGGTGCTGCCCCCAGCAGCCCTGCTCCGTGCCCACTCTCACAGCCAGCCCATGGGGAGGATGGGGAGCGACCCGCCTGCAGCAAGGACAGCAGCCACATGGCGTCTGCTCCCCACTGCAGCACCTGATGCCCCAGGGCTTTTGGTTTGGTTTGGTTTGGATAAAACAAACACACTGGGGGTTTATAAAAGAAGCATGAACAAACGTTAATTACAACTGCCCCTTCAGATGATGTTACCATAATAAAGGAGAGCCAAGAAATTCCAGAGCTAATAATCTGGAAGTGTTGCCACATTTAAGGACTGTGTTTAACTCTGTGCACAATAAAGACAAATAGATGGATGGGCTGGCCCTGAGGAGAGAAAACAGGGAAACAGCGATCAAGGAAAAGAGGAGGAGAAGCAGATTCAGCACTTGCTGCACGGTTTTAAGCATAAAGCTGGAAGCCACGGTTTGTCCTCAGGACACGCTGGCCATGCAGAGCCCGCAATGACTGTGGCTCTGGGACATGCATACAGAAAGGCTTTACCCAAACTCTGCTGTGTTTCAGAATCCCGCCACGCGCTGCCCTGCCTGCTGGGCAGGAGCTGAGCTGGCTGTGCAGGTGAAGGGGGCTCAGCCTGCAGCCCCGGGCCGGGTGCCCTGTGTGCAGCCGGTGGCACACGGTAAGCGCCGCCAAACAGAGAGCAGCGCGCTGCACGGCCAGCTCCTGCTGCTGGGAATAGCAGGGGTGTCGGAGCTGGAGCAGCCGAGCCTCCGGCGCGGCAGGAACGCTCCTCAGAGCAGTTAACCTTCACAGAGCTGCTGCCATGTGCTCTGCCCTAATTGCGTGTGTGCCGGCAGAATTCTAACCAGCTCTGTGTGTGCAGGCAGAGCAGCGCACAGGGCTCCCCTGCAGCGGCTGGTGCAGAGCGGTTTGCAGCGTGGGGCTGGGGCTTTGCTCCCTCTGAACACGTTTTGGCATTCCCGCAGTGTTTGTGTCCCTTTCGAGGCCAGTCTGGTCGCTGCAGATGCACGGCCAGGGAGTGACCGTGCCTGGCATGCCTGCACAGGGCACTGCAGGGGCGAGGGGTTGGGATGGGACATGTCTCTGCCACTGCTGTCTCCCCACCTGCATCTCTTCTCTCGTATCACGGCTCCCCTGGACAAGGGGAGCAGTGACAGCGATCCCCTGGCCGAGCTCTGCTGGCACAGGCACGAGCCAGCCCTCTGCCCCCTCACGGGACGGGCACCGTCCCCTTGAGCTGCGGGTGCAGCAGCACCGCTCTGTGCAGTGCCAACACCGGGCTGCCACGCTGGCCTCGGACCCAGGCATCTCCAAGCAGATGATCCAATATATATCACTGAGCACTTGCTCGGGCTTTGGATATTTCTCTCCTTTCCTGTTCGTTCCCCAGTGCTCTCAGAGGCTGAGGAGGGGCAGAGTGCTCTGTGTCCCCTGGGCTGCACAGGGGCTGCTGCCCCCACTCCAGGTTTCTGCTCTGTGCACAGAGAGCCCTCAGCAGGACAGCTGGCTCCTGCCCGCCCTGGCTTGGAGCAGGGACCCTCATTGGGAAAATGTGCTCCGGTAATTGCTCTTAACTGCTGGTTTCAAACAAGCTCTTTATTTTCAAAGGATACATTTTATAAATTTGCGAATTTGCATGTTGCCAAAATCCCCTTGTGGTTTATTTAAATCCAGATTATCTTGTTTATTCCTTCAGTCACAGCTGTCATTTATCTCTGTGTAGGCAGCTTGTTCACCATGTTGCAGGTTTCCTGCAATCCCACTCAAAAAGAGTCTTTGTTAACTGTATTTTCATGTTCTCAACAAGAGAAAAAACTTCACAGCAACTCCCAGGGCTTGTGGGATCACAGAGGAGGACGAGGATTTGCACAGCTGCCGTGGAAAGAGGAAATGGCCAGGTGCTGCAAGGGTCACCTGCCCACAGAGCTCTTCTCTGCTGCTCCTTGGGGTGGAGCAAACAGCTGCTTTTGTCTTCTGAAAAGACAAACATGAATCCTTTTTCTTTTTATTATTAACACATTCCAGTATAATTGCTTGAGCTGTCAGCTGTGACCTGCCAGTAATTCAGCAGGCGTGGGACTTTCAAGGGGAGAGCGGCATTGCAACCGAGCCCGCAGTAAGCATTAAAAGCAGAACCCATTTGCTATAAGCCCCCGAGTCAAATCTCTTGTTGAATTTGTTCAAACATAAATTTACAGCTGAATTTACATAGGTTTAATGTTTTATAATCTTTTCAGTCTGTGAATCTATATTCAAGAGTGAGTGCATTAGCTCAGAAATATTGTGCTTAACGCTGAAAATAATTTTAATCTCTCCAAAGTCCAATCCTTTGCACATCACTAAACCTCAGAAGCCAATCCCTTCTAATAAGAGACACAAAACCTGCATCTGTCGCTGCCTAATAGATTCACATTGCTCTAATTCAAACAGCTCACATATGTCTGTTAAAAAACACTAAACACAAATTATAAAGCCCTTTCAGAAAAGTGGGTGCCAGCTCAGACTGGGGGCCAAAGGAACTAGAACTATCCCCAGGAGACTCACTGGAAGAGTTTACTGGTTAGGGATCTGGTGGCTGGGAGAAGGGGGTGAACCGCCCCTCTCTGTGACTTGCATTCTGCTTTTGCAGGGCTTGTAACCCCAAATTAGTGGCTGCCGGTACCATTGGTTTCCTTCTCCAAAACAAGGAGCTTTCCCTCTTCCCAGGGTTTCCGAAGCCATTCGGTGTCCATGCAGAACACTCCTGTGAGGCGCAGCTTGGGGTTGCTCTGTGCCAGCCGTGTCCCCCGGCCCTGCGGGATGTGGGAGCCCCGGAGCCCAGCGCAGCCAGGGAACAAGAGGCAGCTGGGGCTGGGAGTGTCCCAGTGTCCCTCAGCAGGGCCAGCCCTTCCGCCAGCGCGCCCCGGGCTGCCTGGAGCCGGCCGTCGGTCCGGCCGTCGGTCCGTCCGCAGCGCGCTCCCGGGTTGCCATACCAACGCAGGTGCTAACGCATGTTGACTCGCTGCGAGCCGAGCTGATCACAGAATGGCAGCTTGGGGCTGCCATGGCAACCGAGATGCCAAATTGGAATCCGTGTCAATAGCAAAGGTATCCGGGAGGCGGCAAGAGCGCGGGGGCAGCGCCCGGCGGGGCTGCGGGCACGGGGGCATGAACCTGCTCAGGCTGCTCCTGCCGGCTGGGGCATCCCGGCACCGGGGCATGAACCCGCTCAGGCTGCTCCTGCCGGCTGGGGCATCCCGGCACCGGGGCATGAACCCGCTCAGGCTGCTCCTGTCGGCTGGGGCATCCCGGCACCGGGGCATGAACCCGCTCAGGCTGCTCCTGTCGGCTGGGGCATCCCGGCACCGGGGCATGAACCCGCTCAGGCTGCTCCTGCCGGCTGGGGCATCCCGGCACCGGGGGCATCCCGCTCCACGGCCTGCCTGCCCGCTGCTCCTGCCTGCTGGGGCATCCTGGCACCGGGGGCATCCACATCCACAGGCTGCCCCTGCCCGCTGCTCCTGGCATCCCTGCACCGGGGGCCGACCCGGCCGGGCTCGCTCCGCAGCGGTGCCTGCAGCGAGGCTGCACCCAGGGCACCGCTGCAGCCGCACCCCCGGACATGGGAAAGTGCCTTCGGAGCGCAGCCTATGTCTAACGCGATTTTTCACAATATCGCCTACTCTAGAGTCCAGCAATCCCAATGAAAGGGCTTCTGTGTCTCCACAAATGCAAAATCTTTAACGGCTCATTGGCATGTGCTTAAGTTGGCCTGGATAAGAAGTTACTCCTGAGAACCTGCTATTGATTCTGTCAAGGATTCAAAGGTTTTATAGGCATCGCTCAAGATCTCTTTAGTACTTGTACCTTCTTAATGGCTCCCATCACCACTGGAACGGGAAACGTCCCCCAGCGCCCTGGGAGCAGCCGTGTCTGTGCCAGGAGCCGCAGCCGCGCTGCTGCCCGGCCGGTGGCTGCCCTCCGAGAGCCGGGCAAGGCGCCCTGGCAGCCCGAGAGGGGAGCCTGTGGCTCCTCTGGGGTCTGCCAGGAGCTGGGAAGGGGCAGGGGGGCAAACTGCACCGGGGAAGTCTCCTCTCCTCCTACCACTATGCAACAAAATCAGTGGGCAGGTGGCTGAATAGCAGACAAAAATATAAATATGCTCTGATTTCACTGGGACCATCTGGCTCAGGCATGATAGGTGGGTAGGAATGCTATAATCATGGAGCAGAGTACTAAGCTGATCCATTAAAGTCTTTTAGCAGAAGCAACTATGGAACCTATATTAATCTGGCAATGCTTTGTGAACAGACATCACAAGGTTAGATCCATTCAGCTGCAATTAAAACCAGCCCTCACTGATCAGGCTAGCTGGGAGAGCTGCTGCAGCATTGTGCTCCCCAAGGCTCTCATGAGTATAGACTGTTGATACTTGCACAATGTAATCTGAAATTATGATCCTAATGCTAAATCTTGCTTTCTTCTGTTCTCTCCTCAAGTGGATCTCCTCTGGGACACGGCTGCTGCCTTGTGCCCAAATCCCTTGCCTGCACAGCTCTCACACAAATTGGATAGGCTCAGGTTAGTGCCGTGGGGTTCCTGATGGGGAATGCCTGACCTTGCTTGACCAGGGATAAATCTGGCCCAATCTCTCCAATTTTAGTGTAAGATTTTTTGTTGGTTAGCATGTATGGAACAGGTTGTGAGAAAGGTTGGAAATGCATATTTCTAGCCCCTCTGCTGTCAAAATTATTTTGATGAAGTCTCACTACCATTCCCTACAGAAGGCCATGATCCTATTCACTGAGAATCTCTTAGCATTGTCTGCTGGATTTAGTTACTGTGTTAGTCACAGTTATAGCAAAGGACTCACGGGCAGGCAGGGGGAGGCCTGCTCCTCTTACTGGGGATGTTCAAGTCCAGCTAGTCTGCACCCAGCCCAGATTTCCCTTCAGCACAGGAGCTCAAGCCCTCTCCGTGCCACTTCACTCACTTTCCACTGGTTGTTCCTGCCCCATGCCAGCGCTCAGCTATGGGGCAGAGCTGCATGAAATGCTGATGCACATTCAACCTCTGCAGGACAGAAACATCTGTGAAGCACGCAACCCAGTGCACCTTGCTGGCAGCAGCCATCACACACACTCCCTTTCCACCCCTTGGGATGCCAGTCTGGGACATCAATACCGACATGCAGCAGGAGGAGCCCCCAGCACCGGCTGTGCTCCTCCTGCCCCAAGCAGAGCACCAGGAGCCCGCAGGGACACCCGGGCAGGGGTGCTCCCACCCAGGCCAGCTCTGACAGCTGTTGCGGTGCCTGTGGAAGTTTCAGGACTGTCAATGCTGTTGGCATTGCAGGCTGCCGTACCTGGAGCAGCCAGTTGGACGTGGGAAAGCCACAGCTCATGGGGAGAGCTCTGTGCACACCTAACACTGATCAGACTCAGCTGGGTGGTCGAATCACTCCAGTTTCCCAAAGATGGGATGGGATGCGCCCTTCCCAAAGAAGGCCAGGGAAATAAAATATTAAAATATAGTGGTTTGGAGCTGCAGATCCTGAGGAGTCCTTTTTCATCTTCAGGAAAATTTAATTCTACCAGGAAAAACACGCTGGCAATAATGGCTGCCTAAGTGAAAGCACCACAGCTGTATCATACTAAAAGCTTTTCAGGGAAAAGAGTAAATAAATTCTATTCTTCAGATGTATCTGGATGTTATCCTAACGCAGCGCCAGAGTAATGGGTAAGCCATCAGCAGCTAAAAGGCTGGGAATTGTTATGGAGGAGCGGCAGTGCCAAAGAGGCTGCAAACGGCAGTAATCGTTCACAGCCTGCGCTGAGCCCCAGCCGGGCACGGCACAGGCACCAGCACAACCAGGCTGGACACAAAACCACGACCCAGGCTGCCACAGGAGCCCCGGCAGGTCAGGGGTGGTGCAGGAGCATGACCCTCTGCACCTTCACACCTGCAGTTCGCTGTTCCCTGTGAGCTGTCAGCGAGATGGATCCATGCGAGCCATCGCTGCAGGCAGAGCGGCTGAAGGGCAGGTGGGGAGGTCACGGCTCTCCCTTTGCTCTCCCAGCAAAGCCAGCTCCAAATCCCTCCACAAGACACTGAGTGGCGAGATCTGCCCAGCTGCGTGCGCCTCTCGGCTGCCCAAGGCACCACATCCCACTGTTTGGGTGTTTGCCCGGCAGGTGCCCCGGGCAGAGCCCCAGAGCTGCTCCCCTGCACACCCGTGCCCGGCCCCTCCTCTGCCTCCTCCCCATGCAAGTGGCGACCGCGTCCATTCCAGCATCAGTCGAGCCCTGCAGCGGCCAAGGCACCTCCCAAACCGCTGCCAAGGACTGCACACATCCAGGACCTGTCCGTTCCCGCCCCAGAGCTGCTCCTGTGCCCCTGGGGGGAGTGATGCCAGCCAGGCTGCTGCCGAGGGCACAGCTATTTATTATTTGCTTCTGTTGATTATTTTTGGGTTTAAGTTCATTTATTATGTATGCAAGAATGGTAATACATTGGCATCTGAATGTCTTTTAGGCATACAATATCCTTATTATTCAAAGTGGTTTTTCCTCCATAATTGAATGGTTTACCTTATTATTACACTATGTTAATGACCCAGCATTTCCATTTTTCTATAGGATGCTTAATTGTAAGCAAAGTGCAATCAGAATCAGAGATGCCATCTGTAATTGACAGCATCATAATAACAGCCAGAATTGCAAGAACGAAGCACCAAAATAAGTAACAGTGGGGAGAAAGCTGCCCTGAAACCCCTCAGGAGGCTGATCTGGGCTGGGACAGAGCCCGCCCACACAGGATCCTCTCCCCAAACTCTGACAGTTCGGGCATTAACAGAGATAGAGTGCTATTGATATCAGTTTGTACATTTAATCAGTTTTTTTGCAGTTTTCAGCGAGATGTGAACTATATCCCTGTCCAAGGCATTTGGTTCAAATCAGCTGAGACAGAGAATAATCAAGATTTATGATTCTCATTCTGACTCGGATCACACAGTCAGTGCAAACGGTACCGCAGAGCTTCCTCCCTGAGCCCCAGTGACATCCTGTGCTTGCCCTCACACGGTGATTTAACGTCCATCCCAGGGATGTCACCATGCCCCTGCAGCTCCAGATAATGGTGACTCTGGGTTCCCTCCACCGTCCCCAGGGGTGGCACTTGAGGGGCACCGCAACCCACTTTGGGGCTGGTTGGCAGAAATCAGTACAACAGCACTTTGCAAACCAGAAGGGAATTCATCTTGCTGTGCCTCCCAGCAGGGCCCAGAGCAGCCTGGAGCAGGAGCAGCCCGTGGCATGCCTGGCCTCTCTTACCCACAGCATCCCATCCCTGCTGGGGAAGCGCCCCGTGGGCTCCCACGGGTGACCCAAACCCACCCTGCAGGGGCCCAGGAGCAAAGCGAGCGCTGGAGCTGCACGGGGAAGGGCCAGGGACAGCTCAGGAGGCAGCTCAGCAGCAGCAAGGGCTGTCAGCACATCCTGCAGGCAGCCAGGGAGCCAGAGCCCTCCAAGAGCTCAGCTGGGAAGTGAATGTTTAGATAAAAATTAAATGATCCAAAACCAACTCTAATAAAACCAGCCAGGTGATGGGAACAGAGCAGTGGTGAGGCAATTTCCAAGCCATTTTGAAGGCAGCCGTGCTGTGTGTTGCTGGCTGGCCAGTGCGCTGTCTCTGGCTCCTGGGATGCTCTGGTGGGCTCCTGCCCAGACATCTGCTCCCGTCAGCAGAGGATGGATGTGAGCCCAGGCCAGGCAGCCCAGCCACGGCTGCGGAGGAGGGTCCTGGCACATCCCCCTGCCCACTGACCTGGGGGTTCCCCTCTCTGGGCAGCACAGCCCCACAGCTCAGCCCATAGCCCCGTCTCACAGCTCTCCAGGGTGTGGTCCATGGGAAGAGAGTGCTGTGATCCTGCTGCTGAGTGGCTCCACGCAGGAATGGGGTGATGGGAGCTCCCTCTGGGATGGGGCTGGGACGGGGAGCAGAGCCTCCTCTGCCCCCCGCCCCACTCACAGTGATGGGAGCTGCATCTGGGATGGGGATCAGAGCCTCCTCTGCCCCCCGCCCCACTCACAGTGATGGGAGCTGCATCTGGGACAGGGAGCACAGGCTGCTCTGCCTCCTGCCCTGCTCACAGTGATGGGAGCTCCATCTGGGATGGGGATCAGAGCCTCCTCTGCCTCCTGCCCTGCTCACAGTGATGGGAGCTCCATCTGGGATGGGGATCAGAGCCTCCTCTGCCCCCCGCCCCGCTCGCAGCGAGGGCAGCAGCACCAAGGCAGCAGGGCTGCCCTGCTGCTCCTGCTGCCTGCACAGGGCCCTGCTGCATTCTGTCTCAGCAGGGTTTGCTCAGCCACCTTTCCCCACACGCTGTGTGCAGCAGCACTCGGGGTTGGCCAGGGCTCTCTGTTAATTCACACATGTAGTGTAACATCCAAGTGAGTGAAAAAACAGCCTGATGCCACTCCAGTCAATAGAGTAAACAATTCCTGGTTTGGATAAACAGAATTACTAGTGCTGAAGAGCTCTGGGCAGCACTGCACAGTCTGATTAGTGTAAATGCTAAACACAAACCAATTAACACTCTCTAAGTCTGCTTATCTCATGTCACTTAGTGCTAAAATAAAGGCTAACACTGAACACACGCATTGATTTAGCCATTAAATCTAGCATCACTCAAAACAGCTCATTATATCACCGAGAAACAAATAAAGTCACCTGAATTTTCAGAAGCTGCTGTGTTATGAACAATGACTCATTTGCTCCATCCTGCACTAGGGAGCCACTGTTCAAACTGAGAACAGACTGATAGAGCTTCACCCAAAAACCAAACCTGGGCCACGGCAGAGGTGCCAGGTGGAGGTGCCAGTGCCATCCCTGGGCCACGGCAGAGGTGCCAGGTGGAGGTGCCAGGTGGAGGTGCCAGTGCCATCCCTGCAGCCCTGAGGCAGCGCTGCTCTGGCAGCACCTGGGGCTGGCCTGGTGCTGTGCCCAGGACAAACATCACCACCACTAACAACGACTGCTTGGCCAGTGCCAGCCGTGAATCCCAGGCATCCATCAGCTCTGCTGAGGAAGAGGAAAGGCTCTCCACAGCCCCAGCAAACCCCACCAGATGCCAGTGCACTTTTTGAGAGCAAAACCAGCACTGACAGAGCATCCACCTCAGTCCCTGAAGAACCAAAGCTACTTTGGGTTTGATTTGGGCTTTATTTGGGCTTTTCTTCAACTAGAAATTATTGAAAGCTGGTACGAGGGAAGCTGATGACAGGAATAGCCTGTCTGGGGGTATCCTGCCCTAACAAGCACTGGTAGCAGGCAGGGAAGGATGTGTGGATGTTAGCAGGCAGTGTGAGATGTTTACATTCCTAATTACAAGGGCTAATTCTTCGCTTTGGCCAGGTATCCCTTCTGCAGACAAGGTTAATGGGATGTGAGAGACCACAGCTGCCACAGCACCGAGTGAGGAGGACAGGCAAGAGACAGCAGCATTAATCAGCAAGGAGCCATGCAAAAATGGTTATCTCAAGCTGTTTGGAGGCACTGAGTAAAAATAAATCTCCCTGAGTTTAATATTCTGCCAGTCAGCTCCTTTTTGTAGGTGGAATCTATTAAAAATTATCTTTCTGCTAAAATGCTAAAGTGTTTCTGACATTTAACAGCTTGCTTCGAGCAAAAAGGTGCAATAAATACATAGGAGAGCTAATTGGCACCAGAACACCCAACATCCACCCAGCACGAGCAAGCACGGCTGTGTCAGCTCCTGAGGGCTCTGGCAGACCCCAGCACCTCCCCTGGGAATGGTGCCCTGCTCACCTGGGGGAGCTGGGAGCTGCCCACCATCACCCAGCAGCTGCAGAGGGAGAGTTGGAGCCACGGGGCTGGGGGACCCCTGCTGCAATCGGGGCTGGGGGACCCCTGCTGCATCTGGTCCTACCCAAGTCTCCACTTGGAGGTACTTGCTTGCTGCAAGATGCAGAAGGAGCTGCTTGGCAATGTGGTCTCAATAAAAATTAATGCTTTAACAAGAAGCCAAATAGCTACAGCTAATGTTCTTCTGAATGAGATCTAAATTTTATTCATAAGCATCAGTGTCAGGACTAAAATAACAGTTTTATGGACACTATGAGCATAAACAGCTCTGCTGATTCAAAAACAGAAACTGCACTTCTGAATGAATCAACGTGTTCATTTGGAACAAAAGCACTGTTCCAAACACATGCCTCAAATAGAAGAGAAAGCCAGAGAGTGTTCTCCTGGTGAGTCTGCTTCCGAGGAGTGCACTGCAGAGGGGAGATGAGGAACAGTGATTGGGGATGTGCCAGGGAGCAGGAGCAGGGCTCACCAGGGACTCCTGGGACACACTGGAGGCAGGGTGGGAGGGTGTTTCACCTCATCTGCATGGGGAAAAGAATCACAGGTGAGAAAGAAGAGCGCCACACTCCTGCAGAAATAAATCCCTGCTGAGCTCCAGCATTCAGGGCTGGATGGCCCTGGCAAATAGTCGAAATGGCCTTTGTTTATTTGAGGCCAATGCCTCAGAAAAGGAAAAGAGCTATATGGCTAATAAGTAATTGATAAGAGATTTTTAGAAAAATACCTCTTGGAGAGTGGGCTCAGACAATAGAAGGCAGGTAGCCCACAGTGTGGCATGCATGTGTGGGCAGTGGCATGGCCACGCTGGCCAGAGGCTCCAGAGCATGGCTGAGATGGGGTGGAAAAGACATTCTGTATTCAGTGAGGAGTTTGTCAGGCTGCTGGTGGAGCCTCTGGACAATTTGTTTGCTTTACAAGGCCAATTAAGGGCCATGCAAGAGGGCAGCACCAGCTCCAGCATCCCCATTCCCACAGCCAGCAAATGGGAACAGGATCAGCAGCACTGAGCGCGTCCAGCCAGCAGCGAAGCACCCCAGATACCATGATCCTTGTCCAGTGCCCTGCCCTGGGCAGCCCCCAGGCCCCAGCAGCCCTGTGAGCTCGGTTCTGCAGGGATTCTCTCTGGGAGAGCCTGGCTTTGCTGCTGCAGTGCTTCCCATAACTGGGGCAATATATCTGTGGCCACAAATGAAAGATCAATATTTATTTAACAGACACACTACCCTTTAGAGGCCCCTAATTGTAAATTAATCATCATTAACTGGCAGTAATTGAACGCGCTGAGAGCTGTGATCGCAGCCATCTCCACAGCAGGGTTTGCTCCAGCAGAGGGGTTGGGACGGAGCTCAGAGCTGGCAGGGGGACCCACGGGGGCCCTGCAGGGATGCAGACACTGCTGCAGCCAGAGGTTTGCTCGGCCCATAGGAGCCCAGCGCAGGTGGGACAGAGCTGCTGGGCTGGGGACCCTCACAGCAAACCCTGGAGCACCACGGGCCCTCTGCTGCAGCAGCCCCACAGCCCTCAGCAGGACAAACTCTGGAGCTCTGGCCCAGCTCCAGCTGGAAAGGCAGCGTGCTTCACAAGCCCTGGCCTGTGTGTGCAGCACAGGGGGCTGAGGAGGGAAATGAGAGGGTGACAGGCCCACCAAAGGGAAGGGAGACATGGCTCTGCTCTGCTCTGCCTGCCTGGGGAAGCACCTGTCCGGCACCATCAGCACAGCACAGAATGCTGGTGCTGCTCACCCGCTCAGAGCTCGCTGCCTGCTGGAGGCACAGCTGGTGCCAGGCCCAGGGGATCCCTTCCCTTTGGGAGCCAGAAACTGCAGTTTGTTTCTCTCCAGGTTTCCCAGGAATGCAGACCAGCAGTGCAAGCACCAGCTCTCACAGCCACGGGGCAGGAGCTGCTGCCAGGGGTCCAGGGGGACGCGAGGGATGCACAGCCACCGTGGCAAGTGTTTTGGAGAGCGCTGCTTTCAGACAGCCTTCAGCACTGGAGGGCTTTGGAGATGCTGGTGTGCCCTCTGGTCTGGGGCTTTGGGAGGCTCTACCCTGTGTCACCGTGATTAAGAGACAAAATCTAACATTGTCCTCGGTGTGAGCACAGGCGAGTGCTCCGGCCTCAGTGCCAGCGGGCTGTGTGGGGCGAGCTGGCAGCAGGAAATGCAAATTCTCCTTCTGAAAGGATGGCGGTGGCACGAATGCTGACTTTATTAAAATGCAGAATTATTTCAGGGCCCTTTGTTTAGCTCAGAGCCCGGAGGTAATTTATGCACAGGGATGGAGCAGCGAGGGCTGTGCTCGGCTGCTGGCATTGCCAGCAGTTCTTGGCTGTGCTCCTGGTGTGAAGGCTTTCTCACTCTGGAGGGAGGGTCTGGGGAGCCACAGCCTCGCTGCTTGTTCCTGCTGAAGGATTCTTCCTGTCCTCACTGCTCCTGTGTACAGCTGCTGTGGACGGAGCCTTCACACACAGATTGATTAAGTGCTCGCTGATCAAGTCAGCTGGTCTTGTGTCCAGAGACATCCCTCTCTGCCTGCCCCCCTCCTGCTGCCCAGAGCAGCCTGACTGTGCCAGGGCTGGGCTCTGCTGTGCCCACGTGCCATCCCCATCCCCGGGAGCTGCTTTGGGCATCCCGTGCTGCCCACGGCTCCCTGGGAGCAAGGCAGGGCCGTGCCACGCCGAGCCCGGCCAAGACACCTTCTGGGGGCCCTCTCTGTGCCCCACCACGGCTGTGAGCTGCTCCTATGGGCTGTGGCCACCAAACACGTTATCCCCTCTGCCCTGCCCCAGGTACCCCCAGTGGGGCAGTTCATGGACTCTGCAGCCCATGGATTCTCTTTGGATTTGGAGACTCTCGAGGCAGTCTGAGCTTCTGCAAATTCTCATCAAAACTTGGGACTTGGCTGGCACTTCCACTGCTTTGGCCTCTCTATCAAAGGGATGCATGCAGGATTTGGCAGAAGAAGTTCCAGAACCTGGCACACAGATGACAGTTAGTTTCTTATGAATAAATACTACAACTTGAAAGGACGAGGCTCAGAACTGCAGCACGGCTGGAGCTGTCCTGGTCCCATAAACAGCTGTGTTCCTGCAAGGGCACAGGGAGAGCATGAGGCAGGGCTCTCCCACACGCAATAGAAGGCAAACAGAAGAGAGGTCTCCAGGTCCCTGGGCAGCAGCAGTAAGCTCACCTGCTCATCACCACAGTCCTGGAGAGGGTTCTGGTGGCTCAGAGCACTGCATGTCAGATGAACAGGTTCAGCCAGTGCTGGGGGGAATCAGCACAGCCCAGGGGCACAGAGGGGTGCCAGGATCTGTCCTGGCAGCACTGGGGACTGCTGCAGCAGCACGGGCACAGGGACCAATGCCGGGCCCTTCACCTCTGCCAGCCATCGCTGCAAAGGCAAACAGAGGCGGCTGGAGCTTCTTGGCAGGGAGGTTTATTGAAATGAAACCTTTTCAGCAGGTTATGTGCTCTTGTTTTGAAGAGTTTAAGCCATGTCCAAGATCAGGCTAGATTAAATCCTTGACTTCCACTACTGCCCAGGAAGCCTCATCTAGACTGATTCACGTTTTCATCTGCATACTAATGCTGGGCTTTAATCAGCAAGGAAACCTTCCAGCACATTGCTTCAAAGGTAAATGTCTGCAGTGGAAGGCACACAGGGAGGAAACCCCTGCCAGCTCCTTTCCCCCTTTCCCATGCCCCACACACCAGATTTGCTGTATCTCAGCTGACAGGACGTGGGGGCTCTACTGCCTAACCCCACGAGCTGCAATAGGCTGTGCACTGCTGGGGCTGTGCTTGGGGAGTATTGCCGTGTTTGACACGAGGTCTGGTTCGCTGAGCCAGGTTTATCACCTGGGAAAGCTGCTGTGTCCAGCCACCACAGGCAGAGCAGAGGGCGTGCTGTTAGCAGGGGAAGGAGCTGGGGAATAAATCCCCGACTCCTGCCTTTGTGCAGGTGGGGTGCGGATTTCCGCTGCAGAGGATCCGTGCAGTCTGTGTGAGTCCCAGATGCCAGCCTGCCCCTCGCACATCGGTGCCAGCCCGCAGGCTGACAGGAGCGGGGATGGAGCCCGGAGCCCGGAGCCAGCCGCCCTTCTGGAGGGAGCTGCTATTCTTAGGCGGGTATTTGGAGGCACTTCAGAGGAACCTGCCTTGTCACACTTTTAAATTCCTCTCTCCGCAGTGGCACAGTGACAGAAGCCTTTCCGTATGGTGCCGTGGGAGGGAAAGCTTCCGCCCGCCACTGCCTGCGGCGGATGCCACCCGGCGCGCTGGGCACCTGCCACCACGGGGCTGGCACCCCGGCTGCACCGGCTGCCAGGGAGCCACAGCCAGGGCAGCCACAGTGCAGCACACAGAGGTGCGAGAACATTAATCACCGCGGCCGAGCTCCTTTCCTGCCGCTGTGTCACAGCCCTAATTGCGCTTGTTAAGTGGAATGTCTTCCTGGCGCTTGCTCGGGGCCACGGCTCGTTCAGGTAAGACAGAGCCAGGTCGATGCCGCTTGACAGGCGATGCACTCCGCTGCACTCCCGGCAAATGCTGCTCGGCCCGTGCCCCTCGGAGGGCTCCCAGCCAGCGAGGAGGGCACCCCCGAGCCCGGGGACCCCAGGGACACCGGTGCACTGTGAGCAGGGCATCCCCCGAGCCCAGCGACCCCAGTGTTACCAGTGCACTGTGAGGAGCCCAGGGACCCCAGTGCCACCCCAGTGCACTGTGAGGAGCCCAGGGACCCCAGTTCACCCCAGTGCACTGTGAGGAGCCCAGGGACCCCAGGGACACCGGTGCACTGTGAGCAGGGATGTCTCTGTCTCTGGCACGGGTGTGTGCTGCCCACCCAGCACTGCATATCTGCACTGCACAGCTTCAGCCAGGAGGGCACGGCCTCCAGGGAAAGCTGCTCACATTGCCAGGAGCAATGACCCCAGCCCAGCCTCAGCTGCTGCTCCTGTGGGACCCCCATGCCCTCGAGGGGCCCTACTGCACAGGACACTCGGCAGCTCTGCCTTTCCTGGTTGTGCTGGGCACAGGACAAAGCTGAAGCAGACCCAACACTCTCAGCATCACAAGTAATCCCGTTAGATGTTTCTGTGACATCTGACTGGTCATGAACACCTCGCTTTAAGGCAGACCCAGCTCCCCTGGCTCCCCAAGGTGATGCTCAGTGTGAATCTGGCACAGCTGCCCTCAGCACGGGCAGGTGCTCACAGTGCATCCCAGCTGCATGGGCTCGAGGGCTGCAGCCAGTCTGGGCACACATGCTGGCTGGGGCCAAGTCACTTTTCCCACTGTCACCTGGGACTTCTCCAGAGTCTCCATATTTGCTGTGCCTTTCACAGCTTGAAGGGACAGGCCATGCGTCTTTGGAGGCAGCAGGACAAGTTTCCTGCCTGAGACAGAGCTCAGGGCAGCATGGTCTGCACCAGCTCTGATCACCTTAAAAGCCTCGGCCCACGTGGATGCATTTCCCACCAAATGCATCTCTGGCTGAGGAGTGCTTGGGGACCAGCAGTGACGGATGAAGGTTGTGGCTGCCCTGAGCAACTTCAGGTTTGTATGGAGAGACATCTCCTTCTTGTCAGGGGAGAAAAAAGCTATAATCTGCTCTAACTGACGCTGTGATTTTCTTATCCATCACAGTGGCAGCTTGTTGATACCTGCCCAGGGCCCAGTGCTGCACAGGCAGCAGAGGAGAAGCGGGGCAGCTGCAGCAAAGCAGTGCAAGAGCCTGATGGGCTGGAGCACAGGACCAGCAGGATGAGCCTTGCTGACCACAGCCAAAGGCAGCTGCCCAGGGAGAGGGGGTGCAGCACGAGCCCTGAGCACTCCCAGGGCAGCTGGAGACCCAGGTGGGTTTTGAGAGCACAAGGGAAGATTTGGGGAGTTGCCACGGCAACAGCATCACTTATGTCAGGGTATGCCAGAGCGGCATTGTCTCTGAATCCAAAACCTTCCTTCAAATTAGCTCCAGAGCATACCGTACTGCCTTTGGAAATATGTAACGTGCTCCTGTCACTCTGTAAAGCCCTGTTTGTCAAATGGCTGGTGTCTCTTCCCTGCCTGAACAGCATCCTTGAGTGCAGCCCAGCCCCTGTGTGGCACAGAGCCTGCAGCACCCTCAGCAGCAGCAGCAGCAGCATCCAGCCCTGCAGGCGCTGTGAGCAGCGACCCCTCTGCCTGTGGGGGCTCTGCCCTGCACGGCCCCGCCACCCACCACGCCTCCCACATATCCCCTCACTATTTACAGACAGCAAATCACGAGGAAAGCTTCCGCTTTGCCTGTCAGACTTGTAAACAACCTGGCAGCAGCCCACAGCTCTGGCACAGATGTGTTAATGTGGCACTGCCATGGCCCAGCGGTGTCGGAGCCAGCAGCTGCCAGGTGAACCTGCTCTTCAGGGGCTGCGGGGTGGGTGCAGCTCCAGCTGCTCATCCCGCTGGACAGACCCCACAAGAGCTGTGAGGTTCCATTGCCCAGGCCTGGGACTCCCAGCCAAGCCTCAGCTCAGGCAGGCTCAGCAGGAGGAAGTGAGAGAGGTTCATGGGGCTCTCTCCAGCCCGGACAGAACAAACAGAAACTTTTCAAATGTCAATTAGCTTCCTGTCCATCAGCTTATGCTGAAGTAAGGTAATTACCTTGTCCTTACAGAACTCCCCCTCTCCTGGAGAAGGCAAAGCTTCCTCCTGCCTGCTTGGCACCAGCAATGCCCAGAGTGATCACCTGGAGCCTGTGGGGACGGCGGTGGCCAGTGCTGCCCATTGCACTGCTGTGGCCGCTGGGACTGGGCACAGCACCAGCCCTGGGACAGGCAGGTGCTGAGCCCCTCCTTCCTCACCAGCTCCGTGCTGCGTCTGGGCTCCCTTTGCTTCTCTCCAGATGCGTCTGCAGGGCCTCCCAAGGGCGGCTGGGTCAGGAGGAGAGCGGATGTAGGGATGTCCTGGGCGCTGCCAGGTGCCAGCAGGATGCAGCCCCTTCTCCCAGTCAGCAGTTCCTGGTGAGCTCTCCCCTGGTGCTTGGGGAATGCTGCTGCTCCCAGGCTGTCCCTGCAGCCACAGCTTGGCAGAGCCACCACAGCTCCGTCCCGTGTAGCTCAGGAGCTGCAGATCCAGAGACAGGCGCTCCCCTCGCGGTACTCTGCCCTGCCATGTCTGTGGTCAAGCAGCACCTCACAGGTGTGTCAGAACAGGAAATATCCATTAAAAATAAAGCAAAATAAAAAGGCTCCATTGTAATCCTATTAATGCATCTCCACACAGGTCGGTATCTCCTGAAGAACACTTCCCATTAGAGAAATCAATTTAGCATTCGGCTTTCTTCCTGTGGTGCATATTGAAGTGGGATTTGACAATGATGGAAAACAGATTTGTGTTAAATACTGCCAATAATGTCTCATAGCTCAAGGTTACAGCTTCTGGTGAGCGACAGACGCTCGTAATCCAACGCATGGAAAATACTGCGCTCCACTATCAATTATCTGGAGTTATTAGGTTTTAAAATAAACTGCACATCCGGACTTCAGGCCACATGTTTATTTTACATTTTCCTTGCAGCTGCTTCAGCCAGTTTGGGGCTTTCTGGTCTGTCTGAGGGCTCCGTGCACAGCTGGCTCCAGCTCCAGCTCCAGCCTGGAGTCCCAAATCCCCTCAGGGTGCAATGCTGGTATCCTTTCTGCCCAGGATTTCAGACCTGGATAGAGCTCCAGACTCCAGAGAGGCTTACAGCAGACAGGGAATTTCTTGATCCTCTTCGTTTAACAAATTGGGGTTTTCAGGTTCACCAGTTTAGTGGGGAATTTTGAACAAGTGTTTTCCTTCCTCGGGCTCCTCAGGAGCCCACAGCAAAGCAGCTGCTTTGTGTCCTGAATCGCCACTTTGATGCTTCACAAAAGCTTTTTCCTCTTTGATAAACAGAAATGAAGCCAAACATTAATGGATCCTTTCCTTCCTCTCAAGAAGGCTGGGGAGCCTTGCAGGGGGTCAGAAGAGCTTTTGGAGCCTCTTTTTACTGTGAGGCTGGCAAAGTCTCAGGCGAGGAGGGAAACTGAGCTCCTGCAAGCTGCCGCACGGAGGAGATGCCTGAGTGATGACACTGGTCCCCAGGCCCGGGGGCCAGCACTGCCCAGCTGGCACCCTGGGCTGCCCGGGGCCATGGGCCTCAGCAGTGCCACGGGGAACCGGGATAACTGGGAAATGCACACGGGGGCCTCAGCAGTGCACAGGGAACCGGGATAACTGGGAAATGCACACGGGGGCCTCAGCAGTGCCACGGGGAACCGGGATAACTGGGAAATGCACACGGGGGCCTCAGCAGTGCACAGGGAACCGGGATAACTGGGAAATGCACACGGGGGCCTCAGCAGTGCACAGGGAACCGGGATAACTGGGAAATGCACACGGGGGCCTCAGCAGTGCACAGGGAACCGGGATAACTGGGAAATGCACACGGGGGCCTCAGCAGTGCCACGGGGAACCGGGATAACTGGGAAATGCACACGGGGGCCTCAGCAGTGCACAGGGAACCGGGATAACTGGGAAATGCACACGGGGCTGCACGGGGAGTTCAGCCTCAGCAGTGCACAGGGAACCGGGATAACTGGCAAAATGCACACGGGGGCCTCAGCAGTGCACAGGGAACTGGGATAACTGGGAAATGCACACGGGGACATCAGAAGTGCCACAGAGAACCGGGATAACTGGGAAATGCACACGGGGCTGGATTCCAGCTCCTGCCTGGGGATGCACAGTGTTTCGTGTCTGTGGAGGAGGAACTGCCACACGCTGGGGAGCAAAAACAACACCCAGAGCTGGGAAGAGAGAGAGAACTGACGGATTCAGTGACAGGTGGGGAGCGCCACATGCACACACACCTGGACGGTGGGGCCGAGGAACCGGGACCCACAGGCACTCGCTGTTGGGCCTCTTCCCTGTGGGTTTTTACCCCAATTTGCAAGGCAGTAAGAACCCATATAGGAACCCTGTGCTGTTTCTGGATTGCACTGTGGAAGCTGCATTCCCTGGGACAAGGAGCCTGCAGAAGGGGACGCAAGGGTGACCAGAAAGCTGGAGCCAGCCCAGGGGATCATAACTGTGACACAGCCAGACCACAGAAACATCTGCTGGTCCTGCAGAACCCAGGGGAACAGAGAATGCTCCTCACCCCTTCATTAAGCAATTAGACCTACAGACATCTCTCTTCTATTAAGTGTCCCCGCATCAATGGCAAGGGCCTGCAAATATTCTAGTGGCATAAACAGAGTTATTAATCAGAGCTGTAAAGGCAAGAAATTAACATAAGGAAAACACAGACTGAATATTGGAGAAAGTTTTCTGGGAGCAAACCATGTTAGTCAGGGAATTGCCATCCCAGGGAAAGGGGAAAACTCCACAGCATGAGATGGATCGGAGATCCCTGGCAAATATCCCAGAGGGAATGCACAAATGATGGCTGGTGAGATGAGCAGGATGACCCAATATGTGACTTGCTCTTCCTGACTTCCTGGCTTCACAGCACGTGCCAGGAACTCGGTGCAGTGACACGGGTGACAAGAGCAACTCGTGCAGCTGCAGGGATGGCAAGGTTACCTGTGCCTCCACCAAGGGGAGCAGCTGCTCGTAGGACGCCCCTGAACGCTGACAGATCATTTGCTCTGCGCGTCCTGCTGCAAACAGATGTCTCCGTGCAGCAAAGCAGCCACCCGAATGCTAAAGCAGCTTGTTCTGGCTCTCCATAAAGATGTCATATTTGTTCCCAGAAGTTAATCTTTAAAGATTTTTAGAGCAATCAATAACCAGTGGAAGTGTGCAGAGCAGGCTGGAGCAGCGGCTGGGGACAGCAGCAGTGCAGCAAGCACCCATGCTGAGCCCCCTGCCCAATGCTGGGGACAGCAGCAGTGCAGCAAGCACCCATGCTGAGCCCCCTGCCCAATGCTGGGGACAGCAGCAGTGCAGCAAGCACCCATGCTGAGCCCCATGCCCAATGCTGGGGACAGCAGCAGTGCAGCAAGCACCCATGCTGAGCCCCCTGCCCAATGCTGGGGACAGCAGCAGTGCAGCAAGCACCCATGCTGAGCCCCCTGCCCAATGCTGGGGACAGCAGCAGTGCAGCAAGCACCCATGCTGAGCCCCCTGCCCAATGCTGGGGACAGCAGCAGTGCAGCAAGCACCCATGCTGAGCCCCATGCCCAATGCTGGGGACAGCAGCAGTGCAGCAAGCACCCATGCTGAGCCCCCTGCCCAATTCTGGGGACAGCAGCAGTGCAGCAAGCACCCATGCGGAGCCCCATGCCCAATGCTGGGGACAGCAGCAGTGCAGCAAGCACCCATGCGGAGCCCCATGCCCAATGCTGGGGACAGCAGCAGTGCAGCAAGCATCCATGCTGAGCCCCATGCCCAATGCTGGGGACAGCAGCAGTGCAGCAAGCACCCATGCTGAGCCCCATGCCCAGTGGTGCTGGGGACTGTCCAGGGACTGGCATGCTGAGCCCCGTGGCACTGGGGGCTCTTGGCCCTGAGCCCTGGGGCCATCTGGGGACCTGGGCAGGACTGAGCCAGGCCAGCCCTGGCAGGGGCTCCCAGGACACACCGCCAGTGCTGCCACAGGCTGGGGCTGGGGCACACAGAGCCCCACGCGCAGCAGGGCTCCTGCCTGCCTGTCCTGAGCCATAGGCTCTGGCTGCGTGCAGATGGCTGCAGGGAGCAAGGGGAGGTTTAGCCCCGAGCTGGCAGGCGGATCAGCAAGGAGAGGAGCGCTCAAAGCCAAGAAACTGGAAAGCCATTTGCACAGGCACAGAGCAGGATGCTGGGCGGTGCTGCCGGCGGGGACAGTGTGTGCTGAACTGCAGGAGCTGCTCTGCAGAGCACGGCGTGCAGCCCAGCCCCACCAAAACTGGCTGTCCTACACAGGCACAGGTAATGTCATCCTCACAGAGCTGCCCTGCACCCTTCCCTGGGCCCCTGGCCCAAGAGCCAGGGTGGATGCGAGCACTGGGGGCTGCTTCAGACACCAGTTCCGTGTGCTCCCTGTGTTCCAGGATAGGAACGCTTCAGGAAAGCACCCCAGGTCCCAGCAAACCCCCTTCCCCCATCTGAGAAACATTTGCATATTCATGAGCCTTATCACTCCCCTCAAGCTGCTGTGTGAAGGCAGCAATTCAAAAAGCAGCACCACACAAAGACATATTTTGAGGCCGTTGGGGAATCAGCAATAGTTTGTGACTCCCTCGCTCTGCTCCTGTCCTGCTGGATTGGAGCAGCGTTCCAGCCCCGCTGGTGCGGTGACAGTCCCAGCAAGGCTGGCACAGGTCACAAGTCCCTCTCAGCACTGTCCATCACAGGGCAGCAGCAGCAGCAGGGGCAGTCCTGGGCTGCTGGAGGGTGCAGGGCCCTGGTGAGTGCTGGAGTTGCGAGTGCTGCTGCCCAGGTGGAGCTGGGCGAGCCTCCGGGCTGCCAGGTCACATCAATGGCCAGCTACCAGCCCGGCCACAGTCAGCCTGTGGCTGCTCCCGGGCTGGGGTGGCCGTGCTCAGGAGGGCCATGAAGCCTCTGCTGCCGCTGCTTTCAGCTCTGCCCACTGTTGTGATTGGCATTTTATTAAGGAGAGCCATTATCATTTGCAAAAACATTCCACACTTTGTCAGTGCTTATCCTTGTCTGACTCCACAAAGCTCGTTGGGCCTTTATCTCCTGCAGACTAGATTACAGTAATGCCTCCGTGCTTGCCAGGAGGGCTGGTCTCCAGCCCCCAGCCCCACGGGCAGCACCGATCGTGCCCACCGTGCCCACCACCAGCCCCGCACCGTGCTGGGGCTGCTCCCGGGCTGTCCCTCCCGGGCAGAGCACTCTGGGCTGGCACCATGGCCGAGCTCAGCCCAGCCTGTGCTGCCCGTGCCCCAGTGCCCAGCTGCACGGGGCTCAACAGCCAGCCCTGCTGCCACCCCTGGCACAGGAGTCCCAGGTGCTCCACTGCTGCCTTCCCAACAGCCCCAGCAGGGACATTCCCGACAGTGTGCAGCCCCTGCTCGCCCCTCTCTGCAGGCTGCCATCACACCTGGCTGTGTGGAACTGCTCTGGCGTTCCTGGGGCCCAACACACTCCCTGCATGGCGTAAAACTGCCAGAAACCTCCTCCTCCCTGCTCCCAGGAAAGGCCAAAATGCCACTGGTACGTCCAGGCAGTGAGCCCAGCCTGGAGCAATGCTCCCAGACCATCCTGTGGGACTGAGCCATGGGTGCCAGCAGCAAGGGACAGGGGAGCAGGGCTGCCAATGAGGCTGGCACTCCATCTCCCCTTCCCAACACATGCCACCTGCTGCTGCTCTACCTGCACCATTCTGCTGCAGGCTAAATTAATTATTTCTAATAAACTCATGTTTAAATTACCAACCCAGGCAGGCACCAGCTGATTTGAGGGCTTCTCACTCTGTTAGCCTCACTGCAGTCAGCACTGGGCCAGGCAAAGGCCTGCCCCGCATCCCCACAATCAGCTGGGATGGGGCCCTGCAGCCCCCCGTCCTCTGCTGGGTGAGACCCCAGCCATGTCCCAGCTGTGTCCCCTGTGCCTGAGCACAGCCAGACCCGCCCCATGCCCAGGCACAGGCCTCAGCGCTGGGAGAGAAGGAGCAAATACCTCCTGTAATCCGTGCCAGAGATGGAGAAGGTGTCACAGCAACAGGGACATGGGCACAAGCCAGCTCAGGGCGTGCAGCTTCTGCTTTGGGGAAAGAGCAGGGATAATACACAGCAAGGACAGCAAGTGCACTTATAGCTGGAGCTGCTTCATGAGCTGCAACAGGCAGGTGCAGTTAGCAGGGCCTGCAGAGGCAGCTGTGGGGAGGAGGCTGCAGCAGCCGGGCAGGGTTCAGCCCTGGGTGCTGCAGCTGTGGGGAGGAGGCTGCAGCAGCCGGGCAGGGTTCAGCCCTGGGTGCTGCAGCTGTGGGGAGGAGGCTGCAGCAGCCGGGCAGGGTTCAGCCCTGGGTGTTGCAGCTCTATTGCCCTGAGCGCAGGCAGGTGAAGCACAACCCGAGGCAGGCAGCGGGCCCATTCCAGCACGCTGCAGTCAGTGCCTGGGCTCTGAGCTCTGGGCTCGGCTGGCTCCCCCCACAACTTATCTCAACCCTTCCCAGATGGCTTTTATCTCTAAACTACTGTACAGCAATACAAAAAGACAACAATAATTTAAGATCCTCTTTGACTGCAGGCTAATACCAATTCACTCCGCTTGCCGAGGGATGGCACTTTCCCTTTTTTATATAGCCTCTGTGATTTTTCTAGCGTATGCAGATAATCTCAAGCTCCTCATAAATGCAGCCATAAACTTCCCTCCCTCTGCCCCCTCGGAAGTGCATAAAGCCAGCGGGATAAGCAGCATCATCCTGAGCCTCCGAGGAGCAGCAGCTGCAGCAGTGCCCGGGCAGGTGCCATGGGGAGCTCCCGGAGCTGGCACGGTCACTGACCCCGGCCAGCCTGGGCACGGAGGGCAGGCAAAGCACAGGGCTGGATCTCTGCACAGCAAGAGCCTCTGCCATGCACAGCGGCTGCCTGGCAAGGTGTCCCTGGGCAAGGCTCCTGGCCAGGCTGTGCTGGGGATGGCACCGCTGGGCACACCGGGCTGCCAGCCCAGAATCAGCTCTGCTCCCCCTCAGAGCCTGCCCGGCTCACACCAACACCTCTGGGGCCTGTCCGGAAGGAATTCCTGCCTACACACAAGCCAGCGATGGTTCTCTTTCCCTGAAGAGATTTCAAAATATAAAATGCTCTTCCTGTGTGGATAAAAGACCAACATCTTATCATCTCTCAGCAAATTATTTGGTGTCTATGGAAATGTAGTCTTCCAAGAATTCAGCCCTATTAGTTTTGGGGTTTTTTACATGCTAGGCCTGAATAATTAAGCCTTCACATTCTGACTCATTTTCCAGCCTGTTCACCAGCGCAGCTGAGAGAAGGTGTTCTGTCAACAATGGAACTTTTCCCCCAAACACTTTAAAATCCAAAGGTTCATCAAAATCAACTTTAGTTTGCAAACTGTTTAGGTTTTGACTTAGCAGCTTTTTTTTTTTGTGGCAAAAAGAACGGTTCAGAAAAGCTCCCAGGCATCTCTGCTGCAGATTCTGGGAGAGCAAAGGGGGCTGGCACAGAGCTCTGAGTCTCAGCCAATTTCTCCAGCACCAGATTATAAGCATCCTTCTTCCTCTTGCTGGAGTGCAGACAAAAACTGCATGTTCTCATGAAAGCCTCCAGCCACAAAGACAACAGAACGGTGTGCGGTTGAACAGAGCACGGCTGTGGCTCCGTGTCGCCGGGTCTGCAGGGGCAGCTCGGGCGCATCGCACTCAGACAGACGCCCCTGGTGTGGGGAACATCCCTGGCTGAGCAGGGCTGAGCGTGCAGCTCCCCCAGCAAACCCTGCCAGCCTGCTCCCCACCGAGCAGCAGCACCGAGCTCCATTCCAGGCGCCTCCATCCCGCAGATGACAAATCGCTGCCTGAACGGACAGGCTGCACAGCGTGTCTCTAGCTGAGCTGAGATTTCACCCAGAACCACATCCCCAAGAGTTATTACCAGTTTCATTAGATTAATGATTGCAGAGCCACCAGCAGCATCGCAGATGAGGCGTTAACGTTTGCATTCCCATACAGTAGCACCAGTTGCATGGTTTTGCTTAAATCAGGACAAGAGACCAACTGGAGACTGACACAGTGAGGTGTGATTTCTTGCTGGCTCCAGCAGCAAGAGGACAGATTTATGATGCTTAAAAAGCACCAACTGGACTGGGAGACAGAAATCTTGGTCTGTGCATAATGACACACAAGACTTTAACCCCAATGACACACAGGACTTTAACCCCGCATGCTACAAACTTCCTCATCTACTCTCACATTAGCCTGGTAGTAGAACTCCCACTAATACAGGGGGGTAAGGAAAAGGAACTAGAAAACATCCATTCACTGCCTAAACTGTCATCTGTGCTGCTAATAGTCATGGGCAAAGCACATGGTGGGCCTGCTGAGATAAAAGGAAGTGAAGAGATTGTTTGTACCATTAATACATCTCGTGATAAATGATGTGTGAAGTTTTACTGCAAGGTCTTGAGGAGGCTGTGAGCCTGGAACCCCAGCTGAGGGAATGCCAGCCTGGGGGAAGGACTGAGAGGCAAACCCGGGAGGCTGGGGCAGGGCCAGGAGCAGCCTGAGCCATCTCTTCCAGCCCCATGTGATATCACAAAGGCAGACGCAGGGCACTGAGATTCCAGACCTGATGGAGGCTGCATGAGGGAGACTGGGGCATCCACACCGAGAAGCTGGAACCGAAGATGCCTGTGACAGCCATTGAGGCAGCCACATCCAATCCAGGTGGCTAAATATGCTCCTAGGGGGATTTCTTGCTTTACCTCTTTAATATTTTCCTATGCTGTGACCCAGTGCTACATGCAATAAAACAATTTTTCAAGCTGAAAATGATGCTTTGCCCTCAGCCCGAGGCTGCTGAGGGCTGTGCCCTGAGCCAGGCTCTGTGCCTCTGGCCACAGCCCACGTCTGAGCCTCTCACACCCCTCCTGGAACACATCCCTGGGTCCTGGGGAGCTGCACCCACCACATCTGCTATCCCTGCCCCGTCCATCAGCACCAAACCCTGCTGTGTGCATCCTGGTGCCAGGGGCAGGCCTGTGACTGGGGGCACTGCGAGCCACTCTTCCCCACCGGGGCTTTGAGAGTCCCAAAGCAGAGGATTGATGCCATGGTTATCTCAGAAATGCCACACAAACATGAAAATTGAGCAAATGATAAAATGTAGATGAATTTTCAGGAGCAGAGAGATTGAATAAGAAAAACCACGACATCAAACTAAACAGTTTATGCACAGGAAAGATATATCTTGACAAGAACTAATATTTTATGTGGCGCAAATAATTCAGTAGTAACAGATTTGCACGTTTAAAAATATGGTATTAGGAACAAAGTCCTGATTTCCCCTACTTCTCATCCAAGTTCCTGACATACACCATCTCCTCACCCTGCCCTCAGTGCTGCCTCGTATTCCACCGCCCTCCTTTTCCTGTCCTTCTCCTTGCTCCCCACAGGGGCTGCCACGCTGCAATGGCCTGGGCTCCAGCTCTCAATGTGGAGAGGCAGCACTTCACCAAAGCCTGATGGGCAGTGTCCTGGGTGGGCTTGGGGTGCACAAGAGCCCGCCCCACATGCCCCAGTCCCCACACCACACCAGGGGCTGCCCCGAGCCCCCTCCCTGTGCCAGGGCTGCTCTCAGCACGGGATCCTCCCCAGCCTTGGTGATTTACACTGTCCATCTGCTGTCCATGGAGGCAGTTTGAGACCAGCCCAGGGGAAGGGACGTGCTGCGGGAGCGTGGAACAGTGGCCACGAGCGGGTCCAGCCCCAGAGCGATGGGCAGCTGGGAGCCCCGGGCCACCACAAGGCCACCAGGATGTGCTTTGGCCAGGGTGCCTCAGCAGCTCCCCGTGCTGCCTGTGCCAGACCATCTGTCAGCGCTCCCCATCTCTCCCTGCCGCAGCCAGAGATTTGCACAATCAAGCCCATTTAACTGACGCTGGAATCTTCCTACCTGGTGTGAGGCTCTAAGCCTTATCTGCATTTAGGAATTGTGCTAAGCCAGCAGATCTCCTGCGTATTTGCTCTTTGAAAGCCCACTCTGAGGAGTTCTGGCAGGAGGGCCACATAAAGGGAAAGCCCCACAGCTCCAGCCCACAGATAAAGCTCTGTACCATACAAGACATTTTGATATTTTATGCCAGCATTTGGCACTGCTCCAGAAGAGCTCTGAGTTATCTTCAGCTTCATAAATGCAGGGCTGAAGCATTAGCAAGGGAATTGCTCCTAAGTCAAGGGTTAGAGGCAACAGCAAAATGGGTTCTTAGGGGGTGCTCTCTGTGCCCCTGGCTCTGGGGGATAAGTCTGTATTTACCACCCCTCCCAACCCTGGGCAAACTGTGACGCTCCCCAACGCTAAGCTGATGGATTTTACTGAAACACTCCAGCAAAACGATTCCTCCTGGCTCCTAAGCACATAAAAGCATCAAAAAGTAAAAATGTATTCTGCACTATGGTGATTAATTAGGATGATGGACGAGGACAAAAATCTGGTTCCATTGCCCCCTTTGCCCAGATGCAGGAACTGGTGTGAGGGGAAGGCAGAACACAGGGGTCACTGCACAGGATGGCAGGACACGACCGTGGCCGCCAAAACGTGCCAGAGGCTCTGTGCCCACCCTGGCATGGCAAGGCAATCGCGCCTCCATCCGTGCCCACCCCGGGCTGCCCATTTTGCAGCAGCCGACGGTGGGAGCTGAGGAGCTAAAATAGATGGGCTTGAAATAATCCTGAAGGAGAGAATCAAGGCAGCTGCTCAAAGGCTTGTGCCAGCCTGGAGCTGAATCTCGCTCCAGGAAAGGTGCTGCAGCAAAGGGGACCCTGCCTCTGATCAGGCAGCTCAGGCAAGAGCTGAGCATTGAAACACACACAGCAAAGGAACTGGAAACAGAAAACAGGAAAGAGGAAATGGCTTCTAAACAGTGCAAATGTTCCGCTATGGAGGAGGACGGGGCCTGGAGAGGGAGGATTAGCCAGCTATAAATACAAGCAGTGCTGAGTTAAAAGGCTAATTAGAATAGCAAAAAGAAATACAGCAGTACATTTCAGAGATGATTCTGACTAACAAAGAGTTTTTCAAATCTGTTTGCAGAAGTGAATATGAAAGAGAAAATTGGATTCCTATGAAATGATTTCAAAAATTGGAGGAGGAAAAAGGTAACGGCAGATCTCTTCAAGAGCCAGTCAGGCTCTTGACATCTTCATCTGCTGCAAAGGCAAAGAGAAAGGCGACAGGTCTCAGTTTTCATGTCTTGGGAGGAAAAAAGAGCTGGTGACAAAGAATGGATTGTGGAGAGGGGGCACCAAAGCTGATGGCAGGCATTCTCCCTGAGGCAGCCTGGAAAGAGGTGACCAGTCCAGGTGCTTCAGGCTGAGCGCAGGGGCTGCAGCTCTGCCCTCCCTGAGCGCTGGGAACCGCGTGCCACAGCACGTGGAGGGGACATTGCCACCCACCAGTGCCCCCTGCCCATGGCCAGGGAGGGTCAGGGGCCCAGGGTCACCCTGGCTTCAGGCCGTGGGGCGGTGGAGCCACCTCTGGGGTTTGCAGGGCAAACTCCTCTCTACGGCAGCAAACCACGGAGCCCTCAGTGATTAATCACCTCCAGCCTCAGCATATGCCAGAAATGGCTTCAGCTTCCCCCAAAAGCTGCAACAGATGGTCCTCAAGTTCTTAACCCAATAAATGTACACAGACACACAGAGACACACGTACATACATATAGATATATAAAAATACAGCCTCTACCCCACCTCATCCTGCAGACAGGCGAGGCTGGCTGAGCCACGCCTGCCTCCTCCCGTGACAGAAAGATTCAATGCTCTGCTTTCTCCACATCTCTGGGACACAGCAACATTCCACACTAAAAGAGCTTGGACTTAGCCTGAGACAGAGCTGTCCCACACCTCTGCTGGCCAGAAGCAGCACAAATAAAGGAGACTGACACCAGAGCAAAGGCTAGTTTGGATTCACATCCTTCATTTGGGCTCCCAGGAACTGGGGCTGCAGTGTGGGGGTGTCACCAGAGACCTTTGTGGCTGGAGGAGAGGGACTGACATCACCAGAGCCCACGGTGAGGTAAACAGCTGAGCAGAAATGGGATGACTTTATTCTTCAGCTGCTCATGACAGCACTGGAGGCTGCTGTGACCAGAGCCACAGGTCACAATGACATCAGGCCATTAACAGGACAGAGAGTGACAAGTGGGATGGTGCAGGAGGCAGGGACGGGGCAGGGGGGAAGAGGTGCTCGGAAGGAGCAGACAGAGAGTGCTGCTGTCTCCTCCCTGGCAGGCAGCACGAGCTGGCTCTCTGTGAACCTGCCTGTGGCCGTGGGCACACAGGACAGCACAGGGGCTGTGCAGAGGCTGCCCGGCTGATGGCTCTCTGAAATTAAACTAATTGCATTGCCTGGTAAATCCTAACAGCAGCTACAATACCTTTGCTCTTCTCCAAAGATGCTGAGTGGCTTTATGAGCATTAATTAGCTCCGACACACACAACAAGCCTGGGAGGCAGGCACAATTAGATCCGTGGAGAGGGAAGTCCCCAGCCCCAGGTCCCACAGCCTGGCAGTGTGTGGGGGTCCCTACAGGACCAGTTCCCTCCCCAGGGTGCAATTACAGCCCAGGAGATCCTGCTCCCAAGACTCCCCTCTAATTAACCCTCCCATCTCCCTGCGCACTCACATCCATATTTATCATGATTTCCTGTAACAGACAAAAGGCAAAACCACGAGAAGCTTTGCTAACAAACAGGCACCAGCAGCAGCCCTTCATCCTGGGCAGTGCCAGCAGGGTCCCTCTGCGCTCATGCCACGACCCTCTGTTCCTGTGCTCCCACCCAACACAGCCAGCCTGCGCAACCCACGGGCTCTGCAGCTCCAGGTCAGCCTGCTCCCTCCCCTGGCAGTGCCCTGGAGGCACGGGACATGGCATGAGGCTTCCAGACACCCTACGGGCTTGGCTCTGTGTGCCTGTCCTCTCCCCCTGAGATCTACAGGACCCCATTCACTGCAGTGCCTGCAGCGCCTGCACCCCAGAGAGTGCTCCCTGGGGTGGGGAGCAAGGAGAGGAGAAGCAGCAAAATCCACAGACACACACCTAAATAAAATATTTGAAAGTGAATTTCCCATGAGGTGTAGCAGCTCTTTAATATTGTGCTGCTTTTCCTGGCCAATCATGTTGTCACTCCAGCTGGTGGGAGAGTGATTGCCAGCTGCCTATGGGGAAAGGATGACAGGAACGTCTCCTCTTGCCTGGGAGAGCTGCACCGGCTCATCCTCCCGCACCACTCCTGACTCCACAAGCAAACGGCTTCCTGCAGCAGGGGCAGAGGGGCAGCAGGAGGGGCAGCAGCCCCGTGTGCCAGCAGGGCTCCCTGCCCCGTGCCCAGTGGGCAATGCAGGGGCAGGGCCCAGCACGGGGCACACGGTGTTCTCCTCAGGGGCGAGGAGCTGGTCTCGCAGCTGTGGAACACAATGAGCCCTCTGCACCCACTCAGCCCTTCCACCGGCCAGCCGGGACACTGCCCCGGCCCTGCAGACCCTGCAGACCCTGCTGTCCCTCCTGGGGGATGCAAAGCCAGACAGCTTCATCCTCTGCCATCCCCACTGGGTGCCCGGCTGGCCCCTCCCTGGTCCTCAGGCTGCGGGCATTGGAGATTGGAGAAATGCTGCAGGAAATAGAGAGCAATACTGAAATAGAGAGCAATACTGAAATAGAGAGCAATATTGAAATAGAGAGCAATACTGCCCTGTGTCCCTACCCGTGGGGCCTGTGGGATGGCATGACCCTGGAAGGGTGCCCCTGCCTTCTCCTCTGCTCCAGCCACTGCTGCCACCCCAGAGGAGAGCTGTGCTGTGGTGTGGGGACAGCTGCTGTGAATGTCCCTGTAACAGCAGGCTCACCTCCACTGCACACAGGAGCTCTGTGCCCTGTGGCAAAGCCAATGCAGCTGAGCTGCACAAACACACCAGGTCAAAGCTGGCCAGCTGCAGCTTACAACTTCTGTGAATGGGGAAGAAATAGTTATTTCCCCTAATTACAACTTAACTGCCAAATAAGCGCCTGTCCGCTACGGTAATTGCAATGTCACTGGGTGATTAGTGCCTGCTCTGCACCTCGGAACCTGCAGCACATCTGCAACCCACAATAACCCACACCCGAGCGCCCCAGCTGCACACAGCCCCTGTGTCCCTGGCCATGGGGGCCAGAGCAGGGCTGCAGGGGGGAGCAGGGGGCAGAGAGCTGCTCTGCAGCCTGCCAGGAGCCTGCTGTGCCCAGCTCACAGCCCCCAGCTCACAGCCCCAGGGGCAGCTCTGTGTGCCCGCTTGGGCAGCACCCACACCTGGCCGTGCCCAGCTCACAGCTCACAGCTCACAGCCCCAGGGGCAGCTCTGTGTGCCCGCTTGGGCAGCACCCACACCTGGCCGTGCCCAGCTCACAGCTCCCAGCTCACAGCCCCCAGCGGCAGCTCTGTGTGCCCGGGCGGGCAGTACCCACACCTGGCCGTGCCCAGCTCCCAGCTCCCAGCTCCCAGCTCCCAGCTCCCAGCTCACAGCCCCCAGCGGCAGCTCTGTGTGCCCGCGTGGGCAGCACCCACACCTGGCCATCCCAGGGGCTCCCTGAAGCTGCTCCCACCCCAGCCAAGCGCTTGTCAATGCCAGGCTGAACATCCACACCCATCCCCAGCTGCTCTCAGTGCCAGGGCCAGCACCCCGCTCCTCCCAGGGCTTCCTGTGGATGTGCCATTGTTACCTGTGCCCACGACACAGCGTGGGAGGGGTTCCTGCCCTCAGCTCACCCACCAGGCAGCCACAGGGCCAGCTGCAGGCACCAGGGCTGAGCTGCACATCCCTGGCTGCTGCCACTCCTGAGGGCAGCCACTGCGCAGAGGGACAGGCTTTGAGGTTTAGCTTTATATGCATAGGAGGTCTCAAGCAGTGACACTTGCTAACTACAGTTTGGAAACAACAAAAGGAAATTCTATAGAAAAACACAGCATTTAGTCTCACACCCACCACCTTTTTTTTTTTTCCTTATTCAAAAGAAATAATCTTTTAAGCATTAAAAAACCCCCCAGTGCTGCTGATACAAAATGCATTGTAACCTTGAATTATATGTAGCAGGGCTGGCTTTCATTATTTATTAGCAAGATCAATTAGAATATTCTGTTTGCAGAAGAATATAATCCAATATGTACTTCAAGCACTAACAGCTAAATATATGCTTATTTAAAAATCAATCTAAAAGTCAAGGTTTCCTTTGTAAATCCTTACTACAGATTAAAAAAAAAGCTTTGAGTGTTACCACCTGCTGAATGCTGTAGTCTCAAGGAGACAGTTATACATTTTAAAACATCTCAAATGGGAATTGATTGTGCCAGGCAGACAATCGCTGAAGCCCAGCACGGAGGGCTCCCGGCCCGGGTGAGGGCAGAGCAGCTCCCACGGGCAGCCCCGGGAGCAGAGCCGTGCCCTGCACAGGGAGCGGGAGCGAGCCCCGAGGCGGGCAGGGAGCGCCAGCAGCCCCTGCCAGCCGGGAAGGGCACCCGAGTGTGCCAGCCGCGCCGGGTGACTCAGCCGGCTCACAGCATCCCAGCACAGGCTTGTTTGTCACTGCCTTCCCCGGGCTGACATGGAGGAGCCAAGGCACCCGCCTGCCAGCCCGGCTCAGGAGCCGCAGTGTCCTCGCCTTTCTCCCCCGAATCGCAGGTTTCTAAGATTAATTGTCATGTATAATTTATTGACCTCAGCCGCGACCTTGGCCCGGCGCGCTTTCCTCTCTCTGCGCTGTGGCAGCGGCAGCGGCAGGCGCTGGCAGGGCAAGGAGCGCCAGCAGCACGGATGGGCAGTTCTCCTGCCCCACAGCCCTGGAGGTGCCCCACAGCCCCTCTGCTTCCCCCCGTGCCGCCCCGCAGAGCCCCTTCCCGCCTGTGCCAGCGCCCGCTTTAATCTCCCCCCCGCTGCCAGCCCGGCGCCGGCTGCTCAGCCAGCTCCCCGCTTCTCCTTCTTCCTTAAGCCCTTTCTCTTTCGTCTTCCATTTTTAAATCTTATCTCCAGGTAAAGAGGGTATTTGATGGGATCAAAAAGTGACCTTTAACAAGGGTAGCAGAGCTTCAAACAATATCCCCGCAAGTTCATGCACACTCAAGTGTTAAAGGGAACAGTTCTCTGATCTCCTGTTCCTCAGTGGAAAAGTCGTTTCACAAAGATTTCTGCCAAAAGCTGGTGCAGCAGACTGAGAAAACTTTCTTAAAACCCAGCACCTAGAATTTGGCACAGGCTGTTCTTAGCTTCTGATAAACCAATCCTTCAAAATCTTTTGGTCTCAGTCTTTGCCAGCAAGTGCTCCAGCCACACCACCCTGCACCTGGCTGGGAGGAGGGTTGGAACAGGATGATCTTCAACGTCCTTTCCAACCCAGATCTTTCTGTGAATCTCCGGAGTGTTTGTTTCTCTGCTCAAGTTCCCTATCTCTTGCCAGTTTCCTGGGTCTGACAGATTCCCAGCTATCCCCCATCTTTCACTCAGCTGAATAAAATCCCTGAAATGCCTCTTAGGTAAAGCATTCCAGCCATGGAGGGAGGTCAGACAGAAGCAATCAGAGGGATCAGACAGTGATTAGTGGGCTGAAAATACAGCCAGAGCACAGGGGACAGACACCCTGAGGCTTCCCAAGGCCTCCTGAACAGCACCATGTCCTGCTCCAGCCTGAGGTCCTCAGGGACCAGCAGCATGAGCCGGGGGCTGGCATTGCCCTTGCTGAGAAAACCAGGCTGTTTGATCTACGATCTGGGGGTCCCTCCAGTCTTGGTTGAGACCAAGACCTACAGATCATACAGACCTACAGACCTGCACACAGCACCATGCAGATAAATCCCAAGTGGGAAAAGAACAGCCAGAGCTAAAGGGTGATGTAGGCACGTAACAGTTTGCCTGCTGAGCTTCCACTGTGCCATGAGGCCAATGGGTTGCAGTGTCACGCTCCCCTGGGACCTTGGCAGGCCAGAAGGGAGCACTGGGGGCCAGAGGCCACGTTATGCCAGATCAGGACAGTGCCACACTCTCCAGCAGCAGCACACAGCCAGCGCTGGCAGTGACGTGACCCCCATGCCACCAGGAGGACGAGGGGACACATGCGCGGTCCCCATCTGCAGCGGAGCTTGCTGGTGCCCCGCAAGTGGCACGGTGCCCGCAGTGGACAGACGGGAGCGGTGGGTGGGTGGCAATGACAGCAGCGTTAATCATTTCTGTGGCACCGCGCACGCAGGCGGCAGGAAAAGCCCATGGCGGGCACAGCCCATGGCAGGCAGTGCCCATGGTGAGCACAGCCCGTGGCAGGCACAGCCACTGCCGAGGTCTGCACGGGGGAGCCTCTCCTGCCCGCTCAGTGGGAACGGGGCACGGGGAGCCTCGCCCGCCCAGCAGGAACGGGGCACGGGGAGCCTCTCCTGCCCAGCAGGAACGGGGCACGGGGAGCCTCGCCCGCCCAGCAGGAACGGGGCACGGGGAGCCTCTCCTGCCCGCCCAGCAGGAACGGGGCACGGGGAGCCTCTCCTGCGTGCCCAGCAGGAACGGGGCACGGGGAGCCTCTCCTGCGTGCCCAGCAGGAACGGGGCACGGGGAGCCTCTCCTGCCCAGCAGGAACGGGGCACGGGGAGCCTCTCCTGCCCGCCCAGCAGGAACGGGGCACGGGGAGCCTCTCCTGCCCAGCAGGAACGGGGCACGGGGAGCCTCTCCTGCCCGCCCAGCAGGAACGGGGCACGGGGAGCCTCTCCTGCCCAGCAGGAACGGGGCACGGGGAGCCTCTCCTGCCCGCCCAGCAGGAACGGGGCACGGGGAGCCTCTCCTGCCCAGCAGGAACGGGGCACGGGGAGCCTCGCCCGCCCAGCAGGAACGGGGCACGGGGAGCCTCTCCTGCCCAGCAGGAACGGGGCACGGGGAGCCTCTCCTGCCCGCCCAGCAGGAACGGGGCACGGGGAGCCTCGCCCGCCCAGCAGGAACGGGGCACGGGGAGCCTCTCCTGCCCGCCCAGCAGGAACGGGGCACGGGGAGCCTCTCCTGCGTGCCCAGCACAGCCACCCCGGGCTCCGCTGGCCCCGGGCGTTGCTGTCCCGTTCCTCCCTGCCCCGTTTCCCGCTCTGCGGAGAGGGGCGAGCGGCGCCAGCTCCGGGCGCTCCCAGATCGATATCAGACAGAGCTGCGCTCCCGCTCCAGCTGCCCACACACACATCCCTGCAGCGCCCGGCCAGGGGGACGGCAGCCCGCCCCCGCAGGCCGGCAGCCAAGGGGTTAAAGTGCCTTGTTACTGCTTCTGGAGCCGGGCTTCACTTATTTGCAGCCGGAATTCCCCAGGAGCCTGGGCTTTTACTAGTGGCTCTGCTGTAGAACCATGTCATTATAGATTGCAAGTTCCTTAAAGGTCAGCTAACACAACACAATTGAATCATATTAGTGAGCATAGCGAGCTGATATTTTCCTAGGAAAACCCATAAAGCAGATTGTTTGCTGCAGAGAAACACACTGTTGTATAGCAAAGCCGGTGTAATCGTCTGCACAAACAAACAAGTGGTTTGTGAGAAAACCCTCCCATGCTGCAGATCCTCGGGGCGGGAGCCAGCAGGACCAAGTGCTGGGCATTCAGCACGTTGGATTTCAGCTTGGGTCACAGGACTGAAATACATCGCAAAAGACAAGTAGGGAAATAAACAATTTCCAAGTGTATTGTTGAGAGACAAATACTCGATATTTCATTTAATGTCTGGATGCAGGTAGCGGTTAATCCAAGACCGTGCTATTAAAGAAATGCAGAATTGATTGTGAGGATGATTGAAGATTTCTGAAGAGCACAATTTCCATGGCCATGATGACCCCACCTTTTTTTTTTCCTAATTTGCCTGTAATCTATTTGGACAAATCCTTTTATCACATTTATTTCCTTTAAAAGTTCCAACAGTGTGATTAATTACAGAACTTTGCAGTCCTACTTACCCTACTGCAGGCTCTAATTTTGCTTCCTTTTAAAATGGCTTTCCATCCCTAATAGACCCCTTTCCTTGTCCAGCTCCTTTGCTTTGTCCCTCTGAAATCCGCTGTCACTGACCCATCACACAGGCAGCCACCCATCCTGCCTGAACCTGCAGTTCCAGCTGGAGCCACCCAGCACCAGTGGCCACTTGCTCTCCAGAAGGGCACAGGCCTTTCTGTGGGGAGAGGAAAGACAAAACCTCTTTTTCCAGAAATTTGGGTGCTTGTCAGACCCCAGGGTCTGCAGCCCCTCCACTAGCCTGGAAATTCTCATTTGGTTCTAGGTTTAACTTCAGAATGAAAAAGCAACTGGAATCAGCACAACTGCTTTAACCTTCCCCAGTCACAGAAAGAGGAGGAAAAGTAATTAAAACCATAATTTTGAGTACACAAAGCCACATCTCCTCCCGTTGACCTTCAACACGTGCGTCAGCTGTCCGGGGCAGCAGAGCAGGAACAGCACTGGCTCCCACTCCCACCGTGTGGCTCTCCTCTGCTGCATTTCATCATGTCCCACACAAACAGTGGTGAAACACAGGCAGAAAAACAATTAGATTTAAATCTCGTTTCCTCTTTCTATCTTGCCTTTTTCTTTTCTCTACTTAGATGCTCCTCAGTGCGCTGATGGGATTTGTGTTTAGCACAGTGCGAAACGAATGATTTATGGTCAGTCCGCAGCGCACACTCCCAATGCCATTGCAGCCCCTGAAAGGGCACTCAAGAGCGGCCAGGCGAGAGTGCCCTGGCACTGTGTGTGACCCTCTGTACACGCTGCCCACACGGTCCCTGCTGTCCTGGCTCTCTCAGCGCCCCTGTGCTTTCCTCACACTGCGCTGGGCTCTGCTCAGGGAGGAAATGGGACCAGGACCCTGACCAGCTCCAGCCCCTGCAGCCAGGCAGCACGCCCAGTGCTGCCACAAACCTCCCGCTGGTTTCACTGGTGCCTCAGCTCAGATTGGCTCGTGCCCCATCTGAGCCAGGCAGGAGCTCGAGTCCCTGCGTTCCATTACCAACAGGCAATGCAAGGGCCACGTGAGAACGGACCAGACCCCACAACCCAAGCATGGTCAGGAGCACAGCACACTGAAGGCTGCAGTGGCTCAGGTGCCTCAGTCCTACCAAAGGTCCCTGGGACAGGTCAGATTCTCCTGGTGGCTCTGAACGTGGCTCTGTCAGCGCAGCTCTGGCGGCTCTGCACCAGCAGTGCCCTTCATTAATTCCTAATGCTGCCCCAAGTGCATCTCCTGTCCTCCAGGGTTTGGCAGCCCCTGAGAGCTGGGGCACAGAGCACAGCTCCCTACCTTCCTTCCACACATAACAAGAAGCCAAATGAAATAATGAAAGAAACTCATTTTAATGCCACAGAGGGAATTGTTTTATTGCTAAAGCAGCAAATAGAACTAATTGAATCCACTGGAAAAAAAAAAAGGCGCAAAGGAATGGAAAGGGTAGGTGTGGAACACAGACAAAAAGGGCGAGCTGGAGCCTGAATATTCATGGACCTAGAAACCGCAAACCCTTGAATGCAAAATATCTTCATAACTGATCATATGCCAATGGCAATGCCTGCACAGCTCGGAGACAGGCTTGGAATGTTTGCATTTACAAGATTTTTTTAAGTAATATTATGGAACAAATTCTCTGGTTCATTAAGCTGCTTTGCACCTCCCTGGTACAAGAGAACATCCTGGGAGTGAGCACAGGACTGGCACAGGCTCCCACCAACGCTGAGCATAGGGCAGGTGGCCGCGCACACCTGGCACAGCTGTGGTGTCCCCAGTGCCAGGCAGAGGGGCAGCAGCTGCCTGCCTGCTCTGGGGCCATGGGGCAGCTCTGAGCTCCGCCCCTGCCATGGGCCTGGCTGGGCTGCCCAGCTGGGGCACCCCAAATCTCCTCCCCTTGCAATGCCGCCAGCTACACCTGCCACAGGCTTTTAAACTTGGTTTTCAGCGAATCTCAATTTTCAGTGGCAACATATACATTAATATGGGGGTTACATTTTAATTAAGGCAGCACTCATGTTTTTCATTACAATACTAAGTCATCCAGTGAGGAACACCAAGGATATAAATCCCATTAATGAAGAAGGAGATACGTAACCTGCACTGCATGCTCCAGCACAGAGGCACCTGTACAAGATGACTCTCATACAAAGTGCAAGGTGAGAAACTGGATTAGAAATGCAGTTTATACTCCCAAGGGCCATACAATGCTCATCTGGCACCACAGGCCCTGGATCTGCACCCAGCAGGCACCCAAAACACCAGTCCTACCTCAATCTATTTTCCCATCCTGAGAGAGAGCCCAAGGCACAACTCGGGTGCTGGGTACATATATGTTTGTATATATGCTTATTTAAGCTGCTGGTGGGGGATACAGTGCCTGGGTCCCTCCTGGACACCCCCAGCCACGCGTGGGAGGGGAAGGGCTGCAGCTGAGACCCTCCCCAACAGCAGCAGCAGCGCTGCAGGATGAGGTGTCTCCCAGCCTTGGGCTAACTGGGGGCTCAGCTCTCCCCAGGCTCACTGAAGGCGGAGGCACTGGTGAAATCCACCTCTCCGCAAAGCCCTCCCTTCGTCCCTACACCAGCATCCCAAATCCTTACCCTCTGGGCACAGCAAAGAGCTTCAGGCTCACCTCTGCCTGCAACACACTCCAAGCATTAGGAAAAGTTAACGGGGGTCACGGGGGGAGCTGCACTGGGCAAAGCCATGCAGAGCACCCGGGGAAAGGAAGGACCCTGAGCTGGGCAGCAGGGACAGACCCACCACAGTGCCAGGGGGTCCCGAGCAGCCGGAGCCCCCAGACCCATCACCCACTGACAGCCAGCAGCTCTGAACTCACACTGATCAACAGGCTGCCTACACGGCCTGGCCATGGAAAGCACTGAGCTCACACACTGATCAACAGGCTCCTTACACGGCTGGGCCATGGGAAACACTGAACTTACACACTGATCAACAGGCTCCTTACACGGCCTGGCCATGGGAAACACTGAACTCACACTGATCAACAGGCTCCTTACATGGCCTGGCCATGGGAAACACTGAACTCACACTGATCAACAGGCTCCTTACATGGCCTGGCCATGGGAAAGCACTGAGCTCACACACTGATCAACAGGCTCCTTACATGGCCTGGCCATGGAAAGCACTGAACTCACACTGATCAACAGGCTGCCTACACGGCCTGGCCATGGAAAGCACTGAACTTACACACTGATCAACAGGCTGCCTACACAGCCTGGCCATGGCAATGCACTGAACTTACACACTGATCAACAGGCTCCTTACATGGCCTGGCCATGGGAAACACTGAACTTACACACTGATCAACAGGCTCCTTACATGGCCTGGCCATGGAAAGCACTGAACTCACACTCATCAACAGGCTCCTTACATGGCCTGGCCATGGAAAGCACTGAACTCACACTGATCAACAGGCTCCTTACACGGCCTCGCCATGGGAAAGCACTTCACCACTGCCTACTGCAAAAAAATGGCTGAGGAGTTCCTGATAAGGTTTTCCAAAGGAGCCCATCTGCAGCAGAGACATGGATTGCCTCCCACTGAGACAACCCTATCCCAAGACGAGAGTGCTTCAGAGTATTATGTGGGAACAGAGTAATAATAAAACACCTTGCTGCAACTTTAGCAGCAGTGGCTCTCGCAGAAAAGCCTGTAATGATCTAATAACACATTTCCCTTGCTGCCACTCCAGCCTTGTGAAATCCGGGGTACTTTAAGCCATAAATCCATCCCAGCTCTTCCTTTGTCATTAATTGTTAGGCTATTTGTATCACACATTTCACATACCAAATAGACTCCAATTTCATGGCGGACTAGACTGCAGAAATGCTTCTTTTAATCTTTTTTAATTTCAAAGTGGTACCAAACTTAAATATTTTCTAATGGAGTGTATGTTTTACTCACATCTAATAGTATCTCTACAATTTAGGAGCAATAAAAGTCAAGCTCCCGTCTGTACAATAAGCTTGCAGCTCTATTTCCGAAGTTCAATCAGTTAACCTAGGAGAGCAATAACTTCCCTACAATGAGTAACAGTGCAGAATAATATTTAGATAGAGATAAACCCTTTTTGCATAGGAAATTGCATTATGATTTGCTGGGTCTATGATATTCTCAGCAAGATGCTTTAGTTTACCAATGCAGTTGTTGCCTCAGGCATTTTTCCAGTGTTTCGATTTTTTGGGGAGGGTCTAGATGATTTTGAGCTGAGTAAGGAGCCCTTACCACTCCAGATCCCAGCGTGTGCAGCAGACCCAGCAACAGAGCTGCTGCAGCCTCTTCCCCACACTGGCAGCACAGGATGAGCAGCCAAACAGCAGCTGCCCCATCTCAGGGCTGTGCATCCTCAATCTCTGCCCTCCTGCCCCTCCTGCTCCTGCCTTTCTGTGCAGGGTGAACAGCTCATGTAGAGGAGGCAGAGCCCTTTGCTAGGGTACCCAGAGCCCTTTCCTGATGTACCAGTTCTCCTCAGTGCACCCTCCGGCTCCGCAAGCTCCGGTGCCACAGAGCATGAAGCAGAGGTGGTGATTGGTAATTCAGGAATTAAAAGGGTACAAATGAAGAGCCCTAAAATGAGCTTGAAGGTTGTGAGTGCTGACAGTGCACTGTGGGATCGATGCTGGTGCTCCCTGGGGAGCAGACCAAGGAGGGATGAACCAACAGCCACTTAAAGACCTCCAGCAGCAACGACTCCAGGATCCATAGGTCTGCCACCAGCATCTCTTGAGTCAGCACTTCGGATGGAAAACGGTCAGTTTGCCGTTGAACAAGCAGGACCAGGGCCCAGTAATTGAAAGTTTGTCACCTGCACAGGTGAGGCAGCACCTTCCACCCAGGGCTGAGCTGGGAGGTGACCCCTTCCCACATGTCTGGGGCTCAGGGCTGGGCAGCAGCTGAGCCGCCCGGGGCACACCTGGGGGAGCGCCAAGGGGCTGGGGCTGGTGCACGGCCCATGCTGGCTGGCACAGGCTGGGTGGGTCTGCTCAGCCCGGCTGGATGGGGGCAGCTCCTGCTGGGGCTGTGCCGTGCCCAGCTCCTGCCCTGGGGCTGTGCCGTGCCCAGCTCCTACCCTGGGGCTGTGCCGTGCCCAGCTCCTGCCCTGGGGCTGTGCCGTGCCCAGCTCCTGCCCTGGGGCTGTGCCGTGCCCAGCTCCTGCCCTGGGGCTGTGCCGTGCCCAGCTCCTGCTGGGGCTGTGCAATCCTCAGCTCCTGCCCTGGGGCTGTGCCGTGCCCAGCTCCTGCTGGGGCTGTGCCGTGCCCAGCTCCTGCCCTGGGGCTGTGCCGTGCCCAGCTCCTGCTCTGGGGCTGTGCCGTGCCCAGCTCCTGCCCTGGGGCTGTGCAATCCTCAGCTCCTGCCCTGGGGCTGTGCCGTGCCCAGCTCCTGCTCTGGGGCTGTGCCGTGCCCAGCTCCTGCCCTGGGGCTGTGCCGTGCCCAGCTCCTGCTCTGGGGCTGTGCCGTGCCCAGCTCCTGCTCTGGGGCTGTGCCGTGCCCAGCTCCTGCCCTGGGGCTGTGCCGTGCCCAGCTCCTGCCCTGGGGCTGTGCAATCCTCAGCTCCTGCCCTGGGGCTGTGCCATGCCCAGCTCCTGCTGGGGCTGTGCCATGCCCAGCTCCTGCTGGGGCTGTGCCGTGCCCAGCTCCTGCCCTGGGGCTGTGCCGTGCCCAGCTCCTGCCCTCGGGCTGTGCAATCCTCAGCTCCTGCTCTGGGGCTGTGCCGTGCCCAGCTCCTGCCCTGGGGCTGTGCCATGCCCAGCTCCTGCTCTGGGGCTGTGCAATCCTCAGCTCCTGCTCTGGGGCTGTGCCGTGCCCAGCTCCTGCCCTGGGGCTGTGCCATGCCCAGCTCCTGCCCTGGGGCTGTGCAATCCTCAGCTCCTGCTCTGGGGCTGTGCCATGCCCAGCTCCTGCTCTGGGGCTGTGCAATCCAGCCGTGGTTTACCACCCAGGCCTGGTGCTGACGTTGGCTTCCCACGAGCGTGCTCACGGCTCAGCTTAATTATATGAGTGTCCATCAAGAGCAAATACAGAGAGGGCAGAGCTGGGGCTGAAATAAAGTCATCTGCAGATGTGGATGAGCACTAATACTAAATATATTAGTGTACACATCTCAGTGCAAGATGAAAGGAAATACACTCTGAAACAAAGGAGAACTGCAGATCTGGGCTATCACAGCAGCGCTGCTCTGCTCGGATCCAAAATAATTACTGCTAATAAAGGAGGGGGCCAAGTCCAGTCCAGCCTGGCTCTGAAGGGAATGGAAATCAGATTTTGGCTTGAAATGTGTTATAGCAATCTCTGTAATACAAAATAAAGTCTGGCAGATGGAGTTATTTTTATCCAGAGCTAGTTCTGTTTAGTAGGTCGGTGGCTATAACTGATGTCCCTTTGCTATTTCCTCTTCCCCCAGGTCCCCCTGCCTCAGTTTCTCCAGGCACTGACAAGATTGGAGCAGACAACTCCAGTATATTTTGGGAGGATCCTACTTAGCTGTAAAAATCAATTGTGAATTTTGCATCCACCCCCAGCATTTGGCCTGTTTATATTGCCAAATATATTCTGTAAAGAAGTACCGTACTTCACAGGAGAGCTTGTCAAGGTAAATACCTTAATTTACATAAAATGTGACTAGCAATTGAAATGTTAAAGCCATAAAGAGCAAGTTTATGATCCATCCTTGATGCCTGGATGTATAATATGACAAGGGGGGAAACACTGTGCCTTGCAACATTTACTAAATTGGTGTTTTAACACTGGGGAGGGAAATGGGAGACTCTGGAAAAAAAGGTTGGAGGGTTTTTCTGAGGGCTGTTTTCTGGCTTTTTTCTTCTCTCTTTCCATAAGTGTGAATTTTTCCCCAGCCTTCTGCAGCTAGCTTTCAAGACTCTCCTTCAGCTTGGAAGCTGCAGCCACCTCACTAACAAATGGGGGGAGCAGTGCCCGAGTGCCATCGCGGAGCAGAGTCTGAGCTCGGCCGTGCCAGGGAGAGGAGCTGCTCGTGGCAGGGTCAGGGCCCATCCTGCCACTCCCCCATGCTGCTGACAGATACCTGTGGTCTAAACAGGAATTTCTCACTGCGATTGAACAGACTCTTGCAATTCTGGGGCTCCTTTAAACTTCTTCAAATTCAGGGGAAACCAATTTAAACCTCATACAACCCTAAATAATACTTATTTAAAAGGGGATTAAAAGCCTAAAATGAGCTCGTGCTCACATGAACACAGCAGTGAAATTACAGTATCCACACTGTATGCTCTGGAAAGTTTGATCATGGAGGTTCCTGGCCTGGACTCCATACAAATGTTTCAGCCATTCATTCATGCTCATACCCTCACACCCTTCACAATTCATTGAAACCCTTCAAGCAAAAATCATTTGAAAGAAATTACCTCTGTGTATCACCGTCTGAGCAGTGAGAAATGTCCCACATGATCCAGCCCAGCCCCCAAAGCAATAAAATTTCTGCTGAAGTGCATGAAATAATGACTCAGAGAAAAGGAGTCCCCATGAAAAGAAGAGGCAAAAGAAACCCATGAAAAGAAAAAGACTCTGACCTTTGTCGATACAAGGTGTCACAAATTTGTGTTGGAATTTTGACTTTGAAAATGTAAAGCCCTTGCCCACAACTCTCTTTGAGAAGCTGTTGTTCCTGCTCTGGCAGAGTGAGCCTTGCCAGCCAGGGAGCCAGCAGGGCTCAGGTGCATCATTTAAACCACGGAATGCGACCACCCAACACTCCCCTCTTGCTTCTCCAGGGGGCTGCTTTTCCCCAGGCCTGTTTCTGAGTTTTCTGTAACTCTACATGCACGAGCAGTAGTGCGCTCACAAAGAGAGCCAAGCTCACAAATTCTGACATCCCAGACAACACAAACCATTAGCACCAAAGCACCAGCCTGTTTACAAAGCGGGTAATTGAGCAAAATCCTAGAGAAAGGATGTTCTTGAGACTGCAGTGCAACAGTTCAATGATTTTGGGCTGGTGACATGTGCTGGTTTCTTTCCCACATGCTCCAAGGGACGTTCCCTTGGAAGTCATTGGAAGAGGCATCCCCAGCACGCGTGGCTGGTGTGCTGAGCCCCGTGTCCACAGCCCTCCAGGAGAGCTGTGTGCTGCTCCCGGCTCCTCACACGCCCTGGGATCAGAGTGGGAGCAGGGCAGAGCCCAGCTGGGCCTGCTGGGATGCCACCCTGGTCACCCCATCCCGGACACCCCCGTGCCAGGCAGAGCGGGCAGTGCCCGGGGGCTGCGAGGGGCACAGAGAGCACCCTGTGCCTCCTGTGCTCACTGCCACCCACAAACACGCTCCCCATGGAGCAGAAGCAGGGACAAGCCCTGCAGGAGCTGCTCCAGGGCCCTCCCGGCAGCGCTGGCCCCGGCACTTCTCTCACTCTCTTTGCAGGAAGAGCCAGAGCAGCACACAGGGGCTGCAGGTGCTGAGAGCAGCTGCCATTCCCATGGCTACAACTGAGCGGCATGTGGATAACCAGCATCAGGTGACAAAACACTGCAAATAGACACAATTCATTCCTTCACCCCATTCCTTGAGCTGAAGCAGAGCAGAAAGGAGGGAGACAAGTGCTGCCCAGGAAGGGTGCAGGGGGGTTCCCCGGCTCAGCACACAAGGCAGGGCAGAGCCAGGAGACCCTGAGCTCTGGCACACAGCAGATTCACTGCAGTGGCTGGAGGATGCAGAAGGAAATCCGTGCCTGCTGCTGGAATGGCCTCTCATCAGTCCCCAGATGGGTGAAACCGGGAGCCAACCAGCACAAAGCCTGACCCCTGCTCGCAGTCCCCAGCCCAGAGCCGACCCAGGTGTCAGCAAAGTCCAATACACTGGATCCACAGAGGAGAGAGGCAGCTGAGTCACTACATTTCAGCAAAACCAACTCACAGCAGGGCCCAGAAACAAAATCAATACACTTTCCCTAAGTTACCAGAAGTGCAGTGGGTACAGCACTCTGGGAAGGCCTTTTGCAGAGAAACACAGCGGTTCCCAGGCTCTGCAGCTGTGCCTGTGGGCAAGAGCAGACCCCAGTCCATCCTTCCATTGTAGGTGTTCCCACAGTGCCGCCGGCACAGGCTCACAGCGCTGATGGAAAGGGTTTGATTTCCTGAATGCCCCGAGCTGATCGGAACAGCGCAGGCATTAGCCAGCAACACAATTACAGCTCACAGCGAGGTACAGCTCACAGCTGTGAGGTGGCACTGTGTGGGATGAGGCTGAAATGGCCCCAGGCTGTTGCTGCCCAGCAGCTGTTAGGGGACGCTGGAGGAGGGTCCCCGCACGCATCCCTGGACACAATTCCTGCCAGCAGCCATGGCAGCAAGAGCCAAGGCTGGATCGTCCCCGGGCACGCAGGGCTGGCCCCACTGCCCCAGGTCAGCGCAGGAAGGAGGGTGAGATGGCCCCGGGGGGAGCAGAGCCCGTGGCACAAACAGCAACACACAACAGCCCCCTGCCCCACACAGACCAGCTCAGCATCCCCAGGGACGGCACTGGCAGTGCCAGCTCCCAGGCACGGCCCGCGGCTGCAGGAACCGCTCACCCTGAGCACGTGCTTATTGCTGAGGGAAGAGCTCCTGTCATGGCATTATTCATTGTTTGTATGAGGCCAGCAGCTCACCAAAGCACACGCAGGCCTGACTGCTCGGGAGAACACTCCAAAAACCCAGACAAGCAGTGCAAATAGCATTAGACATGCAAGCCACTCCACTCCTGTCATGGTGACTGCTCCTGCAGCCGGGCCACTCCACACACACAGCTACACCCCGTCCAAGCACTCAGCACTGGAGACCAGGCAGAGAGGGGAATGCGATCTAATCACAGATACTGCTGCAGCCTCTCCATGAGGGCTCCACTGAGGAGGAAGCAAGGAGTAAAGAAACGTGCATGTACACACAGCATTTAACTCTTCCAACCAGCAAACCCTAAAATCCAATTTCAACTCACCACTATCAAGTGTCCTTTTTGTGTTATGGAAATTATATTTGTTTTAAAACCACAAGTTTGTTTTCAAAATATTGTTACAAATCCCCAGTTTTTCTGCTAAAGGTAGGATGTCAAGATAGCCTTGAAAGGGTAACGTGACAGAACTGAACCCCCTCACCATGCTGAGCCTGCAGACAGCTGGGGATGGTGGCTGGGAGCACTGGGCTGTTCCACTCAGCTCACAAAACCTCAAGGGTGCCCAGGTGATGAACTCTCCTGTGCTGGTCATTTGCACCAGCAGAAAGACACAACTAAAGCCCTCCCCATGGCTTGGGGCTCCCACTCCCTTCACACAGTCACCTGAGCATTTCTCTTCCAAAACCTCCAGAGCAGTCACCAGCAGCATCTGAGCACCCCCAGGCACTGGATCTGCACGGGTGAACCCACAGGTGCAGGGCAGCGTGCCACTGACCCTGCAGGCAGGATCACCTCCCCTCCTTCCCCAGTGACACAGAGCCCCCGGCCCCACAGCGGCTGCAGGGCTGCCCTGCGCACCCTGCCCCCCTCCCTGGGCCCTCTCCCCTCTGAGACTGAACCGAGGCCCCCAGCACCAGGAGACAAACCTGCCCAGGTGCTAGGCACTGCAGGCAGCCTGCAGCTCCCACCATCCACAGCATCCCCACACAGCTGTGTGCCCTTGATCCACGCGCAGGCAGGGAACTCAGACATGTCCCAAATGCTGTGCCTGCGCTTGTAATGAGCATTTATGGATGTAATCTCCGTTCCCTGGTCTCAGAGGCCTCTGTGTCATTCTGCCATCCTTTCTGTGCTCTGAGAAAGGCTCTCAGTGCTTTCCCAAACGCAGGATAGCTCAGGGCAGAGCTCCTGGCACAGGCCATGCCCACTGAGGCATGAGCATCACACTGGAGAGAGCAAATGCCCGCAGTCCAGCCTGGCCGTGGGGGACGTGTGGAGATCCCCGTGCCTGAGCACGGCAGAGAGCAGGGGGACGCTTGGACACTGGCTACAAACCAGCAGCAGCTCCTGCAGGAAAGCTGGCATATCCTGGGGAGGGAAGGAGCAAGTTAAAGACAACGGCTTACAAAGAACAGCAGAGGAAGCCTGGATCTCGTTTAAGGAAAGCTGTACCATGGAACTTGTCTTTCAGACAGCCCAGCATTAGGACGGACAGAACCATAAACTGCAGCCACACAAACAACCCTGGCAGCATAACAGAAACTAACCAAAACTAATCTTGGCCCAGTTTGCACCAGTTTGTGTGTGGAAAGACCTCTGTTTGCAATTGCGCATGAACTGAGCTAAAGAGATCAGAGACAGCACACAAACCTTCAGCTTTCCCTACAGGCTGCCAGCAAAAAACAGAGCCAGCAGTGTGGAACTGCCACCCTGCACGGCACCCTGTCCCCAGCAGCACAGAGCTGGCAGCCCCCGGCCCAGTGCCTGCAGCAGCTCCAGCCCCTGAGAGAGATCCTGGACCACACAGCCAGAGCGTTTAGGGCTTTTCAGTCTCAAGGCAGCAAAGACACAGGTGAAGCAGCATGGAGCACACAAAGAAATGGCAAAGCCCTGGCACCGTCTCCATTTCACAGGAGAAACCATGGTGGAGAAGGCATTTCCCTTTCCTCCAGCCCTCGAGGCTGGCAGATAACCTGGTGACTGAACAACTAAGCAAGGAACCCTGAAGGTCTGCCATTCCCTTTTTTCACTATGTAAGAAAAAATCTGACCGTGTTAAAAGCTCACAGTGTGTAATGCAGAAGTCACCATAAGGAGGTGACTTCAACAGTTGCTTCTTTGCCAAAAAGACATTGACATTTCTGTGGACAGGAAAAAAACCTCTAATTACTCTACCTGGGACACAGCTATGAGCTGTCAGCCTCCCTAGTGCACTCAGTCAGGTAATCTCAGAGGTCAGAAGAAGCAGCTGCTGGGATGGACGGTGAGCTTTCCCCATCCTGTTCTTGGTCTGTGTTTGTGTGGCACTAAAAGCCAGCCCATGACGACAGCCTGGCACCAGTACAGCCCCAGGGCAGTTGTGGCTGCTGCGGAGGCTCAGAGCACCAGCAATGTCCTGCCCTGCAGGGCTGGGCACTCTTGAGGGAGGGGGGAGAAGCACCTGTTTGTGTTGGGCGGGTGTGAAGGTACCTGCAGGCCAGGCAGGCAGGGCTGGCACGGCACAGAGCAGCAGCCATTCCTGACCCATCCCACAGCCTGCTCTGCCCAGTGAAGGTACCAGTGGTCAGGCAGGCAGGGCACACACAGCACGGAGCAGCAGCCATTCCTGACCCATCACATCACACAGCCTGCTCTGCCCAGAGCTCACACACCGAGGGTGCCCCAGCCTGTTCTCCCACCTCTCCTGCCCCAGCAGCAGAGCTGCAGGGCTTGAAATGAGCAGCACAGCCCAGAGAGCTGCTGCAGGGATAGAAAATACCAAACTGCAAATGGAAACCTGTGTGTGCCTCTTACTCCACGAGAGGAGCTACACCCACTCACTAGCCCTTTTCTAGTAGCATAACTTTAAAGATGAAAAAGCAACTGCTCATCATATTCAGTGCTTGATCTTCTTCTGCCTGTTTTAAATGAAACCAAACTTTTTATGTGCTACTTTCTACCCTCTTCTAGCCAGTTTTCTAAACTTATTTTTCAAGGTTAAGCCTTTCTTCCAAGAAAATTCAATACAACAAAACACTGCGTCTGAAATTATATCTATAAACACAATAACTATATCCAGTCCTTTAGTTCTTCCCCCCATCAGAGCAGCAAACCAAAAACACTCTCAGGGACACCCTCACTTTCTCAGTGCTGATGTCCACTTCCATGAAATCCCTCCAGAAAATCCCACAGCATTTCACCACAGCCAAGCGGATGCCACACCAAGTGTTACGAAGACTTTCCTTCCACAATCCCCACAGAAGACTGCCTGGAGTTTGTCACCTTTAAACACCCCTGGTATACAGACCATGTACTTTATTTTAATAACGAGGGACCAGATAATCCTGGCAATAACTTGCCTGCTGCCTCTCATTTTTAGCTTCGTTTGCAGAGCAACTATGAAAGCTGCCATACTAGCCACAACAAGAACTTCACCAGCTCAGCCACACACCACTTTTTATCAAGAACCAGTATGGTTTGCTTTGAACTACAGAGCTACTGGGAGTTTTTAAGTTCTATTGATGTGCTGCATTCTGCTCAGAAATTTTTAAAGAGAGAGAAAAACACTAAGCCATCACAATCCACTGATTTCCTAAACCTGTCAAGACATTTAACACTTCCTTACTGCAGTCCAGTGTTTTCTAATAACCAGGACTTTTAGCATAAAATTCCTTTAAAATGTTACCCATTCCTTTAAAATGTTACTCAACAGTATTTAGAGACGTCTTCACAAACAGAATTAGATCTTGTCAATGGAAAAAAACTTCCTAACGTGGAACTTGTTGAATAAAGAGCAAACCCTATTTGTGAAGCAAAGCCTATGCTCACATGAAGGCAGCATCCTTCAGCCCTAGCAGCACCTGGATAACTTGCGATCTTGTTTATTTCAGTAATTATTAATTACCGACCTATTTAGGCGTATTTTACACCGACTGCAGCGGAACTGCTACGGCATGCTCACGCACTCGGAGCAGCCGAGAGGGACGTTACCGGAGATTTCCTGCTTTCCCCCCAGAACAGCACGCTTTCCACCGCGGCCGGGCGCGGCCCCGCCGACCCGCCCGCCCCGGCCCCGCGGGGTCCCGGAGCTCGCCCGGCTCGCAGCGGGGGCAGCGGGGACCCCCGGGACGGCGCCGGGGCTGCCGCCGCCCGGCACGGACACGCGTTCCTCCCGCCGCGGATGGCGCCGCAGCCCCCGCCCTCACCTGTACCACTCCAGCCCCTTCTCGTAGTTCCTGTCGAAGAAGTGGGGCTCGGTGCCCACGGCCCGCACGTCGGGGTGCGCCCGGATGGCCTCCAGCAGCGCCCGCGTCCCCCCCTTCTTCACCCCGATGATGAGGGCTTGCGGCAGCCGCTTCTCCCCGTAGTCCGGCGTGGTGCTGCTGCTGCCGCCGCCGCGGCTGCCCGGGCTGCCGGCCCGGCTCAGCTCCTCGTCCGTGGTGCTCGACTCCTGCGGGTCCCTCTCGAAGGCTCCGCTCTGCGCCGTGATCACCTCCCCGGGGGCCAGCTGCGCCCGCAGCCAGGTGTCCGCCGCCCCTTCCCGGCTGCCGTTGGAGGCCCGCGGCGGAGCGGCCGAGGGGCCCGGGGCGCCGGCGGAGCGCGGGGCCGCCGTGGCGGGGAAGGCGGTGGGGGAGCGCGGGGCCCCGGGGGCCGCCGAGGCGGGGAGCGCGGCGGGGGAGCGCAGGGCGGCCGGGCCGGTGCCCCCCATCAGGCTGTAGCACAGGTAGGTGAGGCACAGGGAGAGGCTGCACATGCAGAGCAGCTTCCGCGCCGGGGGCCCCTTAGAGCCGCGCCCGCCCGGCACCCCCGGCTGGGCGGGGGGGGACATGGCTGCTCCCCGCTCCTCGCCCCGGGCACCGGGCGCACATGGTGTCAGCCGCCGCCCGGCCGCCCCAGCCGCATGGGGCGCCGCTGCCCGCCCGCCCCGCCGCCGCCGGTGGGGGGGGGCCCCGCATGGCACGGTCGCCGCCGGCCCCCGCCGGGTACCGGGGCGCTGGGGCTCCGCGCGGCCGCGCTCCGGTGCCACCGGCTCCGCACTGTTGCCGCCCGAGTTCCTGCCGCGAAACTTTGTGCCGGGTGGGAGGCGGGAGCGCGTTCCCGGCGCGGGGAGGGCCCGGCCCGCCCCCGCCGCCGCCGATGCCGAGAGCGCGGGGAGAGCGGGGAGCGCGCCGGGCCGGGCCGGGCCGGGCCGGGCGGCGGAGGCGGCGCGGAGCAGCGGCCGGGCAGCACCGCGGACAGCGGCCGGGGATACCGGAGAGCCCCGGGCCGGGCAGCACCGCGGAGCCGCGGCCGGGCAGCCCCGAGACGCCCTGCCCGGGCAGGCCCCGCTGCCGCGGTCCCGCCGGCACACGCTGCTCGCCGCCGCCAGCCCTCGGCCGCCCCGCAGCGCTCCTGCCCCATCTGCGGCCCAGACCCGCCCGCCGGGCCGCACCCGCTCGGCCCCAGAAACAGGGCCGGTGTCAGCTGTACCCTACAAATCCTCCTCCTTTCCCCTGCAAAACCACCGTGCCACAGCTCCTTGGCCCCATGTCCTGCCCTGCTCCCCTCCATCTCCCCGCGGTCTGTTCTGTCCCCAGCCCATGGCTCCTGCACACAGCCTGCAGCTGCCAAGAGACAGATCCTCCGGGACAGCCCCACGCAGCACGGCCCGGGCCCCTTGGTTCTGGCCTTATGGGGATCTGGGACAGGTTCTCAGGGCAGCCTGCTTTCCCCTGGGATCCTGAGGAGAGGTGGCAGACCGTGGGCAGGGGCAGGCAGGAACTTAATTTGGAGCATGGAGGGTTCATATTTTGGGTGCCAGGAGCTGCACTAGTAGATGAGGCCAATTACACCCTTGCACGGTGTTCTTCCAGGAACTCTGTCCCCAGCCTCGGTGGAGCAGGTTGGGGCTGACAGCCTCCCTCCTCACAGTTTTCTGGAGCAGCCATCGCCTCTTTCCAGCTCCACGTTTTGTCACTTCCCACCTCCAGTTCTCAGGTTTGGCATTAGAATGTGTTTTGTGAGGGGAAGGAATGCATTATTGTCTCTCAGAGTTTCTCCATCGTGAGTGTTGCCCTGGGATATTGGGGCATGTCACAGCCCTTGGCATCCTGCTCCACAGCAGAACAAGGCTGGCAGTGCCATGTACATGAATTGAGGAACACGGCCATGTGCTAAAACCCTCACAGATGAACGAGCAGCAATGTAACCTTGTGCACCTGCCAGCACTACCTGAGGGCAGCAGATCCCAGAAAGAGCCAGCACCGACCCCAGTGGCAAAAGCTGCAGAGCAGCTCTGTGTTCACACCCACGAGGGCCACAGCTGCACGTCTGAGCCAGCCCTGGGAGAATGCAGGCTGTGTCTCCAGCCTTGTGCATCTGTGAATGCCGTGTAACTCATCCTGCCTGTGAGCAGGACCAGAATTTGGAGGCAGTGACACTTGTCCACTCACCAGTCTGGGGAACTACTGGATTGTACAGAGATGCTCTGGGCGAGGCTGGATGGGAGAGAGCTGGCAGAGCTTCCTCTTGCTCCCCCAGCTGATGAGCTGATGAGTTTTGCAGGGGAAGCCCAGGAATTGCCCAGGTTTTACAGGGGAAACCCATCTCCAAACCTTACTCTTGCATAGGGGACGTGGAATCATGGAATGTTTTGAAATGTGAGATTCTTCAAGGTCACAGAGTCCAATCCTTGCCATGGGCGGGACATTTTCCACCATCCCAAGCTGCTCCAAGCCCCATCCAGCCTGGCCTGGAACACTCCCAGGGATCCAGGGAGAGCCACAGATTCTCTGGGCACCTGTGCCAGGGCCTGCCCACCCTCACAGGCAGCAATTCCTTCCATATCCATATATCCAATCTAACCTGGTCCTCTCTAAGTGTGAAGCCATTTCCCCTTGTGCTGTCACTGCTCTCTCTGACCTCCCTTTTCAGCTGACATATCTGTAGAGGCCCTTCTTGTTATTCTCTATGTCCCTGGCCAAGCTCAGCTCCAGCCTTGGCCTTCCTGCTTCCATCCCTACACACCTGGGCAGTTTCCCATGATAACTCTTCCTGTTTCCACTGCCTGTGCATTTCCTTCCTCCCCTCGAGTTTGACCAGCAGATCCCACCTCAGCCATGTCAGATTTCTGCCTTTGTTGTCCGATTTCTTGTGTCTGGGGATCACGAGCTCTTGTGCTCTATGGAAAGTGCCCTTAAAGACCTTCCAGCTCTGCTCTGCTCCTGGTCCCCGAGGGCAGTTTCTCAGGGGTCTCATTGACCAGCTCCTTGAAGAGCTGGCAGTTTGCTTTCCTAAAATTCAGAGCCCTGACTTTATTCTTCGCCTGACCTAAATCCCTCAGGACTGCCAGCTCCACAGAGCAATGCACCCTTGGGCTCCCAGCTACGCTCAGTCTCATTGCAAAAGCAATATTTGGAAAAAGTGAAGTGCCAGTGTTAGGTAGCTACCCAGAGCTGAGAAATGTACTCATAAAAAAAGGAGGAAAAGCACCAATGTTTCCCATAATGAACAAAAGCTCAATGCTGCTCTCAGCTGGACATGTGTTCTCCCTGTGTAGCTCCAGTTCCAATGGAGATAATTCCTTCATAATATATTTTTTATGGCACACATGAGACCTCTGAAATGCAGTGTCTTGTGTCCCGTAAATCATTTTCTGTAACTCGTGGATTCCTTTCCAGCTGCATTACAGTAATGTGAACGTTTGGGGACTAACAGGAGCTGACAGGAGCGCAGCCTCACGTCCCTGCCTGGCGCTGCAGGAGCGGCACGGCTGCCCCAGCAGCAGCTCCCGGCCCCGGGCATGCCCCAGGCCCTGACCAGGGGAGCACAGGGCCTGTCCTGGACTGCCCCAGCCCACAGCAGGGCTGCCGGAACTCGGACACCAGGCTTGAACCTGGAACGAGAATGCCAGTGGGTGCAGCGTGGGTCACACGGCAGGGCTGGGGACAGACGGACGCTCCCAGGAGGCCCTGGCAGAGCAGGCTCACTCGGCTGCTCTGCTCAGCACATACACACGGCCTCTCGTGTAATTGTTCTGCTATGCATGGATTTACCTTGAGAGAGATGAATCCTTCTCATACATGGAGGTATGTCTATTCCACACTGGAGAACCCACAGAGAGCCTGCTGGCAGCACAAGCCTGCTCCTGAGTTTCCCAATATCAAAAAACCCTAACTCAACCCAAGCCAAAACCCAAACAGTTTTCAGTTTCAAAATTAAGACAAACCTCAAACTAGACTCTATTTAATGAAGTCACAGTGCTTTGGTCTTTCTGACACGGAGAACACACCCAAACTGCAGTGCTTAGCAGAATGCCCCAGCCCGACATCCCTGTGGCTCCAGCTCCCATGACGCGCTGCACAGGAGGCCAACAGGATTTACAGCAAACCACACAGAACACAGAGACCATTTCTTCTGGGGCACCAGCTTCCAGCCCAGAGGAAATTTTATAACCGGAATGTGAAGCCCTCTAAAACAAATGGTTCATCCTTAAATGCCTGCTGCTGGGCTCCGGCTCCTGATTCATCACAGAGTGTGTATTTCTCCCGCGTGGATGTCAAACGCATCCATGAGCAGATCTGAGTGTTATCCAATGCTGGCTGGTGCTGTTCAGCCATGGATGCAATAGGAGCTGATGGAGTGTAACACTTTATTTGACAGTTCTGCTCTTAAAGGCTTCTGTATTTACCCTGCATACCTGCCTCTGCAAGGCACATCAATTAGCAATGGGAGCACTTCCAGGCAGGCAGCAGAGGCCAAGCTAGCAGGGCCAGCTGAGAATTCCCTGGGTGGGTTGGTTGGGTAGATCACCTAGTTCATGCCCCACATTTCGGCAGGGATCAAGATCAGTTGGTTTTGACAAAGGGAAAGGAATCTGGGCAGCCACGGAGCAGCCACCCCTGGCACGCAGTCTTTTCTCAGTTCAGTCACTTGGAGTGACTTATGGCTGCCCCACCTGGGCAATGTGCCTGTGCTGCTCTCATCCCCACAGGGACAGCAGCGCTGGGATTTGTCCCAGAACCTTGGTTATGGGGACATGACAGTGAGTCATGGCTGGCAGCTGAGGGCCCTGCCCTGCAGCAGCTGCCAGGCTCTGGCTGCAGTGCTGGTGCCCAGGCTGCAGCTGGAGCACGGGTGACACTCGCTGGGCTGGGAAGGCCTTTCAGAGGCGCTGCTGCCCAGCTGGAGCTGGGCAAGGGCGAGTGGCCTGGTCATGGGGCAAGCACAACTCCACTCCAGGGCTGAGATGACTGAGTGCTGGCACGCTCACTGCTCACACATGGCACTTGCTGCTCCAGTGTTCTCACACCTTTGCTCCAGGAGCAGAAACTGGGAGAGGAGCGCTCCGAGGGCATCTTCAGACTGCAGAGCCCATCTGAGGGGGCCTGGCTGCATTTGGCCAAGGGAAGGGAGCTGGAGAGCATGTCCCTGCTCTCCAAATGCACAGGCAGATGAGCACCAAGAAAGGAGGAAAACGGCCTCAGATAATAGTCTGTACTGGCACAAAACCAAAGAGGTATGAGTTGGCACAAATAACTTTTGGCTGGAAATCAGATGGTTTCTAACAGTGGGAGAAATGTTGTTCTGGAACAGATTCCTGAGAGGAGCGTTGGGGGCAAGGTATGCAATTAGTTTTAAGATTGAGTTTGAAATGGACTTTATAACATCATTGCCAGCAATTGCAGGGAAATGGGATTTGATGGCCCAAGCTGTCCCTTCTAGTTCCATGCTCCTGTTGTCATTCACAAGCACCGATCAGAGCAGGGGCCCTCTAACAGGAAAGGGCTCTCTAATCTATCAAAGGCTTAACAAGACCCATTGAAGAGAATCTGGAATTAGACTCATTCGAGTGCAATGAAAAGGGTGTATTTTAACAGGGACAATAATTTCCTTTTGTAATAATTTGTGAAGGAATATCACAGGACACTTCTCTTGGAAGGCTTTACACTGCAACTGGAATTCTTTGTAAAGAACTGGGCCCAGCTGGGAGCCAGGATGGGTCCCTGCAGGAGAGTCTCTGGCCTGAGAATCTAAGGACTAAATTCCAGAGATTATCTCCTCAATTTCCTGACTTTTACAAACACTAGGAATATATTTTTCATGAAACTTCAGAGACTAACCTCCCATAATTCCTCCTCATTATTTACTTGTCAACGGAAGCAATGAAACACCTTGAAAAGAAGTGGATTAATGCACACAGTGCTCTACATCCTTCAGGGAATGAATAAAGTTTGTAAATATATACTGAATAGCAAAAAACAGAAAACATGCAATGACATTTAAACTCCAGTCAAAGAAGGCTCTCAAGATGTTTTGCAGTGGCATTCCACTCTGTCAAACCATTTTCCCATTCATAGAAACAGCTTCAGGTTTAGAATCATTGGTAATTCTGATGGCTGTTAGTAGCAGCTCCAGTGATCTAAACGGCCCAGTCTGGGAACCTGCATTCATTTCTTTGACCTAAAATTACAAAGGTGTAAGAAGACATCACTGGGCAAGCTGCTCAGGCACCAAACCCACTGTTTCACTGATGTGCTGTTCTCAGTTGCTATAAAAAGGAACAGCTCTTGGACTTAGAAAAATGCATGTACCACAAATATGCTGTGGAACGTGGTTTATCCAGGGTGTAGTGCTGAAAAATGGAGCCAGAGGAAAGCCAGTCAGCCCGAGAGGTGAGCAAAGGGGCACTCGCAGGTGGCACAGATGGTCCCTCGGGTCCCACCAGCTCCTCAATCTGCCTTTGCTCACTCAGAGGTGCCCTCGCGGGTGCCCCCGATCACCCTGGGCACGGACCGGCCGCTCCCCCGAGGGAGGGCACTGCAGCCCCCGCCCCGGCTGTCCGGGGTGAGTGGCTCTATCTGCTCAGGATCAGGAGATAATCCCCCACTCTAATCTCGGTTCTTACAGAATGAGGAGCAGGGCTTGCACGGGCAGCCCTTCGCTGACTGCACAACAGGATGACATGCCAAGTCTGTGCTGAACACGGCGTTGCTTGGCTGTCTCCATCCTGGGCTAAACTGTGGTGATACTCAGAAAGGGCAAGACAGCATCCACAGAGAAGCTGTCTCGGATTTGCAAAGTATCTGAGTGTATCATGAGGGAAACGGAGGCAGGGAGGGAGACAGAGGCCACCTGAGGTCACAGAGTGACTTTGATCCCAATTTCTGAAGTGACAGTGTCGGATCCCAGCCCTGATGAGGGCATGACACGCAGGGCTGGAGGCTGCAGAGGCTGATGGAGGCTGGCAGAGGTGGCAGAGGCTGACAAAGGCTGCAGAGGGTGGCAGAGGCTGATGGAGGCTGACTGGCAGAGGCTGCAGAGGGTGCACCACACAGAGAGCAGCCCCAGCTGTGTGGCTTCAGTGTCACATCCAGGGCTGCCTCCAGGGCAGCTGTGACTCAAGCATGGCCTGTCCTGCTGCTGCCACGGGCTGCACAGTTGGCTGCAGGGAGCTCATTCTGAGCCACCAGGACACATGCAGCCAGTCAGGCAAGGACAAACATGTTACAGGACAGCCAGGAGACCACCTGGCCTCCCTGCTCGCTGCCACCTGCCCTCTGTGACTCCCAGTGCCAGTGCCCTGCTCACTCCGCGCTGGCAGAGTCCCTAAAGCGCTGGGGGAAATCCTGAAATGGCAACAAGTGGGACATGCCCACCAAACAGCGCAGAGCTGAGGACCTTGGGCACAGCTCATCTGCTGCATGGCCTGCTGCCACATCAGTGTCAGGTGGCTGGATTAGAAATGTTTCATCAACATATTCTGTGCTTTCTAAAATGCCCTTCACCAGCTGCGTGGGCCACTGCAGAGCTCCCTGGCTGGGCGGCTTGGCTGCCTCATGCTGCACAGCCCATGCCCTGCTGCAGGACAGGGGAGGGACAGCACCTCCTGTGCCTCCTGACGGGCCAGCCAGGACGGTCTGTGCCCAGGTGCCGCTGCAGGTGTGCAGCCCCCCAGCCCACCTCGGGCAGCTGGCTCCGGCCTGCTCTGAGCTGCTCATCGTGCCCTGTCGCAGCCTTCAGAGAGGGAATGGCCAGTCCAGTCTCTGCAGCCGTGTGTCCAAGGGGATTCAGCTCCCCCCGAGCACCAGCCAAGGTGCTTTTCTTTGCCTTCCTTCTCCCTCGTGTGCCGTTCTTGGGCCATGGAGCAAAGAGAGCCGCTGCTGCCCTTTGCTGGAAACAGCCATGCCCAGCGTGACTCCCTGTAAATCATCTGCTCTCTCTCATCCCTCCCCTTCCCTGTATGGTTCCTTCTCCCTCATCACCTGCCATTCAGCCAAGCCCTGCTGATTTCAGTAATGTAATCCCTGCTTATTAGATAGATCCTCCACCTACCTCATAATTTCTGTAGCTCTTCCGTGAGCTGCCTAATTTATCACTCTGCCTGGTAACAAGGTACCCAGTGTGCTACCACTAAGATTTATTCTTCAGAAATACCCATGCCACCTCCTTGGCAGGGCTCTGCTCTCTTGGCTCCTGAGGGACTCTTTCTTTCAGGATTTTGAATTATTTCACTTGGGATTGAGTCTGAAAGCATTCCCTGGAGATGATATTTCCCATCCCATAGCTGCCAGAGATGGAGCAGTCCTGCTCTGGAGGACAGCACACTGAGGGATGATGAGAAGGACCAGGAAACAAAATGGGTGCTTGCCACATGTAGTTCTCTCTGATGAATCCTGCAACCTGAGCTTATCCCCTGCCGTGAGAACACAGCAGATGCATCCAGTTTGTGATCCAGTCCAGCTGCAGGAGTGAGTCCCGGGTAGAACCAACTCATGTAAAAAACATTTGGCTCCATTTGGGAGCAGAAAACTCTTGCTGTGTGCCAAGGGACTGACTGGGCAAGCTGGTGTCAGTGCATGTCAGGCCAGGGTGTTCCTTGCAGTTCCAGCCCACAGATCTCAGGGAACAGCCCCTTGTGCTCACACCACCTCGTCCCAGGGCTGTCAGGGCCACAGCCAGGCTGCCCTTGCCCCTGCCCTGCTGTACCTGCACCTTCCCCTGTCCCTCTGGCTGGGACCCGCAGGGCTCGGCCTCGCCGGCAGCTGCGGCAGGGCTGTGGCGCACAGAGCCAGGAGCAGAGCAGCCCCCAGCCCTCGGCACCCCTCGAGCCTCTGCTCCCTCTTCCAACAGCTCTGGCAGGCTGGCCAGCACGGGCCAGGTCTGTCCTGGCTGTGGCACTCGGCTCCCAGCACCTCTCCAATCCCCAGCAGGCCCTTTGGGGAGCTCCTGGACTGGCTCCAAACCGGAGCAGTGACCCAGAAGGAAAGGCAGATGTGTGTGCCCAGAGTTCAGGACAGGGCAGGGAAAGGACACTGTGATGGAGGTGGAAATACCTGTGCAGGGATCACTGGGCCCTTTCCCACCTGCTCTCCCTGTCCCGGTCCCATGGCTGGCCAGCACTGTGCTGGGAACATCCCCTGTCCCTTCCTTGTCTCCCCCTTTCCAGCTGTGCCCCTTCCTGCCGCAGCTGAGCAATCCAAGCACTCTTGGCCAGGTGTGGGTTTTCTTCCATGATGTGAGAAGTGATAGCCCATAAACTGGAGAGTCTTGGGAATGTTCAAGGAAAGGAAAAGCTGAAAGCCCTCATGATGCCAAAGAAGGGGCTCAGGGCTTGCAGTGTGTGACTCAGAACCCACCGTGCAGGGCTGGAAGCAGAGGGGATGGCTGATGCTCCTGAAACAAACTTCAGCTTCACCTGAGCAGAGCTTCTAAAAACTCTGCCGTAAAGGTCAAATAGTCCTTCCCAGACCATGAGCCTTTCTTAGAAAAGAATCAACTATAGCTCTCATTATGGAAAACAGTCAAAATAATACAGCGATGCTCCCTCTGAGGGAAAATAGATAGTGCGAGTTATTCCATCTTCCCATTCAGCGATATCAGTTTAGAAAAGCGAGGCTATTTACAGAGAGCATTTTGCTTCCAGTACTTCTGAAGTAAGTGAATTCTGAATTAGTTTAAGTGCAGGATAAATCAGCGAAATAGGAACATCTTTACACTCCAATAAGATGCTATTACTCATAAGCATATTGCACTCCAGCTTGTGGGCTAAAACTACCAGTGCATGACAGGACACCAAGGGCATGAAATGCAGGGGATCCATGAAAATTAGCACAGCACCTTTGGTGTGGAGAGGTAATTTGGGATATTGATTGGTGATGATGGCAGCCCAGAGCTGAGATGCTGACCTGATCCTGTAATCCCAGATGCTCCAGACAGCCATGAAAACCCCAAAACCCCTTCCAAAAGCAATCTGTATTTCTTCAGATTTCAGATCAGAGGCTGAAGCAGGAACATGGCATTAAATGTTGTGCAGCTGTTCAGGACACTGAGGGCCCGTGACTCGTTTGCCACATCCATCACACTGGCAAGGAAGGAGCCCGGGTGGGAGCAGAGCCCCAGCAGGCACACAGCACCCACGGCAGCGACAGGGCGTCTGCAGCCAGCGTGACCCAGGCTGAGCACGCTGCACGGGGTGGCAACTGCACAGAGGTGCAAAGAAATGAGGAGCTGAGGCTGCTGAAGAGGAAGATGGAGCATCACCACAGGAATTTTGAAGAAATATATTTTTTTTTCTTTTTTACCTCTGTGACCTCCCTGGCTGGGGGACACCTGCAGCTGGGCACAAGGAGATGGCACAGGTGGTTCCTGTGAGTGGGGACGTGCCCTGCTCCCCACTGCATGGGTTGTTTGGCCTGTGGCACCACACTGGGCAGGCCCTGCTCCTGGCGGCACAGCATGAGCTCCAGCGTTCCCAGAGTCATGGTGTAGGGCACAAAAAGGATGTGCACTCAGAAAGACAAACCTGGAGGGCTCCAGGGATGGCTGGACATGATGGATTGTGCCTCATGGCTGCAATCAGCTATTGAGCAAGACCTTCAGCACAGGCAGGCACTTCCAGCCCTCGGGATGTCTCTCCAGGGAAAGAACCTCCTTGGGCTGCAAGTTCACGCAGCAGCTGGTCAGAGGAACGATGCTGAGCCTTCATCATCCATAGTCCCTTCGAGCATGACAATAAGAGGATGAAGAGCAGAAAGGGCTTTGCAATTTTCACCATTTCTATCCCTCCTCCCCTTGCAATGGGGAAGGAGACTGAAGTTCCTGAGGCAGTTCCCAGCATTGGGCTTGGACCCAGCCGGGTCATCACAGCACCAGATGCTGAGGCACACTGTGCTGGGATTTGCCATGGATCCCAGCTGCTTCCCCCTGCCAGGTGACCTTCCCATGGGCTGGTGTCTGGGTCCTGTCCGTCCAGCTCTGCAGCAGAGGTGTCAGAATCCTTTCTGGGAAATGGAACACAGCCAGGCACTGCATGCAGAGAGGCACTGAGAGCCTCTCCCTGATCCCTTGACATCTTTCACCCTACTTCTCACAAGCTGCTTGGATTCTGTGTCAAGAGGGTGATTCTGCAAATTACATCGGTTCTTGTCTCCTCTTGGTTGGCATGGCAACCTGGGAGGATGGATGGCACAGCCATGCTGCAGCTCTCAGGGATGCAGGCACATCCCGGCTCTGCTGTGCCTGTGCTCTGCTGATCAAGGCAGACGGTGCCACAGTCCCAAACAGGGCAGCCCTGTGGAAATGGGGGATCCAGCTCCCAGGGCGCTCCTGGCTCTGATTGCCACTGGTGCAAGGGCTGAGACTGGCTCAGGTGAGGCAGGAGCAAACTCCAGTGCAGGACATGGGTGCCCAGGCCAGCAGCACTGCAGAGCCAGCTGCCAGCACGGCCACGTCCCAGCTCTGGATCTCACAGTCCTGGCCAGGGATCCACTGTTCCTGCTGTCTCAATAAATAAATTTAAGCATTTTCCAGCTCAGCAACCAGAGCCATTGCTGGGCTTGCATTTGTGTCTGATTAATGAGACAGTTGGTCATTTACACATCTCTTGGGGTCTCTTGTCTTTCCTGGGTAATTCTGAAGTTATGGCTGTTTACACAGAAGAGAATCACATCACCTTGCCAAGAGCACAGCTGGAGTGATCCTCGTGGAAATTGATCTTCAAGGACCTGAGGCAATGGCACTCCCATGGAGTTTCACTGAGTGCTCATCATTTCCTGGAAAACAGCTTCTGCAGGTTGAAAGTTGCCCACCTAAACCTTGGGGAGACTGGGGCCATTCCTGCCCCAAGGATGTGCTGAGACTGTTTGACTTCACCTTCCTTGGGAGAGGACCAAGAGAGAGCCAAGGGGACTGGGATGGCCACCACAAAAGCCCTGTACTGTGGATTCCTCCCAGCTGGGGATGGGAGGGTTGATTTCCAGGTGCAGACTGGCTGTCAGACCATTTGTGATAAATCTGTTTGCAAAATTATTATGTTAAAAGGTTTTAATTATTAGGGACATGTGAGGAAGACAGCTGGGTAATACAAATACAGCCTTCTGTTGCTCCCATCAGGCCTGATCAGTCCTTGGTTTTCTCACATCCCAGCATAAATCTGGAATAATCCTCCAGGTCAGAGGAATCAGGCTGCTGTCACGGCAAAACCCAGCCTGGGAACAGCGTGCTGACATGGATGATTTGGGGGATGTTTTTACAAACCAGGACTTGTTCCTGAGTCTCAAACCTGGGATTAGCGCTGGCACTAACTCCTGAAGATTCCTCTGTGTGTGACCTTGGGGCTGCTCTGCCTTTGAGAAGCAAATGCTGCAGCCCAGCATCGCTGGCAGCACCCCGCTCCAGCTGGGGGTACCAGAGGAGCTTGGAGCCGGTGCGGATCCCCAGTCCTGGCAGCCAAGAGCTGCTGTCCCCCATTGCTGCCATGGATCTGGGCCTTCCCCAGGGCTGCAGAACTGAGCTGGGTGATCCTGAGCAGGCCATGACCTGGGGCAGCCTCCCTGTGCCCGGGCAGCTCACTGTGCCCCTGGAACGTGGGGAGCCTGTGCCAGCTGGGCACGGCAGCACAGGGTGGGATAGCCCCGGGTCCAGCGGCACGGCATTCCTGTGTGAAGAGCTCTGGGCTCAGCCCCACTGTGCTCCCCGCGGGTTTCTGCCCCACAGGGGCCCCAGCTGAGCTCGAGGGGAGCTGTGGCTGGGCTGCCCCACTCGGCACCGTGGCCGGCAGGGAGGCTCGTGTGGCACTGCCGTGTCCCCAGGGCAGCACAGCCCGTGTGCCCACCGCGCCCCTCAGTGCCCCTCAGTGCCCCTCAGTGCCAGGGCTGCCCCTCGGCCCGCCCGGGCAGCAGCAAATCCATCTCGCTGCTTATCGCTGTGCTGCTCAGGCTGATTTACTGCAATTGGCAGGCAGCAACCTTTGCCATTTATATTCGGTGCCAAGCCTCAATTTACAGTATACTTTCTGCTTCAGCTCACCCCAGCCTCTATCTCCACCTTCCACATTAATGCAGGATATGTGTGGAATTCATCTTGGAATTTATTTAAAAACCATCAGCCATCCCGGCTTTAATACATTCCCTCATCAAGGCAGCACAAAGCTCAATTTAAATGAAAATTGGGGAATTATGGACTGTCACCCAAGCCAGCACCTTCTGCTGTACTGGCAGGGTCCCCTTTGGCACAACCACAGCCAGGCACACAGGGAGCCACAGCCACTGACTGGGATAAAAGCAACACCGCTGGGAAAGTGAAATCTGTAGCACGAGCTGCCCCAAGTTAATCAGGACTTCAGGAAGAGTCTCCACTGTCACAGTCTGCAAAGCCAGCACCTCCTGGTGCCAGGGCCTGCACAGCTCCTGCCCCGGAGCTCGGAACACGCTGCCCTGCCTTTGGCCTCAGTCCAGGAGCAGCAATTGGTGGTGGCTGCTGCTTTCCTTGAAAGAGTGTGGAAAATGGGTTTACAGCTAAAAAAGGAATTAAAATACTGAAGCAATAGGCCAGCAGTGAGTAGCACATAATCCCTGCAGAATAAGCGGAGCTAAAGAGCCGAAAGCAAAAAAGAGCATAAATAGAAAATCTGCAATTGTTGTGCAGCTTTGCTTGCCGGGAGCTGTTCCAGCACCTGCACAGAGACCCTGGCTGGGGGCCAGATCCTGCCCCAGAACCTGGGCACAGGGGCCAGGGGCTCTGCCGTGCCTGTCAGGGATGCGCTGGGGGATGAGGAGCTCTGGGTGGCCTCAGGAGGGTCACAAGGGAGTTGTGTGTGCAGAGAAATGATCCACGTGGCCAGGAGGGCACGGGACAGAGGGGTCCTGCCGAGGCCCCCAGGAGAGCCAGAGGCCCTCATGCACCCTCAGAGGCAGGGCTGGGCAGGGGACAGCGCGGTGGGTGGCACAGCGGCTCCCGCCCCAGCTGACAGATCCGTCCATTTTCCTGCAGTTAAACCAACAGGCTTGGTGGCACAATGTGTGCCCAGTGCAGGAGCCAGCACTGTGACACCCTCTGTGGCACAGCCCTGCTGTGGCACTGTCACATCCTCTGTGGCACCCTCTGTGGCACAGCCCTGCTGTGGCACTGTCACATCCTCTGTGGCACTGTGACATCCACTGTGACACCAGGGCTCTGGGCATGAGACCTTGAGGGGCTGGGCCAGTGACTGCTGAGCTCTGGGCCTGGGGCAGCTCCGTGAGGGGCTCTGGATGGAAACTGAACTCAATGGGGATGTGAAGGTTGCAGAAGGCAGCTCCAGACTCTGCCCACCAGCCAGGGAAAGGCTGGGGCCACGTGTGCTCACTGCTGCAGGGAGGGGACTTCTGCACAAAGTCAGGAACGAAGGACAGATATTGCAGAAAAACCCTGTTTCCAACATTTGGCATCAATTTATATTCTTTTGGAGAGCCAACTATTGCTCCTCTGAGGAAGGGACAAAAGAAATATCATTGACAAGTTTTCAGATTCACTACAATATTCTGTAAAACAAATGTGCCAGTGTATCAGAAAATACAGATGTTGCAGCTGTCATTTGGGATAACCTGATTATCCTTTTATTTCTAGCTTCGTTCAAACTAACTTAGCTGTGGTAGTCTGTTCAGAGAGATAATGAGGGTCAGGGCAAACACGGAACGTAGGGAGCATTGTGCAGGTCAGAGCCACAGCAGGCTGCAGAGCCAGCCTTGTGCCCAGGCCCTGCTGCTCCCTTCCCAGAGCCACTGAGGATGATGAGGGAATGCTGGTGCAGGCTGCTGCTCCAGCACTGCCGGGGGCTCCAGGAAGGGGCTCCTGCCTGCGGGCACATCCCAAAGCCTTTGTGGGATGCCCCTGGCCAGCCCTGCCCTGCCCAGAGAGGGGCCCCAGGGAAGGTTTCCCAGCCTTGGGGCCGGCCCAGGAGCCAGGTGTGGCTGCTGTGCTGCCCCGCAGGTGTGCCAGGGCTGGCTCGGGAGCCAGGTGTGGCTGCTGTGCTGCCCCGCAGGTGTGCCAGGGCTGGCTCGGGAGCCAGGTGTGGCTGCTGTGCTGCCCCGCAGGTGAGCCAGGGCTGGCTCGGGAGCCAGGTGTGGCTGCTGTGCTGCCCCGCAGGTGAGCCAGGGCTGGCTCGGGAGCCAGGTGTGGCTGCTGTGCTGCCCCGCAGGTGAGCCAGGGCTGGCTCGGGAGCCAGGTGTGGCTGCTGTGCTGCCCCGCAGGTGAGCCAGGGCTGGCTCGGGAGCCAGGTGTGGCTGCTGTGCTGCCCCGCAGGTGAGCCAGGGCTGGCTCGGGAGCCAGGTGTGGCTGCTGTGCTGCCCCGCAGGTGTGCCAGGGCTGGCTCGGGAGCCAGGTGTGGCTGCTGTGCTGCCCCGCAGGTGAGCCAGGGCTGGCTCGGGAGCCAGGTGTGGCTGCTGTGCTGCAGGTGCTGCCCCGCAGGTGAGCCAGGGCTGGCCAGGGCTCCCCAGGGGCTCCGACCCACACCCCACTCCAGGTGAACGCTCAGACTGAGAACTGCTTTGCTTCTGGGGTCTGAGCTCAGCCTCATTAACAACTGGATCCAGCACAGTCTGTGCGCAGATTCAATGCCCCCATCCCCATTATTAACTCCACTTACTTTTTAACAATAGCAAGTGAAGACATTTTCTTTGCAAGTCTGATGTTATTTTGGCAGCTGTTGAACATGTCAATCTTTGCAGAAGCTAATTCTTCTGAATCAGGCCATAGTCAAATCTCTTTTTTCTAACTGTAGATATTTAAAGCCCAAATGATTAGATAATCCTGAATACAAATTAATAAAGCCCGAGAAAAAGGAAAAGGGAAAACCAGCCACTTTAGTGAGGTCCCGTCCCATATGTTCTGACAAAAATGCTGCAGATAAAGGCAGGTGTAGGTGTGGCAGGGCTGAGCGTGACTCTGCGGACTGGGTTCCCGTGCTGGGTTTGCCTGTGCCCTGCGCGATGTGTTCACAGGGGTCCCCTCGTGCCTCCAAAGCGGCTCCTGTGCTGTGGCAGAGCCAGCTGCGGTGGCTCCAGAGCCAGCTGTGGTGGGGACGGAGGGGGCAGTGAGGAGCCGCTGTGCAGCCCCCCTCTCGCCTCTGTGTGAGCCCCAGGGTCATTAAAGGGCCGCTGGCTGCCGGGGATGCCAGAGCTCCGCCCGGCTGGCAGGGACCGGCTCCGGCCACCCTGGAGCCGCCCTGCTCCTGACGGAATTCAAGTTTGCCGTTTTACTGATCAGGAGCAAACAGTCCCAGGGAAGGCAGCTGAGGGCAGAGAGAGCGGAGCGGGGGCTCTGCCGCAGCACACGGGGGCGAGCTGGGCTCAGCCCCGCAGCACCCGGGGATGCCAGCCGGGCCTGCACCTCTGTCCCTCCTATGGGGCTCTGCCGGGAGCTGCCAGCCAGCAAAGGGGAGGCACTGGCTCTGGAGCAGCCCCGAAAGGAGCTCAGGTGTGCCGGGGGTTATTGGCCCCGGGGCAATCAGAGGGGGCAGGAGCAGCGCACCAGCGCCGCAGAGCAGGGCCTGAGCAGGGCTGGGGCTGGACGCTCCTCACCGAGCGGGGCCGGCTGCCCACACGCTCATAAATATTCTCCATGCAGGCAAGACTGGCTGGGTTTTGATGGTGGTTTTGCTAGAGAGCTTTTGCAGGGATCTTTATCATTCAGTGTCTGTGTAAAACACTTTCCAGAGTCTAAATTCTGCTATAGAAAAACTATATATCAAATGCCCCCCTCTGCTGATACACTGGGCAGGAGTTGCCAGCCCGTGCTGACAGCCAGCTCCAGGCAATATGATAGATATGTGGCTAATAATCAATCGATACTTTTGTTTAGGCCTCTGTCTATCAGTCTGGCATTGTGTGAACTAATTAGATGATAAAATGTGATGAATGTGTATTAAAGTCAGCTTCCTCCTGTTAGTACTCCAGGGACCCTTTCCATTTTCTAGCTGACCTTTTAGATCTCAGCTTTATTGTACGTGAACGCAATTAAATCAATTTGTCAGATATTTGCATTGCTCCTGCTAGTTCAGAATTCAATTAGTCAGTGTCACTTTACCGTCCTTGTCAGCCTCTGCACCAGCTCAGGGAAAAAAAGCAACAAAAAGCCCACCCTAAAAAGCCTGTTCAAAGCAAACCAATCGTACCAAAACTGGTCTCCTCTCTCTGTGGCTCATTCCTCCACAGCTCACGCTACTTCCTGCTGCTGCCCCGTGCCAGGGCTGCATCCCAGCTGGTGCGTGGGGCTGTGACACCCGAGTTCCCTGTGCCAGGGTGGAGGGGACCTGACTGGAGCAGGCAGGACCTCTTGGGGCTGCTGGGGCAATTAGCAGGCACCCCTCGTTACCACTGCTCTGTGCCGAGTGAAATCTCGTCTGGCAAAATTATTCCCAGAAGCAGAATGAACCTGCAGCAGCCATCGCCACGCTACAAGGGTTTTAACAATATTCAAATGAGAGCCAACCTTGGCAATTATTTTTCTTCCTGCTGCTCTGAAGTGATGGCTCCTTTATCCATATTTTATCAGCCAGCAAGGAGCTCTGATAGTTAAGATTCTGCTGCTTGCTTAGATCCATGAGAGCACATCCTGCAAGTCTGTTTGAAATTAGCACACAGGAATGGGGCTGCGAGCCAGGGCTTGGTCTTTGCCCTCCCCACTGCAATGTGGAGTTACTCCCAACGGTGGAGCTGGCAGGGTGGGAGCCGGCCCCACGGCCCCCAGGCAGCATCCCCTGGCTCCTTGGCAGTGCCTGCAGCCCCTTCCCAGCGCTGCCTCCACCCTCACCCACTGCTGTGTGGGGCAGGACGGCCACAGGCATCCTGCGCCTCCTTGGAGCCAAAAGCTCCCATGGGGAACTGCCAGGGCACCGGGCAATGCTCCTGCTCTGAGCCGGGCTCAGCCTCTGCAGCCCCCAAGGTCTGACCCAGACCTTGTGCTGCAGTGCAGGATCCTCCCTGTTCAAAGCCACCCGGGAGGGGCTTCGAGCAAAGCTGTCTCTGGAAAACACTTGCAGAGGGCTCTGCAGGTACTTCCAGTGAGAAGCTCTTGCTGGGGACTCACAAAGTGGAGAAATGCCCCTGGGGAGAGCCCGGCAAGGGGCTGGAGCAGGGGACGGGAGCTGCTGCCCTCCTGCTTTGAGCAACACCCAAGAGAGGCTCAAAGGATCTAATGTTTGGATGAGAGGAGCTTTGCTTGCACGAGCTCACCTTCCTCCTCTGAGCTCTGGCTGGGATATGAATATCTGCACCACGGCAGGTATAATTAACAGATGGAACTGGCTAATTATGTCCTTCGCATGTGCGCAGAAAACGCAACTGTTAATTGCTGTTTGCACATTTATTATTCCGAGCACCAAGGCCGCTGGCATTTACTGTGACTTGTGCTCTGTTCAAAAACAAACACACTGTGCTCCTGTCTGCGCTCTGGTAGGATTTAAGGCCCAGTGAATGCCAGCTGCTCCGCTGCCCTGTGCTGTGCCGGGGCAGCCCCCAGAGCCCGTGCAGCAGGGATGGAGCCGGGCCTGCCCGCACACTGGGGACGGCACTCGAGGCTGTGCAGGGGAATATGCTCTCAGGGAGCCAGCCACTGCCCCACTGCCCCATCTCAGGGCTGCGAGGGCTCCACACTGAGCTCCAGAGGCTGTGGAACATCACAGTTCTTCAGAGGATGGCTCAGACATTTATGGGACTATCCTCAGGTGCCACTCAGTGTCTGCCAGCTGGAAGAGCTGAGACCAACTGCAGGTCACAAGTTGCTTCCAAAATCCCCACCATGAGTTGGAGATCCACCATGCCAAAGCCTTTTCACTTCTGAGCAGGTCCCAACCTCCACCTCATCCCCAGCTCTGCTCCAAAATCAGCAGCAGGAGCAAAACTCCTCTGGACGCTCTCTCAGCTTCAGGCAAGGGCTGGCCTGCCCAGCGAGGAGGGGCCCCACATGCTGGTGGGGACAGGGGGCCACAGGGGCTGAGCAGGGGTCTGTCAGCACAGCCCTGGCCCTGGCTGGGCACGGGAGGAGCCCGGCTGGAGCACAACCCATGGGCCAGAAAAGCCACCCTGCCTCTCTCTGCCTCTCCAAAGTACAACAAGGAAAATAACAATTATGCTTTCAAAAGTAATGGTGAAATCTTGAGTACTGAATAAGTATTTGTTTGAGATCGGTGCTTGGAGCTCAGCAGTTTGTTACATAAACATTGGAGATGAACAGCAGAGGAATTTCTACCTTTTCTGTTCAGGAGTTGAGATGTATTTCAACGAGCACACTTTCACTAAGGGGTCTGAGCTAACAATCTCCAGGTGAATGGGTTCATTTATGACTACATACAGCTGTCTCTGTCATTCCCAGAGAAGCAGGACATGCTGCATAAACCTCTGCTCCTCGACTTGGCCGAGGAGAGAGACCAGCCATCTCTTCAGCGTGACCTCACCAGTGAAATTATGGACTGGAAATTTCAAAATCTTGGAAATGCAGAAGTCAAGTTTCTAATGCTGATGTTAACTCAGGCCCAATTGAATTTAACTTGTCCATTTTATGTAATATGTCTTGATGCACACTTTGTCATGGAACTCAAAATAGAAAGTATTTACTTGTTACAAAGATGATGAATTTGTGTTCCTGCTACAAATACATATTTTACACGCCTTTGACTGATGACTTTCAGAGCCCAGTGCAGTGTTGTGGGTTTATATTTTCAGAGCACAGAAAGGGAGGGGCAACATGGGCAAGAAGGAATGAAACCCAGAGTGAGCTGGGCATTAAACTGCCTCAGAGCTGCGTCCCTGCCTGTCCGGGGCACGTCCCTGTGCGTGTGGGCAGCTCACCAAAGCCCTGGCCCAGGGCATGGACGCTGCTGGGGCTGGCTGGGCCCCACTGCAGGGATTTGGGGGGACTGGAGGGACATTCCTGGCTTGGGGCTGATCTGACCCAAAGCTGGGCTCCTACAGAAACGGAGAGGCTGTGGAGCAGGGACCAATGCCTCTTTTCAAGGAATTTAATTAACACATCAAGGAAGCAGAAAATGCTGTGACTGTTTCTTAACTTGCTCTTTTTTTTCATTTCTTCATTAAAACGTTCCATTGTTGGTCCAGGTGTATACTCACAAGCTGCTCCAGTATGCACCTGGTGATTTGGATAAAACAACCACAGACCAAAGTGAGATTGTGTGCCCTCAGAAGGCCCCAGAGGCGAGGGATCTGTGGGGAGGATTTGGGAGGTTGATGGGAGGTGGCTAAAGGAGAATGAGGGAACTCCTGCATGGAGATGCCCTCCCTCCCTCCCTCCAACACTGCTCTCCATCCAGAGCTGCCCATGGGCTCCAGCAGCCCCTCCAGGTACCGTGCAGGGACTGTCCACAGCTTTCATCTCCTGCCTGTCCCATACGTTCACGGAGCTGTTCATTATTCCTGCTGGTCCCCTATGATAAATGTTTTCCAGAGATCAGTTCTAAATGTCCTTTTGCAGAGCCTGCTCCGATCCGTCCCTCCTGCACCACTGGGCAGAGCTCTTTGCTGTGCCAGAAGAATTACAATTCTGCACCACAGAAGGAGGAAACAGAGCTATTAATTTCCTAGCAAGTCTGCAGGGCACTTCCAGGACGGATGCTGCCTGTAGTGAATGCTGCTCATTTCTGGATGGAAGGGGAGTGCCTGCACCCGTCAGGTGCCCAGTGCCACCCTGCACCACACCCATGAGGGGCCACACACAGCATGCCCAGGCAGGTGAGGGGAGCAGGAGGGAGAGCTGAATGCCAGGGGAGACCCTCCTCTGGCTGGGGGGCTGGAGCAGGGGTGGGTTACACACCTGGCAGCCAGGAACACCAGGCAGGGGAAGGGTGGAAGCCAGCGTGGGTAGAATTGTCAAAACACCCCAATTCTTATAACTGAAGCAAGTGTGAATCATTTGAAATGCCAATATCTTGACAGGATAATGAGTTAAACCCAAGTGTGAATTCAATTATGTCTGGGGTGCCCCTCAGTGGGAGCTGCCCCAGCACATGCCTGGAGCCCCAGAGGAGCAGGGGCAGCCCACCCGCCAGCCCAGGAGCTCCCCATGCCCCCAGGGGGCTGTCCCCGTCCCAGCAGGCTGGGGGTGTTGGCAGGTGTTGGCATGAGGCTGGTCCCTCCTGCCGTGGGCAGGGCAAGGCAGAGCTGCAGCTGGGCATGGCCCTGTGCAGCCAGGTGTGCTGGGCAGGGTCCCCTGAGCCCACTCAGCCCCTCGCCTCTCTCACGGGCTCTTGACTGGCCCTTGCTGGGAAGGAGGTGGTGATGGGTGCTGGAGCAGGACCCTGTGCCCCCAGCTGCCAGCTGAGGAGGCATTTCCCTCGCTGGCTGCTGCTGTGGCAGCTGGGCTGGCTGCTCCCACAGCTGCTGCCCTCTGGCCCTGCTGACAGTGATCCCAGCTCTGCCACCCTCTCACACTGCTGTGTGGTGGGAGCAGAGATGTGCAGGGCATTAGTCCTGCCATCAGTCATGCTGGCAAGAAATATGTTCACAGCTTTCCCTCCAGCACTGCCCCTTTAGCCCACACACTGGCAGCAGCTCTGTGATTGCCTTGGATGGCTGGAATGAAGAGAGCAGGCCACCATCTGGTGCGGGTCAGCTGCAGCAGGCGCATGCACCTGCCCTGGGGATCACTGAGCGCCAATGGCACCGGGCAGGGCCCACACATGGACCTGGCAACGAGCAGCTGTTAGTGCCACCAGGACAGGGCCACACTGCTGCTGCTCAGAGCCAGTGTGGAGCCAAGTGCCAGCGGCAGGGATGTGGCCCAGCACATTGCAGCTGCCCTTCCAGGACAGGTCAGTGGGGCTGGCTCTGGGGTGCCCAGTAAGTACCCAGTGGGTCCCTGTTCCTTATCCGATGGTCCCCTGTCCCAAACTTTGCTCCCACACAACCACACGAGGCTGTCTGCCAAGCAAGTCAATACAAATCAATCAATGTTTGCGCCCTCTCAATAACTCTATTACACCCTCAAGGACAGATCTAAACCACCCAAATGGGCCCGAAGCAGCTGCCGTGCTGCCAGCAGAGCAAGCGCGCCAGAGACTGTAAATCACGCAACATTAATATTGTCACTGACAATGAAAATCTCTGTATTGCCGCGTCTGCCCGCCAGCGGTGGCCTTCAGATGTGCTTCATAAGCACCCACGCTGCCGCATGCACAGCGGAGGGGCTGAGGGACACGGAGCGGGGGCACAGTGCCTTTGCCAGCAGCCGACTGCGGGCAGCAGGTCAGGGCTGTGCGGGGTGCCCGTGGGCAGGGCTCAGGGAGCTCAGCCAGCAGGGCCCACCCCACAATATCACACACCTGGAGGATGAGCAGTGATGCCTCCCACAGCACTATGCAAACACAACCTTCTCTGACAAACCTGGAAGGGCAGAAGCCTCTATACCCATCACGTGTCCTCCAGCCCCAGCTCTGCTCTGGGCTCCCAGCCCTGCCCACAACACAGGGAGGGTTTTGCTCAGCCAAAATTCAGAGGAGGGCAGTGCATGCTCAAGATGTCCAGAATCTGCAGAGCAGCAGAGGCAGGAGGAGGAGGAGAGGGCACAATGGCCGCAGAGAACTGACAGGGACTTGCACTCATGGCTCCAGTGAGGAGAGCTGGGCTGATGGCCGCAGCGCTGAGGCAATGCCAGCTGGAGATGGAGCAGAGAGCGCAGGAGAGGCCCCAGAGCAGCAGGGCCTCTGCTTTCCCTCAGATGTTACGCAAAGTGTCGAGCTGGGAGATTGATGGCACATGCAGGGACCTGCTGATGGAGGTGGCTGGGGCTGGGTTTGGAGGATGCAGAGGGAGATAAAGCACTTTGGAGCATGGCAGAGAGGAGGAGCTGGCCATCAGGGAGGGTGCCTGGCCTGGAGCCCTCCCTGCCCATCGGTACAGAGCCAGCTGCTGAGCCCACCATGCCAGCACTGCTGCCTCTGGCTGCTCCTCTCAGCCGGAGCAAACACGGCCTCCCGTGGCCACAGCAGCCTCGTGCTGCCAGGACTCAGGCCAGGACAGCATCGCTTTTGGCATTCTTTAGATGGACAAGACACTGTTAGAGCCAGAGCTTCAGAGCCAGCCCAGCAGGACAGAAAGGTCAGAAGACATTCTGTCACTTGTAAATAAATAATAATAAATTACCATGTTTGAGCACACTCAGGAATGCCTCTGCGTGCAGAAACATCAGGCTGGATTAGTGCACAGCAGTGACATGGGGACAGGAGGGTGCTGCCAGCGCTGCCTCTCTGCCTGCGGCGAAGGGCGCGTCCTGCCACTCCGGCAGCTCTGCTGCAGCTGAGGCGTCACTGTCACCTGATGGGCAGCACCACAGAGCCCTGCTCCTCCCCAATGGGTCCAACACACACCCCACCTCAGCTCAGGAGCATCCCAGCCCAAGGGAGCAGAGACGGCTGCAGCAGGACCTGCTCACAGGGACAAGGCTGAAGGCAGCGCTCCCAAAAGGCCCCAGAGGAGATGAGGAGCTCCTCCAGCTGCATCTCCCAGGAGATGAGCCCTCCACTCCTGCAAGTTTCAGAGCAAACTAAAGCTCATTCTCCCCACCAGCCCACAGCCCCTCAGCCCCAGCAGCTGCTCCATCCATCGAGTGCCTGCTTGAGGTCTATACGAGCATTCATATGGAAAAGATCTACTCCTTTGAGTCATTTTTCATTAGTTGCAATACTACTGAGCAAAGCAGGGCTGGTTTTGTAAATTAAAATGGGTTGCAGTTCAATACAGAATACTTCATTTGCAGCCAAGTTAAATAAGAGAATCGACATAAATATAATGCAATTACTTTTGCTCCTTTCATAATGCCTTTATGAGGCAGATAACCATCCCTATGAATACATTATCCCTCAGTATCTCTGCATCATTTCTGGACTTAAATCTTTTGAGTAGTATCAGAAGAATGGATACATTTAATTAAGTATCTTATTTTAGAAGTCAATTTTACAATGATCAGGACACAGTATCTTTAATTTTCAGTCATAGAAGAGGCTTTCTTTCTGCCTCCAGACTGTTGTAATTTTAAGAATACAGGCTTGAACAGAGCCACTACATGTGTGTGTCTTGCAGGAGAAGCTGCAGAGCCTGGGTGTCGCTCTGTCAGCCCCAGGCAGGGGAGGCTCCTGGGGTCCCCACGGTGCTGGCTGCGGCCCTGGGTGGCAGAGGCTGCTCTGCCCAGTCGGAGGAGACCCCATGCAGTGGCCAGCGATGGAGCAGCGTGTCCCTGTGGGTGGGGACGCTGGGCTGGGACCGGGCTGCCGTGCCCGGAGCCGCCAGGCAGCAGAGCCCTTTGCTGAGCTGGGCATGACACCCTCCCTTGTGTGGGGTGCTCAATGCCCAGCGCTGAGTCCTGACAACCTGAGGGGGCTGGCATGCACAGCAAGGCTGGAGGGCAGCACAGGAGCTGGCACTCTGCTCTGATGATGCATTACACTTACCACACGTTTTCACATTTTTGCTGCCTTTACAATTAATTTTCATTGCTCCAACAGGACTATTACCCGCTGTGCCCCAGCCCACCTTCACCAGCTCCCTTCATTAGCAGGGTCTTCTAATTACCATAGAGCTAATTGCAGGTTTCCTGGGAGAAAGGCAAGCTTGATAAGGGGATCATTGCATTCATGTTCCTCTCAGCAGACGTTTCATGTAGGGACCAGGAGAGATGTAACAGGGCAGGGAGGTGGGAGAGCAACGTGGGGAGGCAAAGGACAGGGGGCAGAAGGACCCCTCGAGCTGTGCCTTGCTGCAGGAGGGGGCAGGTGGGTGCTGGCCCCAGCCCCTACCCCAGCTGCTCTGGGCCCTCCCAGCTCCTCCACGTCCCCTCCTGCACAGAGACAGCACCAAGGGGTGACAGCCTGGGCTGTCTCAGGAGCCTGGCTCCGCCACAAGGGAAACCATGGAGCTGTTCTGGCTGGGAACAGCATTCCAGGGGCAGGTGTTCAGTGGTAAAAAGAAGTACTTTATTTTTTTAAATCGTTGAAAAATATAAATCTTCATTCAATTAGGAATATGTAGCTCTTACTTAAGAGTCCCAAAGGCAGGAAGCCCCAAGAAGGTCCCTGACCACCCAGAGGGATCCACTGCAGACATAGCTGGGGCTGCTCTGGGCTGCCCTGTGACAGGCTCCAAGAGGGGGAGATGCTGTGTGCATGCTAAAACCGGCTCACGTCACCCTGTTTCACTTCAGTCTTAAAATACAGAGTGCAGAGAGAGAACCAAATTCCTGAAACCGGACTAAAACTCCTTTGAAATGTGCTTGGTACCAGAGCAGATGCAATCTGTCTCCTCCGGGAGGGGCCTCTGCATGCACATTCCCTATATTTGCTTTTACATCACTAGCTATTTTAGATTTGCAGCGCCACTTCTCCATGAGCAGCCAGTAAAAATATCCTGTGGAAAGCACTGGTATTCCTACCTCTGCACTCGGGGCAAAGCTGCTCATCTGGAGTGCAAAGCACCAGCAGCTCTCTGCGGCAGGCGGCATCTCCCAGAGCCGGGGACAAGCCCGTGGTGCCGAGGGCACGCGTGGCAGCAGGAATCGGCAGCCTCTCAGCACCTGCAGCTGCCCTCCGTGGCATTTGAATGACACAGCTTTTCATCTCCAGGCTGAGTAGCTACGTTTTTAAATATGGAATATTAGGGGTTTATGACAAAATCAAACAACGCTTGCTGGAGAATTGATTCTGCCCCTTGTTTCCCTCCTGGCTGCTGCCACGGTATTGCTCCTCGGCGAGCGATATATAAGCCCTGCAGCAGCACAGGGCTGGTTTTCAGGACACTCTTATGGCTGGCTTTTCAGCATGAGGAATAGCAGCCCAGCTGCAGACGGGAGGATAAAAAGTCCCTCTAAAATTCCTCCAGCAGATCCATACTCCATTTCTGGTGGTGCAAAAACAAGTGCACAATTGATTGGCCCTTAAGCCCAAATTTGTGAGTTGCAGAAAGTTGCTGGCTCCAAAGTCACTTAAATTCCCAGCATGTCCCAGAGGAGCTGTTAGTTCTCGTGTAGCTGAAATCATTGAGCTGACCCCCTCTCCCGCACCCCACCAGCCTGGAAATCACCTGACCCTCACAGAGCTCACACAATCCAGCTGCTAGGAACGGGTCCTGCTCCACATGTGACAGCTCCTGTTTTGTTATGCAGGATGAGATGAAGAATCCCAATCTTCCCCTTAGTTATTCCTTCCCTACTTTCTTCCTGATTGCTCAATACAAAAGCTTCGAGCCATCTTTAGACCAAATTGCTTCACAAATGACAAATAACAAGAAAATAGGCTTCATAACCAGGAATAATGAAAGAAATCATTCACTTTGATATCAGGAGCTGGTCGGTGCTAAAGGAGCCCTTCAGCCTGAATAGCAGAAAAGCACATTGCAATTTTCATGTACTTACTAGGATAAAACATGTGACTCCATGGATGCTGCAGCTGTCATCTCGCACTGGTCTTTACACTTTGATGCTGAATTGCACAGGTTATCTTGACACTTGCTGATAAATTTTAAATCACCTCTTTTGCTGTATGCGAGCAGGGGCAGGGAGAGCACATCTGAATACAAATGTTAATGATATTTCTTAGACCTTGCCAGAGAGTGGGAATAGCGGCGGGGGCGGCGTTCAGCGCTGTGCCCCCACTCTGACCCTCCTGCCCCAGCAGGGCTCCAGAGCACAGCTGCCAGCCCCAGCTCGGCCAGCTCTGCCCGCGCGGGGGCCCTGCTGCCCTTCCCACCCCCCAGCTCCTCACCCACACACGTCTGACCAACAAAATGCTCCTGGCGCAATTAAGCAAATTCCTGAGCAAAACTGACTAATTTTCCAAAGCTTTTATCTTGGCAGCTACAATAAAGGCTATAAGAAGATAGTGGCTACAAATATGTGTGCCCACGCCAACCGGCAATTAGAAAATTGTAATTTTGATTCCATCCTGGTTTTGTCCACAGAGAGCTCTGCTGAGAGTTAGATTAGCTTGATGTGGAAAACTTTCTATTCAAAATATGTATAAACAGTGAGGACACTCAGGAAAACACCAGGAGCAGCCCCTGCCGAGCTGCCTGGTCTGATTGCCACAGTGGAAGGAGGCTGGTGCTGCTGGTGCTCAGCGTGGGGTTTGGGAATGTGGGGCACAGAGCTGGCACCCAGCTGCAGGGCTCCCAGCTCCCTGGGCAGCACCCAGCTTTCCACAGCCCCTTCCCCATTCTGATCTGACTGGAGCAGCCACAGCATCAGGGCCTTTTTCCCACCTCGACAATGCCTTTGCCCTTCTCCCCTTTCTTCCCCAACTAAGACAGAACACTCAGGGTTCAGAGAGGAGCTTGCCCCAAGGATGTTCAAGCATTAGGAAAATCTCTAGTGCAAACAGATTAATTAATCTAATCAGACGCATCTCTCTAGAGGAATTGGATTAGTCTTTTTGGATAAGGATGGCATTAAGCTGATAAGTAACACATGCAATGAGATGTTGATTTATTGCAAAGGGAGGATTTGAAAATTCTCACAGGTTCCTGATCTCATCCTGGGGCTCCAGGTTACTCCTGAGCAAATCAAACAGCCACATGCTCCAAAGGTCCCTTTGACACTGCAGAAGCCCCTGAGCCCTGCATGGCCAGGGAGCCACTTCTGCCCTGGCACCTGCTGGCAGCCCCTGGCACACAGCACTGGCCTGCTCACCTCCACCCCCATGGTGCTGGGAAGCAGCCCCTGGGCCGTGCAGCCAGCACGCTCAGCTCGGGGTAAGCAGGGCCCGAGTGAGCATTGGGCACACTCCTACCCTGCGGGCTCTGCTGGGGTGAGATACCCCTGGGGAGGCCCAGGGGGTGCCTGCAGGGGGCTGCAAAACATTTCACCGCTCCATGACATCAAATGCTCTTTCTTCCCAGTTCCAGCTCTGTTCCATGGGGCAAGGGCTGGTGAAGCAGGAAGGACAGCCAAGGTTTGATTATTTTAAAGTTTTTTGCCAGAACATGAGCATATTCAGGGGAAGATTTTATCTGAAGATAGAGAATTCTGCTCTTCGCCTAGCTCACACTTGAAGTGCCAGAACAGACTTCTCTGCTCTCGTCTTGTGTGAATACAAAGCACCATCTGTTTCCTCTTGTCCCACAAGTCTTGGCATGCAAAGAGTTAGCAGGTGCTGCTCTGTCTGTCTTCACTGAGATGGAAAAGTCCCCAAGACAATCAGGACAGCACATCCTTTACAGTCTGTCCATTTAATGACTGCCCACAAGACACCAGACATCCATCCCCATTTAATCAGGTGTCAGTGGCAGTTCTACCCACATCCGGCACGCTCAAAAGCACGAGCGCAGCTCTGTGTCCCAGGGATCCAGTGCCATTCCAGTGGCTCCCCTCCGTGCCAGCTGATGGCACCAGGACTCGCTCAGGCAGTCTGGGGCTGGATGGGAATGTTTCCCAGGTCCTTGTTCCCCAGGCAGGGGACAGCATGGGTGCGCTGTGGCAGAAGGAGCTGGCTTCACAGCGCACCTGGGCACAGCATGGTCCTGGCTGTTACAGGGAGGAGCAGTGCACCCATGGAGAGGCGTCTGGTGACCGGGGTAGGGAAGGCACCAGGCCAGAAGGTCAGCTTGGCAAGTGGGGCACGAAGTGGGCAAGAGCCCATCAGCAGGGCCCGGTGCCCAAGCCTAGTGCCAGCTTTCATTAGGTGCTCAGAAAGCCGTGCCACAATGGCTTTGTCACAGCTGTTTTCCCCGCCTACGGATTTCCCGACAAAGCTGTTGTTTTGCTTGCTGCAGTTTCCTCAACATCACCTCAGGAACCTGAGTGTCTCTGCGCAGCCACTCGTCCTCTGCTTGGCTCGGAGCTGCCAGCACAGCAAAAATGCAGGGGAAGTGCAGAGAGCAGCAGCTGCCTGGGGCCATGCTGTCGGTCACGGTTACAGGTGCCTAACAGGGTGGAATGAAGTGGCAGGCGCTGCTTTCAGAGTCCCATGGCTGGCGAGGGGGGCAGGTGAGTGCTGATCCCCCTGCCCTGCTCCCTCCCTGTGCTCTCCAGGTCAGAGCACAGCCCTGGCTCCCCACGGCCCCTTGGCACCCACTCCCCTTCTGCCTCCTCCAGACACCTGAACAAAACAGGCTCTGGGGAGGGCTGCATGGACACATCTCCTCCTCCTGAGCCTGGTCTGGCCTTGTCTGTGCCCACACAAGGGCAGCCTGCCTATCCCACAGGGAATGCAGCAAATCCTCCTCTTCCAAGCCCCCAAGTTCCCTCCACTGCCATTCCCAGGCTGACTGCGCAGTCTGATACAAGTCTGAGGAGCCTTCAGCACCATTAAGAGCAGAGTGGATCCCCAAAATCACTGCACTGCCGACCTGTGTGTGACACGTGGGCTGCCCGCACACCACTGGAGTTTGCAGGGTAATTCAGCTGGGAAATCTCTTCATGAGCTGGCAGCAAACACAGCTGCTCACCACCGTCCACCTCACCCACAGTGCCCTCTCCTGCCTCAGGAAAACAGGATAAAAAGTTCACAGAGTGAATTTCTCAGCTGGAAAAAATGCAGAAACAAACACAACTTACTTGAACTCTCACAGCAGGGGCAGTGTTGCCTGCTGCTCGGGAATCAAGCAGGCAAGTGCCTGATCCTAAACACAGGCAGCTGCTCCCTAGCAGCCAACAGGGGCATCCTGGAGAGGGGGAGCTGCCTCTGGCCCTGGACCAGCCTTTGCTTCTCCCCCTTGAGCACCAGACAGGGCAGGAGCCTCCCACAGCCCCCGCAGACAGAAAGTTCAGTCAGCCCTGGAGGCAGCTGAGCCCTTGGACAGAAGCATTGCCCAGGCAAAGCCTCCTGAGCAAGCAGCTCCAGCTGCAGTGCTCCTGCTGCTGCTCAGAACAGCCACGGTGTGAACTGAAACCCAGCTGAGCTGGGCTCAGCTGCACAGCAGCTCCCGCCCATTGTTTGGCACTGCTGCCACCCTGCCTGGCACCTTCCCTTGGCAGTAAAATGCCACACAAAATTAAAGGGCCCAGAACAGAGAGTTGCCTTTCTTTGTGTTCTTTCGGGCAGAAGAGGTAAAAGAAGAAGCTGCTGTACCCCAGCCTTGCTGCACAGGAGCACACTGTGCCCATGGACCAGGCAGCGTGACAGGCAGCTGGACTGCACCGTGCTCAATCACGCACAGCCAGCCGAGGGAATGGCTCCAGTTCCCGCCCAGCAAGTGTGCCAAGGAAGTTTCTGCTCATATGGACTATGCAGCATGTCGCTCTCCTCGGGGACAGGCAGCTGGGGAGAGGCTGTGATGGTGCCGCGGCTGGACCAGGCTCCCCCAGGCCAGCGAGCCCCCAGCCAGAGGCCATTTGGCAGGACAGCTCAGGCTCCAGCGCAGGACCACAGGGTACAGAGCCACAGCAATGGGCAGCACCTCTGGGGTCTCTGAGGCCCACCTGGGCCCAGAATGGCTCAGAAGTTTACAGAGCCAGCGTGAAGTGGGCAGAATGAGCATGACACGTGCGGGAGATGGGGGCACAAGGCAGCACCTGCTCACACCTGGCCTCAGCTGGTGCCAGCACGTGTTCGCACGTTCAGGGCGTCTCTTATCACAAGTAACAAGAAACAGGATGAGAAACAGCAGCCTGAGGGTTTGCCGGAATGGGGTTTAGAGGGGATATTTTGGGAAATTCCTTCCAGGGCGGGTCAGGGCCGTTCCCTGAGGCAGGAGCGGCTCAGCCCGGGCAGAGAGCGCCCTCTGCTGAGGCACCGCGGGACGGCACCGCCGGCGCCAGGGGCTCCGGCCCGTGACCACCGCAATCGCCCCGCGGCCATCCCCGCTGTCATCCTCGTTATCCACGTCGATATCGCCGTCGCTATCCCCAGTGTTGTCCCCGTCGCTATCCCCGTCGCTATCCCCGTTATCCCCGCCGCTGTCCCCGCTCCCGCCGCCCCTGCGCTCCGCGCCCACCAGGGGTCGCTGCCGGCCGCGGAGCCGTGAGGCGCCCGCGGGGCAGCGCCGCCTCCCCGGCACAAAATGGCGCCTGAGGGGCGGGGCAGGGCGGGGCGGCGGGGAGGCTCCTGAGGGCGCCTCAAATTTCAGTTTGATTCATACATCACTCTGTTAGTTTGTGTGTAATTGACAAGATTGGGAGCAGAGCTTCGGGGAGCTGCATGGGCTTGTCCCTGGTGTTTAACGGAGAGGCAGGATGGTCGGACACGTCCCCAGCAGCGACTGATCCCGAGGAGCAATGGCAGCTGCTGCCAGACTGCAGCTGGCTCTGGCTTCAGCTTCCCCAGAGCTCCTACACAGCCAGGGGGAATCTTAAAGCACATCCCTGGAGGTTTAGACAGAGTCACCCCAGTGCGATCCGAGTCCCAGAATCCCAGAACCATTTAGTTCGGAAAAGACCTCCAAGACTATTGAGTCCAACCTTTGGCTGACCATCACTTTGTCCACCAAACCAGGGCACTGAGTTCCACATCCAGTCGTTTCCTGGACACCTCCAGGGATTGAAACTCCATCCCTTCCCTGGGCAGCCCCTTCAGTGCCTGACACCCTTTCCATTAAGTTTTCCCCGATGTCCCGTCAGAGCTCCCCTGGCACAGCTAGAGCCGTTTCCATCATCCTGCCCCCGGTTCTCTGGGAGCAGAGCCTGACCCGCCAGAGGCTGCTGCAGCCTCCTGCCAGGAGCTGTAGAGAGCTCCCATGCTGTCCCTGAGCTGCTGCTGGGGCTCCCGTCCTTCCCGGGCGCTGACCCTGAGCCCTGGCAGGTGCCCGGCAGCGGGCTTGCCTCCCTGCAGGCACCAAATGGCCCTGGCCCCGCTGGCCACGCTCTCCCATGGCTTAACCCCAAGCTGCCACTGGGGAGAGTGGGTGAAAATTCAAAAACAAGTGGTTTCCCTCCTGCATTTCTCTCTTCTGCTAAAGGCCCCAGCACAGTGATCTCAGTGGCATTGTTTAGCCAATTACTAATTTACTAGGAATTTAGTTTAATGCATTAATAAATGTTGTCATTTTCATGACAAATTATCATAATAACACATTTTAATGGGCTCCAAGAGTTGGGAGAATAGTGGGAAATAAATATATTTTAGTATTATTCACTACATTTGTACCTAATTATATTTGCGGAATAATTACAGTGGCACTGTTGCCCACACTGAGTTTGTGTTGGCAGCACGGGGGTGATGAATCCCTGGCAGCCACAGCAGCCCCTGCCATGGCAATCCCAGCCCTCCATCACGGCAGGGCAGCCCCAGGTGACACTGTCCGGCCGGGCCCACTGCCAGCTGCTGATTTACCTGCTGATTCCTCTGCTCGGGGGAGCTTGTCTGGGAGATGGATTGCTGCAAGGACCCTCTGTGCCGGGCGTGAATCACGCTTTAATCACAGCCTCCCTGGGCTGAGGAGCGCAGAGCCAAGGCTGCACCAGGCCAGGAGCCCGGGTGATCCCGGTGCTGCAGTGAGCTGGAGGGAGCCCTGCATCCCACCCGGGTCCCTTGGCAGCCCCCGAGCAGCCCCTGGGTGCCAGGGCTCCTCACGGAGGAGGGATGGTGGGACAGGGTGGCAGGGCCAGCTGCGCAGCAGCTCTGGCAGTGCCTGGCACACGGGACCCGCTGCCAGCCAAGGATGGGCAGTGGGCTCCCTTCTGAAGGGTGTAGAGCAGAGATTGCCAAACGTTGGGCTTGGCCAGTCTGAGAGCTGCTGCTGCTGCTGCTGCTGCTGCTGCTGCTGAGGGCGGTGTCACCCTGCGGTGTCACCCATCGGCCTGTGGGGGCTGTGTCACCCCGCAGGGCAGGGACAGGCTGGAACAGACCAGCTGGGCTGTGTGCAGGGCACTGGCAGGGAGAACCCAGGAGCATGGTGCACTGACAGGGCTTCCAAAGGTGCAGGAGAGCAGGAGAACTGCAGGACGGCAGCAGGATATGAGGGCAGCCCTGCACATACTCTCATAAAGGTCAGCGCATGGGCTGGAGGTGGCACTGCTCCATCCTGCCACTTCGTGTGGGCTCTGAAGGGTCCTGGGCAGCAGCAACGAGCCACAATTATGCAAGACCTTTTGATCATAACAGATTTATTCAAAACTCATGCATAAATATTAATGTCCCTGAAGATTTTGAACAACTATTTGGCATAAGCAGAGCAAATATTTAAATCAAACCTGACTGCTGTGCATTGCAAACAGAAGGGCAGCTCTGCACACGATGGCACCTCTGGCAAAGCCTGTCTGTGCACTGGCATTTCTGGGCGCCCCACTGGCCGCTGTGGCGTGCACAGCACGTGAGCCTGCCCCCACAGCTGCCCTCCTGTGCCCTGCTCTCCGGGGCAGCCGTGTGGGTGGCACCTGGGCAGAGGGGAGTCCCTGTGCCCGGCCTGGCGCTGGGGCAGCCCCCAGCCTGTGCTCAGCCTCCCACAGCTGGCAGCGCAGCCCAGCAGCCACGGCTGCTCAGGGGGTCAGCAGGGACTGCCCACAAGCCCCTTTGCCCCATTCTGCCCCACTCTGAGGGCAGCACGCGTGCCTGGGGTCCTGCAGTAATGAGCACAGATGTGTGTGCTGTCATCAGGCAGCATGAAAGGTTATGAAATTGTACCCAGCTCCTCTTAGCAGCGATGAAGCGTGTCCACTTTGGGCAAATTGCCATTTTCTCGTTTAACAGGATTTCAGCTGCTCTCCAGGGATCTGCCCAGGGGCCGTGTGGGGCTGTCCCTGCACCTCTGCCAGCTGGAGCTCCTGCCCCATGGGTCTTGGTACCACCCTCAGGCTGATCCAAACCCTGCCTGCTCCTGCTCTGTTCGTGCTCACAGGGCAAGGACAGCCTTCATCACCCTGCTCTGCCCTCATGGCCGGGCGAAGCTCCGGGCTGTGGGCAATGCAGGGCTGTGCAGCTCTCTCCCTCATCAGGCTGATCCCTGATGACCTGGCCCATGTGCACTGGCTGTTCAAGGCCACAATTCCAGGCGGTGGAATTCACTGCTGGCGAAGGGTCAGTGTCAGAGACCCGCAGTCTCTGGCAGCCGCAGCGTGAAGCAGGGATAACAGAAGCCACCTGTTCAGCCCTGATGAAGGGACCTTTTGGGCTTTGCCATGTGGTGCTGCACCCCACGGCTTCTGGCTGAGTGGGGCCACGCTCCCTCCTGGCCAGGGCTGTGCAGAGGAGCAGGAGTCATTTGGGAGATCGCTTAGAAAGGAGCACCTTCTGCTCTGCAGCACACAGGGTTCTCCCCTTTGAACACCTTCTGCTCTGCAGCACACAGGGGTTGTCCACTCTGAATACCTTCTGCTCTGCAGTACATAGGAGTTCTCCCCTTTGAACACCTTCTCCTCTGCAGCACACAGGGGTTCTCCCCTTTGAACACCTTCTGCTCTGCAAATACCTTGGGCATGCTTGGAGCTTATGCAGAACTGGAACAAGATAAAAATGCCCCGAGAGGTGCTTGAAGTGTGTGATTTCACAGAATCGTAGAATTCCTTGTGAGGTTTAGAGAACAGCCCTAATTCTGTCCCTTTGAACAACAAACATCCTCTTATATGGGGGAAACTGGCAAATTGCAGCAATTTTCTGTGAAATGGGCTGTTTTGAGGCTACAGATGTTGGCACCAGTCTGTCTAAAATAAAAATAATTGCAGACCATTACAATAAAGTAATCTTTTCAGATGAGAAACAATTATGTTTTTCAAAGCAAGCACACATCTTTACACCTCGTAATTATCAATTACAGAGATACCTGCTCTGTTATCTCAACAGCATCTCCAGTTGGCTTCTCAGGGCTAATTGCAGGGGATTTAATTCAGAACTCAAACTAATGATTTTGACCTTTATGCCTATTCCTGAGGTGTGATACCACTTGAAAGGCTGCGCAAAACTGATCTGCCTGTGGTTTGCATTGCACTTGCCCACCTTTTAGCATGGAGAACCTCTCTTTGCCCTGTCTGGCCTTCCTGATATCCCTGGCCTCTGTGGGGGCTGAGAGGAGGGGACAGGCCCCAGTCACAGCTCCAGCCCCCAGGAATGCTCCTGCCGGGGCTCCAGAGCAGTGTCAGGCAGCAGAGCCCAGCCAGGAGCAAATTCAGGCACGGAGTAACTGCAAAGCAGCCAAATGCCAGGGATGAGTGTGCCGGAAGTCCCAGCGGTGGATGGGCTTCCATCACAGCCCTAACAGTGTCATCAGCATTCCATGCTTTCTGTAGAAATGAGCTTGGAAAGCCTAGTCTCCAATACAAATTGTCCTTTTTTATTGCAGAAGGTGGGAACCTGATCTCACAGGGCCTTTGGGGCTGGCACAGGCCCCCTCCCCTCTCCTGCTCTGTGTTACATTTCTGAGTTTTAATATTTAATTGGTGTTTTTTTGCTATTTTGGTCTCCTGGCACTTTGCCGCCGTTGAGAGCTGGAGGTCAGCAGTGGATTGAGGCTGTGTATTAATTCACCAGGTTTTTATGATTTATTTGTTATGGATGCGTCACCAGGCCTTTCCCAGAACTCTTGGCTCCTTCCCTCACCTGTTATTTATAGGCTTGCCTTCCCCTCCCCAGTACCCTGGGCTGTGGCAGGGCCACTGATGGAGCCCAGCTCAGGGGCTGGGACCCCCCGAACCTCCCCGACAGATGCTGGGGTGAGGAGAGGGCAGAGCCAGGGGGAGATGGAGGCAGGGAACGCGGGGGAAGGCCTGGGAGCAGGAGGGATGCAGCCCTTGGGGAAGCTCGCCCCAGTGAGAGCTCAGTGCCCGGGGATGCAGCCCTGCAGCTGGAGACAGCCTGCTCTCAGCCAGCCCTGGGTGTGGGATGGAGCTGCGGCCAGGGCAGAGCGGGCACCGTGGTGTGCCCAGCAGGGCTCTGGGGCCGCGGGGGCCACGGGCAGGGACTCACCCACTCCCTCCCCGGGGCTGAGCTCCTCGCGCCAGCTGGCATTGTGCCTCTGTTGTCTAGGCAAAGGTTTCCATGGCGCTAAATAAAGGGAAATATGGTTTTGCACAGCTGGATTCTGTCTTAGATGCAGGTTAGGGACAAGAAATGCACATCCAGCAGAGAGCTGTGGGTAGCAAATTATAAGGGCTGTGATCCGTGATGGCAACAAGCAGAAAAATACCAATTTTTAGGAGTTATTCAGCTGACTCCCAACCAGATGTTTACTTCCAAAGCTGTGTCTTGTTTGTTGGTCTTGCATAATCAGCTCATGGCATGAGGACGGAAAGCGTTCAAGCCGTGCCATAGAATAAATGAGTAGCTGGAGGGGATGTTTATGTGGGCCTGGGCTCCCACACAGGGAGCTCACGTCGTGCCTGGGGTCAGCTGGCAGCCCTGGCCATGTGCTGAGCCACCAGCCCAGTTCGGCACCAGGGGCACCTGCAGAACCTGCTGCTGGGCAGCTGCATCTCCCCACAGAGGGCTTCAGCTGCAGCTGGGGCAAGGGTTTATTTAATACCTTTGGGATGCAGCATTTGATGGGATCATCTCTGTGAACACAGAAGCTTTACATGTCTTATTTCAGGAAATTTAATGGAATGTTATGGGATGTCAAGTATACTACGTTAATTGGTGTTAATTGGGAAGTTGTCTGAGTTCTGGAGACTCAATTAGAAGGAATTGGAATCCATTCTCATTTATTCCTGCATACAAAATACATACTGCCTTTCCACTCCTCTCTTCCCAGGAGAAGCCAACAGCATATCCAAGCCCAGGATGCATCCCACTCTTTCTGGGGAGAAATAGGCAAGAAATGCCAGACTGGGAAGGGAAATCAGAGTAAAGATGCATTATAGCCTTAGGGAGGTAGCTGGAAAGGAGCCTTCTGTGGTCACAACTCAAGTGATTTGCAGCAGATGAGGAATTAAGAGCAGCCCCAGGTGCCTGCCAGGCAGGGATGGGCTCTGGCAGGGTGAGGAGAGGAGAGAAGGCAGTGCAGGACACCTGGCAGGGGCCAGGCAGGGCTGTGGCCATGGGGAGGGAGGACAGGAGGCTTGGCTGTCTGGGAGCAGGTGGAGTGCAGGTGAGCAGGGCCCTTAACCCCCTTCCCACACACCGCGTAGGCAAACACCCAGAGCTTGCAGAATGATAATGCAAACATAAATAAATAAATATATACTGCCAGGAGGCAAGGAGTGGGAATGCCTGGCCAAGCATATGCTGGCCCCTGCCTGCCCAGCACTCACAGTGCCTCTACAAATTAGCCAGGAAATCAGGACATGATGGGAGCTTTGAAATAGGGAGTTTAGGGAGAGTTTGTAAAGTGTTTAAAAGGCAGAAGCAACACAAAGCCTCGATTTTAATTATTGCCGTTTTAATCAGTGGAATAGTTTATTATGCACTGAATAGTGAAGTAATTGGAAATGAGAACAGAGTTTGCTCGTGGTGTAAATTACAAAGTCGGGAGGGGAGCAGCCCAGCTCACAGAGGCTCCGGGCTCTGGGGAGGGAAGGGGGTGCAGGAGAGAGGAGAAGGCTGGGGGTGCAATGGGAACAGTGCACTGGTGCAGGGCAGTTGTTGGGGTGGCAGGTGGGCATTGGGCCCCCACCTCCTTTTCAGGGGGGTCTGCCAGCTCTGCCACTCGGCATGGGCAGCTCTGTCCCTGGGGGCTGGTGGCATGGGCACCTCTCCCGTGGGGGGGGGTGCTGGCAGGGCTGCAGGACCCTGCACCCATTCCTCACTGCAGGCCCTGTGCCATGGGCTCGATGCACTGCAGGCCCCGTTAACCCTGAGCTGCCGCGTGGGTGCCCTGGGTGGGCACTGGCTGCACCAGGGTGGGTCACATTCCCCCAGGACTGATGGATTGCATGCCTCCGAGACAGATCACATCCCTCTGGGACAGGTGGGTCACATCCCCCTGAAGCAGGGGGGTCACATCCCCCTGAAGCAGGGGGGTCACATCCCTCTGGGACAGGTGGGTCACATCCCCCTGAAGCAGGGGGGTCACATCCCTCTGGGGTAGAGGTGCTGCCTTTCCCAGGCAGTGCTGAGCCGTGCCACAGGGTGCCAGGGGCAGCCAGGGGCTGGGGGTGTCTGTGTCCAGAGCCAGGGTGCGGGCAGGGAGAGCTCTGGCTGCCGCAGGGGAGAGCAGCCTGCTGCCATGAGTAATATGGAAGGCATTTGATAGCCAGGAAGGGATATTCCTGCTCTCAGTCATGTTTAGGTAATTGGAAGTAAATAACTCCTTTCATCCTAAAACCGGATGACTTCATACACGAGGTAAATGGAAGAAACAAAATCCCGATTTTCGTTCGTGTTCCACGCACGTAGTAAAAATGAACCTTCGTCTGCAGCAATTCTGAGCTAATGAAAAACGAATGAGGTTTTAAATCAAGCCCAAACGCAGAGCTCTGCTGCCAGAGCCGCGCGGGGCTGCTGTAGGACAGCCTCCATTTCCAAGGCTCCTCACAGAATCCTGAATAATTTTATTAGATTTTGAGCAAGGCTATTGCCAAAACATTCATTACTGCGCCCAACAAACGGCGGGAGACCGGGAGACACAGGGGTGTCTGTAGGGCTGATGCCATAGGCAAATCCTGGCTTTCTCTTCTCTCCCTGAAGTTCCAGAGGGCTGAGGTTTGTTTACTGGTGTCTGTACATCACTCAGATGATGCAGAGTGACCGGCCCTGCCTGATCACTTCTTCTGGAAGGGTCCCTCCTGCACAGCCTTAAATCATGTCTGAACACATTATAATTCTCCCATGTGCCTGGTGACTTCTGTGTATTTGATCAGTTCAGATTCCATAAAAATGTAAATAATCAAAGCCCTTCTGCTGTTATTTATAATGCCTCACTCTGGGCTGTAATTTATGAATTAATTTCAGCTGCAAGTTTCTGGAGGGAGGGGAAAAAAAGATGAATAATCGGATGTGTGGCTGCCAGTAAAAGCCATGACTGCCGGTGTCTCCTCCAGCTACATCCCCCAACCCTGCAGACCTGACTGTGGCCCCTGGGGAAGCAGGGGCCGGTCCCTGCCCTGGCATCTGCCATTGGGGCGGCCACAGTGGGTCCCCCGGGTGCTGGGAGGGTCCAGGGCAGGCTGCTGCTGGCTGGGACATGCCCTCAGCCCCGGCTGTCTCCAGGAGCTGTCCCAGCCGTGGGTGCTCCTGGGCTGGGAGCCCGAGGGAGCCAGCAGGACCCTGCAGGCATCAGCACAGCACAGAGCAGTCTGGGTTTGTGGCAGAGAACCCCTCCTTGGCACTGGCACCTGGTATGCCATTACCTTGGCACTGGCACCTGGTGTGCCACACAACCTGCCAGCCCATTGCTCGACACTGTGGTGGTCTTTAGAGCCCGTGGTGCCCCCGGCAGAGGCTGGCAGAGGCAGCTGTGGTGGGACCCTGTGCCAAGGAGGGCCCCAAGCCCCAGGAACCAGCCCAGGTGTGCCCAGCTACAGCCGGCAGGGAGCTGCGGGCTGGCCTGGCCACGCCAGCCGTGCCCCACAGCCCACTGCTACCTCTCTGTTAAGCGTCCTATCTGATCCAGACACAGCATTATATGCATTTCTCTGTGAATAAGCTCTGCTTGACACAGTCTGTGATTGCTTTTTTAAAACCATGTGGGGAGGATCAGTTCTTTCATCCACTGATAAGGTATCAGGTGACAGAGGGATCAGCATCCACCACATAAATCTGCAACTAATCCTTTGGAATCAATATTTTTCATTAAGAACCTGTGAGAGTTGGGCCATTATAGGGAAAAATCTGTTTAGGTTGACACCTTGATGAAGTTATTCGGTTCAGGGGCTTAAGTCATTGGAAGGTAATAAAGAGCAAAGAGCACAGAAAGATCGAGGTGCCGGTTATGAGAGTTCACGACGGGAATAGGGGCTTTATTGCAGAGAGAAATTATCATACTGATTTATTGTGGAATTATGGGAACTTTAGAAGGCTGGCAGCACTGCCCCGATGTCGCTGCTGGCTGGGGACACTGCATGAGTGCTCTTTCTTATGCTGGGGACTCACCCTCCCGTGCTGTGCCATCACTGCCCTCCCACAGCACTATGTGCCAGCCGAGACACCATCTGTGGTGCCCAAAGCACTGCTGCCATGTGGGCATGGCTGGGGCTGGAGGAGCTGGTGCTCCCCGGCGGGGGCACAGGCACTCCTGGGCACTCAGAGCTCTGGGTGATGCCACCAGTGCCACCTTCCCACCCTGCCCCCTCCATGGGGCACTGCCAGCCAGCAGCACTGTCCGCTGGGGCTCCCAGAGGAGATGGAATCGCTCCAGCCAGCTCCCTCCTTAGCCCCAACGGGAGCAGCAGCCCCATGCCTGCAGGAGGGACCTGGGGGGGCACACGGAGCTGCAGGGTCGTGGGGAGCCGAGGAATGGGGCCCTGTGGGGAGCAGCAAGGGGCTCGGCAGGAGAGCAAAGGTTTAATCCCTAAATAAACTGTAAGAGAAGGAGTGTACACAAACTCGTATGCACTGGGGCTGCTTTGAATGTGCAGGGTGCTGCTGGATCCTCTGTGCAGAGCGAGCAGGGCACTGCACCTGCTGCCACTCTGCAAACCCAGCTTTAATAACCAAAGTCAAACTTATCCGGAAGTTTCCTTTATAGGTTAACCAAGGTTAATTGTGCGAGCTGCAAATGAAAATATCTTGCTCATAAATCCCCAAACCTCATTAAAGAGGATTAAATGATATGACTACTTTGTAAATCCTAAAATTTCACACAAACCTCTCATAAGCAAACACGAGGCCCCTGATATGCTCGGTCTCTGCTGGTGCAGGTGCTTTTTCCAGGAGCAAGGAGAAGCAAGCAGCCCCTTTGTGCAGCCACGAGGGTGGGCACAGTGCAGGGAGCCCGTGGCTGCACGGCCAGTGCTGCATGGCCCGTGGGCACATCCTGCACCCAGCCAGTGCCCGCAGCACAGGGCAGGGCTGAGGGCACGGCCAGACAGCCCTGCCAGCCAGAGCCGTGCCAGCTCCCAGCGCTGCGCATCCTGCTCCACCCGAGCCAGCAAACAGAGGCACAGCATGATCCCTTGGATCTGCGTAATGCCAGGGAAATTCTGCAATAACCACCTTGGCTCTGAGCCATCACTGATGGTTTTTCTTCCAGAAAGGTTTTGTTGTGCAGCTCCTACAGCAACAATTTGTTTCTGTCCTCACTGACTATCCCCAGCCAGCACTAAATGCAGCGGGGAGAGGGAGGTGCAGAGAGCAGAGCCAGAGAGCAGCACCCAAAGAGGAGGGCAGCACCCAAAGGGGAGAGCAGCACCCAAAGGGGAGGGCAGCACCCAAAGGGGAGGGCAGCACCCAAAGGGGAGAGCAGCACCCAAAGGGGAGGGCAGCACCCAAAGGGGAGGGCAGCACCCAAAGGGCAGGGCAGCACCCAAAGGGGAGGGCAGCACCCGAGGCAGGCTCAGGGGGCAGGCGCTGCCAGCAGCAGTCGTGCTGCTCCCAGGAGGAGTGGATTCCACCGAAGGGGAGTTCTGGGTTCTGGCCAGCATCGTCACGGCCCTGCAGGGGTGCTGCTCCTCTGCCACGCAGAAAGGGCATCAACCACCCAAACCTTAATGAGCAATTAAAAGCTAATCAAAGGCAAATCTGTCAGATAAGGGTTGCTCTGTGTGTTTTTACTTGGCTTTGCATCTATTTGTGGAACAAAACATATTGTCAGTGAGATTTGTAGCACGGAGATTTTCATTGTGGTTCCTGGATCTAATTCAGCTCTGTATCGATGGGTTGGGAAGGATGGAATTCTTCTATTAACAGCAGCCTTTAGTTTAGATTTAAGCTAACTTCTACGTGCTCTGTAAATTCCTGCATGTGCCAGGCACATTTCCTTAATTTATGATGGTGCTGTGAACTGCTGTCACTCCCTCTGCTCTCTCCCAAAATTCCCTTCCATCTGGCCACTGGAGCAGGGATGTCAGTGGCCCCAAGCCCGGCTCAGCCCTGGCTGTGGGTCTGGATGGGGCTCTGTCCCCCCACCCCATGGTTCACAGGGACCTGCATTGCCCCGTGCGCTGGGGCTCAGCTCAGTGTCTGCTGGGGTTGTGGCTTTGATTGGCTAAATAAATCTCTAAACATTTTTAAAGAAGAAGACCAAAAGGCCTGCATCCAGTGTGATGCAGTGGTGACCCCTTGCCAGACCTCCTGTTATGATGTGCAGTGGAAGGCTTGGCAGTTCTGCCCACTCCCTGGTGCTCCAGTCACCACCAGTCAAGGATCCAGCATTCCCAGTTCAGACGATGTGTATCCACAGTGTTTCACTGAGCGAATGCTGCTCTCTGAGATCTGAATAGGAACAGATTGTTCAGAGTATCTTCCACATTCCTGATCTATTGATTAACCCGGGAGTGGGAATCTATGTAGAAACCCTCTCTCAATTCACTCAGTCTATATCACTTCAGCTTCTTAACTAAATCCCTTCCAAATCCTTGCAAAAATCTGACGGAGAGCTGGTGCCTCTGGGTGGAGGAGCCGCAGCCTTACTCAGCCAGTAAATGGCGTGTGAATGTGAGGGAGCCTATTGTTGCCCAACACGGTCCCATCAATAATAGATTCACAAACCTCCGAGGGAGCTAAAAATTTCTCCTTTAGGTATGAATTATGGATGCAGTTTAGTGTAATGTAGACATATCTCAGAGGTTTTTCCCAGTTTATATGCTAGTAAAAGCCAGCAATTTGCTTGTGTTCCATCTATAGGTTTTGTAAAATAAAGAAATCCTCTCTTCTGCAATAAATTCTGGTACTAATGAAGGTGAAGACAAATCTTTAACATGCATTTTATGGCCAGGATGAGTGAGTCCGTGTGGGAGGTGTGCAGGGCTGCCAGTGAGGTGCCAGCAGGGCTGGGCAGCACCCAGCCGTGTGCTGCAGGCAGTGGGAGCGAGGTGTGCCCAGGGCCAGGGCAGCCCCACCGGGGCACCCACCTCCTCCCTGGGGCACCGGGCTCAGAGGGTCCTGCCCCAAGTGGATTTTGGATGTGGTGGGGCAGGGGAATGGGGTGGCACTGAGGGGTGCTGAGCACAGCCTGCTCCGAGGGGCTGCAGGAGCAGGGTGTGCTGCTCTCCACGGAGGGCAGGGGCTGCAGGAGCAGGGTGCCATGCTCTCCACAGAGGGCAGGGGCTGCAGGAGCAGGGTGCCATGCTCTCCACAGAGGGCAGGGGCTGCAGGAGCAGGGTGCCATGCTCTCCGCAGAGGGCAGGGGCTGCAGGAGCAGGGTGCCATGCTCTCCGCAGAGGGCAGGGGCTGCAGGAGCAGGGTGTGCTGCTCTCCACGGAGGGCAGGGGCTGCAGGAGCAGGGTGCCATGCTCTCCGCAGAGGGCAGGGGCTGCAGGAGCAGGGTGCCATGCTCTCCATGGAGGGCAGGGGCTGCAGGAGCAGGGTGTGCTGCTCTCCATGGAGGGCAGGGGCTGCAGGAGCAGGGTGTGCTGCTCTCCATGGAGGGCAGGGGCTGCAGGAGCAGGGTGCCATGCTCTCCACGGAGGGCAGGGGCTGCCAGCAGGGATGGCCTCAGCACAGTCAGCAGGCAAATGGTGCCAGTGCTACTGCCAGAGGTTCCCACTGCCCAGCCCCTGCCCCTTAAGGCATCACCCCCATCCTGATGAACAGCCCCTGGCCCCATAGATCTGTGGGAGACACTTGACAAGCCCAGAGCATCTCCAGGGGTCAGAGGGCGAATGCTTTTTTAAATACCCTCTAATAATTAATACTCTATCTCAACAATGAAAAATCATTATAAAAAGATTGGTTATAACTAAGTAGCTCATTCTCAAGCACAGAATGAGCAGCAATCCCGAGGGCTCAGCTTCTGTCAGAAAAAATCCATAGCTGCAGATTCATGTCAGCATTTCCTACAGCTCCAACAACCGTGAAGCGACCAGCGGGAATGAGCCAAGGCTGGCAGCTGCTGGGCCTGGCAGGACCAGCACGGCCAAGTCCCCAGCACAGCAGGGTCCCCTCCGGGCCTCCTTGGGCAGCAGTCAGGTGCTGCAGGGTACTGTGTGGTGCTGCTGGGTGCTGCTGGGTGCTGTAGGATGCTGTAGGGTGCTATGGGGTGCTGTGGGATGCTGTGGGATGCTGTGGGGTGCTGCAGGGTGCTGCAGGGTGCTGCTGGGTGCTGTGGGGTGCTGTGGGGTGCTGCTGGGTGCTGCTGGGTGCTGTGGGATGCTGTAGGGTGCTATGGGGTGCTGTGGGATGCTGCAGGGTGCTGCAGGGTGCTGCTGGGTGCTGTGGGATGCTGTGGGGTGCTGTGGGGTGCTGTGGGGTGCTGCTGGGTGCTGCTGGGTGCTGCTGGGTGCCGTGCAAGCCAGGCAGCAGCACTGTCTGTCTTGGCTCTCACTTCCATCCCTGGTGGCAATCCCAGCTGTCCTTTGTGGGTGGCTGAGGGGGTTCCTTGTGGGTCCAGGGCATTGCAGGATGCACTGTGGTGCCAGTGCCAGTGGCTGGCTGTCCCCACGGTGCTGGCACTGACATGAACAGGGGACACCAGTGGTTTTGCAGCCCCTCCAGCCCTGCTGGACTGAGCATCAGTAGTCCTGTTGCTTGGGGGTAGCCCCAACAGAGCCCTGCCACCCAGGATAGGGCAGGGCATGGCCACTCTCCTCTGTGGGATGAAGTTCACAGTAACTGCAGCATTTCCACAATCTGGGGCCAGAACTGTCAGGGAAATTCCTAGTTTTCCAAAGGCATTGGCTGAAACACAGTTTATACACAAAATCTTTGTCATTTCCTATCAGCCGTAAAGAGGGTCTTTAAGCACATCTCTTGCAGACATAATGTTTCAATTTGCAAGTTTAATTTTTTTCCATTTTTTTCCAGAGAGGCGTTGTCAAATATGTATTTATTTTTTAAAGAAAGAACAAACTTTTATAGACCTTCTGCAAAACCTTGTAAAAATATAATCTCTCCTTGTGCCAGACAACTGGTGCCTGCTGACTCAATTGCTTTTATATATGACAAGGCTTGAAAAAAATGATTGCTACTGCCTAACTCCGAGCAGATTGGAGTGAAGTGCGGGACTCATCCATCAGAGGTGCCATGTTGGGTACGTGGAGCGCAGAGCCCTGGGGCTGCGAGGGAGCATCGTGGTGGTGTTCTCCTAAATCTCCCCTTCAGCCATCGCGGAAGGGCTGGGTGCTCCTGGCTGCTGCCATGCAGGGTCCCCAGCACCATGGCAGGGTGACACCCCAGGGCTGTGAGTGAGACACGGCCTCCAGCCGCTGGGGGCTGCCTGTCAGGCAGAGTGATCACAGGCATAAACTGCCTTCAATTGAATAAATATGCAAAGCAGCGTTTAACAGCCCTGAAATAAACTGCTGAGCGACGTGGCCCATAGAGCTAATGTCATCCTCACCCCAGCGCCGCAGCCGGGTGCGTGCATGTTTGAGGGTGTCGCATGTGCAGCACCCAGTGATGCATCCCTCCAGTCCTGCTCCCCAGTCCTGCTCCCCAGTCCTGCTCCCCTCCACCACCCCGGCTCAGTGGCAGTGGTCGGTGGGCTCCTGTCCCTGGGTTGGGACAAAGGGGCTTGGGGGTAGATCCCGCTCACACAGGGGCGGGGGTCTCTGCTGGAGCCAGGCTGGGGGTGGGTGTGGTGGGAGCCTTGTCAGTCAGTAAATTGAGGGAGTGACAGCGCAGTGCAGTGCTGCAGGGCCGGGTGGTATTCCTTGGCAGGTTTGTGGTGCAGGTGCTTGGCAGGACCATCGATCCGCGCGCAGCACCGGAGCAATCAATGGGGGCGTTATTAACGGGCTCTGCTCATACCTGCTGATGGCTCATGAATAAGTGGCCTTGGCTGGGGCCGCAGGTCAGACTGCTCTGCCATGATGGATGCCTTTTGAAATTGCTGGACTTGAGTTGCCATTGTTTCATTCCAGTGGGTCCTGTGGCTTACCTGTCCTTTGCTTCTCACTTTTCCACCCCCTTGACTTGGCAAATCCAGTGGGCAGAGCCACGCTGCTGCTGCTGCTGCTGCTTTCATATTGCCCTTCCCTCAGAGCAAAGCTGTGTCCCAGGAAAGTCCCCTGTGCCCTCCAGGCACCCTTTTCTGCCAGAGGGCCCTGGCTCTCACACTGTCCTCAAGGGCTAGGCAATTCTGCTGGGGGCCAGCGCAGGTCAGTGGGGTTGGCGTGAGTCGTCCCAGGCACAGAGCCCAGCCCCAGGCTGCAGCCTGCCACAGGGACGGTGGCACCTTGCAGGGACCAGGTTTGATGCTGAAGCATGGCCCCTGTCACTGCAACAGGACCCTGGCATCACCAAGCACTCAGTGCCAGAGGTGCCTGCTCCTCCTGCTCTGGGACCAGAGACAGGTGAGGGGTGCGAGGGGGCGAGCGAGGCCTCTCAGTCCATCTTTGCCACTCTCCGAGGGGGGGAGAAATTTCCCCTAGAAACGCTGCTCCCTGCTCCTGTTTCCTGCATCCAAAATTCAATGTTTGAGAGTTCTCCCTGTGCCACAGAGCTGGCGTCAGGGCCAGCGTGCAGTGGGGTCTGGGCGAGGTGCATCCATCCCATCAGCTGCCGAGCCTGTGGCTCAATCTGCAGCAAGGACAGAGCATCCCCTTGCCTGGAGTGCCCGTGGGGACCCACAGCACGAGAGGGCTCGAGTTACAACAGCCAGGCTGGACTGGGGAGTGTTTAACCGAATAATTAAGCACAGAGCTTGCATGTGGGGACTTCCTGAACAGGGAGATGCCAGGGGGACATTTCTGACTGCTGCTCTACTGCTGAAAATTAATTCTTTGAGATGTTGTGTGGATTAAAAGGCAGAGCCAGGCTGGAGCTGGTAATTAGCAGCTCTGGGGCCGGGCAGTCACAATAACAGAGCAGCTGCTCCAGGGTGGAACCTGCCTGGACAGGAGCTCCAGAGGGCAGCAGGTGTGCTGGGACATGAGGACACTGGGGTCACTGCCCACCACGGTGTCAGTGCCCATGATAACCACCACACATGATCAGAACCGGGCAGACACAGCATAACCCTGTCCCTGCAGCCCACTCAGGGGCTCAGATCCCCAGAACCAGGGACAGGAGCTGCCAGGGCCTGTGGTGGCAGTGGGCAGGAGGCACTGCCCCATCACCACCCATGCTGATGCTGAGATGTTCTGAGGGAAAGTGTCAGCACTGATGAAGCTCTCAGTGGAAAATACTGGCAATGATTTGAGGTATAAATGCCAACTTTCATTACAGCTCTCCTGACTGTTTTGTTACAGCTTCCCTGTAGCATTTTCTATGAGACAAGATCACATTCACTGAAAGATCACATTATCACTGAAACATTCCTTCCTCAGCCTCTGAACTCACTTTCTCGCCAGCTGCCCACCCACAAGATACATGAGAATTTGACTTTGTCCTGGTTTGTGATGACCAACAGTCAAGGAAGATCTTTGCCCAGAAAGATGTGAGTGTGAGTGGACCTGCGAGCCCACAAAGCAGGAATCTGCAAAGCTCTGGTGGGAAACGAGCCCTGAGCCTGCTGGAGGACAGAGCAGGAGGGGAAGGTGTTGTACAGCAGAGAGGAGGGGATCCTCTGACCCCTGCAGGGAACGTGGAGGCTGCTGAGCTGCTGCGTGATGAATGAGAAACCCAGAGATTACAATAATTTTGTTAAAGGGTTCTTAGCTCTGCTCTGCTCTTTTGATTAATGGGATTTTTTGAGGAGTGCAGGGAAAGGTCATCTGACACGTGTTCAACAGCTGATGGCATTATTCAGCTCAGCCGGTGAATTGCTGTTCCCAAACACCTGCCGGTGTGCTTCAGTGCAGCTGTGGAGTCCTGCAGCATCCCTGCAGCTGCAGCGGGCACGGGGCGTTGGCACAGCGCTGGCAGGCTGATGGCACAGGGGTTATTCCTCCTTTCCTGTGCTGTGTCTCTGATGAATCCCGTCCCCTCCCAGGGGCTCAGCGCCAGTGTGGAGAAGTGGGAGTGCCCCTTCCCCACTCCGCATGTGCTGCAGCTTTCGCTGTTCTTCCAGTAACAAAACTTCTGTATTGTGATATGATAATCTGCTGGGTGTAAATGGCTTGTCCAGCCAGCCCTGCAAATCACCTCTTATCATCACACTCAATGGGCTGTGTCAACCCAATTTCACAGACAAACGCTTCTCTCCCTGACCATGGGCACTGACATGGATAACTCTGATTTACAAAGCCAATAAAAATAAAATCACTAAGAATTACTAAGAACCACTGAGTTAATACAGGAGATTAGAATCTCCAAATTTAGGGTGACTGAAAGCCATTTGATACATGAACAGTGGCAAATGGGTTATAGAAATGTCGGCCGTGCCAGGGTCAGGTGCCAGAGCATGATGATTTATTGGTGAGAGAAGGGCTAATTGGTGAGCTACCTTTGATGCTTTCCACAGAGGCCAGGTTATTTATATCAGAGTTTGTTTGTCGTCTTTTACTTTTGGGGTCAACCAAAATTTTTTATGGTAAGACAAACCTCAGCATCGCGTTCATTAAAGTAGCAAGGTCAGGCCAAAGGGTGGAATTGAGCTGGAAATAATCAGGTTGGTGTGATTAACTCCAGCCTCACTGCCACTCAGAGTGAGCCTCCGGCACAGGCACCCTTCAGGGGACAAAGCACCGGCCACAGGCAGAGAGAACTCCAAAACCCACTCATCAATAGCAGAGGAGGTGATGTACAGCAAGGAGAGGGAGTGCCTGTGCTTCCCACCCTGTCTCTGTCCCTCGCTGGGAGCTGTTCCTGCCCGGGGAGGGTGCCGTGGTCCCCTGGGTGCCCTGCAGGGGTGAGAGGGTGCCCAGGCAGCTGCAGGAAACCCAGGAGCTTCCTCTGGGATCCCCCTGCCTGGGGAGCTCAGCCTCTCCCCATCTCTTTGCATGATTTTTACCCATAAAGATCTTGTTCTCTCCCTTGTCCTGCACGCTGTTTGCAGATGTTTGCAGATGTTGCTTGCTGCCCCAGCAGTCTCCAGGCTGAAGGCCTGCCCGTCAGGGCAGGAGATCGGGGGCTGCACCCTCCACGGGCACAGGCACAGCCAGAAAAGGGGATCCATGAGCCAGATGGCAGCACAGTTCCCAGGTGCTTGTTAGGAGGGATGGGAAATTGCAAATGAAAGGCTTGTGTAGACTTTAAACTTCACTCTGCCTTCATAAAGGTGTCAGCTGGAATTATTTTGGGCATTTACTTGCGTGGTCTAGTGCATCACTAGCTAAAACAGTTTTTTTTAAATAATGGAATTTGCTGCTTGGCTCATGCATAAAAAATAGCAGGAATGCGACCCAGTTGCATAATTTTTTAGTAATAAATAGAGTCAAAAGTGTTGAGCTCAGCTGCTGGCACAGTGAGACACCCTGAGCAGGGGCAGAGGGCAGGGTGCCCTGGGGGCAGCCCCCATGACATGTTGGGAGCCCATGCTCAGGCAGCACGGAGGGGACACCCTGGGACATGTGGCGCCGCAGTGGCCAAAGCACAGGGGGACCCTTCCCCACAGGGCTGGCCTGGCTTCCTGTCACTCCTGCTTCCACACATCCTGCACACATCCTGCTCAGTCCTACCATGGCAGGGCTGCTCTTCCCACTCCCACTGCTCCATCTCCAGGAAAGCCACTCTCCTCCTTACAGGAGCAATGTAGAGCATGAACCATTTCATCTCTGCACTGTTAAGCCATTGGTGCGTGAAGCACGTTTGTAAAGGAACCCACAGACATTCCCTGGACACAGCCCAGCGTGAATGGGGAGTCACTGAGCCTGCCTGGAGTACGAGGTGTGGCTGGAGGGACGGGGCAGGAGGGACAAGGACAAGGACGAGGCCAAGGACAAGGACAAGGACAAGGCCAAGGCCAAAGCCAAGGCCAAGGACAGGGACAAGGACAAGGCCAAGGAAAAGGACAAGGCCAAGGACAAGGACAAGGACAAGGACAGGGACAAGGACAAGGCCAAGGAAAAGGACAAGGCCAAGGCCAAGGCCAAGGACAAGGACAGGGACAAGGACAAGGCCAAGGAAAAGGACAAGGCCAAGGCCAAGGCCAAGGACAAGGACAAGGACAAGGACAAGGACAGCCCTTGGGCCCCGCTGGTGTCAGGAACCCCTGGGCTCTGGCTGTCACACTGGGCACGGCTGGGCCCTGTTGCTGACAGGCATCACCAGGGCTCTCTGGGGCTCTGGGTGGACACAGGACCAAAGGGACCCACCCTGCAGCCTGCTGCTGACTGCGCACCCTGTCCTGCCCCAGCACTCGGGACACGTGCTGCCCTTGTACTTCTGACCATTACAAGGGATTGCAGCAACTCCTGTTACCTGTGATGAGCCTGGAGAAAGCATGGGGGCTGGTTATGGCCCCCAAGAAGCCATTCTGTTCCTCTTGCCTGTAGGAGGCCTGGGGAAGGGCACAGACAGCCCCCCATGGCACTGCCACCGTACCCCTGCAGGAGTCTGGGGCATGGCACAGGCTGGTGCTGGTGCTGGCCCTGCTCCCCTGTGCCAAGGGGTGCTCGGGAACCCGGGGGCTGCAGTGGGGAATGCCCTGCCCGAGGCAGAGCAGTGCCCCGAGCACAGGGCCAGCAGCCCCTCCTCCTGCACAGAGGCTGTTGTATAAGAAGTGGCATTTTGATTGATGCCATTTGACATATGGAGAATTCCCCACAGCAGGCAGTCACTCACCCAGCTGATTACGGACTCTGACTTCTTTCTCTAATTAAAACTCTCCCTCCCATTTTAATTCCTTTGCCCCAATCTCCCTGTTCTGGATCATCTCATAATGTGACGCTAAGTGCCTGCGACAGGCACCAGGGATGCCCCACGCCCAGCCAGCCAGCTCTGGTGCCATGGAGCACAGAGCCCAGCCCAGCCCCATGGCTCGGGGGTGAGGGGACACCCCTGGCACCCCTGTTCCCTACAGCCTGCCTGAGATCCAGCCAAGGTCGGGATTTTTGGTGGGCATCAATTTGCAATGGCCTGACCTGGAGCATTCCTGCACAGCTTCCCCTGCACCAAGTCACATTTCAATGACTAAGTTGCAACGATTTCCCTCTGCCCCCAAATCCCGCACTGGATAGGAGCCATTCCAATCAAATGCCTTCCCTGAAAGCCATCCCACCTCCCTGCAGGCAGGGCAGACAGGGTGGGCAGGCAGGCTCAGCTGCAGACTGTGTTTCAGCTTTCTCTGGTTCGAGCTCACCGAGGCAGGGTGGGGACATGGGTAAAACATGAAACAGGCTTTCTGAAGGAAGGCAGCAGTGCTCCCAGGGCTGCCGAGCTTGGCAGGTCCCACATGGACTTCTGGCCTGCTCAGACTCAGCTTTAATGTAACTTAGAGAAAAACTGTGTTTGAACATGGGATTTAACCCTGTGACAGGATCCTCATTCTAGCTGAGAGTAAATCCCCAGGAAGCAGAGCCCAGAGGGCACACAGCCCCGCACAGAGGCTGGGCAGCTGGGCAGAAGCAGGGCTGGCAATGCCAGCAGGACACGGTGCTGCCAGGCCAGAGCCCACCTGCAGACCCCTGTAGGGACCATGGCCACCTTCCCCCCTCCTGCTCAGCTGCACACAGCCTTCCCAGCGTCTCCCTCCCGTGTCCTTTCTGCGGGGAGGTTGTTGTTCCTGCACATCTGTACTCAGCCCCAACACCCGCCAGATTGAGGCTGTTTGCCACAAAAACATGTGCTGTTATTTTATATAAACAAGTTGCCGCGCTGGAGTTGGACTGCAGCGGTAAATACTGGGTCAGACCCCTTCTCAGCAATGTCTGTCCCACCATAATTAATATTGATTTTGTGCAGCTGAAATATGGCTACACAATTTAATTTTGCTGGTAAGATTTTTGACATGGCTGTTCTTAGAGATTAATGTGGGATTTAATGAAGGATTTGGGCTCTCATCTGTGATGTTCCCTCATCCCATGGTGTGCTGTGGACCTGCTGCTGGCTGCTCTGGACACGGCTCACAGCTGCTGGCCCCGTGGGCACTGCCTGGCCCTGTGCCCGCTGGGGCCGGGGGTGCCCAGCCAGGCACATCTGCCCCGTGTCACTGAGCTGTGTCACCTGCCCCGTGTCACTGTGCTGTGTCACCTGCCCCCTGTCACTGAGCTGCTTCAGGGCAGCACCAGGGACCAGGGCACTGCTGCAGCACGGAGCCCACAGGGATGGTGCCCAGTCCCTGCAGCACGGGCAGTCAGTGACCCTGCCCACGCAGTGGGACAGTGACACCATGGACAGCAGCGCCGGGGACAGGAGAGGCTCCTCTCCTGGGCCCCTGAGGTGCATGGTGGCTCCCAGCCTCAAACAGTGTAAATTGTAAATTGTCTTGTCTCAGCCCCAAGTCCAGAAAGAGCAAGGTGGGGCGTGTGGACCCTCAGCCCCCTCATTCAGGGCTGGGACCAGGACAGCACAGCAGAGCATGGCGTGGCACAGCTGGGCAGGGCCAGAACCCTCTGCCACAGCAAAGGGCCGTGCTGGCCCTCGGGCTCAGGGTGGCACTGTCCTTGCCGGTGTCTCTGCAGGGACACAGCACATGCAACAGCGACCATGTGGCCAAAGCAGATTTTTTGCTTATCGAATCAAGGAGCAGCTGGATTAGAAGATTAGAAACCAAATTAATTACTAATGACTTCCTGGGGCCTGGATGGTTCTGACAGGGGTCTCCAGGCAGCGGCAGTGCCGGTGGTGCCAGGCTGGCGCAGGGGGACCGTTCAGCGGTGGGACAAATGCGTGGAGCCAGAGGCCACAACCTGGTCCCCGCTGGGGCCGTGTGCCACACGGCCATGCCACTGCGAGCAAGGGCAGAGCTGGGCTTGGGGAACTGTGCAGCCCCAACTCCAGCTCCTGCTCATCCATACTGAGATGTGGCCCCCAGCCCAGGGGGAGTTCAGGTCAGGGGCTCTCTGTGGCTGCACTCCCCAGCCCTGGGATGAGCCGGCACTGCCTCCATTTCCCTGAGGGTTTTGCTCCTGGGGCAGCATGTGCCCCAGCCTGTCTGTGCCATCAGTGCCCATCTCTGTGCCCCAGCCTGTCTGTGCCATCAGTGCCCATCTCTGTGCCCCAGCCTGTCTGTGCCGTCAGTGCCCATCTCTGTGCCCCAGCCTGTCTGTGCCATCAGTGCCCATCTCTGTGCCCCAGCCTGTCTGTGCCATCAGTGCCCATCTCTGTGGTGTGGCCTCGTGGCCCAGCCTGCTGGAGGGCAGAGCAGGCGTGGGCGTGGGCGAGGGCTGGTGCTGCTGGCACAGTTAATGGAGCTGGCACGGCCAAGCAGGAGCTGGGAAACAGCCGCTCCTGTCCCCGCTTGCCAGGACAGCCGGGCTACTCGCCATCTGCTTCCTGACCTGGATATTAAACTGCACTAGATGATTAAATATGTCAATGGGAAGAAAGTTTTCTTCTGCCTGCCAGAGCCTTTTGCTCAAGTGAGCAGGGGCCAGGCAGAGGGATGGAAGAAGAGAAGGAAGGCCAGAAGGATGGAAGAAGGACATCATAAAGAAGAGTGAGCCAGGTAATGGGCTGGCCTCTGGAAGGAGGCTGGGTTGTTTTTAACCAGTTACCTCACAGCCTACAGAGGAGCTTCCCAGGGACCTGGAAGGCCCTGAAGTCCTTGGGGAGAGCACGGGACATCCCGGTCAGCACAGGTCACTTCAGCCCCTGCCATCACTGCACTGAGGGCCAGCCCACCACGACCAGCCATCATCTCCTGTGGATGTGGGACACAAAGTATATGCACAGCCCTGCACAGATGGCACTGACAGGCAGGGCCCTGTGCAAGGCTGCTGGAGCACCCCTGCCCGCTGGGCAGCCCCCAGCTCCTTACACTTGTTACACTGGGCTAATTGGTTTAACAGAGATTGCTGGGTCACTAATTACGGAGCCTATTGAACAGCGTATCTCAGCTTAGGGATACAATTAAAAGTTCACCCTAATTAATCAGAGGTAATTAACAGACCTTGCATTTCTCTGACATTAATTAATCAAGGAATCCCGAGCAAATCAATGTAGGCGGGGGGAGTCAGGGGATGGAGGGAGTGGGTATTGCAGAGGTGATGTGCTCCCTGACCCACTTTTCTGGGCTGGGAGCAGGGCTGGGGTCCCTACAGCCCCAACAGCATCTCTGTCTGCATCACCCCCTGCCCACTGCAGAGCTGGACCCCGCTCTGCTCCCTCCTCAGCACAGCGTCCGTGTGGCCACAGTGACACAGGAGCTGGGTGCTGCTGCGGGTCTGGCCAGCGACAGCACTGCAGCATTGCCACCGGCACGGCAAAGGTCTGGTGCTGCAGGGTCCTGCCTCCAGCCCACCAAGGTGTTCATGGCCTGCTGCACCCTTCCTCAGCACATCACACGGGCAGCAGTGCCCAGAGGACACGGGGCCGGCGGCCAGAGCCCCGCGGTGCCCTCGGCTGCTGCAGCTGTGCCAATCGCCAGCCGTGGTTTGGCTGCGGCTGCCTCATCTCCATCTCCCCGAGGAGATGCGTATGGAGATAATCCAGACAAATGATAGATGGACATCGGTGGCTTGTGTATGGATCCGGCTGGGGGTCTGCAATATTTTGCTGCTAAGGAAGCCCTCATTTGTGGCATGATCGAGGACCCCATGCCAAATCAAGGAAATTGATGTGCTTGTAGTAGGAAACTTAATCACCAGAGGGGAAATGCCCACCTCGTTTTTCTCATGAAAGAGGAGTGCAGCGCTTTGATTTTTAGCTCTAGTATAAACAGGGTGTGATTAAATATTGTTTCCCCACTCTTTCTTGTCATTAATCAGGATATAGCTGCAAGCACTGGGCGTGACGTGGGGACACTTGCTTTGATTCCTCAAGTTCTTAAATGGTTTTGTTCTCTTTTCAATCCCATTAAAAATAGCAGGCGGGGTGTTCAAAGTGCTGCTGCTGGAGACAACTTCTGATCTGAAGGATGCGCGCTCATGGGGGACGCGCCTTGGGCAGGGAGCGCACCCGCGGCTCCGCCCGCGCCTGCCGGAGCGGCACCGCCGGGCCGGGCCGGGCCGGGCCGGGCCGAGCCGAGCCGGGCCGAGCCGAGCCGGGCCGAGCCGGGCCGAGCCGGGCAGCCTCGGGAGGAGAACCCCCAGCAGCCGGGACAGCGCCTGCCCTGCCGGGGCAGTCAGTGCCCGCTGTGCCAGCACAGGCACCTGGCACGGGGAGCGGCAGGGCAGCCCGTCCCCAGGACCCTGCTGGGGCTGCGTTATCACCTGGCACGGGCACAGCCAGAGCCTCCCTGCAAAGAGCCTCTGTCCAAGGAGCCCATGGGCTGTGATCCGGGAGGGGAGCTGCAGGGAGCTGAGGGCCCTGGGAACGGGACAGCGCTGAACACCCCGAGCTGGAGCCCCTTCTCCCAGCAGGGCTCTCCTCCTGCAGCCCCTCTGCTGCCCGCCACATCTGCCACCCCGGCAAAGAGAGAGGCTGCTGCCGCCGGGAGTGGCTGCTCTGGCTGTTTCCGCAGGTGCAGAGCAGCGACAAGGCCGGCAGGCTGCCGGGAGCAGAGGGCAGGCTCAGGGCCAGCATTGCTGCTGGGACGCCAGCACACGGGTCGGGGCGGGCCCGGCTGATCGCAGCCCCTCTGCCCGCCAGGGCTGGCAGCGACCCGCGGCTCTGCTCCACGGCCCCTGCCCGGCAGCTGCACCGCGGGGCCCTGGCGCAGGCACCGAGACGGGAGCACGTCACGGCTTCACTCCCACCTGTGCCCTGCACGCACTCACAGCTCCCGAGCCCGTGGAAATGCACCAGAAACTGCTGTCAAACGAGTTAATTTTAGTGCAAAGCTGCCACCAAAGCTTCTGCTGTTCTGCCTGCCACAACCTCTCGTATCTGGTACAGCCGTGTACCTGTCCCTCCCCGGTACAGCCCCGTACCTGTCCCTCCCCGGTACAGCCCTGTACCTGTCCCTCCCTGGTATGGCCGTGTACCTGTCCCTCCCCGGTACAGCCCCGTACCTGTCCCTCCCTGGTACAGCCCTGTACCTGTCCCTCCCTGGTATGGCCGTGTACCTGTCCCTCCCCGGTACAGCCCCGTACCTGTCCCTCCCTGGTACAGCCCTGTACCTGTCCCTCCCCAGTACAGCCCCGTACCTGTCCCTCCCTGGTATGGCCGTGTACCTGTCCCTCCCCGGTACAGCCCCGTACCTGTCCCTCCCCGGTACAGCCCTGTACCTGTCCCTCCCTGGTATGGCCGTGTACCTGTCCCTCCCCGGTACAGCCCCGTACCTGTCCCTCCCCGGTACAGCCCCGTACCTGTCCCTCCTGGGCTGCCCCCCGAGCCCGCAGCCATGGCCCTGCCCAGCATCCCCACAGCGAGTACGTGCAGGTGCAGGTGCCCTCTGGGCCCCCGAGCCCCAGGTGAGGTCACTCAGAACAGCTCAGTTGGCTCTTGGGGAGGCTCTAAAAGCCTCCAGCAGGGCAGGGCCGTCAGTGCAGGGATTGGCATTGCCTGGACTTTCTGCGTGTGCTGGCCCTGTGGAGGTCAGGTGGGTCCCTTGTGCTGTGCCCAGTTCCCCCAGCACCAGAGCCATAGGCTGGTCACCCAGGGGGAACAAGAGAAGGGAAGCAGTCCCAGATGCCCAGCAGTCCCCCGGCACAGGTGGGTTGGTGTTGGTTTTGCAGGGATCCCTCCTGGGAGAGGCGCTGCTGTCCCCACAGCCTTCCTGCAGCCCCAGACCTCTGCCAGCACGTCCTGCTCTGCCGGTCCTTTGTGGCTTTTGAGCCAGCCCAAAGCTTTCAACATGGGCAGTGACACCTCCTGGAGGAGGACCCTCAGGGAAGTGAGGAAGAGGAGGGCAGGCCTTCCTCCACCCAGCGATGGTGCCAGAGGAGGCAGCAGCGTTGGGAACAAGAGTGACCGACCCAGTCCTGTCCCTTCAGTGGGAACGGGGCAGCTCAGTTCTGATTTTCTGCCTTTGAGTTTACATAAGGCAAGGACGGGGTTACAGAGCTGTGGAAGAGCTGGGCTGAACATGCGGTGACACTGAAAACAAGCTTCAAAAAAAATTTACCAGCTTGTGTTTGAGTACAGATTCCTCATTTGCAGTTAAATATAATTGTGAGGGTCTGTGAGCCAGAGAGATATTTCTAGTTATTGGAGAGCTAGCTCCTGGCCCTGTGATCCCCGAGGAATGATAATGAGATTTACCCTAAGCAGGCGCTGCGGAGAGCCGGGAGAGCTCCGTGCTGGTGTGTAGGAGAGCAGCGATGGTTACAGGGTCCCCGCCCGCCGCAGCACACAGATGAACCCTGCAACTGCATCATTTCTGTGCTGTTCGCACCGTGCCTGCCGCCGACACACCCGGGACGGCCGCCGGGGCCCTCCGGCACCGGGGAGGCGGCTCTGGCTCCTTGGGGCAGGAGGGATGCTCACGGGGAGAGCAGGATCCAGCCGCCCTGGGCAGCGGGACACGGGAACCTGTGGGTCACCCTCGCCTGCCTGCACCGCCTCCTCCCGGCGCCCTTCCCTCCTTCTCTTGGGTTCTGGTGCATTCCCAGCCCCGCGCAGCCAGCAGGAGCCCAGTGCCATGGGCTCAGCCCGCGGTCCCACAGCCGCTGCCTTCCCTGCTGCCTTCCCCGCTGCCTTCCCTGCCCAGGTGCTCGCGGCTGGGACGGGGCCAGCCCAGCTGGCATCCTCATCCTCGGCAGGCAGCCCCGGGGCCAGGGCCTGCTGGACCCCATCCCAGCGGGGGCAGCAGAGAGGGGCAGGGGCCGGGAGGGGGCGGCACACCCGTGCCCACCTCGGTTATGGTCTTTGCAGCGTCAGTGACAGATATGTAAGGATTAAATTGCAGTAATCTCTGTAATCTACTCAGTGAGATTAAACCCTCCCCCCGCCCCCAGACTTTATCCCTTTCATTCCAGGACTCTTAGCAGTGATTACAGCCGGGGGAAGCCATTTAGCTTTTAAGCACCACTCCATCCTGCTTAAAAATGCATTTCAGAATCAAATGAGTTTGTGCAGCACAGCCAGGGCTGGTTGCTCCGGCTGGGCAGGAGGCTCAGAATTAGGACCAAAGTAGCTTGAGTCAGAGTCAAAATTAAATTTATTGTTTCTGACCTTATTGAGAATACAGTGCATTTACAACTGATTAATGAGGCTTAACAGGAGTTCAGACCCAATTGAAGGCAGCTCCACGGCCTGCACTTCCATCCTGCTGTCTGACGGGCTCTTGGAGACTCCACTGGCCTTAGGAGACCCCGAGGAGCAGAGCTGGGAGATGTGCCAGCCTCGGGAGGGGTGTGAAGGAGCCGAGGGGCTGTGCCAGGCAGGAGCAGCCCCAGGAGCAGCCCAGGGGCCAGGGCAGCTCAAGGGCCATGAGCTGATGGGGCTGAGCACCCCTCCCAGCCTCTGCGGCTCCCACCAGGCCAGGACGGTGCGAGGCTGCACCGGGGACAGGGCACCGCTGGAACGGTGTCAGTGGTGACAGTGAGTCACCGGTGAGTGCTGACGGTGCCACAGTGACCCTGGACACTTTGGGAGTGAGGATGCGGTCCCAGTGCTTGCAGTGCTTGGGAATGGCTGAGTCCTGCTGGCCTGTGCCCCCCACAGCATCCTGGGGATGTGCAGCAAGCCTCTGAGCACCATCAGCTCTGATCCCCATCCTTGCACCCTGCTGGTCCCTCACAGGATCTGGCTCAACTGCATCCCTCTGCCCCACTGCTCAATGCCCAAGTGTCCTTTTAGCAGCTCCAAGTTTCCTGCCAGGACAAGGAGAACAGGGAGGCACTTGAGCAGCAGGCCTGGTGTCTGTTTCAGGAGCTCAGCAAGGCCAAGAGGCTGCAGCAACTCAGCTCTGGCTGCCCTGCAGCACTGAGGATCCCCTGTCCCTGCACATGCAGAGCTCAGCCTGATTCCCAACACAAGGGTAGGGGGCAGTTTGTCAGCCCAGAACCAAAAGGTTCTTAATGACATACAGAAAACTGGACTAACAGTGACTCTTTGACACTGAGCACTTTCTTTGGCTCTGGAAATAAACTCTAAACTTGTTCTGTTCTGCCTTCAACACGGAGACATAATGGGCAGGACACCACTTTTAATCGTATTTGCTCTTTGTAGGGCGCACTTTATTGCTTCCCTATTCTTTTAGGTGTCATGTGCTCCTGGCACAAACTTTGTGTATTTCTGTAATAATCTCCTGATCCCTACACTTGTAGGGAGCTTTTCTCTCTGCCTGCCTGGCAGCTGTCTGTGCTTGGGATGAGCCCTGGGCCAGGTCCTCCCTGGAAAACACAGAGCTGCGGGCCCCCAGCAGTGGTTCCTGCTGCTGTCAGCTCATGCTGTGGTGAGATCAGTCTCTCAGAGGGGAAACAGGGCAAAGGGGCCGGCCTGAGGCCTGAAGAGAGGCCCAAATCCCTTCTGTGGTCTGTCATGAGCGCTGTTCAGCCACAGCCCCACGGTGCCTGAGCCAAGGGCTGCTCTGAGCAGGGAGGAGCAGGAGAGGCTGCAGGGCCGTACAGGAGAAACTGCCCTGGGCAAAGGAGCACTGAAGAGCTGCAGGTGGCCTGGGAGGGACAGGATGTGGGGTCCTTCAGGGTTAATGTCAGACAAGGCAGTGGGGTTCCTGCTTTGGTAAATGTACAGACAGAGAGTGGAGAGTTTGGGAGTGATGAAGGAGGCAAGATGGGAAAGATCTACTTGGGAACAGAGCCAGGGACCCAAGAGGGATGGGGAGGGGAGGGAGCACTGGTGGGACCCTGAAAAGTGGCTAAGGGAGGTGGGGAAGAGAAGATGAAGGAGAGGATGGCATCAGGCTGGGAGCAGGATGCAGCACCAGCTCCACAAAGGACCCGGTGAGGGGGCAGAAGGGGCAGGATGTTTTCCTGGAGTTCTTCTCCAGCCCCCATGCTGCAAGGGACTGGCTGGGGAGAGGGTATCTTGTGCAATGATGCCGTGGGCTCCTTCCTCCTGCAATGCCAGGGCCTGGCACCCCGCTCTGGGGATCCCACTGGGGGCTGGCTCCCAGGGCTCTGTTGGCACAGGCAGCAGGGCCGGCAGCGTGCTGATGGCACCAGAAAGCTGTTGTTTATGTGGAGTGGGGCGTAAACAGCAAACATGTCATGGAAAAGACGTGCCCTGCACAGATACAAAGACTGGAAGCGAAATTGTCGGCTTTACAAAACATTCCTCCCTTGCAAGCGGAGAAACCTGGAGGTGTTGAGGCATCCGCAGCAGCTTTATTTATCCAGACGCCTCTAATGTTCATGCTTAGGCAATGTGTCTGCTGCCGAGGCTGGATCACCACATGGAGGTGGTGATCTAAAACGGAAAAAGCAACTTTTCCACAGATTTGGCAGTTTGTCATGGAGAGGAACTAAGTGACAGATACCTTCCACAGGACCTGCCAATGCCTGGCCCCTCAGGTACCTCCGGCCCTGCTGTTGCTGCCCGGGCAGGGCAGTGGCCCAGGCTGAAGTCCTGTGGGCTCTGTCAGTGCCAGGCCCTGCCCAGCCCTGTGCTGGCTCTGGTGCAGCGTGTGAGGGGCAGAACCAGCCCAGGGTGCATTCACATCATCAGGGATGGCCCAGGGTGCATTCACATCGGTCAGGGATGGCCCAGGGCTGTCCTCTGGGCTGGTGCTGTGCCCGTGGCTCCATCCCCTGATTTGAGCCACACAGAGGGGCTGGGGCTCAGCCCTGCCTGCTACAACCTGCTGCCCACAGACCAGTGCACTGTACCCAATGTCCCAAAAAGGAAAACCCGTGGGTCACTGAGGATGATGAGGTTTGTCTCCACAAGGACTCAGCCCATCCTCTAGATCCAGAGCTCTCCTGAGGCAACAGGATGTGTCTTCCTGGAAACTCCATTCCTGCTCCCAGGGAGGAGCAGTGCCATGCTCCGGCCCCAGCCAGGTGAGAGCCTGCAGGCAGCACTCTTTTCATTTTTTTCCATTGTTTCTCAGGTCTGCACCGAGTTCTGGGTGTTGCACAGGAGGGATCCTGGTCCCCGCCCTGGACTGGCAGCCGGGAGCCTGCGGCGTCCTCGTTTGTGTCGGGCTGGCACTTCTTGCCTGTCTCTCCCTGTCATCATTCTTCTTCCCAAGGAACGAGACAAGTACTTTTCTGCAGCCGATCAAGCTTCTAGTGCTGAGAAAGCAGGAGCGATGGCTGCTAATGTCTGAGCGGTGCCGCACGCAGCCCTTTGGCTCAGCGGGAGCAGCCAAGCGGAAGCCTGGGATGTCGGGGTGCAAGGGGAAAGGAAAGGAAAGAACAGGGGAGCCGGGGATGGGGATGGAGCAGTCCGCATTCAAACTGTGCCACAGCCGGGGGGCTCCCCGGCTCAGCCTGCATGTGGGGCATCAGAGCTGGGACAGGCGGGGCTGAGCAGCCCCAGCCCGGCAGTGAAATTTAATTCATGCGTCACTTCAAAGCTTTCCCTCCTACTTACCGGCGGCACGGCGGAGGCCGATGGCTGCTCCTCCTGCCCTCCCGAGGACAGAAGCGATGCTGCCGTGGGGCGGCCCCGCTCGGGGGCGGATGGTTCGGGCAGCGCGGCTCCGGCACCGGGCTGGGGCACCGGGCACCGGCCGTGACCCTGGCAGCCCCGAGCCCCGGCTGCCGCTCCCGGCGAGCGCTGCTCGCCCCGCTCCGCCGCTCACCCCGCTCCGCCGCTCACCCCGCTCCTGGGCGGAGGGTGCGCGGCTGCGGGGACGGAGGCGGCTGCCCCCGGCTCCACAGCGCTGCTTCGAGCGGCTCAGGGCTGGATGTGGGGGCAGAGCGGGGCAGGGCCGGGCGGGACAGCGCGGCCGGGGACGGGACGAGCGCAGCGGGGCCGGGACCGGGCAGGGCGGGACTGGCGGGCAGCCCGGTGCCGGGAGGAAGGGCACCCCCGGCACGGCTCGGCCCGGCTCGGCCCGGCCCGGCCCGGCCCGGGGGAGGCACCGGCCGCCGAGCGGCCGCGGGGGCTCCGGGAGGCGCTGACGTCAGGCGGCCCCTTAAATAGCGACGCAGCCGCCGCTGCCCCGGCACTTCCCGCGGAGGCAGCGCGGAGCCGCCGCCGCCCGATGGCGGGGATGGCCGCGGCGGGGCGGCGGGCGCAGGGGGGCCGGGGCGGGCGCGGCCCCCTCGGGCGGCCCGGCCGCGCCGCCGCGTAGCCGCGGGCGATGCCGGAGCGGCCGCGCCGGGGCCGGGGCGCCGGGCCGGGGCCCGCCGTGCCCGGCGGCGCGGCCCCATGGAGCCATGGCGCGTAGGGCGCCGAGCGGGCGGGCCCCGGCCGTGGCTCCGGCTCCGTCCCGGCGGCTGGCAGGGAGGGTCCTCGTCCTCTTCACGCTGTCGCTGTCGTGCTCGTACCTGTGCTACAGCCTGCTGTGCTGCTGCGGCGGCCCCGCCGCGCCCCGCGCCCGCTGCCCGCCCGCCCGCGCCGCCGCCGCCAAGAAACTTCTGCAGCAGTCGCGGCCGTGCGGGCGGGCGGCCCCCGCCCCGCCGGCCGGCAGCGCCCCGGGGCCCGCCCGGCCCGGCACCAAGCGCCTGCCGCGGGCCATCGTGGTGGGCGTCAAGAAGGGCGGCACCCGCGCCGTGCTGGAGTTCATCCGGGTGCACCCCGAGGTGCGCGCCCTGGGCACCGAGCCCCACTTCTTCGACAGGAACTACCACCGCGGGCTGGAGTGGTACAGGTGAGGGCGGGAGGCTGCGGCACCGGCCCCCGCCCGCCCCGGGCACCCCTTGGCCGTCCCGCGTCCCGGAGCGTCCCCGTACCCCGCACCGCGGGCACCGCCGCCCGCTGCCCGTCCCCGCTCCTCTCCCGGCGCTCTCGCTCTCGGTGCGGACTCGGCCCCGCGTTCCTCGGTCACTCGGTGGAGCCGGCGGGGCCGGAGCGCTCCCGGCAGGCGGCGGGCGGCGGGGGCTGTCTCCCGGCCGCACTCCGCGAGTTTTCCTTAGTCTCTTCTTGCTGTAGCCGAGCGGGTCGCGGGTCGTTCCTGCCCGTTCGCCGGCGCTCTCGGCTGCAGCCCGAGCCCCGGCCCTGCCGGTAGGCACCGCGGAGCCGGGACGATGCCAGGGCACCCCTTCCGTCCCGTCTGAGGAAACGTTTGCCTGGGTGAACGGTTCTCCAAAACGCGTGAGTGCCTGCACGGGACGCACTGTCCTCCCGCAGCCCTGCTCGGTGCGCCCCGCACGCTTCTGCTGCCGGCTTTGATCGCTGGCTCCTGAGAGGGACAGTCCTTGTCCTCTGCCATCCCCTCTCTCTGAACTCGAGTGACTGTGGAGCTATATGGAATCTCTGATCATTTGCAGAGGTCAGCGAGTGTGTCTCCAGCAGGAGATGGTGGGATTAAATTTCCGTAAGGGCTTTTGTGAGGTGCGGTGGGCGCTCTGGAGAGGCGGTGAGTGCTGCTGTAAGCAGGTCGCAGCGCCCGTGGGCTCCGCGGTGCTGCCGGCGCTCAGCCCCTGCTCCCCGGGGTTCCCCCAGTGTTCTGGCGGTGCTCGCTGTGCTCTTGGACAGGGCTGGGTGCCTTTGGGCAAGGCCACGGCGCTTCTGCTGGGCATCAGCCTCGGGAGGCCGAGCGGGGCTTGGCCGGGCCCCTGCTGCCTGTAGCTCAGAGCAGGGGACAGGGCTCTGCCTGTCTGTGTGTCGGAGCACCGTGGTGGCAGAGGCGGCGGCCTGTGGGGCACACCAAGCTCTCCTGCCTCCATCCCGACGGCGCTTTCCTGGCAGAGATGTGCCCAGTTCCACAGCAGGTCAGTGCCAGTGCAGGCAGATGGAAGTCAGTGTGACATGGTGCTCACTCCCAGCTCTGCTCGGCTCCTGGTGGCTGGGGCTCGGGCAGGCATGCACGGAGACCTGCAGCGCTGCTGCCCTGTGTTCAGATCCTTTGGTGCCCGTACTGCTGGCAGGTGACAGGAGAGCCAGGACAAGCACAGGCAAAGCTCATTGAAGCTATTTCCTTCTCTTGAGGGTGTCCTGCAGCATGCCCCGTTCCTCCTGCTCTTCAGAGAGTAGCTACAGCAATACCCTTGATCTGCTCTTGCCTCTTGGCAGGTCTGTGTCATTCCCACGTCCTCCCCAACATCAGGCACTGTCACCCCTCCTGCACCCCCCAAAGGCTGCAGCTGTGAGCAGCCCTGCAGCACAGGCATGTGAGGACAGTGCTTTCTCTAGAGACACCAGAGTGGCAGGATGGGCGATGGAGCAGAAGATGGGTCCTGGCTGAGCCCTGGCTCCGAGGGGAGCTCCATGGGCTCAGCACCTAGCTGGCAAACAGCCCCCCAAATCCTGAGCTGGGATCCTTCCCTGCATGCCTGTGTCTGTGCCTGATGTGGGCTGTGCTTGCCCTATGCGCTGTCAGTGTGGGAAATGTGGGGCTGGGAGCCTCATGGGCAGTGCAGGACTGACCTGTGGCACTCCTCCCTTAGGAGGTTTGGGACACGGAGCCTGCCCTGAATGAGGGGACAGGCCCTGCCTGGGATGGTGCTGAGCAGGAGCTGTGCCCTCTCCCCTCAGGCTGGCACTGAGGGGCTGCAGCAGTGTGCAGCTGGGTAGACACCTCCCACCCTGAGCCGTTGTTCCATTTGGGATTCTCCGTGCAAAGGGACCTGTCCATGGCCAGGAGGGATGCAGCCTGAGGCTGTGGCAGGGTGGTTTTGGAGCGAGGGGGAGCAGCAGTGGGAGTGTGGCCAGGTGAGCAGCGCCCTGCCCCAGGGCCCAGCTCTGTCTGGATCAATAGAGAGATAGAGAGATCACGCCAGAGCAGCGGGGCCTGCAAATTAGTTCAGCTAAAACAATTAAATGACACTTCCTTGGTTTTATTACCTTATTTTTTTTTAAACTGACAAATGTGCCAAAACTTAAGCACAGAGGCTGCTAAAGTATAAAACGTGGAATTGATTTTCCTCCTTGCAACTGGAGCAATTAATGTGGAGCAGGTCTAAGCCACAGTGGGATAAGCTGCTGTCGCTCTGCCAAGAGCCTGGGAGCAGGGAGCAGAGTCCTGCCCGTGGCCATGGCCCACAAGGACAGAGCAGAGGCCGGGCAGTGGATGTGGAGGCTCTGAGGGATTGTGGGGGGCTCCTGCCCGGACCCCAGGGTGGGGGCTGCCCCTGGCCTGGCTGGGGCTGTGTTCAGCCTCTGGCTGGGGAGAGCAGGCGCTGCCAGGCTGCTGGAGGGTGGTGACTGCAGGCTGCCCGGGGCACTGACCCCTTGGCAAGGCAAAGGTAAAGGCATTCCCTGGTGCGAGCAGAGACTTGGCCTGCAGGAGCCCTGGCTGCTGATACCGAGTCAGCCGTGTCTTGTGCCCCAGTGGGGACCCAAGTGGAGAGACCAAGCTGGTCTCTGGTGCAGTTGCACGTAGCATGAGAAATGAGCCCCTCTGATGCTCCAGAAACGTTGGTTATCATTTTCTCACTTTCTCCCCTGCCCTGGCATTTGTCTGACTCTGAGATGGCAGAGCTAGCGGGAGGGGACACCTCCTCATCTGCTGCCCTTGCCTCTCCAAATGTCATGCTTGTTCACAGCTGTTCTCATGGTGCCTCCTGCCTCAGCTGCTGCCACGGCCCAGAGTAGCCCCAGCTCCCCGTGCAGGGGGATGAGGGCTGGGCACAGCCAGGCCCGGGGGTGAGGGCTGGGCAGAGCCAGGCCCGTGCAGGGAGATAAAGCTGGGCAGAGCCAGGCCCGTGCAGGGAGATAAAGCTGGGCAGAGCCAGGCCCGAGGATGAGGGCTGGGCAGAGCCAGGCCCGTGCAGGGGAATGAGGGCTGGGCACAGCCAGGCCCGGGGATGAAGGCTGGGCAGAGCCAGGCCCGTGCAGGGAGATAAAGCTGGGCAGAGCCAGGCCCAGGGATGAGGGCAGGGCAGACCCAGCCCCAGGCATGAAGGCTGGGCACAGCCAGCCCCAGCCCCAGCTCCCCCTGTGGGACCACCACCCAGGGCTGCCTCTCACCGGCTCCACGCCCTGAGCCCCGTGCTGCTCCCAGTTCCCATCACTCTCTAATCCACCTCATTAGCTACAGATACACTACAGGAAAGATATTTTTAGCAAGGTCTGTTTTAAGACAACTGAAACCAAACAGCAGCTTCTGGGGAATATCGATTCATTACCAATCCTGCACTAAATGTTCAATATTGAGCTTTTTCCTGCTGTGAGTAGTGTGGGCCAATAACCTTCAATATTTTCCAGAGCACAGGGAAGGTGGTGTGATTTAAATTGCCGTTAATTTGAGTAGTGGCTCCAATTGCAGCATCTCAGGGTGCAGTTTTCTTTATCAGGATTCCTGAGTGGTCCTGTCAGGTGCCCCAGGGCTGTTTTCACAGAGAGGGGCTTTTCCTTGTGGCTGCAGCAGCAGCAGGCTGAGCCTGGCTGGCACCCGTCCTGTGGCTGCCACAGCCGAGCCCTGAGGCGGTGCTGGCACAGGGCAGAGCCCTCTGGTTCTGCACGGACCCGAATGCCCTGATGCCAGGGATGGCACCTGTGCCCAGCCTGGCTCTCCTGTACGGCCGGGACAGGTCCCTGGAGCTCTGCCCCCATCCCTGCCCTGCCCCGGCTCTGGGTGCCCAGGCACTGCCGCTGGAGGACTGGAGCACCCTGCAGGACCCGGCTGTGTCCCCGAGCCCCCGGGGCTGTGGCACGGCGAGCACGGAGCCGGCAGACGCTAATTGCTCCCGGCCGCTGCTAATTGCTGCCGGCTAATGGCCGGGCTGGCACACGCACAAATGGGAGCCCATTAGGCTTTGCCCGGGACATGGCTGTGGGCTTTACTGACAGTGCATTTGGGTGAAGTTAATTAGTGAGACGAGAGGAAGGCAGCAGCTTCAAGGATGCTTTGAAATTTCCTTGACTTCAGAGAGTGCCCTGGCTCTGGGGAATGTGCCTGGAACCGAGGCACATAGTGCTGCATGTGGCTGTGCTGGCAGCGTTCCCTGGGCACTGCCCTGCCCTGCACTGCCCTGCACTGCTCCTGCTGACCTGCCCGGGCTGTGCCAGGTGCTGCCAGACCCTCACTCGGGCCAGGAGAGCTTCCCTGTCCGGGGAGCTGGGGGAGATGCTGAGATGAGCTCACGTGGGTGCCTTGCCTTTGGCATTAGAGATGTGTATCCCAGCTCCGTTCCTTCACCTTGCTTGTAATCTGCAGTTTGTTCTCACCTTGCTTTGGAGGCACCGCATTCAGCTGGTGAGCTGGCACACCACGGGCCGGGCTGCCCTGGGAGGCTGGTGAGGAAAGGCCAGCGCGCCCTGGGTGTCCACGGTGGGGCCAGGCCATGCCCACAGCGTGTGCCCAGAGCTGAGCACACGGGAGCAGGGCCAGAGCTGCCCACAGGGCCTCGGGGTGATGGGCAGCCCCAGGAGCCATTGGAGGGGTTTGTGCTTGGTTGTACTGTCCGTGTGCCATCTGCACTCAGCTGGCACAGGGAGGTCACCGTGGCTCTGACACGGGAATCGGGAACTGCTGCAGCAGCTGGGGCGCAGGCAGAGGTTTCCAAAACGAGTATTCTGTTTTGGAGTTTCAGCTGTGGAAGGAGTTGCCTTGGAAATGGGAAGGGGTGAGTTCCAGGCAGTCCATGAGCAGAGGGCAGTCCCCAGCAGGGCTGAGCTGGGCTCTGTGCAAGCTGGGCGGGAAGCCCTCCCTCATCTCCTACTCCTTGCCAGCTCCACTGCCCTCAGCGCTGGCCTTGGCCTTTGCCAGGCCCTCCATCAGTGCTGAGCAGTTACTGAGGAGGGTGAGAGTCACACATAGGTGTGTGCATGTGAAGGGCAATGGCAGTGTGCCCTCTGGAAAAGAATCTCTTGACTTAAAGGACACTGCAAATCTCTGGAGCATTTAAATGATTAAAAATGAATCAGCAACAAAGTTAATTACTGTGTTCGCTCTGCTTTTATGCATGGAAATGTCCCTCATTAGCTGTCTGCAAGCGCTGGTGTAAATTCTTTGAACATAAACATTTATTAAAGGGAGCTGCTCCGTCATTAAATCCTGGCTGCAGTAGTGTGGGGTGGTGGCAGCAGGGCTGTGGGGCTCAGCCAGGGCCCTCGGGTGGTGTTTGTGGCTGTGGGCACGGGGCTGTGTCTGCACCCAGTGTGTCCTGCTGGCCATGGCAGTGCCCAGCCCACGGGGTGCCAGCGTGGCAGGGCTGCTGGGGATCCCCCCTGTCCCCTGAGCCCCTCGCAGCCCTTGGCAGGGTGCTGCAGCCCTCAGCCCTCATGGCTGTGTCCCCTGTGACCCCTGGGATATCTCTCACCACAGATTTTTATTTCCATCACACCTCGGTTCTCACACGTTTAACCAGTTCTGTTCAAACTTCCCGAGGCTGCCAGAAGCGGCTTTGCTGGAGCTTTCATCCACCACTGCCACCCACGGTCCTGCTGAGCAGAGGTGCCAGGCAGGAGCTGAGGGTGCTGCCAGCCGTGTGTGCACCCGTGGCACGGCATGGCACGGCATGGCACGGCTCAGCCCTGCCAGGAGCCGTGCCAGCTCCTGTGCTTCCCTGCTCCCCTCCCAGCACAGCACGCTGCAGCTGGAGCCGCTCACAGCCCACCCTCCTGCTGCTGGCATCAGCTGGCACAGGGGCAGCAGAGCCCTCAGCACAGAGCTGGCACTCGGGGCTTTTGGCAAATTAAGCAGTTTGTTTGCATGCCCCTGAGCAGATGGAGCCAGGGTGGCCCAGGCCAGGCTCTGCACACAGCAGGGACTGACCCAGAGCTGCTGGGGCAGGGCTGTGATGGGATCATCAGTGAGCACTGTCCTCCCCGCTCTTATCTGCAATATCTCAATTGTTTGATGAGATTTGGTACAAATTCCTCCCTGGGAGAGTGTTTCACGCGTGTTCGACATCAAAGCAGCGCAGCAGTGAGGGAGTGCATGTTTCTTTAATGTGGGAGTGTTGTAGGGGCCGCAGGGTGCCCAAAGGCAGATTATAACAAAATTAATAATTCAGGCTCGGGAAGGTGCTGGTGAGAGTTAACCCCTTCAGGGCGAGCCGCTGCCTCCGTGCTGGCACAGCCAGGCCAGGCTCTGCATTGCTGCCCAGCACCTCTGGGGTGGTGGGGGCACAGCTGGCCACAGCAGGGCACAGCTGGGCACAGCAGCTCCCCTGGGCCGTACCCACCTGTCCCCATGTCGCTAACATGGGCAACCTCTAAATCTGGGCTGAAGGGAGTGTCAGTGCCCGTATCAAGTGGCAATAAAGGGCTTTAGGCATTGGGCAGCTCTAGTGAAAGCAGTCTCTAACTCAGGAGGAATCAATGCTGTCCCTGCAGCCAGAGCGATGTGCTGAGCGAGTGCCCAGCCATCCTCCCCCTGCCAGGGTCACATCCCTGCCCCCAGCTGGCACCGCTGGCTCAGCACACGCCAGGGGCAGTGCCAAGGCCAGCTGGGGACAGCAGCAGAGCCACGGGAGCAGCTCCTGGCTCAGCCCTGGCCACGCACTGTGGCACCAAGAACCTTCACACCTGCACCTGCCAGCCCGGGCCTTAGAGCTGTGTGACGTGCTATTTGTATGCAAATAACCCTGGGAGTGCACAAGTCCAAAAATATTATTTTAAAGTCTGGTGTAATTAAGTTTGCCGTGCATTTCCCTGCTCCTGCAGCCCTGGGGATCCTGCTGTTAGCGGGAAAATGAATGCCTGGATGACATCTCTCCCCCTTGCATGGCTTCACTGGTGATTTATTTATCTGCCCGTGCTGTGTTTTGTTGTCTCAGCAGTCTCTGTTGCTCATGAGCAGCAAACACTGGGAGTCCATTTAAAAAAAAAACAACTCTTGTCTCATTTCAGTAATTTACTATGCAGAGGTTTTGTGTTTTTCATAATGGATTAGAACCTGTAATTTTGTATTTTGAATGCATGGACCTAATAACTCACGTAATGAAAATCTAACAGGCTTGAGGATGAGCCATTAATGAAACAGCAGTTTTATGATCCTCCACAATATATTGTAATAGTGAATCACTTACAGAGCTGTCCCATGCTGATTTATGATGAAACTTGTTTGTGATGTGGAGATAGAACCGTGTGCCTGCACTTCCTGACGGTCATTAACCAATGGGAATCGCAATCGGGATTTATGGGGTTTGAAGCAGAGCAGTGGGAAAGGCCAATTAAGCGCCATCCATGCTCAGGTACCTCAGTGAACCAGCCCTGCTAATTTATGCTGACTAATTAGTTTGTTTTCTCTCCAATTAGGAGGCTGGTCAGGAGCGCATGGGGGTGCGTGGGACGGTGCCCTCGGCAGGTGCCACCCCTCCCTGCCATGCCCTGGCTCTGCTCTGCCACCTCTGTGCTCTGCCCACCCAGGTGCTGTGGGCTGCTCTTCCTCCCAGTCAGGTCTTTCCTCAGCCCAAAGCTGCTGGCCATGGGCTCTGCTTCAGGGATGCCAGGTCCTGGTCACTGCATGGCCCAGCCTGGGGAGCCCCCGTGGCCCTGGCAGCTCTCTGGGTTTGTGGCACGGATAACCCGGTGCCTCGGGCTCTCTGGGGGATGGCTGCGGGCAGGGATCCTCAGAGGGATGGGGTGTTGGGGTGCTGGCCTCATCCTGGCTGCCGCAGCTCCCTGTGCACTCCAGCCAGGCATTCCCTACCTGTCCCTGCCTGCTCAGCCAGGGCACCCCCAGTGCCATGCATCTGACTGCAGTGGATTTGATAGTTTACTCTAGTAATACAAGACCAATTTATAAATCGTTCCATCCCATTAGTTTTTATTTGATTTGGATGTTCAGATGTCAAAGCAAATGATTTAATTAGTGCTAAGCTGGGCTGCAGGGATGCTGCATTTCCCCCAGGCCGGTGCTCCTTGCCTGGCCTGCAGTCCAGCTGCCAGTGCCAGAAACAGATGTGTGTACCCAGGAGCCCATTTGGAGCTCCTGGGCCTGGCCCATTTGGACTCAGCTCCCATTGGCAGAGCAGCACAGCTCCCAGGGTTCTGTCCATTGCTCCCCAAGGCTGCTTGTGGTGGTGTTGTGGCACAGCCATCCCACTCCTGCATCCTGGCACTGGACACACACTGGTGTGAGTGTGGGCTGCCGGTGCCCCCGTCCTCTGCCAGGCTGTCCCCTGGGACTGGGATGGACCTGGAAGCCATCCATGGCCAGGGTCCTCCACAGAGCTGCTGGAGGGGTCTGTGCCTGCGTGGTCCCACTGGGAGGGGACACGTCACCAGCCCCATGGCGCCGCCACCAGCCCCCGGTGCCAGTCCCGGCTCCTCCCTTACCGTGCCCCTCTGCTTGGCCCACAGGAGCCTGATGCCACGAACGCTCGACAGCCAGATCACGGTGGAGAAGACGCCCAGCTACTTTGTGACCAAGGAGGCCCCGCGGCGCATCTTCAACATGTCCCGGGACACGAAGCTGATCGTGGTGGTGCGCAACCCGGTGACCCGCGCCATCTCGGACTACACGCAGACGCTGTCCAAGAAGCCGGACATCCCCACCTTCGAGGGGCTGACCTTCCGCAACCGCAGCCTGGGGCTGGTGGACACCTCCTGGAACGCCATCCGCATCGGCATGTACGCCGTGCACCTGCAGAGCTGGCTCCAGTACTTCCCCCTGTCCCAGATCCACTTCGTCAGCGGCGAGAGGCTGATCACGGACCCGGCGGGCGAGATGGGCAAGGTCCAGGATTTCCTGGGCATCAAACGGGTTATCACAGACAAGCACTTCTACTTCAACAAGACAAAAGGCTTTCCGTGCCTGAAGAAGTCAGAGAGCAGCGGCTTGCCCCGCTGCCTCGGCAAGTCCAAGGGCAGGACTCACGTGCAGATAGACCCCGAGGTGATCGAGCAGCTTCGGGACTTTTACAGACCTTATAACATCAAATTCTATGAAACGGTCGGGCAGGACTTCAGGTGGGAGTGAGAGGCCGGGAGCAGAGCTGCACTGACAGGAAGCTGCAGTGTTCTCTGAGGAGGGCCCAAGGGGCTGGAGCCAGGACCCCTCAGCCCATCCTGCCCAGCATTGCGGGCAGAGCCAGGCACGGGGGTCCCCTGTCCCTGAGGAGTCTGCAGTGCTCTGGAGAACCAAGACAAGGAAGACTCAGATCCTGCTGCAGCCACCAAGCTAAGGGATGGGTGCCCAGCAGCACTGCCTGTTCCAGCGGGCCAGCAGCCACCTCTGTGGGCTCCTGTTTGCTCTGAGCACCGCAAGGTCCCTGGGCCACGGGGATGGCCCCGTCTGCAGCCTGTGCCCAGGCTGCTCCAAAGCACAGCCCTCTGTGTCCCAAAGCAATGGGTGCTCCTGGACAGCGGCAGTGGGACTGTCCCTGCCAGGCCCTGTCCCGGGCAGGCAGAGCTGCACTTTGTCATTGCGCGCCATGCGTACCCCTGAGGACAGTGAGATGTATCTGCTTGACAAAGAATCTATGGAAAATGTTGTACTGATATTTTGTCCTGTGAATAAAGCACAGAATCCTGCTGTTACGGGTACTTTAGTGGCACTAGTTTCCTTGTTCAGCTTGTGATCCCTTCATGTAAATAAAGTGGCTTCCACCAGTCCGAATGCATGGGCTGTTCTTAGGACAGGGCTGGGCAGAGCTGGGGGGCACGGGGAGCCCCCACACCCGCAGGCAGGCGAGGGAACGGGCAGGGGCTCGGGCAGGACAGGGCCTGACGTGACCAAGGGGAAGCTGTGGCACAGCCCTGCCTGGGGCTGCCCAGGCTCATCCCCTGGCACAGGCTGGCATGTCTCAGAATGGTGCACAGTGACCGTATGGGGATGGAACATACCATGGACCAGTTTGCAAGGCCTTACTGAGAGTGATTAGTGACCAGTGAGCTCTAATAGGAAAAAATTGGAGTTAATTAGTGGACACCTAAGAGAGCCCCATCTGCATCTCTGCCAATGCCAGCCACAGGAGAAGACAGCAGAGAGGGGACCCAGAGGCAGGTATGGGCAGGTGGAGGGAGAGATGGGAATTAAGGGCCATTGACAGGAAAATGGGATATTTGCTTGTATGATTTTTCCTTTAAAGGAGAAAAACATTCACGGCGAGACTCACAAATCCCAGCCTCACAGTAGAAAAGCCATTTCCAATCCACTCCAAGGAGGCAGAAGGTGCCAGGTTAGATTGATCCTTCTGACAATACTGTATTAGTGGGAAATTAGAGCTGGAGCCTGAGGAAACTGCTGCGATATCAAACAATTACTTTACATTTGTCCTTACAAATGGAGGGAGCAGAAATGTGCTTAAATCAAGTATTAGCTTTCCAAAGGGTGAGCAAATGAGGGCACAGGCAGGGCTGCACTGAAAATGCAGAGCACATTAGGAGCTCTTAAAAATGGCTTTAAAAGCCCCAAGCAGGCAATTTGCATGCGGAGGAGGCAGGGCAGGGGTTTGCTGAGGACGGCAGGGTTTGGTGAGGATGGCAGGGTTTGGTGAGGACGGCAGGGTTTGGTGAGGACATGGGGTGCTGCTGGTTTGGAGAGGTGATGCCGAGCACAGGGGCTGCCAGAGGGACCCCCGTGCCGGCCCGGCCCCCGGGGACAGGGGCTCTGCTCTCAGGGCTGTCACAGCACTGCGTGCAGCCATCCCTGGCACAGCACGGCCCCAGCCGTCCCCACAGCAGCCACCCCGTCCTGCGTGCTGTGTTTTGATGGGTGCACTCAGGCCTGAACCCCAGCTGTTCAATATTTATCAGCTCATGAATGGTTAACCATAATGAATGTGGTTTAAGTGGTCCCTGATCCAGCTGGAGAGCTCTTGAGAGCAGCTGGGCCAAGGGGGTCCTTCCCTGGCCCGTTCCCAGCAGTGGTGAGTGCCCTGCCCAGGAGAGCACAGCCACTGGCACATCCAGGGAGCCACAGCCCTGCTCCTGCCTGGGAGCAGCCTCTCCTCCCAAAATGGTCCTTGCCCCACTGGGGCTGCCCCAGGACCCCAGTCCGATCTTACCTTTGTTCACCGCACCCCGCTCCCCAGCCGGCTCCTGCGGCGGGGGGACAGCAAAGCGTCGCTGGCACGCTCCAGCGGCTGGAGATAAGGACAGCTCAGGGGTAAATATTTACCCAGTGACTGAATGGATTCAACCGAGTTCATTCCTATTAGAGAATCTGTTAGTAATTATCTGAAGGCTCGTTATTACCTGGGGACCTATAATCTCCCGCAGTAATGAGCTCGAGTGGCTCCTGTGGCATGTCAAGCAGGAGAGGGAAGGTGGGAAGGGGGCACTGCCACTGCAGCAAGGGCAGGCAGGGCTCAAGGGCAGCGGGGCTGGCTCGGCTCTGGCAGCGGGCACTGCGGCACCGTGGGGCACAGAGCTGCCACCTCGCCTCCCTGCCAGCCCAGGGGCGAGCCCTGGGCAGAGCTCGGAGAGCCCAGAGAGGCAAAAGCTGAGGCTCGGATGGAGCTGCTGCATCCCCTGCCAGGCGTGGCTGCGGGGAATGTGCTTCAGGACACGGCCCCTGTGCCAGGCATGGGCGATCCCAGCCCCAGGGGCAGCCCTGGCAGTGGGCTCTGTGCCCCACAGAGCTGGGCTGTGCCTCAGCAGCATTGTCCCAGCCCTGACACCCATAGGGAATAATTCTGCAAACCTGGACCCATTTTGTAGGGCTCAAATAAAGTAACTGAAGAGCAAGGTGCAAGGCAGGGCAGATATTGACAGGTCCCACAGCTGCAAGGGAGGAAACCCCTCCAGGGACACACAGCCAGGGTTCCTGCATGCCAGCAGAGGGATGGTCCCGCTGCCATTGCCACTCAGGGCGTGCTCATCCTTCCCACACCCTGCAGGGCACAGCAGCTCTGTGCCACAGCTCTGGGGATGCCCAAAAGAGCAGCCAGGAGGGAAAGTGTTGGTAGGTCCTGGTGGATTTGTGTGTTTTAAATAAATTTCTTTCTTTCTTTAAAACCAATTTTATTTAGAGCACCCAGAGAGGCCCATGCTCTCAGCCCCATCTCTGCCTGCCACGGAGCTGCCATGTGGCAGTGCTGTGTTTAGTCACAGCACTGTTATGAGACCAATCCATTCATTTAGCTCTAATCTCTAAAACAAAGATAAAATTACATGATTAAGATCTAATTAAAGTCTAACTACCAGCACCATGAATCACTTCAGCACAACTTTAATGGATGCCTTTCGAAGCCATCATGCATTTGGTTTCCTTCCGTGGCCAGTGATTTCCCTGCAGGGACTGGGTCTGCTCAGCCTGATGTTTGCTCTCACTGGCTCTGATTTGGCTGGGGACCACTAAAAATGTTTACATGTGAGCGAGGAGCTCGAAAATCCATTTCTAACCAGACAGAAAATCTCATTTGACAAGCTCATTCAGATGTGCTGTGTCTCTGCAGAGGTGGGTGGAGCAGGGGGGCACCTCAGCCCCACCAGCCCCGGCCCCAGCTGGGCACAATCCCCCAGCCGTGCCATGGGGTGGCACTCAGGGCGCTGGGTGCCCCTGGCACCGCGGGTGGCTGCTGGCCAGAGCTGCACCGAGCGCCATTTGCTCTCCTTGGGGAGGAAAAGCAAATTGAAGTCTTTCTCACAGCTCTTGGGTTGTCCACCCCGAGGCACAGCCCTATAATAACGTTGATGGAGGATATTGTCATTTCCCTCTTTCCCAGCAAATCACTGCCTGTCGCTGTCCCAGCGCTGTCCCTGCCAGATCAACACAAGCATTTTAATGCCCTCACTCCTGCACTTGCAGCTTGTCAAGGCAGAGGCTCTGCCAAGGGCTGCCTCTCCCAAGGGCTGCCTCCCTGGGACCAGCAGCCTGGCAAAAATGCAAGTACAAATTATCAGTGCAAGTCCAAATTATCAATTAGCCACTGCTGATGGCATCTTGTCCAGAGGAGCAGCTGAGGGATCCCCCCACGAGATCCCCCCATGTGCAGCCCCACAGCCCCACGGGATCCCTCACGTGCTTGGGAGGGCACACCAAACCCGCTGCTTCCCCGCTGCTCACCCGTGTGGGACAGGTGAAATGGGTGTTGTGGGAAACAAGACAAAGAAATCTCACAGCCCGTTCAGGTTTGTTCAGCGTCTTTTTCAGCAGAAGGATGTGCAGTTTGTCTGACGGTGGCACATTAAGTGCACAGCATCCTCTGGGGATGGTGGCTCTGCAACAGGTACCTGAGAGGCTCAGTGGGAGGGGAGATTATCATCATTAATCACCACTGGGAAAAAAGGCACTTTCTCCAAACTGCAGCCCGTGTAATGGGGATTGTGTACGCACGGAGCCATACGTCAGGAGAATGGTCCCTGGATGACTCAGCCAACCAGAGGAGATAAAAGAATTGAAATTCAGGAGTGCTGCTGGCTTACATCTTCAGAGGGGTGAGCCTCCTGAAGCGCTCATTGCTACACAGCAGGGCTCAGCTCTGGGTCGCTCCTGTTACAGGCCAGACAAACACATCTCTGGCTTTGGGAAATGCACAACAGCAGCAGGGCAAGCCCAGGGACAGGTGGGTCATAGTGCCCAGGGAGAGGTGGGCTCCTGGTGCCCAGGGACAGGTGGGTCATGGTGCCCAGGGACAGGTGGGTCATAGTGCCCAGGGAGAGGTGGGCTCCTGGTGCCCAGGGACAGGTGGGCCCGTGGTGCCCAGGGACAGGTGGGCTCGTGGTGCCCAGGGACAGGTGGGCTCCTGGTGCCCAGGGACAGGTGGGTCATGGTGCCCAGGGACAGGTGGGCTCGTGGTGCCCAGGGACAGGTGGGCCCGTGGTGCTCAGGGACAGGTGGGCCCGTGGTGCCCAGGGACAGGTGGGTCATGGTGCCCAGGGACAGGTGGGCTCATGGTGCCCAGGGACAGGTGGGTCATGGTGCCCAGGGAGAGGTGGGTCATGGTGCCCAGGGACAGGTGGGCTCGTGGTGCCCAGGGACAGGTGGGTCATGGTGCCCAGGGACAGGTGGGCTCGTGGTGCCCAGGGACAGGTGGGCTCGTGGTGCCCAGGGACAGGTGGGCCCGTGGTGCCCAGGAGCTGCCACAGGGGATCTTGGTGCCAGCAGCTCCCCCGCCCTGTGCCAGGCACGGGGGCTCACTCATGGCCACCAAGAAGCTCTGGCTGCCACAGCCACCCGCTCCATCCAACGTGGGCCAGCCTGCCTGAAACACACAGCTCAGCCCAGAGCGCAGTGCAGCAGCCATGGCTCACCTCCACACCAGGACGGGGCAAACTTCAAAAGGAGGAGAAAACGTTATTTCTCAGAGTTAATATTCCCTTGCGGACCTTGCTCTGCTCATTATTCTGGTGGTTACTTAAGCAGCAGCTGCTCGTCACTCGTGGTGCGCTGCTGAGAAGGGCTGAGTGCAAGAGGCTAATTTATTTTCTTTTAGTGCTTCTCATCCATGGCAGCCCCTGGCTGCTCCTCACCACTGGAAACCGACCGGAGGCATTTCAGATATTTCTAATGTATGACAGCAACTGGGAAACAGAAATTACCCTCTCTGAAATAATTCCTGAGACAGATTTCTTTTGGCACTTTGCAATGGAGACGCAGAGGAAACGCGAGCTGCATGCACTAGTTTGCTTTTCCTGGGCAATTTATCAGCCCCACCATCTGGTGAGACCCAGTTCCTCTCCCCAACAAACACCCCTCACTGCAGGGAGAGCACTGGGGGCACCTGGGAGGGCAGAGGAGCACGAGGGGCTCCCTGCCCTCCGTGGCCTCTGCTCCAGCAGCCCCAGCCCTGCCTCCTCCTGCACTTTGTGCCCTGGGGGCTTTGCTGAGCCAGGCTCCCACCTTGATGGTGCTCCCGTGGCACGGGGGGAGTGTGGTGGCCCCATAGGAGACACCAGTGGGTCCCTGTCCGTGAGTCCTGCCCCCAGCCCAGCCCTGCAGCAGGGCACTGGGGCAGCAGGCTCGATGCCCTCCTGCTCTGGCCGTCCTGGCTCCATCCATGAGGAGCTGCTGGCAGTGTGCCATGTGGCGGGTCCCCGCCAAGCCCAGAGCGGGAGACAAATGATCTGCTCAGGATGCGCTGCCTCCGCTCCACCTGCTGAGCCCAAATGAAATTAAAATATTGACAGAAACAATTTCCAGAGGGAAATTGGAAACGTTAGTGGCAGTGCTGGAGCCAAGCGGTTCCTGCAGCCCGGCTGCCTGTCACCCTCCCAGGCAGTGGGGACAGGCAGCATCCTCCAGCCAGGCAGCACCAGGGTGCCCAGGCACGGGCAGAGTGCTCCGGCTGTGACATGCCACCTGACCATGCCACCTCCTGCCAGGGCAATGGAGATTTGGGCACAGTTCCTGCTGCTTTCACGACACTCAGAGTCATTTTCATGTAACAGTTTGAATAAAGCAAACGTAACGTTTTGTGCACACACGTTTTCCCCAGAGAGCCAGCGCTGTGGGGAGGGGAGCTCTGCTGCTGTGCCAGGCAGGGATTCCCTGCCCCAGAGCAGCAGCAGCAGCACTGTCCTGTCTCGTGTCTCTCCTCCACTCCCCCTGCCCGAGCCCCAGCCGTTCCTGCCCCACGGCACCTCTGCTCTCACACCTGGCCGGGGACACAGCGCCCCAGGAAGACACTGCCATCCCCAGCTGCAGAACAAGGCCTTCCCTCCCCTTCCTCAGCCCTGCATTCCAATCCATTCTCATCACTCATTCCCCAGGCCATTGTGGCACTGAGGGGAACACAGGCCGTTGCTGTGCCACCACCAAACTCAGAACCTCATCAAAGAACGAAATCAGGTCGGTTTGACAGGACCTACTTCTGCTCAACCACGCTGACAGGCATGAATTTATATTCCCAGGCTCTAATTCTCCCATTAATTGAATTTTGCAGTGATTTTTCCACATGTTTGCCCCGGATTAATGTCAGGCTAATTGGATGCAGTTGTCCGAACCATCTCACTCACTCACTCTGCTGTCTCTTCGTGTATGCTCTGCTCCTGCCCAACGCGAGGCTGCAGCCCTTCAGGATCGAGAGGGAAGCTCCAAGGGGAGCTCCAAGGGGAGCTGCTCCTGACCCTGGTACAAACCTCTCTGTCCAGGCTGCCCAGGGCCCTGCAGCAGCACCCAGCACCAGCTCTGTGCCTGCCACACAGCCTCAAGGACAGACAGACATCCCCATGTGGCACAGCCCGCCCTGCTCCTCTGCACACCACAGCCCTGCAGGGCTGGCAGAGCTGCTGCTTTCCCTGGGCTTTTTTTTTTCTCCTTTGAAACCTTCTTCTTGAGCATTTAATAGATAATTTGCATCTTGCAGATTAATTTTTTAGAAATGTTTTTAATGAAGGTTCTTGGCTGTGCACATACCTGCACGTGCCACCCGTCCTGACCATATAAACCTTTGCTACTTGTGGAAAAGCTAATTAAAGGTAATCATGAAAACCTCATTAGTCCTCATTTACATAAGTTACACAGAGAAATTCCCTAACCTTTGATCCTGGCCTTCACAGTCCACGGGACCTCCCTGCACGTGGGTTCAAAGGCAGGAGCACATCTCCAGCCCTGCACAAGCCAAGCCCCGAGCTCTGCTCTGGGCCACAAGGGGAGGGCTGGGCTGGCTGCCTCGAGGGCAGCTGGCAGAGCCCTGGGCTGGCACAGGCCATGGGCACGGCAAGGGGAGCGTGTCCTGGGACACGGGGACATGGGCACAGCAACGGGAGCCTGTCCTGGGACACGGGGACACAACAAGGGCAGCCGAGGCTTTGCCCCTGGCCCCAACCCAAACATCCAGCAGCAACAGCAGCTCTGCTGGGGAGAGAAAAGACCAGAAATGGCCCTGGGGAACACCCGGTTCCTGTTCCCTGCACATTTCCATCATCTCCAGCACCAGCCTCATCATCACCTCAATAGTCTGTGTTGGTGGCTACACTGGGGCTCAGCACAGCCACTGGTGACAGTGACAGCCATGGTGCCCACGAGCCACCGTGTGCCAGCACAGCCCCCTCACACCCGCAGACCCTGGGCTCTCGTGCTCCTGGTACTGCAGCAGTGCAATTAGAACCTGTCATGCCATGAAAATATTGGAGCATTAAATGTAATAGATAAAACTCCCTCTGCTATTACAGTAGCTCACATCCTGGAAATCTGAGCAGTGAGCAGTGCAATTTCACCCAGTGATAGGACTGGATTAAGTTCTCCCCACAAAAGCCTCTTCTAGTATGAAAAAGACCATTAGCAACCGTGGAAATCAATAGGGGCCGGCCGCGGTGCTGCAGCTCAGCCGAGAGCCCCGGCCAGCCCCGGGATCCTGCTGGATGGAGCTGGGATGGAGCCGCGGATGGAGCCGGGGATGGAGCTGGGCTGGAGCCGGGGATGGAGCCGCGGATGGAGCCGCGGATGGAGCCGGGGATGGAGCCGGGGATGGAGATGGGCGGGAGCCGGGGTCGGTGGCGGGGCTGGAGCCGGGGCTGGAGCCGGGGCTGGAGCCGGGGATGGAGCCGGGGCTGGAGCCGGGGCTGGAGATGGGCGGGAGCCGGGGATGGAGCCGGGGATGGAGATGGGCGGGAGCCGGGGTCGGTGGCGGGGCTGGAGCCGGGGCTGGAGCCGGGGATGGAGATGGGGATGGAGCCGGGGCTGGAGCCGGGGCTGGAGCCGGGGTCGGTGCCGGGGTCGGTGGCGGGGATGGAGCCGGGGCTGGAGCCGGGGCCGGTGTCGGGGCTGGAGCCGGGGCCGGCGCCGCGCTGCTGCCAGCGCTGGCAGCTGGCTGGGAAGAGCCATCCGGGAGCCCAGGGAGCGTTCCCAGCCGCCGGCCGGGCACAGGCCGGGGCGATGGAGCGCTGCCAGCCCGGAGCAACACTGCGGGGCCCTTCCCATCCTTCTCCCCGCTGTCTCTGGGGCTGCTCAGCTCTTTTCACCGCAAACAGGGCCGGGAGCTTTTCCCCTCAGCCTCTGCAAGGAGCCGCTCCAGAGCCTCCGCTCCAGGGGCCGGGCTGGGAGCTCGGGGTCACTGGTCACTGGCCGTGAGACGGAATTTCCAGAGATCCTCCCAAGGGAATTCACACCCTACCACAAACAGATGTAACGCACAAGGGAGAAGGAAAAGTTCCCTGTGTTTAAAAAAACACTCAGTAACAGCGAGTGAGGGCAATACATTATTTAAAGGCTTTTCAGAGGAAAGAAAATAATTTCAGCTTAGTTAGCTTTTTAGGACACGCTAGCAGCTCGCAGGGAGCGCGGCGCTGCGGGGCGATGCGCAGAGCCTGCGGCCAAAGGGCACCGGGAACGGGCACCGGCACCGGGCACGGCACGGGGGCGACACGGGGACACGGGGGCGACACGGGGTGCCAGGGCCGGGCGCTGTGAACGCGCTGTGATGGAGGGTGCGGCACGGCAGCTCTGTGGTGCGGGCACGCTGATGAATTAGGTGTCAGCGGCGTTAATCCAGAGCCATTAGCCATGCTGAACGTCCGCATATCATTTGTTAAACTAATGGATCGCTGGAGGTCATTCGGTAATAAGAAAGGGAGAGGAGGGTTATTAGTTTTTATCAGACATTAATTGGCCAGAATCGATTGCTTGTTTGGTGTCTGCAGCGCTGTCGGGGTGTTTCCCCCAGCAGCCCCCGGCCGGCGGAGCGGCACCGGCACAGCCCGGACCGGGCCGGGAGAGCCCCGGCGGCGGCGGCGCAACCTGGGCCGGACCTGGGCCGGACCTCGGGCCGGATGTCGGGCCGGATGTCGGCCGCATTTCGGGCCAGACCTCGGGCCGGATCTGGGGCGGATTTCGGGCGGATCTCGGGCCGGACCTGGGCCGGACCTCGGGCCGGATCTGGGGCGGATTTCGGGCGGATCTCGGGCCGGACCTGGGCCGGACCTCGGGCCGGATCTGGGGCGGATTTCGGGCGGATCTCGGGCCGGACCTGGGCCAGACCTCGGGCCGGATCTGGGGCGGATTTCGGGCGGATCTCGGGCCGGACCTGGGCCAGACCTCGGCCGGATTTCGGGTGGATCTCGGCTGGATCTCGGGCCGGACCTGGGCCGGATTTCGGGTCGGACCTCGGGAGGATCTCGAGCCGGATCTCGGCCGGACCTGGGGCCGCTGCCATCGCGGGCGGCTCCGGCCGAGCGCTCGGTACCGGCCCGTGTCGGGCACTGAGCAGCGCTCCCCGGCCCCGGAGCGGCCGCAGCGGAGCCGCCGTCCCCACCCTGCCCCAGACCTCCGAGCTCCCCCGGCCGCGGCTCGGAGAAGCAGAAATGAGCTGGGAACCGCTCAGGTGATGTCACATCTATCTAACAAGTTTCCAAATGAAAACTAGCATTTGGACTTACTGCATTCAGGCTCAAAATTTGATTACATTTTTCTACAGCTGTAAATCTGCTTTCCTTTCTGCAACATTATTATTAAAGCCAGTATTGAATTGGTGGTGTGATACGTAAAATTTCAATCCTGGCTTTGACATTCCAGGAAGTTAAAAACCAATTACAGTGTGTGCTTTGCCTCAGGACAGAATGAATCATTGAACACAGCCACTTCACCGAGAGAAATTAAAGGCTGAAGCAGCAACATGGGGAAGGTATTACGTTAAAAATCAAAGGTCAATTAAAGAAAAACTGAGTCTATTTTATTTTTACTATTTTGCTTACATTTTCATTCCTTTCTGATGAACAGGGAGACAAAATAAACCTGCACTTGTATTTATCTGCCAGGTATTAAATCCGGGCAGAAGCTGTTTTCAGGAGCTGAGGGGAAACATCGAGGTGATAAAAACTCCCAATAACCAGCATTAATCTCGCTGTAACGAAGCCAGCACAGCAATAGGGCAGCCCCCGCAGCAGAGAAGGGGTGCCCAGGGGACAATGTCCAGTCGCGGTCACTCCGAGCCCCCTTTGTGCCCGGCTTGGCTGTGCCAACGGGGACGGGCAGCACCGACTGCAGGAGGTGTGAAAGAGGGTGCAGGGCAGACCCTGGAGCGCAAAGAGCTTCGTGTCCCGCAGGCAGCGCCTTCCGGGGACCGCGGACCCGCCGGGCCACGGGTGGAGCAGCACCGCAGGTCCCGGGGGCACGACCGGCCCTGCAACGCAGATCACCTGAGAAATCAGTGGAGCCCCTGCCTCCCTGAGAGCTGCAACACAAATCACCTGAGACATCAGTGGAGCCCCGGCCCACCTCCCTCCCTGCGAGCTTCAGGGGTGATGCCGCAGCCCATGAACCATCCAGCACCGGGGAACCAGCACCAGGTTCCTCCTCACCGGGCACGGCAGGAGCTCTGAGCCGTGGCAGGACGGTGCCCCCCGGGCAGGGACAGGGGCTCGGCGCTGCCCCAGGGCAGCGGGAGGGCACTGGGCTGTCCCGAGCTGCGGCAGGAGGTGCTGACCCCTCCTGCCACACAGCAGACCGCTGGTGCTTGCCTCGCTGGGCAGCAGCTTGTCAGCGCAGATGCCTTCAACATGAGCTCTAATAGATAATCCACACCTTGAAATGCGGTCTATCATCTGCTCGTTACCCTCAATAAATCATTCGCAAAATACTGAAGCGCTTCAAGACCGTCCTGGGGGCTGCGGGAGCTGCTTTGCGGCGCTCACACTGGAGCAGAGGGAGCGGGGCAGCAGCCGCGGCGTTATTCACAGTCTGGAGCACAGAGCGGCCCCCGGCCCCATTACCGCTGCCAAGACAGTCTGACCCCAGCCCTGGAAACTCATCAGGGCTGTTGGGAAGTGCAGCCGCTCTCCAGGGAGCCGGTTCTGCAAGATTAAAAACGGGAGCGAGCTGCGGAGCGCTCGCATCTAACGGAGTGCGCGCCACAGGGACAGCGAGCTGATGTATTCCCAGACAATTTAGACTCATTTCAATAAAACCACAATTAGATGGCAGCAAATGGCGGGGAGAGCAGCTGTTACAGCACCGGGACACCCAACACAACACGCCCTGGCGCTGCGTGACACAGACAGGGCAGAGCGACCGTCTGCAGGCTGGGAGGCAGCGCTGGCTGGGCGGGGAGCGAGGGCTGGAGCTGGTTTGGGAGTGAGGGATGCTCGGGAGCTCCCATACGGGCTGGGGGAGCTGGGCTGGGAGTGAGGGATGCTCGGGAGCTCCCATCGGGGCTGGAGCTGGGCTGGGAGTGCCAGGTGCCCCCTGTTCCCAGGGACCTGCTCCCCAAGGACCCCACAGCCCCAAAGCTGCAGGAACAGCCCAGGGGGATGAAGGCCCACAGGTCTGGGAATTCACAAGCAGCCTCAGTCTGCAAAGCCACCGGCACCCATCACCAGGGCAGAGCCCCAGGGGCTGGGGGAGCTGAGCAAGGACACGTGAAAGGGTTGGGGAGGTTGCCCAGCACCAGAGCCCCTCATTCCCAGTGATCTCCTGCAGCCCCAGCCCAGCCTGCTGCCCACCAGCTCCTGCCACACACAGCAGAGACCAAGGCAGGAGGGGACAGATCATGGACCCAGGTCCTGTGGGGTCAGGGGACCCAGCCAGACCCTCAGCCACCATGAGAAAGGGCACAGGAGACCAGAAAAGAGACCCCACATATTCAAAAGCCCCTCAGGCCTCCCCTGCCCAGCCCAAGAGGCTTCTAATGCTCTGTTTCCCCAACAGCCCGTTCCCCTGACCTGGGTACCCACTGTAAAATGGTAAACCCACCTTGGAATCAGCCTCTGGCTGATGTCGCCATTTCTTATTAAAAGCGGGGTTTTTGCTCTACGATGGACTAGTTTTATGTTCCCATAAATTGCCAACAGTTAGCCAAGATCCCCACAGAGCCAGGATCGATACCTGGCCGAGGGGAAAAAGTGCTGAGGAAGGAAAAGCAATACTCCAATTAGAGCAAAATTTAAGAGTCCAGGGGTAGGGGTGACAGTGCCTAATGTGTTCCAATTTATTGCCAGCCTCCCAAAGCTGGGTTTGTTGTGGCTCTCAGGCAGGCAGTGTCCCACCAGGCAGCACAGGGAGTCACACAGCCACTCTGCACCCTCAGTCCTGACTGGCACAACCAGGGACCGTTCCTGTGTGGTTTGGCACCTCCAGCACACACAGGCTGCTCCTGGCTCCTCTGGTGCACCCATCAGCAGGGCAGCTCTGTGGTGCCCCCTGAGCTGGCAGCAGCCCATGGGACAGTGACAGCCGGCCCGGCTCTGGGGGCACAGGGCCAAGGAAACAGCTGGCACTGCCCCACGGCTGCTCCTCGGGGACACAGCCCCTGCCCAGGGTTCAGAGCCCAGCTCTGCCTGGTCTGATCCCAGTTAAACACAGCATAATCCAGCCTGGGAGCCCCAGCCCCGGGCTCCCCTCCCGACCCACTCCAAGCACTGCTGGGCCCTGCCCTGCCCCAGGTGCTGCCCACGGACCCTCAGCGTGGGAGGCAGCAGAACTGAGCACTCCAGGATCAAAGTTCTCAGATGTTCTACACGGACCTTGCACCCCCCTCCCAGGGAGGCTGGAGGATGGCACTGGGCTCACTGTTAAATCCTGTGGCCAGAAAACCCAGCTGGATTGCAGAAATGTTGGCAAATACAATAAACACGAGTACATTAATTCTGCAAAGCCTTCGGCTATATTAATCTCTCTTTAATGTAATCACCTATAAATAAATGATGACCCCATGATTTAATATGACATCTGCCATCCCCATTTCCACACAAGCTGTGAAGCAGTGCCTCTGGTACACGGCAGGGGTGGGACTCGTGTGCCTGACTGGCCAGGGCAGCTCCAGGCTCAGTGCCAGCTCACCACTCCCAGCAGGATGGATGGATGGATGGATGGATGGAAACACAGACCAAGGCTCCCTGGCAGGGGCCATGCATGCTCCAGGGCCCCAGGAGCCTGTGGGCAAGGGCTGATGCAGCACAGCTGTTGATGGACACACCAACATCACCATTTGTGTAACCACTGCCAGGCAAGGAGACAGGAAACCCCATCTGGGGATTTGGGGAACAAGGGGGAGCTGACAACTTCCCCTTTGGTGAGCACTGAAGGGCATGGGGGTGACAATGCTGCTCACCTGTGCAACAGTCCCCTCCTGCAAAAATACGCACGGAGGAGGAGAGAGAAAAGGAACCCTTGAGAATCAAACATCGTGTTGAAGGGCGAGTTTGTGATGCCCACGCCAGCCCCTGATGCACTGATCCGAGGGCTCACTGGAGCAGGAGGATCTGAGTGCACAGCGCAAAGGGCTGCAGGCTCAGGGTGGGGCACATCATCTTCCATCCTTGGGCCCAGAGGAGACCCTGGGCTGCCCAATCTGTGCCCCCTCTGCCCCGAGACTGGGCAGCCCGGCAGGGGCTGTGCCCGCACAGCTGGAGCAGCTGGAGCAGCTCTCCCAGCCCGGCTGGGTCACTGCAAACAACCCAGCGGGGACAGAGGTTTTCCATTCAGCACCAGGAGAGGCAGCCTGTCCTGCTCCCGCCTTGCTCCATCCTCCTCCTCCTCGCTGGGCTGGGGGTGGCAGCAGGAGCAGCCCATCCTCGCTCTCCTCCACATCTGGAGCCACCGCTGCTCACCCTGCTAAAGGAAAAATGATCTTTAATTAGCACAGAGCTGCAGGAGCTTCAGGCCTCCCGTGTCTGCTGATGGCAGAACCCCTGAGGCCACCCCAGCCCCCAATACCTCTGGCCATGCTGTAGCAGGGTGGCCTGAGGGTCCCCTGGACGGGCGGGGATGTGCCTGGGGGTCTCCTGGCCCCAAATGCCACAGGACCTGGGGCCACGTGTCCCTGCTGCGGGGAGCCTGGCCTCACTGCTGTGGGTGGCAGGGGGCACGGGCAGGGCTGGGGGTGGCAGGGGGCACGGGCAGGGCTGGGGGTGGCAGGGGACTGCTCTGGCACTGAGCAGCCCCTTCATGCGGGGGGCTGAGACACAAGGGATGGATGGATGGATGGATGGATGGATGGATGCATGGAACCATGGATGGATGGATGGATGGATGGGCGGGCAGGGAGCACTCCCAGCTCTGCCCGGGCAGCTGTGCGCCCGCCAGCACCACAGAGGAACCCGAGCACAGCCCCTGCCCTGGGCTCAGGGCCCCACTCACCGGCAGTGGCTCTGGTGCAGGTCCCACGCCCCTCGGAGCAGAGCAGCGCTGCTGAGGGTCTGTGGAGAGAGAAGCATCAGAACAGCACAGGGGCAGCAGCAGCCCTGCCCTCCCCTCCCCAGCACGCAGGCCGAGCCCAAGCCAGGCTCTGGCCCTGGGTCCCCAAAGCTGCCCTGGGGAAGCTCCTGTGCCCCCACCCTGGGCCCAGAGCAGGCAGGGCAGGAACACAGCAAGGCTGAAGCTGCAGCCTGGAAAAACGCTCACTCAGGCAGGATGCCTAGTAATAAATTTATTGTATTTTATTACATATTCCCCTTTTTGCACTTAATTCCAATTCCTCATATTCAAACTCTTCTTTCTGAAAGAAAATGATTTTTAACATAAAAATATAAATTCTGCATATTAAAAGTGCATACACCTCGAATAATAAAACATACAAATAAATAATAAAAGGCATTGACACAGTCTCATGCAGTTGTCCTCAAATAATTTAAAATTTATGGTACAATGTTCAACCCCAAGTAGACAGCCTGCTTTCCAATTACTGTACAGGTCAAAAACATTAAAATACAGAGGAGAATATCAAAGGTGTGGGAAAGCCCCACGTCCCTGTACCAGGTACAGTGATGTGACATGCAGTTTGAGAACTGTAGATATTCCAGTGTAAAATCTGACATTGTGTCCAGAAGAGAAATTGCATTTGCAACAGGACTTAAAATTCAATTTTAACCAATGGTGAGGCACAGGTGGTGAGCAAATCTGTACAAATTCATACTTGGAAGGCCACAGGACAATGAAGGAGCCACCGGTGGCCTGGATTCCCTTGTGTTACCCTACCCAAGGCAGTGTAGCACCTCCAAAGGGGTTATTGCACTCACAAGTGGCACGCGAGCCTGAGGCCGGCCCGTGTGCGCTGCAGGGCTGAGTGAGCCGGGACTGGTGGTTACACTTAGTTTTAATCTGTGTCTTTTAAAAAACACTATTTGCAGATAAATTGAGTGCTATCACCTTCTAAAAAACAGAGTCCCTAAGCCTTCAGATCTAACACAGACATTGTACAAGTCTTCAGGTGCTTTTCTTCTACAAAATAAAGCTCTTAACAGTAACTGCTTTACGATGCTTTTGTTGAGAAAACCATGTAGGACTTTCATCTCACCACAGATTAAAACTAAATTTCAGTTCCCTCCACAGGTATCATTAGATACTGCCAAATTCTTTTGGATTAGTAGGCAAATGACAAAGATTTAAAAAAACCTAAACCAAACTAAACTAAAAAAAAAAAAAACCCAAAACAAAAAACAAAACAAAACAAAAAAAAAAAACACCACCACCCAACAGTGAAATTATTTGGAATGTTGTTTCCACACCCTCTCCATGCCAGCTGACCAAGGGGAGGGCACCACAGGAGGAGTCCTGGGACCTGCAGGAAGCCCAGGGCAGCTGCCCCGGCCGTGCAGCACACAGGGCTGCCCACAGGCAGGACACGGCTCCAGCCCCAGCACCAGGGCGCTCTGAGCACGGCCGGGCAGCCCAGGGCTCCCCCAGAGAGGCAGGCACAGCCCCAAGAGCAGCCTGGGCAGCAGGGAACAGCTGCCCTGACAAGGACACTCACAGCAGCGCTGTGCGCCCTGCTCACAGCCCCTCACGCTGCAGGCAATGCCAGGCTGCACGCAGAACCCGAGCGGGCTGCCCTGCTAACAAAAGGAAAAACAACACAAAAGAGAAATCAGTTTGTTCTCATTTCCCTGCTCCGATCCCTCTAACCTTACGTTACGCTGCAGCCTTGTCAGTAACGCAGAATCCTGCAAAGGAAAGAGCCAGAGATGTGCAAAGGAAGCAGAACCCAGGGACATGCTCCTGTGTGCCAGCAGCGGGGCCAGCACAGGCTCCAAGCCCGCTCCAGAGCCACGGCTGGGCGAGAGGCTTGCATAGTTAGGAGGGACATGCAGGGGGACAGCAGGGCCATGCAGGCTGCCTCACACCGAGGACAATGCTGGGCATGCTCCAGTTGCAGCTTCAGAAAGCAAAACCCCTGCGGCGACAGCGATGAGGGCACTTGCAGTGGGAGAAGTGCAATTAAGCTGCTAGCTTTCTATCCTAAGCATCTTGTTTTTATTAATCCGTATTTGATAAGTGTGAAAGGGTTAACAATTTACACACCCAAAGTGAGACACAAGTTACAGAGAACTGCAGGCACCAAATTGTCTATCAAATGTGATTAATACAAATAAAAGGTGCCTCTTCAATACATGTCGTTGAAAATGTGCTTATAACTTGAATACTACTAAACACTGTCCAAAAGACACGGCCCAAAAAGGGTAAAAAAAAGTCTCTAGGTGACTCCTGTAGGAATTGAGCACTGGAATGAAGGCGCTGCTCTCCTGCGCCCAGGGGCCAATTCCAGGAGCAGGAGCGAGTGGCAGACTGGGGACGTGGGGTGAAATGCAGGTCCCACGCTGGCACAGGCAAACCAACCAAAGCCAGCTGGAAACACTCTGCCTGAACGCTGCTTTGCCTCGGAGCTCACCTGTCTGGGAGCAGGGGCACGCCTGGGCTCCCTTCCCAGGCACTGCCCAGCACTGCGAGCTGTACCTTGCTTCCAGGACCTTGGCAGGAAGGCCCCAGACCCCGCCACCCAGCCAGGCTGGGCAGGACAGAGCTGGCAGAGCTGTTCCCATCACACTCAGACGCCAGTGAGACTTCCAGGCCCTACATGCCACCACCCAGGGCAGGCAGAGGTCCCTGGGCAGCAGCAGCCTCTGGGAGACGGCAGTGCCCACCTCCCCCACAGCCACGAGTGCTTCTGATGGCCAACAGGAACTTTAAGACGTGACCATGTACATGCAGCTGCTCCAGAACAGCCTCAAGCCACTGCTGCTTGAAGGATCCATCTGCAAAGCCACGGTGGTGCTGGCATCTAGGACTTGGCAGGTCCCTCTCTCGAGTGTTCCCTGGTACCATGCCACATCCTGGCAGCTGGACAACACAACACCATGGACAGGAGCTCCTACACATGAAAGGGACAAGAGAGAAGTCTGCTTTAAAGCAAGGAGAGAGGACTGATGATTTTCCCCAAATCCCTTTAAGCGGGGCCTGTAATAACCTACATGCCGTTTCAGAAACATTTATCCTACTTCACTGATGGAGTCAGGACTGTAACAGCAACAAGGCTTTGATTAACACTCCCAGAGAACAGCGTTTCCCACACCCTTCGAGCCTGTCCTGTGCAGGGAAGCTCGCTGACTACTGAAGATGTGTGCAGGGACAGGCAGAGCTGTGCAGGGACAGCAGGGGCTGCTCCCAAGGGCCCTGGCACAGACACAGACACGAGCAGGATGCACTCCCACACTGTGCCCAGTGCATGTCTCGTGTCCCACAGGAGCCCTGGTGCACCCTGCCAAGCCAAACCCCTTTGCCTGAGGACACCCCAAGCCAAACCCCCTGAGCAGGAACCCAGCAGAGAGGAGCAGCCCCACCCGCCCAGGGACAAGGGCACTGCCAGGGCAGCCCTCCTGCCCGCTCACACTGCACAGCAAGGAGCTGTGCACAGAGCTGCCCTTCCAGAGGGACACAAACCCTGCTGGCTGCACTGAGAGAGCAGATAGGGCTGGAGCTGGCAGCAATTAGCATCAGGAATTATGGAGAATGTGCAGAAAGAGAGTGAGATCGGCTTCTCATGGGATTGCAGGGGTTCAATTACTTTTATCAGCTGCTGGAATACCAGGACCTCCATCTCCCTTCTACCCAAATGAGAGCTCCAAGGACCATTATCTTGCTACAGATAGAAACATTGAACTGGTGTTCAGCTAAAACATAGGTTTGGACGTGGCTCCAAATTCCCTTCAGTCAGGCATGCAGCACAGGAGCAAACCACCTCAAAACCCACACACCAGCTTCCAGTTTAAACTCCTCCAGTGAATGATAACATGAAAAAAATGTCACTTGATAAAAATAACCTTTCACAAATGTCCATGGCAAAATGCACAGAAAGTAGTTCTGTCTATTGAAAGATCCCAAACCGAGCCAGCGTAAGCCACCGGAATTACATTCTTGCTACAAGAGTTGTTACAAGAGAAGAGCCAAGACAGTGTAAGACCTTAATACAGATAAAACCTTAAACAAATACTTCAACATCAACATTTCAGGGAGTAATTTAAGTACTGCAATGTGAAGCAAGTCTTATCTGCTCTGCTGGATGTAACAGAAAATAATCCATGAATAATCCAAGTCATACATTTCAGAAGCAAGCAATGCAATCTTTGCTTCTCGTTGCTGCAATAAATGAGACTGAAACAACGCCTGGGCGAAGGAATGCACGGGGGGACAGTCATGTCTGGGTTGGAACAGGCAGGGCATTCCAGCTCAGGCTGTGGGCACTGCTGGAGCACGAGGAGGGGATGCAGCAGGACATCACCAGGACCCTGCAAGGGCTCCGTGGGCTCATCCCACACTGGCCCCAGCTCGAGGGCACTCCCGGCCCAGCCCCACACACACCAGGAGCTGCTGCCCCCAACCCCTCCCTCCCAAGCCTGCTGCAGGTGTGTGCTGAGCAGAAAACTGATCCCAGAGCAGCAAGGTGTCCTGGGGGCACGGCTGCCTGCAGGGCAAGCAGGACCTCAGCAAGGGAGGGGGCAGAGGCCAGTCTGTCATGCTGATGGGACAGAGCACACCGTCCCTGGCCCAAGCCCTGCCATTGGGCTGGACAGGCACAGACCTCACTCAGCAGAGAGCCCGCCCAGCACATTGCCCAGCTTGTCACAACCTACACAACAGGCTGCGGATAAAGGATATGCAGCACGTCAATAAAAACTGGTGGATTTAAAAAAAAAAAAGGATTACACCACATATATGTAAAAGGACCTAAGAAATCCACCTTAAGAGGAACCTTACAGAACTTGAGGAATCTCCCCTGTAAGAAGGGCATGTAAACAAAGACATCAGTAGATGTAGTGTTTTGACCCTGGTGGAGGCTGCCATCCAAACAAGAAGGGGAACCTTCCACTGAGGGACATGTGGCAGCCAGCCCCACAGGCAGGGGACAGGCAGGCCAGAGGGAAGAATGTACAGCACTCTGGGGAACAGGAAAACTGCCCCTCCAACCCACGCAGAGGGGCCTGTCAAAGCATGCTCAGAGAGGGCAGGATGACACTTGGTCTAAACATCACCCCTAGGGAAATGGAGGCTTAATTACACCACTAGGATAAGGGTCTGAGCACATCAGGAAATGCTTCCCAGGAGACTGAACAGGGCCATCCTGACAGCATCACGGCCATCCAGGTGCGTGGATGTAACTCTCCCATGGCACTGCTTCCACAGGACGAGCTGGCCAGCAGCTGCTGCCCAGGGATTTCTTCTGTTGTTTAGTAGAGCATTTCAGAAGAAAGTAGTGAAACAGGACAGGCTAGAGGTTGCCTTAGGTATGGACAAAGCAAAACTCTTCACAGACATAGCAACAAAAACCGCAGGTTACATTTCAAACTTCCTGCTGTTGGAATGCAAAAAGGAAATCTATTACACAGACGTGCACAGAGACACACAGGTACCTTTCTGTCCGTCACTAATGCTAGTCCCTCCTATACTGGCTGAGTATATACCTGAGAAACAACATTAGTGTTGAAATATTGCCCTTTAGAAAGCTTGGAAATGGAGGGGAGCAGGGACAGAGAGTTGAGAGCAGAAAGAAGCGACAGTCTCTCCAGTTTCCTTCGCATCCTCCACAGCTCAGAACAAGGCCATACACCAGTGTGGACACAGCCCACTCAGAACAAGACCAAAGGAATATCAGTTCACAGCTCTACAAAGCACACCAGTGTCAGTACAACTGCGGGCAGGTCCCAACCCTCAAATCTGAAGAAAGTTGTTGCACTTTCGACAGAGACTCCTGTACAAGTGCTATGGGACAGCTGCATTCACGTTCAACAACGACTCCAGCTAGGCTACTTGCACCAGTGCTGGCTGCCTGTGGCTATTTGGTTTGATGGCAGAATCAAAGGCGCTTTAACAACTTGCAGTTAACTTCTCCTCAAAAACATACATTAGGCACATGAACAAAAAACAAGAGCTCAGAATAAATTAGCTTCTCAGCAGAAGAAAAGACACCTGGATTGCAGCATTTCACTGAGGTTCCAGAGAAGGCCGTACAGACACCTGCATGCTGGAAGGTAACTTTTTCAGCGGCTTGTCAGCAGACTGCTTGCCACTGGAAGGAGGAGACTGGACTCCGGGATCTAGCTGGGAAGACTTGGACTTGCGACTGGATAGCAGAGAATGTTTGTTAGATGTGGCATCTTTTGAGACAAGTTTTTCTTTTGTAGTAATGTTGGCATTGGTTTGAGAGGCTGGTGGGACACCACCTTTATCCGGTTTGTCCTCCAGCACATTTTTACTGCCTGACTTGGAACCGACACTCCCTGTCTTTTTTGAAAGCATCGTTGTCTTCCCCAGGTCTGCCGACCTCCGTGTCTCCTTCTGCCTTAAGGCTGATTTAAAGAAAGACAAACCCTTCTCTTCGGACTTGCTGTCCCTCTTGAGGCCGGAGCGCGCCGCGGCGCTGGGGGAGCGCAGGCTGGCCATGGAGGAGCTGCGCACGTGCCTGCTGTCCGCCGCCCTGCTGTCGCTCCTGGAGTGGCTGATGCGCGGGGAGCTCGTCCTGGAGCCGCTGGTAACGCTCGTTTTGTCCGAGCCCAGGCTGACCTTGGAGCCCTCCCTGCTGAGGCTGCGCTCCGAAGTCCGGCTCTTCCCGGAGGAAGAGCCCTTAGTCAATGAGCCCGATGGGGTTTTCTTGGCAGCCGTGGAGGATGGAGAAGAACCTGACTTCTGCTTCTGTGGAGCTGAAGGGACAGACGCCTCCAGGGGCTTTGTGCCGTGGTCCTTCCTGGCCTGCGTGGGAGCGGGAGACCCGTGTCGCCCGCTGACCCTCGAGGAGTCGGCCTTACTTCGAGACCGGGAAGCTTTCTGAGAGCTCTTCAGTGGAGGAGAAGAGTGAGACACTTTGCTCTCTTGGGTAGCTAAGACTGTCCTTCCCTTCCTCAAACTTTTGTCTGGCTCAGAAGCTCCTTTGGAGCTGTGACCCTTCTTAGGGGCGTCATGTGCCTTCTCTGCAGCCAGCCCCGTCCCAGCTGGGGCTTTCACCTCCTTCACTGGGGAGCTGTCCACAGAATCGCTCTGGTCAACAAAGGCGATTTGATTGTTGTTATCAAAAGGGTCCAGAGCAGGGTGATTCCTGTCTGGCTGCACAGAGCTTTTCCCATAGCCATCTGAAAGGTCTGAGCTCGACGTCCTTACAACGGACTCTTCCCTGAACGCCCCTTCCATGACAGCCAAAGGGGCTCTGCGAGCTGTCCTGTGCTCTCGCCGACTGCTGTCACAGGGCTCCAAGTAGCTGCTAGAGAGATTCCTCAGGCTGCCAAAGCACGAGGTGGAAACTTTATCGTCAGCAGCTTCCCCAATCTTCTCCAGAGTGGAAGCAGAGGTATGTACTGGGGAATCTCCAGAGAAGCGCGATGGGGAGTTGGAGCGGAACTGCAGCTTTGCAGAGAGCGACCACGAGGGCCTGACACCGTTCTCACTCACTGCCAGCGGGCTGGTGACAGAGGATCTGGATGACAAGCTCTGACGCTGGACACTCCTTACAAATGGTCGAGTTGAAAATCCTCCTGCAGAGAAAGCACGTGACAGTCTCAGTGGGAAAGCCAAGGCTGCAGCTGGTTTACCCCACCCATCCACGTTTCCCCACGAGAGCCAAGCCGCCCACCCACACCTCACCACGTCTCTCTCCACGCAGGCTGCAGGCACAGCTCCTTGCAAAAAAGCTGAATGAGGAATCCAACAACTGTTATGTGCTAGGGGTCACCCAGGAGCAGCTTTCTGAAGCCTCTAACTGATAACCCAGATTCTTTTCTCATCCCTGAGCACCAGATCAAACACAAGGTTTGCACCCCTAAAGTCCTTGAAACTGGCAAGATCACCAGCTAGTATTATGATTCTGTATTAAAGAATATTTCCCAGAGCATTCTGTGAAAGGCAAAGTAGGATTCCTACCTCTAGATCAAGTGATGTAATTGTATTTAGAAACACAAAATATAAGTATTTTAGAAGTGTGACTTCCATGGTTGGACCTGACAGCTGTCACAGCACTGCTGCAGGGACATCTCCACAGCAGCTTCCAAATGTTCTGACTGACCCATGAAGTTCTGCATTTTCAGAAGCTACAAGACAATGTGTGGAGGAACCAGGCAAAGCCAGGAACTGAACAGTAACTTGCACATATGGGTAAGTTCTCATCTCCCTCTTTGGGACCATCCATAAGCACAGCAGCAGGTAATTAGTGCTTATGTTAAATCTGCCAGGACTGTGTCAGCCACCCTGCAAAGGTGATGCAGTGAGACCCAGAGAGAACACTAGCACGAGAAGCTCCTGACTGAAAGGTTTGATTGATGGCATTTGCTTTCTTTGAAAGGCTCCTTAAGGTTCCTGCCCGCTGTCCTCCAACTTTTCCTATGAGACAGAAGCCCACCCGTGCTCCCACCGAGCCAGCTCCTGCCTGTCTCAGCTGGACTAACCATCCCTCGCAACCACAGATGTCGCAGCTGTTTTAGCAAGGATCGTGCCACAGGAAGACAAGCAGCCCCCTGTGAGAGAGATACACACCATCATCTTCGCTGCGCTCCCCGGCGAGCTCCACGGACTCGGAGAGCGAGGCGAGCGAGGTGCGGCGCGAGGAGGCGGCCGAGGCCACGCTGGGCTGCTTGCTGCCCGGGAGCCGGCTGACCCAGTGCTCGCACAGCGACGAGCTGGTGGAGCCTGCGGGGCGCACACACACACACACACACACACACACACACACACACGTGTCAGCAGAGCGGGGCAGCCCCGGGTCAGGCACTGCTGCACTGCCCTGGCTCACACCTGAGCCCGGAGCTGGCCCTCATGGCCCCAGCACCCAGACACTGCCACAGGAATGGGGCTGTACTCTTGTGGAGCATTTATGGTCAGAACTGCACTTGTCCCAGCGTGCTGTGAATACCAGCACACAGGCACTGGGCATTTCAGCTTCCACCCCAAGGCCACAAAAATCCCTTTTTTCCAGGGGCCACAGCTCACCCTGGATTCCACCAACACATGCACTATGGGCACCTCCTTAGGACTGAGAGTGCTGCCACAGGGAAGGAGCAAGTCACGATTTGACGTCCTGCACAAGGGCAGCTCTGAGCAGTCACCCGTGGGGCACAGGGGCTCCCCCATCTCCCCGCCAAAACTGCCTTAGCAGAAGAGCTGGAAAGTTCCCATGGCCTCTGACAGCCAGCCACAGACTCAGACAAGCCTCGCTGAGTTCTGGGACACAAGAATGGGGGTTTAAGCAGAGCTGGGTGGAAAATTCCCCAGAAGGACAAAGCACCCGAGGAAGACAAGTCAGAGGCAGCCCTGGACAGGGCCAGCAGGGCCTACCTGCCACCGAGCTGTTGGCAGACCACGAGGGGATCGCTGTGCGCCGCTGGTAGAACAAGATGTAAGCGGTCTGCTTGCAGACTTCACTTTCAGAAAGCTGCTGAACTTCACTGTCATCAAAGCAGTACCACTGGCCATCCACAGAATTCTTGCAATAAGCTAAGGAACAATACATTACTGTAAGACTCTCTCACTCCTACCGCTCTCAGGTTTGCTGCATGACATTTAACGTAAGGTTATCTGCTATGATGGACTCAGACAATGCGAGGAACAGATGGATTCTTGCATCATCTTCCAGTCTGACTGGCAAGATGGAAGCCTCAGGCTGCCAGAACATTATAAACAGCTTACATTTCAGGACTTTCTTTGTCCACCATTACCACTCAGAACAGAACATCATTTGGGGTGGCTCCATTCCCTTCACCCTCCGTAAGTTGTGACACTGCTCCCATCAGTGACTCCCTTTCTGACTGCAAACAGAAATATAACCAGCATCTTTGTGAAAGGCTCCCCCACAGACAGCACAGCAGGACACTTGCCTGTATAATGTCCCCCTTGCATGGTGCCATGGTGGTTGCAGACAGCATACAAGTCATAGATGTAGTCCTCAGGATCCCTGCCGAGGCCATAGGGTTTCCTCCAAGGTGACCAGTGTGATGGCAGGCTCCAGCTGCTCTGGCTGCGTTTCACAACGTGAGGAGTCATGTCCAAGCCACTCAAGGGAAACTTCACCATGTTCTGAAGTTTCATCCTTCGGTCTCCTTCCTGTGCACAGAGAAGAGCACGAGCTGCAGAGGCCGAGGCCACCATGCCTGGGAAAGCCCAGGTGAGGAACACACAGGGCGGAACGGCTGCTTCTAAAGAGGGGAGTTCACTCACATCACTCAGCAGTCCCTCAGCAACACCACAGGCATCCTTACCTGTCTAAACCTTTTGAGATGTATGATGAGAACATCAGGTAAGGTCCAGAGGCTCAGTGTGATGCTACCCTGCTGCAGCTGCTTACAGTGTGGGCATCGCCATGCATCATCTGGGGCAAGCTACAAGGAACAGGCAGGAGTGGGTGTTGGTTTGCAAATCCAAGGCAGCTTGCACCACACCACTGCTCCCCTGCTGCCCCAAGCCCCGTGCAGACATTGACCCCTCTGCCTCATCTCCCTCCAGCACTTATCGAGCTCACTGGAAATGCAGGGTTCCCAATGATGCTTTTCAAAGTGACAGGCAGAAATATGTGTGTCTCATTCAGGAGGCACTTTCTGCTGCAAGGCAGAATTCAGCCAGTGCTGCTGTGCAGAGGACTTTTTGCACCTTATAAACACCAGTGCCTTAGAATTGGAGAAGGAAAAGGAAAAACCAAGGCAAAAGGCAGGCAGGTTTGGCAGCCTGAAAAGTATTGTCTCAAGAAAACCAGTAGTAGAGAAAAAGCAGGGATAAAAAAGCAGAAAAAAATCAGAGCAGAAAGAAGAAAGGTGTGCTTTGGATGCCCCTCTGACACCTCACTGCCCTCTGGGAACCCTCTCCTTCCTTTGTAGTCCCAACAGCCCAGAGTTACACACTGAAGACTCTCCCTGTCCCCCAAGCCTTCCTCCAAGCCCAGTGCTCAGAGAACTCAGCAGCCACAGAGATTTAACTCTTCCCCCACCTCTGAAAGAACCAACAAGAGAGAGAGGTTCCCAAACTATCACAGCTCAGTCCTGGGTCCAAAGACTATCTCCAGATGAGCCCTTTGTGCAGCAGATTAGAGACCACCAAAGGAACTCAGATGGCTCCCATGTGCAGGCAGGGCCAGGTCAGAGCCCTCTCCAGCCTGCCTGTGCACACCATCACTCCTGTCCCTCCAGGCTCACTCAACGGCAGAGCCAGAGCAGGGGAGCGGCCACCTCCCTGCAGAACTGAACCCATGAAGCCACACTGTCCTGACCCTTTATAATATTCACTGTATTTCACAGAGGAAATTGCCAAAGAGAGGACTAAGTCCTTGTATCAACATTTGGGAGGCAAAGAACGCAGCAGCAGGACCTCCCACAAGCTGCTCACTGCAAAGAAGCTCCGTTAGCAGCACAGATAACTAATCTGGTGTTACAAATCTATTCTGTCACAAGGAATCAGTGTTTGCACGACAGAGCTGCCTGGAGTGAGGGAGTTCCTGCAGCATGTGAACAAGCCAGAGCACACAGTCTGTATCTACCTGTTCCTCTTTGGTGTACAGTTGGAAACACTGAGATAAAGTGCAGATCTGAGGTTGATGATGAAGCTCTCTCTGCTGGCGGACGCTTTCAGAGTCTGGAATATATTCCTCTTCTGTATTCATAAACAAGCTGCATCAGGGAGACACCACATTTACCAGCACATCCCCCTGCTCCCCAGGCTGCCCCTGCAGAGAGGGGCTGGGCACAGGTGGAGTTTGAGAGGTCTCATGTTTGCTGAAGGATGCACAGTTCACACAAGCAAGGTGCAAACAGCAATTGTGGGCTGAACACAGTTTAAGGGTTTTTACTTCATACTTACTAATCTTTAGTTTCTTTGTCCCATTCTACCACTAATTTCACATGAGCAGTTCCCCCCTGTCCGCATGACTTCAATGCCCTGCAGGGAGGAGCAGAAATAAGTCAGACTACCTTTCAATTCAAAGTCTACATTATCTTCAACAGGCATGTAATTTCTCTCCACAAGCCCTTCACCCTTCCTTCACTCCCACAGCTGAGGTTTGCAAAGGAGTAAAAGGAATTCACGCAGCAAAACACTTGGCAAAGCTGGTAAATGCCTTCACCCAAGTATGCGAGTGCTGTAAGGCAACATACACCCGTTACAGATCAGGCATTTATCAACATTCCAAAGAACAACAGGCACAAGAAAAAAATTAAAAATAGTGAGAGTAATATTTTCATTCTGTTCTCCATTTCCAGGGAGGACAGACTCCAGATGGCATGACACACAACTGAGGTATTCTCACACAGCTTCCTGAGGATGCTCCCTCATTTCCCTGCTCCTCAGGCCCCTGCAGTGCGCTCCACACATCCCCACCAGGACTGCTCATTTCTGCAGGGCAAGCACCGAGCTCCCAGCTAGCGCAGCTCTCTGCACTGCTGGGAAGCACGCAGCACCGAGGGCCAGCTCACCTTTCCACTGTTGGGTGGCAGAGGGGTCGCTCCTCCTGAGGTAGCAAGTATGTTATGCCCACAACGCTGACCACTCGCAAGCTGAACGGGCAAACCTGCGATAAGAGAACAGAGACACCTCAGTGCCTCCAAGCCAGCCTGCCCCTGGCTGACAAAGACTTCACCCTAGAACACGTGTGACATGACAAAGCAAATGTACAAGGTCTCAAAGATGCCTGTGCCAATGAGCTGACAGAGGGCTGAGCAATGGAACCTGTGCATGCAACAGCTCCCATTTGTCTCACCTGCAAGCAGGCTGCAGGCCGCAGGAAATACTGCATCTTCTCCAGTATTTCCTTCTGCAGAATATCCCAAGCAATTGTTTTTTCCAAGTGCAACACAAAGGGCAAGCCAAACCTATGGGAAGAAGAAGTATTTGAGGAACAATTAAAAGGTTATTCTGTTCAGCAATCAGAACCCCAAACTACAGGGGAGAACTTCGTGTGAAGTTTTGTGAAGCTTCAGAGGCTGAGGCAGTTCTCAGCCTCCAGCTGATACAAATGCCTTTGCCATGGTTGTTTCTCACTTCTCTCCTTCCCCCCATTTTCACTCCAATTAAAAATTCCCACCCATAACAGGGTCTGGTCAAACATGCTGCTCTCAAACCAGACAAACGTGGTGTATCCTCTCAACTGGGCTGCATTTGTTTCTTTGCAGTAATGCAATACGTGAAGTTCACCAAAATTAGAAATACTTTGCTGCACCCATTAATGCTTTTTGATCAACAAGTTCTTTAGCACCTGATGCTGCTCCTTCACCTGAGCCTGTACTACAGGACAGTAAAATGCAGGTCAGTTTAGGAAGCAGCCAGAAGAGTAACTCCAGCCACGCTGCTGCCAGTCACCTTTTGCTCTGCTGTCCAGTGCACGCTCTGTTACACACCAGCAAGACAATCTTGTCATTTGCTGCTAGTTTAGGAGAGGACTGTTCCAGTTTTCCAGACTTCACCATTCCTTGAGAGTAAGCTATTGTTCGGGAGTGCTCAGTGCCACATTTCAAGTTATTCAGGTTATTGTTCACATGTATTCCTGAAAAATTAGGAGAAAGGAAACATTTCATTATGTCATTTGCCTTTAGTGCCCTAATGCCCCCCTCAAGACGCCCTCCTTGGGCTACAGAGGAGCAGGTCAGTGTGGAATCAGGAGCATTTCCATCACTTGGACAAAGGCTTCAAAGAGCAACTTCCTTTCACAGTGTTTATCTGCAAGTGCTCCCCATCTGATTTTTCACAGCAGGTTGTACAAGCACTCCAGCTTTTACTGCCCGCAAGAAACACTGAAGAGCCAAGAACCCAACTTGCTACTTCCAATAATAAAATTTGCCTTTGATTACACCCCACCTGCCCAGGATACCATGATTACCTTTCACTGAGGGGCCATGAAGAGGCCGAGGAGTTTGAGCTTGGAAAGAGAAAGTGTTTGTTCATTCCTGAGACTGTTTATTCATCACTAGCAATCTGATTTTAAATAACACAATTTCAGTGGCTTCATCTGGTCCCTAGCAGGCCTTTAAATTAAGCCTGACAAGAGCTTTCCCATTAAGCCAGCCTGGCCTGCAGCATCAGCCTCGAGAAGAGGCAGAAAGGAGTGTACAGCACTGCTTGATAACCTCCCAGCTGACAACACTATTAAATCTTCTGGAATGAGCCTGGACAAAGTCAGAGCTGAAATCAATACACCAGAACATCAACAGCTTGTGGGACTCATTCTTTTCCCACACAAACCTCTCTCACCAGTCACCCAAGGTGGGCATTAAGAGTTATTGACTCACCTCTCTGACTGAGGATGCCCTCAGGCCTGAAGATCTCCGGGGTCTCAAAGGCAAAAATGCAGTCGCTCTCGTGGATGGTGTCCAAGTCGTCGGTGTCGCAGAAGGAGCGATGGAACCCATCGTAGTACATCTCTGTCAGCACGATCTGCAGGCACCACGAGCAAACCAGAACCCATCAAAGCACCCACACCAGCTCAGTGCCCCATCTCTCAGCTGGGATTTTCCTGCTAAGGGATGGCACTCCTCAACACACCCTGTCATCAGCCAGGAGCAAGGAACAGGGAAAAGGACAGCCATAAACGAGAAGCTGCGGTAAAAGCAACATATGGAGAGGTTTTGAGGGAATTCAACAGCTTTCCTGAAGCTCTTCCTAGAGAAGAATTTGCTGTGGTTGCCTCCCTGCCAGCACGCACACCATGGGGTCAGGCAGGTCTGCACACTGCACTGAGGGCTATTCCAACATCACTAGGATCCAAACAGCAATGCACAGGGAAGAGCATGATCCAGATTTCCAGCACTACCTCGCTTCCCTGTTCAACCATGGGCAGGCAATTCCGACTCCTACACATCCAACGAGGGACAAAAGCCTCCCCTCTCCCTCCCAGCGCAGGGAGGGCACCCAGGTGAGCAGCCCAGCCCCTCACCTGCTCCGTGGGTATCTTGGTTTCCGAGGACACGGCCTCGCGCAGCCTGGCCACGGTTCCGGAGACGGGCACGGCCACGCCGATGCGCATGCAGTGCGAGCACTTGCCCTGGTACACCACGGTGACGTAGAGAGGCCTGTGGAGAGCACGGCAGCACTGCCAGGCCGGGCTCAGCACCCCTGGGCACTGCCCGAGCAGCCTCAGCCCAGCCTGGCACACCCAGGCTGCCCACCAGGAACAGGGCCCTCCTGACTGTCCGGATCCACCTCACTGCAGCTGCACTCAGCCGCAGCCTGACCAGGCTGTTTGATTACAGACTCCTTGCCTACTGTATGGCCTGGTGTTACCTGCTCCCACAAGCAGAACATCTCAAAAGGGCCCACAAAGTTAAAACCAAAACTGTCTAGGAGAAAGCCATCAGTTTTCCAGCAGGGATCCAGTAAGGAAGCTGGGGACAGTCAGTATAAGACAGCACCCTGAAGTACTTGGAGAGCTGCTGCTGGGAACAGGCTGCCTCAATCCTGCCTCCAACAGCAGCCAGCAGCACTCCTGGGGAGAGAAGAGGGAGGGGACACCTTCCCTGGACAGCCCACTCAGCCTCCACCCAGTGGTGAAGCAGGGATTTCCAGAGCAAATGTGACAGCAATGTTTCATCTGCCCTATCATTGCTCTGTTCCACTGCTTCTGGAACCTACACAAGTTTTCTGGATGCAAACACCAGGTGAAGGAGTTTGTTTATACCACAGGTACTTTTGCTGTGCATCCCTATCTTCACTTTGAATGTTTTATCTGGATTTTTTTTCCTCCCCTTCAGTTTTTTCTTTATTTGCATCAGCTGTCTTTCAAAAAAGCAAAACATTTTGCAGGAAAGATTTTAACTTCAATTTTTGAAATTGGAGTGACCAGTGAGGCTGCTCTTAAAAAACAGTGTTTCAACCTTTTCCCTTTTTTAATTTTAAAATGCTATAAATCAAGGGAACAGCAAAATATTTTGGTTATGTGAAGCAACGACTTTTTCTCCCAAAATTAATTCTATAGGAAGGATAGGCCTTTCAAGTAAAAGCCTCAATTTTCCATTTGACCTAAACAGCAAAACATTAATCTCCATACGGTCCTATCCATCTTTTTAATGACTTCTCAGAAATGCTGTTGGTGTTGTCCCCTGCAGCAGCGAGTGAAGGAGCAGGACACGCAGGGGACAGAGCCAGAGCTCGGGACAGCTCCGTACCGGGTGTGCGGCAGAGGGATCGGCAGCGAGATGCACAGGAAGGGGTCGAAGGTGTTGCTCTGCTTCTGGCAATGAGGGCACGTCAGGGAGGACCTGGGACAACATGGAAAACAGGGCAGTTACACCTCACTGGCAATGTATAAACCATCAAATCCCATATCCGCCACGGGAAACCTGGAAGGGTTTGTCTCTGGGAGAGCTGAAGTTACAGGACGGGGACGGAAACAGCCAGCACTGGGGTGCACACAGCCCTAACGCAGGGAAAACTCCAGATGAGAGTCCATTCTCATTCTCCAGAATTCCATTCTCATTCAGAATCAATCTGCACCTGACAAGGGCTTTGTGTCTTAGACCAGGCTTAAGGTTTTACCTTTCCAAAGAAAAAGTTGGCAAATACTGGGGAGGAAGCCCAGCAATTTAATTCTTACAGGAGTACAGGCACAAGTCATCAAGGAACACTGGTGATTCAGCTGTTCTCTTCCAATAGCTCTAAATTAGAAAGCTCTCTTCTCAGAAAGAAGGGAAACCCAAGGGAAAGCCGTGCAGGGACAGTGATAACTTCACTCAGAATTCCCAAGTGCCAGATGACAAGCACTCTGCACACACTGGGGGATCTCTAACTCCCAGGCACTTCTAGATCCTGCCATGGGCTCTTCCCTCTGACAGTCAGGGTGAGCCCCAGAGCACTAGGCTTTCCTGAGCCTTTGCCCATGAAGCACTGACTCACTCTCAGGATGCACAGGAACAGGTGTAGTGGTACAGATTTACTGCAGATTTACACAGAATATACCAGTTTTGAAGCAGTGAAGATCTCTCTTTCCTCTAGAGCAAGGTCTTAGTTCAGCAGGAATTCAGAAGCAGCTGTCAACAGAGTGACACCAGTCCCAACCGTACTGGGAGCCAGTGTCAGTTTAGAATCATACTGGGGTCACCCATACATTCAACAAATTTACAGAATACCATACCTGTACTGGGCTTGAAAGAGTTCCTGCACAAAAGTGCTACTGATGGGAAAGGCTGGGCCCTCAAGCAGCACATCATCCTCCAGCGGCGGCTAAAAGAGAGAACAAACCCTTGAGGCACACCCAGGGGTGGGGGGAGCACCAAGAGGGTGCCTCCAGAACCCCAGTCAAATTGCACTTTCCTTAGCCAAAATCACTGGGAAAATGCCACAAGCATTTTTAACTACCAAGCACACTCTGCTCCAAGGGGTGGGCATGCAGGAAGGTGAGGTGGGCAGGGCACCCCAGGAAGGGCATGGGGCTCACACCTGACAGGGTCTGGCAGCCCCCAGTAAACCCTCCTGGCTATTGCAGAGCCACTCAAACACAACTGCCCCAGGGAGCAGGGATCAGTGGAACAGCTGGTTACATTCCAGGGCAGAAACAAACTTTATTTTAACGCAAGCTTTTGTTCCATCTGAACTACTGAAGCTGAGAAGCCAACGGGGAGAACTACTTTACCAGGAAAGCCTGTGTGCGAGTTAGACTCCCGCAGTGTCCCCAGCAGCACCCCTCACCTTGAGTGGAGGCATGCCACCGGAATTCAGCACGTTGTTGAGATCCTCGTGGACTCTGTCGAGCAGCCAAAGCAGGAACTCCTGGGCATCGTGCTGGGCGTTGCCGCGGTACTGCATCGCGTTCTTGGACACGATGTTCTGTGGGGAGAAGAGACCCTGCAGCAGCAGCCAATGCAGGGCTGGGGCCCCTCCAGCACACCTACCCTGCCTCACATAGCCCCCGACACTGCTGCCCTTGTGAAACCTTCCGTTTGCTCCAGCTGAAGCAAAACAACGAGTTAGACTCCTAATGCCCACACACTCTGTCTTGCTGACTGCAGTTTTGGTGGGGTCACACTTTTCCCAAAATCTTGATGCAGGTGATCAATGCTAATCTAGGTCTACAGTTCCTGGACTCAGCCAGGATCAGAACATCTAAATCACAGGTGCTTCTACAATCATCATCATGCAGGTAGAGCAAAATTACATCCCATCAGCACCGTGTCAAGCACAGGAGTAGGACAGACCACCATGGAATTTTTTCCACTGGGTATCAAGACTCCACTATGCATAACTCACTCATCCTAAACACTATCTTGTACTGCCATCCCAGCCAGGGAGCTGCAGCTTTCCCTGGACACAAGGAACCATGGCACCCCAGAGCCAGTGCTCCCAATGCTGGAGCAGCACCTGTGCCACGCTGTGCTGCACATACGCCCTTGGCACACCTGTGTGAACAGAGAGAAACTGTTCACACAGGACTATGACTGACAGAGCAGGGTCCCCAGGAGGGACAGTGGCAGGGCAGAGGCCAGACAGCACCTGCAGGGCAGGAATGGGTGGGAAGGAGCCCAGGCCCAGCAGGCTGCACATGTGCCTCGTGCCAGAGCTCCTCCACTCCTCTAATCAGAGTTGGCACCAGATTTGAGAAATGAGGCTGGGCTGCTCGCTTTATCCCTCTGAAAATGGGGTCACCAGAGAGGGGGGTGGTGATGAAAGAGGCAGGAAAGGACTGATAAACATACACCCTCTATGCTCTATAATCTGTCCACTGTCTCAAGGCTGCAAAATAATGGGAAACAGAAATAATCTGCTCTCATTACATATGTGCAGACCTTCTGACAGCAGATTTACTGCCCATGCTGTGCAGGGACCAGCACTCTCCCACATAAAATATGTGCACACAGCTTGAACCATGGGAGTGGTCCCTAGCCAACACTCTGTGCCACACTGGTGTGACCCCAGCACCTCTGAAAACAGGACATGGAGGGATTCTCACAAGGACTTCAGGATCCAGGCCAGTACTTGTTATTGCCTCTTCCCCAGAGGCACACATCAGTGCAGTCCAGAGCCTCCCTGGCTTTTGCTGATGCGTGTCCCTGGTGATGCAGTGTGCCCAGAGAGCAGCCAGCCTGTACCAATGCCAAGCACAGGGAACAGGGATGCACAGCAGTGACGTGCCCTGCTCCGTATCTGTGCCACTGCTCGGCTCAGCAGCATCTCCATGATAATTGCTCTGCTTTCCTCAGCACTCTTGCAGCCTGAGTGGACTAAGGATAAAGAGCTGCCTGTGGAGACACATCGCAAGATGTTGGAAGTGATTCAGGAAGCACTACAAAATATCAGATGCAACTTCCTCATGAGAGGCTCTGCTAAACAAACAGCAGCGTGTTCCCAGCACCACTAACAGCTCCTGCCAGCGCTGCTACAAGTGGGTGTGTGACTGCTGCTCCAGGGAATGCTGTGTGTGCGCCCCCCTCCCAGCCCCTGTCAGGGGCTACAGGTGGGTCTGTGACTGCTGGAACCCCTGTGGCTGCTGCTCCAGGGAATGCTGTGTGTGTGCCCCCCTCCCAGCCCCTGTCAGGGGCTGTGGCAGCAAGCCCAGACACGCAGGGTGTGGGGGGAACAACGGACACACAGAACAGTCAGTGGTGAGGGACGTGATTAAATCTGAGAGACAGAGGTGCCGACTCAAATTGACAACTTTACAACTGAGACAAATACCAGGAACTCCCATAGGGCAGGCCCCCAGGCTGATGGGTCAGCACCAAACACAGCCCCACACACCTCCCTGCTCCCTGGTGGGCTGAGGGCAGCAGGCAGAACAGCATGGGGGTCCCCACAGCCCCCAGCAACAGACAGGGCTGTCCAGCATGGGGGTCCCCCCAGCCCTGTGCTGTGGATGGGGCACTGCAGCCCCTCAGCAGCCAGACTGGTCATTCCTGAACAGCTCCAGGAACGTTTGGCAGGCAAAGCAGACAAATGAGCAAGAGCCTCATCACTGAGCACTGGCCACCCAGCACCTCTCCATATTTACTTTCCAAGTCTGCCCTTCCAGCCCAGCAGAAGGTTTCTTGCTCTTGCCATAACCCGAAACTTTCACCCTTCTTTTGCTCATCACTTAAGACAACACCTAATTTTGCTGGTCCTGCAGCAACAGCAACTGTAACTGGATTCAGACACAGGGTTAGGATGCAAATGCTCTAAAAACACATGAAACCACCACATTTACCAACCCCCAGGAGCCATTAATCCTCTGCCCCTAATCTGGTTCTCCTGTAAGCAGAGCTGGCACATCTGACCAGCTTCTGTCCAGCATTGCAGGGTGTTAAGAATGACTCTGGAACAATTCTGGTGTGGCTGGTTCAGCTGTGAGGCACCAGGGGTGGGCATGGACGCTGACACTGCCTCCCAACACCTTCCACAATGCACAGCACCTCCAGCCCTATCCTCAGCTCAGCCCCTGTGGGCCTGGCAGGAGGTGGGTGCATCCTCCGTTCCACCAGATGTGCAGGCAGTGGGACACAGACACCCTGAGTGAAGTGGCTCCATCCAAAGAGATAAGGGGAAAAATCAAAATTTCCCATCAATCCCACTTATATCCCCTAATACAAGCACCCTACAACCTTTTCAGTCCCTGCCTGTCCATGAAGCAGATCTATAGCATAGACACATTATCATTTTTACCAGGCCACTGAAAGTTTAATAATAATTCATCTACCGCTCCAAATAGATGCAATAAATAGATCAAAACAGAGCTGAACTACTGGCCTCTTCTTTGCTGCTATTATTGTTCCAGATCACAAAGACAACGAGAGGAAAAATGCCAGCCTGCTACTTTCTAGTGTGGTCCTGCTAGGAAGCAACCGCGGAAGGATTTGCAGATACAAAGTCAGCTCAGCAGAGACCTGACCCAATGACACACATGAGCAGGAGAGAAAGGCCATTCTTTATCTTCTGTTCAACAGTAAGTTATGCTCAAGCACGTTATTTCTCTTCTTCAAGCCCACAACCACAGTTTTGTGTTTGAGCAAGTTCTACAGCAGACAACCAGTTACCCGAATTGCCCTCTCTGCTCACACACAGACACTCTTCCCCCTCTCTGGAGATGTTCTTTTCTGGGGACACCAGTTCCCAGGCAGCAGCGTGGCTCAGGCCCCAGGGCTCAGGAGGGGAGCTCCTCCATCCAGGGGCAGAGGAGATCCCTGTGGACTTGGCCTTAGCACAGGCATCAGACAGGGAAAAGGGAGCTCTGACGGCAGGATGTCTGTCCCAGCGGCCGGGGCAGGACAGAGCTCTCCTCCCTGGCCTCTGGGCAGCCAGAGGCACCAGGCTCTGCAGGCAGCAGCCCGTGTCCCCACACATCCTGCCCTGGGCAAGGCAGAGGGGAGTAAGCACAGCGCTCATGAGAGTAGCTCAGGAAGCAAAGCCATGAGGAGCACCACAGGGAGCAGCACCAGAGGGGTTCTCCACCACGTTCAACAAGCCCAGACAAGAAGCATCATCGCCCTGCCCCTGCCTAACGCCTCTCATGCCAGCAGCCACTCTCACCCTCCCAGGCTGAAGCCTGTTAATCCTCATTCAGCACCTTCCTTCAGCCACAGGGAGAGAGCGAAGCTTGCCCAGGTGATGCTGTGCAGTGTGCACAGACACAGAGGCAGGATGGGTGCTGCACTGCCCAGCTGGCACACTCCTCTCCAGGCCCTTCCCAGGAGGGCAGCTCCTGCTGCCAGGAGGCACTGCCAGGAGCCAGCGCTGGCTGCCAGGGGAATGCACCTCACAAAGAGCAGAAATCCCAAACTGCTCAGCAAGAACTTGTTCTCCTGCTACACTAGTAGAGCAACTGGTGGGATTGAAAAGAATAAGGGACTGAGGAGCAGGAGAATGCCACAAACGTGAAGCGGCCCAGTAAAGGACTATCGGTAAATGCTGGCACAGAGGGCAGACGGGAAGGCTGGGCTCAGAGCCCAAGGAGCTGCACACCTGCACCTCTCCTGCTCTCCCCAGGCTCTACTGCAGGTCCCAAGCTGGACACAGAAACTGAGATGGGGGGATCCCATCATTACCACTCTGAGAAGCCTCCCCTTGCACATTATAACAAACACTCACTTCAGTGACACAGCCATATGCAAACAAGTTCATTAGCAGTGCTGTGCTGAACCGGCAGGGAGAATGGGCTCACTCCAATGAAGTGTGGCCATGTGCAAAGCACAGGGCAGCGCAGATCCAATCAAGCTGCCTGGGAACATGCATCCCCCTGACGGCTTCCACGGGCTGCCAGGCACCACACAGCTCTCATACTTTCACCATGTGTCATTTTGCACAAGCAGCACGGAAATAAAAACCTGGAAGCTCAGAAGACAGAAAACACATGTTGGCAATGATGCACATTCTCCCTCCGGCCTCACAGAAGGTCCTGCCAACCCCCATGGGCGCCTGGCAGTGGGGCAGGAGTGCTGTTCCACACTGGGGTCCCTTCTCTTGCCTCAGCCAAGCCTCTGCTCTGGAAAGGAGCATCCACAGCACATTTCTGCTGCCCCTCTAGCAGAACCCCCTCAGCAAACCACATCCAACCTCTGGACTCTGCTGCTCAGCCTCGGCTCCTTGTGCTGCACTCACTCCGATCAAAGTTTGAAGCACAACACAGAAATCCCCAGAAAGCATTTGGATTTCACAGGTAAGTCAGACAGCTGCCTCAAGGCAACCAGAACTGCTGCAGGAAACCCTTCCCAAGGGGTTTATGCGTGTAGAAAGAGTAAAGCAATTGTAAGGAAAAATAGGCAAGAAAATAAGCAAAACAAAACAAACCATACATGCAATAATGGACTTACATCTTATTGATAATGAACATTAAAAAAAAAAGGTGTAAAGTGGCAGGACTGCCAGACCTTTGTGATCCCAGTGAACCACATTCCTGTGATGTCAAGAACCATCAGAAAAATGATGTAGAAAATTTGTAACTTGCTTTTTGTTTCAAGGAAAGTGTTTCAACTCCAACTGCCAGAGCAGCCCTAGGACAAATCTCCTCAGTTTGATGCCACCACTGGAAGCACGTGGACTGAACTGCAACAAGCACTTCAACATCCCACATTACCTAACCCACTCAAAGCCTCTTTAGAGCAACACAGAAACTGAAGCACCAGGAACCAACAGCCACGCTACCAGAAGGGAAGGGTGAAGGGTCTCACATTTATTCTTTCAAGTCCCTTTCTTCCATCCCTCTGTGCAGAGGGAGGACAGTTTTCTCTCTGCAGAAATATCTTAGGAATAAGCAGTTGACCCTACCCAGAATAAAATAACTGATCCTGTGCTGGGCAGAGAGCAAGACAATTACATACAATCCTGGAGATCACATCTGACACATCACTGGCCCCATTAGCAAGGCACAAGGGCTCTGGGGAGCAGAAGGGCCTGGGGCTGACAGCTCCGTGAGCAGGACCAAAGGCTCCTGACAGCCACACTGCCCCAGCAGCCCCAGTGAGAGCAGCTCTCACTGCACCCTCAGCAGGAGGCAAATATCTGACCATGTCAACACTTGCAGGAGCTCCTTCATAACTCACGAGTTAGTGATTAACTCCCAAACAAGTGCCCAACAGATTGCTTGTCCCAAAGTGAGATATTTGCACCAAATGCATTCCCAAAACACCTTGAAATGAGTTTCAAACAGCTACCTGGAAATCCCACACCAAACATAAGTTTAAAAATAAATAAATAAAAAAGGAAGCAGCACTTTTAACCTGGCACAATAATACCTGCTCTACCAAGAGGGATTAATTCTGGGTTCAGATCCAATTCTGACAATCCAACCCAGCTGAGTTATGGCGACTGTGCTGTATTTGCTGAACATGCTGCAGGTCACAGCCAAGGCCATCTTCTTGTAGGATGAGAAATGCAATCCCAGCTCTGGCGTGCAAAGGGTCTCGTTAAACACGGGCATGCTTCAGTGGCCAACCGCCCCGGAGCCTCAGAGAAAGTCTCAAAACAGTAAGAGCCTCATCATTCACAGAAGGCCCACACTCCACAGAAGGCAGAGGATTTGCATAAGAACATAATTTTCCAAGCCCAATTAGTTTAAATCACAATCCTTCTCACTGCCGACCCCCACCATCCCCTCGGAGGGCTGCCGCACAAAGGGCACTCTGTGCTCCCGGTCTGACACTCCGGCAGCTCTGCGGGCAGCACGGGACAGCTCCCTGCAAAAAACAACCCCAAAACCCTGCTCACACAATAGATGTTTGTCACCATTGTCACCCCATCACAAAGGGGAAAGAGGAAGCACAGGCTGCAATATCAGCCCCTGTTATGACAGCAGCAGCTTTGTTTGGGCAGGAAAACAAAACCCACGGAGCAATCGGAAGAGAAGGCTTGTTAAAGAAACAGCAAAGGAGCCCAGCACCGGTGGGAAAGCCACCCTCAGCAGAGACACCCAGCACCTGCCACGGTGCTCTGCCACGGTGCTCCTGCTCTGTTCCCAACCAGGCACCAAACCCTTCTGCTTCACCCCTCAGTCCGGTCCCTGGGGACCTTTTCCTACCACCTCAGCCTTCTACACCCGCCGCTTCCCCCTGCTCTGTCAGCATCCCCGACCTCCCCTCTCTGTGCACAAGCTCTCTGCCAGGCTCTCCCCTCAACCTGCAACTACAGATGAACCATTTATCACAAACCAGTTGTTCAAACTGCATTTTGCTTAGCTTCAGCAGCTGCACCATTCAGAGACCCATGACATGGGTTATTTCCTGAAGACCAACTTAAAAAGAGAGAAAACACTACCAAGGAAAACCAGCTGAGGGTAAAAAGTATGCTAGAAACCAGCCCTTCAAAGGCCCCTGTCCACAAGGACTCCAAGACATGCTTCCTTGAAAATAATTTCCTCTCTTCCAAGATAGAAGCCTACAGATATAAGAATGAGCAAAAAAATAAGTATCATCCTCTGTCCTAAAATACATTTAGTAGCTGCAGAGAAGTACTTAGGAATTAGCAAGTGCTTTTGTCCTGTTACATTTGGTGCCAAAAGAGGAAAAATAGCAAACAAAACAACACATGGATTTGAAAGCATGCTGAATAAAGAGCCTTTTGCCTATCAAATCAATATTACTGTCAGTGGCTATTACTCTTGGAGGGAAAGCCCAAAGTTACTCTGTGAAAATACTTTACACCCTTAAAAACAATTACATCAAGGCAGGAATGTTCCACCCTCTAAGGAGAACAAGCTGGGGGGATGTTTTCCTTGTTTTGGGGAGAAGCAGCAGTTTCCAGAATGAAAATACTGATCTTCACCTTTCTCCAATCTGAGCGCATCGTTTACATTTGTAAATGATCTGTGCAAATCTGCTGTTGAGAAAAAGTTTAATAGTAGGTTCAGCAACTTAACTGTCTTTAGAAACATTAATTTCATATTAGAAGTAATTGACCTCAGTAAGGGAACAGCACTTGACACAATGACACAGTCCTGCAGCAGGACCCAGGCTGCTGGCACCGTGCAGTGCTGAACTGGATCGACTGGGACCAGATTCCTCCAGCAAGAGGCTTTTCAGCACCTCCAGGGACCTGGCAGGTAGGGGATGGATGGGCTCCAGCTCCATCCCTAGCAGAACAGCGCTGCCTTACCGTCAGCAGCGCCTGCAAACAGCAAAGCTCTGCTCTCAGCACCCGCGGAACATGGCCTTAATTTAATCCCTGGCCATGATGCTCTTCCTCCTGCTGCCACTCGTGTCCCTGCTCCCACAGCCTGGCCTAGAAAGAGAGCTGCTCCCCCTTCTATCAGCTCCACTGCCAGAAGACAATCCTGCTTTCACCGTTTTTCCTGCTATTACTCAGGAGAAATCCACAATTTGTTCTCCTGCCACACCACCTCAGGAGCAGTGACAGGTCAAGGTGAGTGCCCCGCGGTGCTGCCAAGACTGGACTCAAGAGAGTGATCAGCTTTCCAAGTGCTCTCCCATAAAAACCTCTCCTGAAAAGACCAGAGCCACACGTGGTCCTTGTGGCAGGCATCCTGAGAGAAGGCAAACAGCCAGGGTCTCCAGGGTTATTCCCTGCAGGACAGGTGGGTGCAGCTGCCTCAAGAGCCACAGGAGAAGCAAAGACAAGAGAGGGAAGAGGTGCTGGCCATGCAAATGACTGAGGGTGCCAAAGGCCACTGCCACCTCAGAGAACCCTCTAGGACATCCCACCACCCAGCAGCACCAAGGGAGAGCTGACTTTGGGACGCAGTCTCTACCTGCTGTGCACCCCGGCTGAACTGCACACAGAGGGCCCAAGACTGTGTCAATGTTCTCACTGCTTCCATGCATTTGAACATCTCCTCTGCAAGTCACCCTGCAAGAAAAATGCCCCTACAAGTGGTAGAGACATTCCCCTGAGTGTCTCTAAGTTCATGGTGTGGAGGCTACCACCCACCCTCTGATTCTCTAACACAGCCAGAGTCTTCTGTGCCAGGAATAATACCTCTCCCTGTTCCAGGAGGCAAAGCAGGCCTAGGGCAGTTTTAAAACAATTCTGCCCGATTTCATCCAAAGCCACGGCAGGGAGTTTTTACACCACAGCACAAGAACCAAGCCCTGTGCTCCAACAGCTCCTTGGGCAGGCGCGAGGCCCGGGCAGGGCAGGGGCTGTTGGATGGAACCAACACTGCGGGGCCAACCACCAGCGAGTCCGAGCAAGAGAGGACAAGCAGCTACTCCTGAAACACACTCCCCAAATCAGCCGAGACTCACGAGTTCTTGGTTAGCAGACTTCAAGGCACACCTCTCAACAGCCTCCTTCCTTGCATACTCACAACTCACAAACAACAGTTAGTTGCAACTTCCCTAATGGTAGCACAGTAGAGGAATGAAACAGTAAAATGGTTATTTTCACCGATAAAAACCATCCAGAGCCATCAGCCAGCATCAAGCACCATGAGCAAAGAGCACGGCGGCAGCACCGGTCCCATCCCCAGGGCGCTGCCGTGGGTGCCCAGCGCTGTCACCTGGGCAGGGTGTGCTGCCCGGGGAGGATGCTGGCAGCAGGAGCAGCACTCCAGGGCCATTGGCACGCAGCTGGCAGGGCCAGAGGGCTCTTCCCACGGCGCGGCCGCTCGGCCCGGCAGGATACCCTCCGCAGCTGGTGACCGGGGCAGCCCGCGGTGCCGGTGCGACGGTGACCCGTCGCGTCGCGTTTGGACCTGCTGTGAGCCACGGCCGCACCGGCTGAGCCCCGAGCCCCGCCGCCTCCGCACCGCGGGCACCGGCCCTCCGGGGCTGCTCCCGGCGGCCTGGCCTGGCGCTCGCTCCTCCCGCCTCGACGGGACGAGGCCCCGGCTCACCTTGAAGTCGCGGCTGTGCTGCGGGGTGTACTCGAGCGTCCAGAGCGCCCGCACCAGCTGCGCCAGCTGCTCCGTGACCTCTCCGGGCGCGGGCGGCGGCCCGTCGGCGGGGGGCGGCCCGCCGCGGAACTGCTCCAGCGCCAGGAACTCGGCGAAGAGCTCGGTGTTGCTGAGGCACTGCAGGATGGCGTTCATGAAGCAGGTGTTGCCGTGGTTGCGCAGCCCCGCCACGCCGGGCACGGCCTCGGAGCCGCCGGCGGGGCGCGGCGGGGGCTCGGGGCTGCGCGGCGGGCCCGGCGGGAAGCAGCTGCCCAGGCCGCCCGTCGCCTGCGGCGGGGGCAGGCGCGGGGCGAGCGCGCCGCGGGTCTCGGGCTCGCTGCTGTAGTGCGAGAGCGTGGAGAGGGTCTTCAGCACGCGGCTCATGAACCCGCCGAGCGACCGCCCGGACGGCGCTGAGGCCGGGGCGGCGGTCGGGGCCGAGCCCGCGCCGCCGCCCGCCGCCCTCCCGCGGAAAAGCCGCTTGCTGAAGGAGCGCTTCTCCTTGGCGCTGCCGGCCGGCCCGGGGCCGCTCACCCGCGACATGGCGGCGCGGCGCAGCGCGCATCCCCGCCCGGCGCTCGGCCCGCTCAGCCCGCCCGGCGCTCGGCCCGGAGCTCAGCCCGGCGGCCGCCGCATCCCGCCGGGCCGGGTCGGGCCGCGGCTCCGCCGCTTCACGGCGCCGCCATGCAGCGGGCGGGGCGGGGCGCGCCGCCACGTGACCGCGCCGCCACCTTGGCGACGGGCAGACGCTGCCGCAGCGCCGCCATCTTCGGTGCTGGCGCGGGGCGGGGCCGGGAGGGCGGGGCCGGGCCCCACCCCCGCGGCCGCGCCCCCGGTCCCGGCGCTGGTCCCGCCCCCGGCCCCGCCCTTCGCGGTCCCCGCGCTCCTCACCGGGGGCTCGGGCAGCGCTCCCGGGACCCGCCCGGCCGGGCCCGCCCCGCTCGGGCCCGTTACTCCGGGCACCCCGCGCAGCCCCGGCCGCCGCCGTGGGGCGGCGCTGCGCGGCCGCGGAGCGGGGCGGGCGGGGCGGGGCGGTCCGGGGCGGGGCGGTCCGGCGGCGGGGGTAGGTACCGGGGCGGCCGCCCGCCGGCCCATCGGCAGCGGCGCCGGGACTGCGAGAGGAGCATGGCGCCGCCGGGCCCCGAGAGCGGCCGAGGTGAGGCGCGGCGAGCGCGATCCCCCCCGGGACGGCCGGCCGGGGGATCAAACACCGGGAAGGGGCGGGATGGCGGGTGACGGCTCCTGGCGGGACGGGACCTGCGGTCGCGGTGTGGCGGGGCACCGGGCGGGCGCCGATCCCCCGGCCGCCCGCTCAGTGCCCGCTCCGCCCGCAGCGGCCGCCACGGCTCCCGGTAAGAAGATCACGGCGCGGCTGAAGCGGACGCTGCCGGTGCGCGGCCCGCAGGCGCCCACGCTGAGCGAGCTGATGCGCTGGTACTGCCTCAACACCAACACGCACGGCTGCCGCCGCATCGTGGTGTCCCGCGGCCGCCTGCGCCGCCTGCTCTGGATCGTGCTGACCCTCAGCGCCGTGGGGCTCATCCTCTGGCAGTGCGCGGAGCTCCTCATGAACTACTACAGCGCCTCGGTGTCCGTCACCGTCCAGTTCCAGAAGCTGCCGTTCCCCGCCGTCACCATCTGCAACATCAACCCGTACAAGTAAGGCTCGGGGGGCTGGCGGGACGATGGGAGCTCCCGAGCTCGTCCCGGCGCTCCTTGTCGGCACTTTCCCTCCCGCGGCTTTTCCCTGGAGGGCGCCTGGTGTGCCGCATCCCCCTCCGTGCTGTGTGGCTTACACTCTCGCCTCTCGCTGCTGCCGGCTCGGTTCGTGCTTTCTGCTCCAGACAGTCCCTGTCAGCTCTTTGGCTCTCTTCAAATTCCCTTCTTCCCAGGACCGAAGTTCCAGGATTACAAACAGCATCATCTCCTAAAAAGTGGAAAGGGCAGATCTCTCACTCCTCTCTTGCTTCTTTCTTTCCTTATGGGATATTTTGACATGATTCATCAGCAATACTTTTTCTCCTGTCAAATCATGCTTTACATTGCTCTCTGTTCTGCTGCCAGATTCCCACCACCCCGGGCCCCATGGGGATCCAGCTCTTTAATGATGCTTCACAGATGAAGTCTTATTTCCACATACTCTGCCTCCTCAGACTTCCTAACATAAGGAGCTTGAGAGTCTTGGGAGAACTTTCTCTGTAGTTCAGTCTGCTCTGCTCCCTGGGGTCCCTGCTCCAAGATCCCTGCATGGATGTAGCTCTGTCTGCCCTCACCGATGTGAGAACCTGGTGGGAGACCACCGGGAATTCTGTCCCAAGCCACGGCATCCACAGTGCAGCAGGCAGAGAGGTGGGATGGGATATCACTGTTACCTTGTTTCCCGTGCAGGTACAGTGCCATGAAAGAATATTTATACGAATTGGACAAAGAGACAAAAAAAGCTCTGGAAACTTTCTATGGATTTTCTGAGGGCAAGTCCAAGGTGCGCCGGTCGGTGGATGACTGGAACAGCACAGGGAGCGACTTCTTCGAGCAGATCCCTCTGCTGAAGGTCGAGGACTTCTCCAGGACAGCCACTGAGCTGCACACTGGGCAGAAGAGGAAAATAGAGGGAAGTGTCTTTCACAAGGACTCGTCCATCGTGAACTCGGGCGATTCCAATGACATCATTGGCTTTCAGCTGGTGAGTGTCACTGTGCCCTGGCCGGCAAGTTCCCGGTGGGGCAGCAAGGGGCTGTGTTGGGGTCGGTGTCCCAATGGCAGGTTTTATTGCCTGCTCAGGTGGCTTTGCAGTGCACAGTGGTGAAGAGCACCCTGCCTGCTCTTCTGCCCAAGCCTCCATGGCTGCTTTTGGTCCTGAAATATTTGGTCATATCACTTAGCCCTGCATAAAAAGTCTTTGATGCCCACTGTAACTTCATACATGGTTATTTCTGTGGAAGAGAAACACTATCAGATGTACAGTCCTTAATTTACACCTGCCTTGTAGAATCCCTGATTTCAGTCCATCTGAAATGCTTTTTCCCCTCTGTGCTTGTCAGTGTGACGCAAACAACAGCAGCGACTGTGCCCTGTACACGTTCAGTTCGGGGGTTAACGCCATCCAGGAGTGGTACAAGCTGCATTACATGAACATCATGGCACAAATTCCCCTGGAGATTAAAGAAAAATTGAGTTATTCTGCCGAGGACCTTCTACTGACATGTTTCTTTGATGGCCTATCTTGTGACAAAAGGTCAGTGCACAGAAAATTCTTGCCATCTTAACAGCTTATTTCCAAGTCCATAATATGTAGGAATGGAATATTTGGTATTTGCTGAATTCCAGCAGGAGCCACCACTGGTTCTGTGAATCTGCCTCCCCCGTGCTATTAACCCCCATTCCCACATTAAAATTTCCTCGAGTTTCCATCTCCTGAAATATTAAACTAGATCATACTGCCATGTAGTTTCAAGTTACTCAGAAAGAGACCCACATCTTCCAGCAAAATAAACTTCTCGCAAAGAAGTAATAAACCCCCCGTGCAGTCCTGGTCTGTCCCTGTCAAAACCAAAGTCCAAACGCGCTGCCTTTTTCCCACAGACAGAACTACAGGGAACAATGTCATGCTATTCGATTTATTCCAGGCATTTCACTCGTTTCCATCACCCCCTGCACGGCAACTGCTACACCTTCAACAGCGGCGAGAGCGGGACCATCCTGAGCACCTCCACGGGCGGCAGCGAGTACGGTGAGTGCCCGTGGCACACCTGGGCTGTGCCGGGGCCCTTGGCACACCTGTGGTTTTCCAGGGCACTTTGCACACCTGGGCTGTGCCGGGGCCCTTGGCACACCTGTGGTTTTCCAGGGCACTTTGCACACCTGGGCTGTGTCGGGGCACTTTGCACACCTGTGGTGTTCCAGGGCCCTTTGCACACCTGTGGTGTTCCAGGGCGGTTTGCACGCGTGTGGTGTTCCAGGGCGGTTTGCAGAGGAACTGTTTGATAACAAGTGGTGCAGCAAACTGGATCCTGCTGGAGCGTGAGCGATGTGTTGGCTGTAGATGTACAGGCTGATTGGGGAAATGCCTGTTTGAACTAGTGCAAACTCTTGCCTGAGAATACAGATAATATCATTGCATCACTAATGTTTTCCAGCTGAAATTACTGCTGCCCAGTTATATAACTTTTTGAAGTGAGTTCCAGCCACGTTCTCAGCAGACGTTATTTGTTTGCTGTACTCGGTGCCACAAAGGGATGTTACTGGCTGCAGGTGTCTTGGTCTGGCTGGGCAGAGGCTGTGCTTGGCTGTTACAGTTCTGCTTAAGGCCAGATAACATGAAACAAACCTGCCCTCCCTGACCAGAAAACGTGGCTCTAGCTCCTGGTGTAACTTCCTGCCTTGTCTCTGTGGTTCAGGATTGCAGGTTGTTCTGTACATCGATGAAGCAGACTACAACCCCTTCCTGGTGACATCCACAGGAGCCAAGATCATGGTCCACGACCAAAACGAGTATCCCTTCATTGAAGACATTGGCACGGAAATTGAGACCGCAGCGGCCACCTCCATAGGGATGCACTTTGTGAGTGGCAACGATCTCCTTTTTGGGCGCGACTTTGCCTTGGTACAGCTGTAAATAGGAACTGATGGGGTGATTTCTGAGAGCCAGCAGCTCGAAGGCCTTTAAATGCCTCCCACTCAGCAGCTGAAGTGCCCTGAAGGAAATCCTGTGACAGCACTTCTCTGAAAAATAGGCCGTGGGAAAATCAGGTCTTTCTAAACCAAACTGGCCTGGGATATTGTTTGCTCTCCCTTTTCTTCACCCCTTGGCTTTCCAGGGGATTTCTGGTTTTGTTTTCACAGCAAAATCCACAACCACAGAAATGCGTTGCCAAGTGCCTTGCTTGGCTTTAGCAACGAGCAGGGAGTTTGATCCCACGAGGGTCCCTGGGCAGAGGAGCCAGAGCTGGAGCTGTGGGTCCCCACCTGGGCTCGGGTCCTTAGGGATGGTGGCAACACAACCCCTTGAAGTGTTTTGTGGCTGTAAGCCTCACTTTGCTGGTTTTCTCTGTATCCCAGCAGTAAACCACCGCCCTGGGCAGCGGCTTTGCTTTTGCCAGCAGTGAGCAAAGGCCAGGAGAGCTGCAGCTCCTGCTTTCCCCATTTAGCGTGGTTCAGAGGAGGCGTTTGGCCCAAGGGGATTCGGCACAGCAGCGAAAGCTATGCCAGGGCCCCTTTCATCTGGATGGGCTGTTAAGTGAGCACTTCAGCTCTGCCTTTCTTTCTGGTGGTCTGGTGGAGCATCAGCTATCCTGCTTATCTGGGTATGCCGAATATTGATAGGCTCTGCATTAGAAAAGGCATTAAAAGAGGGCTGATGTTTCACAAAATGCAAATAGTTAACTGTCTTCCAGCTGTCTGGAAAAGTGTGGCAGCAGCTCCTTGGTCAGTCATGACTGAGAGGGTTGGGAACCAGGGTGGTGTGAGGACACAAAGTCTCTCAAGACTTTTCTTTGTCACCATCACACCGTACTGAGGCTCTGTCACACAAGGCAGTCTCAATATTTAATACAATATGTTTAACAATAGGGTTGAACTTTTGCTGTAGTATAAAAAACAAGATTGGGCACATCTTAATGTCTGTATATAAAGGATTTGTCATGAGGAAGGGATCCAATTGCATCCTAATGAGGCAGCCAAAATAGAAGCTGGGCACAATTTCTGGTGTCAGAACAAAAGCTGGGGATCACTGTCCTGCTGGGAAAAGACAACTGCAGAGAGCCTGCTGAGTGGTGGGGGGTCAGGGCTGTCAGGACAGGGCTGCAGCACCGAGGTGCCAGCTCAGGGTTTGTCCCCGCGTGCAAGGTCACCAAGGAGGACACAGCAGCCGTGTCCCTCACGCTGCTGCTCGCTGGGCTCTGACCATGCCATCAGTGTCTGGTTAGTGCTCATGGCTTTCTGCTGGGTGCTAGGACTGCCCTCCACCTCCAAAAATATTCCAGCCTGTTTGGCATGCAAACAAGGCATTGCTTGGTCAGAGTTACAATGCTTTAGTTAAATATTTCGTTTGGAAATTATTTCAGTACCTGAAGGAACAAGTAAGTTTTGTAGGAGCATAAGCCACAACAAAATAATTCTATACAAAAGATCGATCATCTCTTGGAAGCCCCAGGAGCAGACTGAGGTAGTGTCTTGGCACTACATTGCATGTGGAATTTAAAAGCTGGTTTCAGTCAGTTTTCAAAAGTAATGCATCTCTAGTACTGAAATCCCATCTTTCCCTCCAAAGAGAGATTGAAACATCTCTAAAAGTGTTGACTTGCACCATAATGGCCCAGAGCCTTCTCTGGCTGTAGACAAAGTGGTGAGGTATGCTCTTATCAGGTGGCCTCAGGAGCTGCATTCAGTGCCTTAGGGGTAACAGCCTTTCTCATGTTCCTGCTGGATTGATCCTTTGTGAAGAATTTTAAATTCTAATTTTAAACTCTGTAGAGAAAGATCAGTGAATGGATTCTTAAATGGATGTTTCTTGTGGTTTCAGGCCACTCTATTGTAAAGTGGATAATTACTGCAGAAAGATAGCAGGGGCTGAGGGAGGTAGGGCAGTCTGCAGGAAGTGGTCCATGCAGCTGGGATCAGATCTGGGAATTTGAGGGCTCCCAGCCCTGGTTTCACAGAGCTTGCAGGCACAGGCTTGGCATGTCAGAGCTCTTTGCTCTGGGCAGAGATTGGGAAAAGTCATTAGCATTTGAGAGGAAGGGTCAAAGCAGCACCTGGAAAAAGGTTTGAGGGAGACTTAGAGTGCATTGAGAGAGGTGCTGTTGAGCACCAGTGGAGCCTCAAGTGCTATTTACCCGCAGCACAGGAGCAGCCAGGCAACAGCAGCTCAGGCAGGTGGGGATCCTCACAGAAAATAACCCAAAACCCCCGACAACAAGTGCCCTCCCTCAGAACACAAACATCCAGAGTAAAGACACACAGCCTCTAAGACTTGGAGAGAACATGCATATGGATTACTGTGCTTTGAAAAGTCCTCGCTGCCACGATTGCACCACCTTGCATTCCTGCAGAAGGTTTCCAGGAAGACAGCAGAGAATCCCAGCAGAGCAGCTTTTTTGGGAAACGGATATTAGTGACAAAAAAAGCCTTGTTTTGACAAGGGATCGACAAATCACTTTAGGTAGCAAAAGGTAAACATTCTACTCAAAGCTGCCTTATCACTTACAGTTTCAGAGTTGGGATAAAGTGTCACTGAACGCTTTGGTCTGTCTATGAACTCCAAAACCACAAGTTTTTTCTTTTCTGTTTCCCAGACTCAGTCTCGCAAGCTGAGCAAACCCTACAGTGACTGCACAGAGACAGGAGCTGACATACCTGTGGAAAATCTCTATAACAAGAGCTACTCACTCCAGGTAAAGCCATTGCATTTGGGTTTATCAGTTGCTTGAGAACTACCTGCATGAAAAACTTTATAACAGTCTGTGGTTGAGTACCTGAGACTGGGAACAGCCTGAGCACAGGGTTGTTGCTTTTACCACTGATGTAAAATGAAACAGCACTTCTTAAAATCCAACTTTATTCCTAAGTGGTTGCTGTTTGAAGTTCCCTCAGGCACCCTGTTAGATAAAGAGAGAACATGAGCTCATTAGGCAATTTTCAAGCAATGTGAGACTGGAAAATATTGGCCAAGTAAAGGTTGCAGCTTAGTAACCCTTGAAGCCAGAAATTGTGACCTTTAGGACTCCAAGAATAACAGAAACCATCTAATCAGTATCCAGATAGCAGGATGTTTGTTTACAGAGTAAGTTTCCACTAATTTTGCATGGTTTCTGTAATTGGGTCCTCTCGGAGAGTGTCAGTTGTTCTGCCACTCTCCACTTGAAGAATCGTACTTACATTAGCTCCTGCCTGCTGCAAAGGCCAGGTCTGGGCTGAATTTCTGTTTTATGGGGAAATATGAAATCTGCTCTGGTGTAGTGCCAGGTAGGATCACCCAGACATGGTCTCAGGTTTTTAATAACGCTACTTCACCGAAACTCAGTGCTCAGGAGGGCTGGGACTGGGACCGAAAGGCTTGACTGGGATTTAAAAGAGAAGTTCTGTTCCTGCATGTCCCGGTGTTTTAGCACAAGCCACAGCTCTGCTGCCCTGTTAATCCTCCCAGCTTCACCTCTCTCAGTAGGCACCAGCAGGGTTTGCTGCTGTGAGTCACTTCCCACACCTAGTTAGTGATTCATGGGCCACGTGCCATGGCAGGCCTAAAACGCTCTCCTTGACTCTGTAAAGAGCAACTGCAACACTCAAGCTTCTGGTGGCTGTAGGGGAAGTGGGGGCATTCACAGAACCCCCATATATGTAATCCTCCATGAAGATTACTTCTTTTTTTTTTTTTTTTTGCACTGGAACCTCAACCCTCCACCATGCACCATATTCACTCACAGCAGAGCCTGAAGGCCCAGGGAAACAGGGTTCCCATCCCACTGCTGTTGTCATAAGCAGGGTGTTTTTAGGTGCACAGGAGCCTGGAGCTTGGTGCTGCTTCTTAGCCCCCAGGTGTTGTTTGTCCCCAGATCTGCCTGCACTCCTGCTTCCAGAAGGCCATGGTGGAGTCGTGTGGCTGTGCCCAGTACGCACAGCCCTTGCCCGCTGGCGCCGAGTACTGCAACTACAAGAAGAATCCAAACTGGAGTTAGTATTGAAACACTGTGGCACTGCCCATGCCTCAGCTGCCAGTCCTGTCCCCAGCACCCCCAGTGTCCCTGTCACACAGCCCCTGCACCCTGCACCCCCAGTGTCCCTGTCACACAGCCCCTGCACCCAGCACCCCCAGTGTCCCTGTCACACAGCCCCTGTCCCCAGCACCCCCAGTGTCCCTGTCACACAGCCCCTGCACCCCCAGTGTCCCTGTCACACAGCCCCTGTCCCAGCACCCCCAGTGTCCCTGTCACACAGCCCCTGTCCCCAGCACCCCCAGTGTCCCTGTCACACAGCCCATGCACCCTCAGCGTCCCTGTCACACAGCCCCTGCACCCTGCACCCCCAGTGTCCCTGTCACACAGCCCATGCACCCCCAGTGTCCCTGTCACACAGCCCCTGTCCCCAGCACCCCCAGTGTCCCTGTCACACAGCCCCAACACCCCCAGTGTCCCTGTCACACAGCCCCTGTCCCAGCACCCCCAGTGTCCCTGTCACACAGCCCCTGTCCCCAGCACCCCCAGTGTCCCTGTCACACAGCCCATGCACCCTCAGCGTCCCTGTCACACAGCCCCTGCACCCTGCACCCCCAGTGTCCCTGTCACACAGCCCATGCACCCCCAGTGTCCCTGTCACACAGCCCCTGTCCCCAGCACCCCCAGTGTCCCTGTCACACAGCCCATGCACCCCCAATGTCCCTGTCACACAGCCCCTGCACCCAGCACCCCCAGTGTCCCTGTCACACAGCCCCAACACCCCCAGTGTCCCTGTCACACAGCCCATGCACCCTCAGTGTCCCTGTCACACAGCCCCTGTCCCCAGCATCCCCAGTGTCCTTGTCACACAGCCCATGCACCCTCAGTGTCCCTGTCACACAGCCCCTGCATCCCCAGTGTCCCTGTCACACAGCCCCGGCACCCAGCACCCCCAGTGTCCCTGTCACACAGCCCCTGCACCCAGCACCCCCAGTGTCCCTGTCACACAGCCCCTGCACCCCCAGTGTCCCTGTCACACAGCCCCTGCACCCAGCACCCCCAGTGTCCCTGTCACACAGCCCCTGTCCCCAGCATCCCCAGTGTCCTTGTCACACAGCCCCGGCACCCCCAGTGTCCCTGTCACACAGCCCCTGCATCCCCAGTGTCCCTGTCACACAGCCCCGGCACCCAGCACCCCCAGTGTCCCTGTCACACAGCCCCTGCACCCAGCACCCCCAGTGTCCCTGTCACACAGCCCCTGCACCCCCAGTGTCCCTGTCACACAGCCCCTGCACCCAGCACCCCCAGTGTCCCTGTCACACAGCCCCTGCACCCCCAGTGTCCCTGTCACACAGCCCCTGCACCCAGCACCCCCAGTGTCCCTGTCACACAGCCCCGGCACCCCCAGTGTCCCTGTCCCAGCTGCTGCACACCCAGCATGCTGGGATGAGCCAAATCTGCCTTAACCCACTTAAGCCCCCACACCCAGAGCCAGACTGGCTCCCTTGCTCACACTGACTGGCTTGTGAAACTTGCCCTGATGGCTTGTCACCTGTGCCCACCATAGAACGGTCAAGTGGAGGGCTTGACCAGCTGTGGCAGTTTTCATGCCTATATCAAGTGACAGCCACTTCTCAAGAGCCTTTTGCAATATTTATAGGATAAATCTTTTTATCCCCACCATGTAGGCGATGGCCACAAAGGCCACCTATGCCCCAGATGTCCCACCCCAGCCCAGGTAGCAGGTTTTCTTTCTGGCTTCTCACACACATCCTGCTCCTCCCCTGCAGTGTACTGCTACTACAGACTGCACGAAAAGTTTGTGAAGGAGCAGCTGGGCTGCCAGCAGATCTGCAAAGACGCCTGCAGGTAAGTCCTTGCCACAGCCAGAGGTGAAGCGTGTGTGGGAGTTGGAGCTCACCAGTGACACTGTGCCTCTCTCTGCAGCTTCAAGGAGTGGGCGCTCACCACCAGCATTGCTCAGTGGCCATCCGTCGTGTCAGAGGTCAGTCCCCACTTGCACTCCACCACAACAGCAGCCTGGCACAAGGCATTGAGTAACCCCAGAGGCTCAGCACAAAAGCAGGAGGCCCTGGGGTAGTCAGTAGCATTCAGTGATACCATGCCCAGAGACCAGTCTGTAATTTCTAGCTCAGGGCTTCCCCTCAAGCAGTTCATCATTAAACTGAAATTTGTCTTGGGAGATCCCCTTGGGCTCAGCTGGCCTGTCACACACTCAGTTCTGGTACCCATACTAGCCCAAGGAGATGTGGAGCACAAGTCCCTTCCCAAGGGTCTCTGCACAAGAACCTGCAGCTAGAGCAGCATTTTCTGTCTGTTCTCCAGGACTGGATGCTCCGAGTTCTCTCTTGGGACAAAGGGCAAAAACTCAACAAGAAGCTGAACAAGTAAGTCCCCCTGTGTGTTCCTGCCTTGCACCTCCAGCTCTGATACGATCTCAGCAGCCCTAATGATGGCAATTGGGGAAAAAGCTCCCTTGGAGCAGCCCAGCCCTACTGGTCCAACTGGTTATTTGCATAGTTTTTCAGTATGTTTCATGTTATTGTTTTACTAAACCCTCTGCCTGCCTCCTTCTTCCCCAGGACAGACCTTGCCAACCTCATGGTGTTTTACAAGGACCTGAACGAGAGATTCATTTCGGAGAATCCTGCCAACACGGTGAGTGAGCATGCTGGTCCCTACTCCCAGGAGACGCAGCGCTTCCTCCCACGCAGGCTGGAAGGTTTCACCTGCCCAGGGGAGCAATGCCACACGGGCAGGGGCAGGAAGCTGATCTCAGATATGCACCTCTGGGCTGGTCCTGCCCTTTCCAGCCCTTATCTCGGGCCACGTCTCTGCCTGTCCAGCCCCGAGCCCTGTGCAGGGGCTGCACAGCAAGCTCAGCTCCAGGCTCCTTCTGAAGCTGAGCCAGAGAGAACAGCAGCAGAGATGGGCCCGCTGCATCGGGAGTGCTGAGCATCGGGTGCCCCGGCTCCGGCTCCCTGCCTGCTGTCGCGGCTCCGCGGCAGACCCTCACCTTGCGCTCTCTGCTCCTGCAGCTCGTCATTCTCCTGTCCAACTTCGGGGGCCAGCTGGGGCTGTGGATGAGCTGCTCCGTGGTGTGCGTCATCGAGATCGTGGAGGTGTTCTTCATCGACTCGCTGTCCATCGTGCTGCGGCGCCAGTGGCAGAGGGCCAAGAAGTGGTGGAGCAGCCGCCAGCAGGGCAGGGCGGCCCAGGCCGCGGCCGGCGACGTGGAGAGGCAGGGCCACGAGAACCCCGCGTGCACCGACGAGGACCTGCCCACCTTCACCACGGCCCTGCGCCTGCCGCTGCCCCAGGACGGCCCCCTGCCCAGGACTCCCCCGCCCAACTACAGCACCCTGCGGCTGGAGACGGCCTTCGCAGAGCAGCTGCCCGACACGCTGGAGCTGGGCCAGCACTGACACCCGCCACACGCACGCCCGCCCCCGGGTGGGGGCCGGACACGCCTGTCCGGGGCCAGGCACCCGTCCGGACGAGCACTGAAGGGCTGCCAGGTCAGACCCTTACTCAGGGATTGAACTGGCACTCAAAGCTGCCCCGAGCAAAGCTCAGACACAGACGCCAAGGGCTCACAGACGTTGGGAGCTTCAAGCAACATCAGTTCTCGAGTTAATGATGGCAGGAGATGGCTGGAGCAGGATGTGGTGCTAAGCTGGGATGTCTCACCAGGCAAAGGCACGCATTAGCCACCAGCTGCACACACCCCATTGCATGTGGGCAGGAATTGCTCCACAGCAGCAGATTGATGCCACATTGAGCATTAACACTAATTGCTCTCTGCTGTGTGGCTGGACTTGTGGGAAAAACCCCAGGCTGTCAGGAATCCAGGATGGCGTTTGTAAGAAGGGCATGACAGGGGCTTGGGCAAGGCACAAAAGAGCACGAAAGGAAAGCTCTCACTTGAATTTTCATTAGAAACCCAATTCCAATGGTGGCCTGAGGAGCTTTTTCTTGTGAGATGAAAAGCCAGGACAACCAAAAATGGGCTTGTAGAGCAAGTTACTACACAGCTGGGGTAAGAAAGCCCGAGTCATCCCCAAAGAATCATCTGAAAGGGCATGAAATCCAATTTGGAGCACAGTAATGAAGTGCATCCTCTGCAAGCTTGTTCCATTCCACATCACTCAAGCAGCCCTTAAACATAACTTCCAAGGCGCTCATTAAATTACTTCCCAGAAGCCTCACAAGGGGTTAGCTGGCTGCTCTTTTCCTGCTCAACCGCAGGCAAGGACTTCCTCCTGCAGCCAGTTCCCCCCCTGCCTGCGCTGGAGCTGGCAATGCCTGGAGGAAGCTTTGCTCCTTGTGTACCTCATCCACCTTGCCCCCACACAGTCCCATCCACAGAGCAGTGTCAGTACCCACGTTTTACCTCCTGTGCTGCTGCCCCAGGGCTAGGGGCTGTGCAGCGCAGCCACCAGTGCTCCTGGGGCAGCTGGGGCCTCCCTCCTGCCACAGCCCACCGTGCTGCTTCAGCTCCCTGTGGAGATGAGGAGCAGAGCCCACCCCACACGGGCTGGTGGGGTCTGTCGGGCCAGAGCCATGCAGAGCATGTCAGGGGTGTCTGAGTGGAAGAGTCTCTCCTTTCTCTATGACCTTATTTTATACATGACAGTGAGAATCCAGAAAGGTTCTTTAATGTGCAATAAAACCTATTTTAACTGAATTATTTAAATATATGATAAACTGAAAAAATAAAGATATATTTTTGAGTAACTGCTTTGCCCTTTTTTTTTTAAATCACCGCTGTATGAGTTAGTTCCCTGCAGGCATCCTGAGAGCTGAGAGGCATTGTCTCTGCCTGCCCAGGGGCTGTGGGTTCTCAGACACCCCAGGCCTCTCAGAGAGCTGCAGCAGGGGGGTTCTGTGGGACCCAGCTCAGAGCAGGCAGCAGGAGCATGGGGTGCAAGCACAAACGGTGAAAAGGCCTTTCACAAAGCAATGTTAACCAGCAAGAGACCAAAACCACTGGAACTTCAGCTGTGCCCAGACAGCTCTGCACCCGAGCAGTCCCTTGGAGGCTGCAGGAAGAATCTGCCTCAGATCTGCCTCAGCCCCTGGTGCAGCCCCGGGCGAGCCATGCTTCATCCCCATCCCCTCTAACAGCACCAAATACCAGATCATCGCGGCAATCTTGCCTCATGGGCAGCAGTGGCAGAACAGAGCTAGAGCAGAATAGGGCAGCCCCACCTCCCCTTGGTGTTACAGGCATGAGCTGTCCCCTCCACAGCAGGGACAGGAGTGACAGCAAAGTGCAGAGCTAAGGAACACCTCACCACAAACCCCCTCCTTGCCAGCCTGGTGGTGCTGGCACAGGGGCTGGTTTGGCCCCGTTACACCTGACTGAGGACCTGCCTTTCATGGCAGAGGGGTCAGCTGCCCCCAGCTGCCATGGAGCACAGCCTGCAGGGAGCACTGGGGGGCTCACCTCCCGGGGAAAGCAAGCAAACATCACAAAGTGGGCATAGCACAGCTCTTCAATCCACATCTGTACCTGCGTGCGCAGCAGCACCTGAGACCGCAGCTCTCCACAGGGTTTGCTCACATCTGCTGCAGGCAGTGCTAAGGAGAGCCTGCCCCAGCTCAGCCTGATGCTGGTACTGGGCTTCTTCTCCCCCCCAGGCTGCTCCAGCACCTCTGCCCAGCCCCAGCAGCCCTCAGAGCTTCGTTATATCAGGAGTGCTGATCAGGCAATCAGCGAGTGCTGATCATGCAATCAGCCCCCTGACAGAAGGGATGCCCCCAGCCCAGCTCCAGGGCTGGGGAAGGCACTGGCAGCTGGCACAGCCTGGGATGGGGCAGGGGTTTGTGCTTCTAAAGCCTCCCCAGAGCAAAACAAAACCTTGAAAAATAAACAGAGTAGTGCCAACCCTGCACAAAAGCAGGTGTAGGACTGGTCAGACTTTACAGCAAGAACTGCAGTTCCAATAAGGGGACTATCCTTTGATGGAGAGCAAGGCTGCTAACCTGTAGTGGTCCAGCAGCAGAAATGTCAGGGCTCTCCCACTGAAAGCCCAGGATATGTGTCCTGATAGATGCCTCTTTGGGAGAGCACTTGCTTTACATTCTTTGGAAAAGCACAGGTGTTCTGCAGGTGCTGTTTGCAGTTACTCTTGGGCAGGTGCAACGCCTTTTCTCTGTATGAATAATCCTCAGAAGGCAGAGAGCCACGGAGCTACAGAAATGGCTTACTTCATCATGAGTTAAACACTGCACTGTGCTGAACTCCTGAGTCACCTCAAACACAGAAAGGCACTGGGTCTGAGAACGAGGACTGGCACACGCTGAACATCATAAACCCAAAGTTCCTGAGAAACTCAGCTCGGAGTTTACGGGAACAACAGGCTGTAAAACCCAGGGCTCAGCACCATCCCCTGCTGCACTGCGCTGGCTCTGGGCTCAGGTGGACAGCCTGGTCTCCTGCCATGGGCAGAGACCCACGGCAGGCACTGGGAGCCCAGCCAGCCCTGCTTGGAGCTCCAGAGCAGGCACCCTCATTCACCCCAGCCCCTGCTTGCCCCCTGTCCCTGGGGTACAGCTGCAGCCACAGCGGGCAGCTCTGGGCAGGGATGGCAATGACCCCGGACCCACAGACCCACGACTGCAGCTCTGTGATGACCCCAGACCCACAGCTGCAGCTCTGTGCCACCGCAGGGCTGCGGGGAGCAGCTGCAGTACCCAAAACCACAGCCGAGGTGCAGGCAGCATGGCAGGCACTGCCTTGGCCAGGGACGGGCTGGGGAGAGGTGTTGAAACAAACCTGGGGCAGCAGGTGCCGGTGACTCACGGGAAAGGCTGCTGGCAGCCCGGGACCGGCCCTGGAGGAGAGGAGGCACGGCAGGAGAACCTCGCTCTGCTCCTCCACAGCCGCTGCCAGCAGGCAGAAAGCCAGAGGTGATGGAGGGGCTGTGGGGGAAGAGTGGCTGAGGGGGAGGAAAATGCAGCTGCACAGAGATTTTCTGGATGGCAGGAACCTGCCCGTGTGGGGCTGTCAGGCTGGAGAGCAGACCCCAGCCTCCCTCAGAGTGGAAGGAAGGGGCAGCTGCCCAAAGCCGTCCCAGCAGATGTAGCCAGGCAGCACCGACAGGGTTAAAAACTGCCCAGGTCCCTTCCAGAATGGTGACATCTGGGTGACATCCAGTGGTCCACAAACAGGTTTGGGAGTTAAATGCCTCATTAATGTAAATGGGGCTGGGCTGGGGAAAGGCATCTCCAGCACATGCCTATGGAAATGGAAAATCCATCCAGGCTCTGAGCCTCTGTGCTCAAGCCCAGCTCTGGGGAGGCCAAACAGTGTGGATGGCTCAATTTTACCCCTTTGCCTCCAGGGCAGGGTGAGCCAGCCCCGGAGCAGTTCCCCATACCAGACAGATGGCCTGACCCATCCCCACCAGCCTGTTCTCAGTGCTTTGGAAGCATTTTCCAGCAGCTGGAGCATCCCCAGCCAAAGCCAGGCCATGGCAGGGAGGAGTGGTGGCACCACAGCGGTTCCAGGTGAGTCAGAGTCTGACCCAGGTTGCAGCAGGGACATGCCACCACAGGGACATGCCACCACAGGGCCCACACTAATCCCCATGGCAGTGTGACCCAGGCTGCAGCAGGGACATGCCACCACACAGCCCACACTAATCCCCATGGCAGTGTGACCCAGGCTGCAGCAGTTCCCCCACAGGGACATGCCACCACATGGCCCCACACTAATCCCCATGGCGGCCTCTCCCTGGAGCAGGACAGGCCGGGACATGCGGAGCCCTCACCAGCTGCCCACACCCCCTGGCACACACTGGGCATGGCTCACCCTGGAACCAGACTGAGAGAGAGCAGTGCCCAAGGCAGGAGGGGGAGCAGGAACCCCGGGCCAGCTTGGGCACTGCCATCCCAGCTGCCAGACTGGGCCTGCTGTGCCGCTCCGGCCTGGGCAACGCGGGCACGGCCTGCACCCGTCCCATCTGGCTGGGCACCCCTCTCCAGAGCAGGGTGCACTCAGGGCACCCGGCCCTGGGGAAGTGGCTGGGCAGGGATTTGGGTTGTACCTGGTGTGCAGCAAGGGGCAGTGGAGGCCCTGGGGCAGTGGTGGTGGAGGGCAGGGGCTCTCCAGCCCTCCCTGTCCTTGTCCCTGCCCCTGTCGGCAGCCGCGGGCCCAGTGCTGACCCGCAGCCATGCCTGCTCCCTGGCCTGGTTGTGTCACAGCCGGGGGCATAAACAGGGAAACACACCTGGCCCCAGGGCTGTGGACACAGTGTTCCTGCCTCTGTCCTCTGGAATCTTCAGCCAAGCCTCAGCACTTTCCTGTAACACTCCTGCACTGCCTTGTCCCTCCCAGTGGTGCACATCTACCTCAGTTTGCCTGGGTGGGAGCTGTACCCTGTCAGGACCTGAGCCCCCCTCACTGCTGGGTACGTGGCTGCCAGCCCTGCCAGCCCCCCAGGACCCCGGTGGCACTGTGACCCCAGCAGCCTTGCCATTGGCAGTGTTCCCAAAGCTGTGAGACACAAACTACAGGAGGGGACACTGTGGGGAGGGTGACAAAAAACCAACCCAACCTGCAAATCCCCGAGCAACTGAGCCAGGCAGGCCCCATCCAGCACCAGGGGTGGGATGAGGGGTCACATCTCTCTCTTCCACTCATGTGCTTTTCCAAATGTGTTTCTAGGGATTAAAACCATGCGTTCCCTGTATTTATTCACCTGCTGCAGAGCACAGCGCCGTCCTGGCGGGATGTGATCACCCAGAACACAGCGGAGGTGGCAGCTGGCTCCAGCCGGGGTGAATCACCCTGTTGTCACAACCAGTGCCGTCCCTCTGGGTTTTAAGACCTTCTCACCCAAGTTTACATAATGAATCCTGAACGGTACAAGCTGTTCCCCTGGGAATACAGGGGTAATCACTCCTGGGTTTGCTATAAATCAGCTCTGGTCTTGTTATAAAATGTCATCAGTCACAAAATAGTTCACATTTGCCCCAGGACATGGGAGGGGACCATAAAGCACCAGCCCAGGGCACCTTTACATTGCTGCATCCTGCTGGAGCCACGCTGGCACTCCCGGCCTGTACCAGGGCGGCCTGGGGGCATCCAGAGGACCTGAGCTGCCACATCCCAGGATGCTGGAGTCACAGCAGGACGGATATTTTTTCCAGTAAACTCGTACAGCGGAAAAGGCAGATGAGTGCAATTAATGCCCTGTCACAATTAGTTACAGAGCTGGTCGGGGAAACCCCACCAGTGACAAATGATCACAGCGCTGTGCTGAACCTGCCCAGTGTCATCTGCAGGGGAACTGGGACTCAGTGCCCAGGTCACCGTGCTGAGGCTGAGCAAGCTGGGCCCCAGAGGGGTTTGCCCCATCCCTCTGTCCCTGCGGCCACAGCTGGGCTGGCAGGGCCACACGTGGAGGTGCCACAGCCCAGTGCCCAACCCTGGCACCGAGCAGCCCTCGCTGTGCCACTGGCTACTGAGCTGTGCCACCGGCCACCGAGCTGTGCCAGGCCAGCAGGAGCCACGGGGCCCCTTCCCTCCCTCTGCTGCGCCTTGTAAAACAAAACCAGTCTGGGTTTTACTGCCTGATCTTTGTAACGCAAACACAGGCCAGTTAACAGGTTTGACACAGGGCTCTGGGCAGGGTGGTTGTGAGATGCTCACTGTCACTTCACGGGCTTTTACTGGTCACAACGAAATGACTCTGTTTCATTTAGTGACAGCGGCATGTCTCTGGAAGTGCACACGAGTGATAAACCTGGCAATTACCGGGCTGGATGAGCCTAGGCTGGGTGCACAGCTCCTTTGGCAGGGGCAGGGACAGGGGCAGGAGCAGGGACAGGGACAGGGACAGGGACAGGGACAGGGGCAGGGGCAGGAGCAGCCTCCCTGTGTGGGGACACAATGCCTGCACCAGCGTTGGGTGGGTGACAGCGACAGGGACCGATGGGGACTGATAGGAACAAGCACCTCTGCTCTTCATCTGTACATCCAGACCTAACAGCATCCAGCAAAATTCCAGCTGCCTTTGTACCGGCCACAGCCACCATCAAAACGTTTTCCTTCCATCAGACAAGTTTAGGAGCAGCTGATGTTTTTGGAAGGTGGTGGGTCGGGCAGATGGAGTCACTTTCAGGGCTGGTTTTCCCCGTGGATCTGGTGTCCCAGCTGTATTTAGCTGCTGTCAGCAGTGCATCGTGCCAGCACCACACGCCACTGGGGAAACAATGCCTGGGATGCAGGGGAGCTTCCTGTGGTGTTTCAGCTGTATTTTCAGCAGGAGGTTTTTGCTTATGAAATAAACTTCCTCATAAACAATTGAGAGATGATGGAAAGTCAAGCAGCTCAAGGTCATTTGGCCTTGCTGGCTGCGCAGCTGATGTTCCGAACCCTGGAACAAACGCCAGCCGCTCTATTTCCAGGACTGGAGCTGCCAGAGCTGGTAACTGGCATTGTTCTCTGGGAGAGCAGTGCCCACAGCAGGGCAATTACTGTGACAGGACAGAGGAACCCGGCAGGTCCTGGTCCATCCAACCTGTTCGTTCCAGCTTCCCTTGGAGATACTTCTCAAACACAATCCCGCATTCCACTCCTGACATAATGGCATGAGCTATACTTGTGCCAGTTAAAAATAAAATCCCTTTTGTTCCCAAATAACAGAACACGAGGACATTTGGGAAAGTCTGACCAAGTCCTGATTGAACAAGAATCTGCCATTACCTCTCCTAGCAAGAGGCAATCACTCCCCTGTGCAATGCTGTGCCCTCAGCAGTGATTTATGGTTCCAAGGAGGTTTGTACATGCTCACTGTTCTGTTGTGAGGAGCTGACGTCTGCCACTTCACTCGAGATGCTCGGGATTTTACCCCCAAACGTGTTTGTACAGCAGGGCTGGGCTGAGGGATCCCAGCCCGTGGCACACACCGGGCTGGCCCTGGGCTAGGAGAATACAGAAAAGGGGGGATGTCTCTGCAGCCCCCCGAGGGATTAATTATGAGATCAACAGGAGGCAGCGTGCAAGACACATAATATTGAGATTAAGTCATGAAATCACAAAGCACATACTAATCACCGTGAAAATCACCGGGGACAGCTGGGCTGGGAGGACCCTGGCCCCTCTGAGCTGCTGCCTCCCAGCCCTGAAACAAACAGAAATGCCACTGCCATGTTTATTTCATTCTGTCATTTTATAGAAACATGGCTCATTTCTCCTGGAAAGAGATCATCAAGGTCCAGATCAGTCCATTGGTGGCCCCGAGCTCTGCCCTCTCTGTTTGAAAATCAATATTTTGTCTAGTCCACACTTGACAGGCTCGGGGTGCTCAAACTCCTGCCAGCAGCAGGCAAGGGAGCAAACAGCTGTGAAGGGAGGCTTTTTACAGAAAAAAATAAATTAACATAGAACCAAAGAATCATTCAGGTTGGAAAAGCCCTCCAAGATCGTTGAGTCCAACCATTTCCCCAGCACTGCCAAGGCCACCATTAACCCTTGTCCCCAGGTGCCACATCCACATGGCTTTTAAATCCCTCCAGGGCTGGGGATTCCACTACTGTCCTAGGCAGCCGCTGCCAAGGAAAAAAGATTATAGGATCTTTCTAAAACAGCTTATAAAACTGTTTCAAAACACTAATGCACCTCACCTGCATTTATTTACCCAAGTCAAAAGCCTGGCACCAGGGACAGTTGGCACCAGGGAAGGTAAAGCAGTGAGGTGACAAAGGGGACAAGGGGGAATGGCTTCCCACTGCCAGAGGGCAGGGTTAGATGGGCTATTGGAAAGAAATCCTTCCCTGGGAGGGGGGGAAGCCTGGCACAGGTGCCCAGAGCAGCTGTGACTGCCCCTGGATCCCGGGCAGTGCCCAGGCCAGGCTGGAGCAGCCTGGCACAGTGAAGGTGTCCCTGCCACGGCAGGGGTGGCACTGGATGGGCTTTGAGGTCCCTTCCACCCCAAGCCATGGCAGGATTCCGTTCCCAAGGTCCCTTCCTAACCGGGTAACTCTGTGATCGGGCGAGGTCCGCGCCGCTGATCCCGGGCTGCGTTCGCCGGGAGCCGGAGCAGCAGAAGCGGGCGCCGTTCCCGGGATGTGCCGGGAGGGATCAGAGCAGCGCTCCAGGGCACCGGGACGGGCCGGGCAGCGGGGGCGGCACGGGAGGGCGGGCCCGGCCAGGGCGGCGGGGCGGGCCGGGGCGGGCCGGGCGGCGCGGCCGGGGCCGGGGCCGGGGCCGGTGTCGGCGGGAGCGCGGCCGGAGCCGCACGGGCGGCAGGTACGGGGCACGGGGGGCCGGGACAGGGCGTGCGGGGCGGCTGCCGGTCCCTCCGGCCGAGGCCCTGCCCAGGGATGCCCCGGCATCCGTCAGCGCCCTCGGGCATCCCGGGCAGCGCCCCGGGCCCCAGGGACCGGCTCGACGGGACCGGCCGTGGTGTCTGACACGGCTACACACCCGAGCTCACCCGGTCTCTGCCTGGTCCGGCAGCAGCGGGGCGGGTTTCGTGCTGGACAGGGGTTTGGGGTGTACGCGGTGTGCAGCAAGGGGTAGTAGTTCGGATTTAGCCTTTATTTACCCAGGGGTTTCCTTTAATCTCCCTGGTAAAAGAGAATGGGAGCAAACCGCATCTTGGTGGAGTAGTTCAGTGTTTGGTTTGGTACTGGAAATGTGCCATCTCCCCCGGGATGGTGCTCCCAGTGGGGCAGAGTGTGCCCGCAGCATCCCAGGGGATGCAGTCCCTGGTGCTGGGGGTTTGCTCCTCTTACTGTCCAGGATTCCTTGCCCAAGCAGCCAAGTGAGCTCACAATGTGACCTTCCTGGCACATGAGGAGCACGGCTTGTGATGGTCCGAGAGAGAGGGACATCATGGGAACCACAGGCTCGTGGATTGGGTTGAGTTGGAAGGGACCTCCAAGTCCACCTCATTTCACCCCCTGCTCTGGGCAGGGACACCTTCCACTACCTCAGGCTGCTCCAAGCCCTGGGCTTCCCACCCCTCAGGGAAGGATTTCTTTCCAATATCCCATCCATCCCTGCCCTCTGGTAGTGGGAAGCTATTCCCCCTTGTTCCCCTTGTCCCTCCATCCCTGTCCCCAGTCCCTCCGCAGCTCTCCTGGAGCCCCTCCAGGCCCTGGCAGGGCTCTGAGCTCTCCCTGGAGCCTTCCTTCCTCCAGCCCCAGGAGCCCCAGCCCGGCTGCAGAGCAGAGGGAGCTCAGGCTAGGCAGGGCAGCGGGAGCAGAGCGCCTGGCACACACACAGAGTCGGGGCAGCGCTATCTGAGCTCCAGACTGTAAATACTCCTGAGTGCTGCACGCCTGCCCGTGGGCCGGAGCCCCGGAGGCGCCTGCGTGGGCCGGAGCCGTGGGCGGTGGAGCTGGCGCTGTGTGCCCTGGCCACTGTCCCTGCACCAGCAGCACAGGGCATCTGCTGGGAGCTCTGACCCCACCTTGAGACAGGCTTCCATTGCTCACTGGCACGTGGCTGCTCCACTTTTCCAACTGCCAACCTGTAAACTTGTGAGGTAATAAAAGAAATTCCTCTAATTTGCCAAAATAACCACTAGAGAGTATAGATGTCTCATTTAGGAAAACTAGGCTTTTCCCTCAGGGTTCAGGGGAGATGGCAGATGAGCAGCTGCTCATCAGAGAGGAGTGACTGGTGTGTCTCAGGAGAGAAAGTGCTGAGCAATCACAGTGTCATCAGGCTGGTAGTGTCAGCGTGGTTTTGCTGCCCATATCTGACCCTGGAGCTTCCAGGAGTGGGGCAAGTTTTGCTCGTGACTTTATTTCCTCCAAGTGGCAATTGCCCTAGGAAAACCCCAGAGGAGATTCAAGAGAGTCAACAGGATCATTTCGTAATGTGGGAGCGTGATGTCACTGTGAGGTGGAGGAGTTTCACCCAGGGTGATGCTGGGATGAGGCAGGGCTGGATCAGCTGCTGGAGACAGGGAGGACACGTCCTCAGCACAGAGAAACCCCGCTGGAACCGGGAGCAGGTTTCTCCTAGGATGGCTTTGGTCACCCCAGGGATGCAGGTGCTGCCAGGAGAGGGGCCATGGCACCCTTGGCACACACGGGGGCTCACAGCCCTGGCTCAGCTCGGGTGACCCTGCTGTGGCCAGGGCAGCCCGGAGCAGAGCAGGGATGTAACGCAGGCCTGGCTCCCACCTGCAAAGGGTTCGGGGCTGTACCTGTCGAGGGGGTGGCCCCGCTGTGCCCCCAGCCCTGCTCAGCTCCTGCTCCATCACTGCTCCTCCTCCTCCCTCCCAGGGGCTGTGGGAAGGGGACACAGTTGTCAGTGCACGGAGGATGGAGAGCGGGTCCTTACACCCCCCATTTATCACCTCTCTGCTCAGGTGCAGCCTGCTGATGGGGCAGAGCAGGACCCACCCCAGGCTGGCACCAAACCTGGCACCAACCCTGCCCTGAGCAGCTCTGGGCTGAGCTCTGAGCACTGTGCCAGGGAGGAGCCCCCAAAACAGGGCCTTGGGGCTCACCTGGGGCAGCTTCCAGCTGTCAGCAAGGAAGGAGCCTGTTTGGAAACACTGGAAATAAAGGTAGGAAGAAAACTTTTAAAATGAGAATATACATCGCAAAAATGTCATCCAGGCATGTTCAAATGCAGCTTTTGCTCCTTGCCATTTCTTTTATCCCGTATGAAGAGGAATAACTTCTCCCAGCACTGGCAGGTTGATGAGTGACCCACGGAGACTGGCGCACAAGTGGAGTCCCCCTGTGGCAGGAGCCAGTGGGTGGTGACAGCAGGGACAGCCGAGGGCCCACAGCTGGCCAGCAGCAGCCAGGCAGGGGCTGGAAACTGCAATCCACTCTCCATCCGTTACTGGATTTGTTAAAAGGCAGCAAGCGTTTCCTCGTCGGCCTCGCTGGGCTCCCCAGATGTGAAGCAGCTCTGAGGACTGTGAAGCCGCGGCTGGCCTTGCTGTGCCCGGGCAGGGCTGGCTCACTCTGCAGGGCTGGGGCAGCACAGCCCGGGGCTCACAGCCCCCCACAGCCTGGGCAGCTCGGCACAGACCGCGGCCACTGCCCCCTCTGTGGTATCTGCCCAAAACCCAGCCAGGCTCTGGTGCAAGCTGTGCTCCCACCACGAGCAGAGCACCCCCAGGCAAGGGCAGGAGGAGCCTCAGAGGCACAAGGGCATGGAGGATGAGATGGGGAGGTTGGGGATCCAGGGTCCAAGTCCCAGGACACGAGTTCCTTGGAGAACAAAAGCTTTTCTATAAGAGTGCAGCCTGCCCTCGGATCTTAGAGGAAGCAGCTGGGGTTTGTTCTTCCCCAAGTCCTCTCCCACAGAGGAGCACCTACATCTAACATCAGAGGTAACAGGCATGCAGTGAAAACCATCACCCCTCTTTGTGTCGTGCAGCGAGACTTCAAAATCTGTTGGGTTTATACTGTTATCAAACTCTCTGTGTGCTACTCAGGGGAACTGGCAGATCTGGCCAGCACATCAAGGAATCAGTATCACCTTCTTAATTTTTGAAAAGTATGAAGAACCCACCTCCTTTCACTCCCCAGGGCCCGTGCACACCTCTGCTGCCTTCTTTGCTCACCTGCAAGCAATGCTGTGTCACTCTCATTCCTGCCCTGCCGAGTGCTGATCCTTGGCGAACTATTGCTGCATTATTCCGCCACTCTTCCTCCCGGGATGGGGCCTATTCCCAGCATTAATCTTTAACTCTGCTCTCCTGCAGCTTAAATCTGACAAATGTTCTGAGTGCCTGCCTCAGGTTCTTTTTGAAATCCTGCCTCGGGATGTTAAGATTTAGTAACACAGATTCTAACCTTAAAATAGCAGCACAAAATGTTCTATTTACTCACAAAATGAATGCCAAGTATGCAGCATCCCTCACCACAGCAGAGGAGTGGGGGGGCCGTACTGATAATATCTGACAGACAAAGGAATTTGGTGGAAAAAACCAATCTGATGTCCCTCCTCCAGCGGGCAGCAGCCCTGGACAGCATTCCTGGTCCTGGGAAAGGTGCTGCTGCTTCCAGCTCCTCTTCTTCTGTCCCTCTGAAAGCTGGATATGCTCTAATACTTCTTGCTTTAAAGAAAAATTGTCTCAGGCTCCATGTGAGGTTGATCCCTGAACGCTGTGAGCCTGAGCTCTACCCGAGCCAGCTCTGAGTGTACTGCTTGGTCCATCTAGTGTTGGCTGAGGCTGGGACAGCATTCCAGCTGTATCAGAGTGCACACAGCAGCACTTGGGCAGGCATTGCCACACTGCAGGGCCCTGGCCAGGCTCGGGAGTCACCGGGCACGGCCACGTCCCGCAGCTCACTCAGCTCCGGTGGGGCCAGCAAGAACCCAAACCGTGACAAATCATTCAGCACCTGTGGAGCTGCCGACCCCAAAGCTCTCCTGTAGAGGAGGCTGGCTGCCATGCTGCCGCCATGGCATGACCCTGCAGAGCGCTGAGCTTTTCCTGGGTTACAAACCACGGCCGTGCCATCGCAGTGGCCGCCCCACTCCTGCTGTGCTGCCCAAACCGGGCACCTGGTGTGGCACAGCCCCCGCTGCTCTCAGAGCTGCTCTGATGCCTTTTCTCCTGCTCGCAGGCAGCACCATGAACCTGAAGAAGTACCTGGTGCGGGCGCTGCACCGCCTGCAGAAGGGCCCTGGCTACACCTACAAGGAGCTGCTGGTCTGGTACTGCGACAACACCAACACCCACGGCCCCAAGCGCATCATCAAGGAGGGGCCAAAGAAGAAATTAATCTGGTTCTTCCTAACGCTGCTCTTTGCATCCCTGGTCTTCTGGCAGTGGGGGATTCTCATCAACACCTACCTCTCCTACAATGTCACCTCATCCCTCTCCATTGGCTTTAAGACCATGAAGTTCCCCGCAGTCACCATCTGCAACGCCAACCCCTTCAAGTAAGTTTTTCTTCTCCCAGTTTCCCCATGTGTGCCCTAACCCCTCAGAAACATTGCCAGTGAGAGGTACTGAGGGCCCGTTCCTGTCTGAGACATCACATTAGGAGCATCAATGGAGTCACCGGGTGTGCCTTAAAACAAATAAAGAACAATATGGAGATGAATGGTTCAGGGCCAGAGGAGGGTTCATCTCCCTGCGAGTTCTCCGGGGCTTCACAGAATCCCAGAACAGTTTGGGTTGGGAAGGGACCTTCAAGTTCATCTCATTTTGCCCCCCGCCCTGGGCAGGGACACTTTCCACTATCCCAGCCCTGTCCAGCCTGGCCTGGGACACTGCCAGGGATCCAGGGGCAGCCACAGCTGCTCTGGGCACCTGTGCCAGGGCCTGCCCACCCTCATGGGGAAGAGTTTCTTCCTAACACAGTTTCTGTACCATATCAGTCAATCCAATGAAGGTTTTTATCTCCCTGCAAACTTTCCTCAGCTCCTAAAAGAACCAAATTCAGCTCACCCTTCCCAGCCAGAATCAGTCTCTCCATCTTTCCCCACAATTTCTTTCCTTCCCCTTCCTCACTGTGAGCATTCCTCTCATTGCTCATACTCCAGTCACTGAGAGCCGGTTCCGCAGTCCTGTCTGCCATAGAGACAGAGAACTGAATTGTGATTTCAAAGGAGTCACTGATTTTCATTAGAGTTGCTTTAAATCTATTGTTGTTTTAAATCCATGCAATAGTGTAGCCCAAGGCAAGACGCTCCCAGCCAACACAAGAATTGCTTAGGGGTAGTTTTTCCTCCACTTGCTAGAGATGTTTTGTGTAAACTGCAGTGAATTACTGAGCTAGAACCAACGTGGCCCAGCACTGGTGTGTTCAGCCCTGCAGCACTCCCTGTTTATCATCCCACTGCTCTGCCCAGCTGCAGCCTGCCGGGACACCAGGGTGCGAGCTGGCTGTGTTCTGTATGGCAGCTCCCCTTGTCCTGTACTAAATTCAGGCAGCACCCTGAGGTGCCCAGGAGGGTCCGAGCCAGCAGTGTGCCAGGTGAGCTGCCTCGTGTCCCCACCCCCTGGCACTGCTGTCCCACTCCCTGTCCCACAGGTACTCGGAGGTGAAGCCCCTGCTGAAGGAGCTGGACAGGCTCATCGAGGCAGCCCTGGAGAGGATCCTGCAGCCCATGCCAGGCAACAGCACTGAGAACACGTCCCTGCCACTCGACCTGGAGCTCTGGAACCAGATCCCCCTGGTCCTCATTGATGAGCACGACAAAGACAATCCCATCATCCTGGACATCTTTGAGACCAACCAGACTGCTGTGGACAATGAAAATGCCACGGACAGCAGAGCCAATGTGAGCAGTGACACTGCTGAGGGCCACCAGCTCTATGGGATCAATGGAACCGTGGACAATGAAACCACTGAGGTGAACCAAACCACTGCTACACCTGCCCCGGCCAACACCACGTTGGAAGAGAAGAAGTACAAGCTGGCAGTGAAGCTGGTGAGATGAGAGGGGTCCCACAGCGGCAGCGGGCAGAGATGAGGGATGGGTGCCTTGGCAAGGATGCAGCAGGGAGAGCTGGTCCCCTCCCCACCAGCTGCCCATGGCCACTCTGCCCTGGGGCTCTGCTCTGGCTGTGCCAGGTCTGGGCACTGCCTGTGCCCAGAGCCAGCCCTGGTGCGGGCTGAGCCCAGGACAGAGCCAGGGCAGGGGTGGTCCCTGCAGGCTCCCAGGCACCTGCATCCCTTCCTGGGGTCAGGCACCCAAAATGCCAGGGAGAGGCTGAGGCTGCTGTCCCATTCCTTTCCTGCTGCAGTCTGCAGAGGCACAAGGTGGTCCTGGAACCCCTCACCCCTGCTCCCATGGAGGCTCCAAGGACCCTGCCTGGGCAGACCTCAGAGGCTGGGGAAACTGCAGCCTTAAATAATTGGTCCAAAATTGACATTTTCTGTTAACTTGTGGGGTCACCCTGGGATGATGTATGACCTGCCCAGCAGGGAAATGTCCCTGGCTGTAATGACAGCCAGCTCAGAGTGACAGCCAGCTGAGTGTGACAGCCAGCTCGGTGACAGCCGGCCTGTGGCCCCGTCAGGCTGAGCCTCTCAGTCCCTGGAGCTGCAGGCAGGGCTGGCATGTGGCTGAGCAGGTGGGGAGGGGTCCCCAATGGGCCTGCTGTCCCCAGGCTGAGGCTGCCTGCTCTGTGTCCCCAGTGCAGCCACCAGGGCTCTGAGAACTGCACGTACAGGAACTTCAGCAGCGCGGCGCAGGCGGTGACCGAGTGGTACGTCCTGCAGTCCACCTCCATCCTCTCCAAGGTCCCGCTGCACGAGAGGATCAGGATGGGCTACCAGGCAGAGGACATGATCCTGGCCTGTCTCTATGGGGCTGAGCCCTGCAACTACAAGTAGGTGCACAGGAGCCCCCTGCTCCTTTCTGTCCCTGCAGGAATGAACAGCACGTGGGTTCCTTTCTCTTTTTAACATATATATCAGCTGCTAATGAGATTGCTGCTGATTCTCAGCCCTAACAATGCTTCCCAGTGTTGGGAAGCACACCTGCTGAGCTGGGCCCACCTTCTGCTTTATGTCACACCCCTCCAAGAGTCACAGTTTTCTGTGTATGATTCTTCCAGGAATTTCACCCAAATCTACCACCCAGACCATGGTAACTGCTACATCTTTAACTGGGGCATGGATGAAGAGGCTCTGAATTCTTCCAACCCTGGGGCTGAGTTTGGTAAGGGAGCTTTGAAATGGAGGAGGGGGCTGGAGTAGCAGATGTGAGGGCTCTGTCTCTTGGTGCCCATTTCTGTCCCTCAGGACAGACTTATGATTCTTCTGTCACTGGAGCACTGCAAGAGGGAGCAGAGGCATTCCAGAAGGGGGTGAGCCCCAAAAGGAAAATGTGCCACACAGAAAACAGTGACTGCAGACATGTAGCAGAAGGGCATCCTCTGGGTATTTAAAATATCTGAGGCAACGCCTGACTGTTGCCAGCTACTGCAGTTCTGGGCATTCACCACCATAAGTGTTCCTCCCCAGGTCAGGCTGCCGTGGCAGCCAGACCCTGGCTCTTCCCAAGGAACAGGAGAAGAAAGCAGACTCCCTTTTTTCCCCAAGCCTCACCTTCCCGTACAATTCCTGTTGTGTTTTGTCTGGTGTCCCAGGGCTGAAGCTGATTCTGGACATCAGCCAGCAGGACTACATTCCCTACCTGTCCTCTGCCGCTGGGGCCAGGCTCATGCTGCACCAGCAGAAGAGCTTTCCCTTCCTCAAGGACCAGGGCATCTACGCCATGGCTGGGACAGAAACCTCCATTGGAGTGCTGGTGGTATGTGTGGCATTCCTGGGGAGCAGATTGTCTGAGAATAATGTTATCTGATGGGAGCCAAACCAAGTTTGCTTTCAGTCTTGGCTGAACTGGCTCAAACCAAAGGAGACAAGGTACACACCTGCCAGGGGCTGGAGCGCTTTATGGAGGATTTTATGTAACTGTCCTGGCAAAGTGCTTGATTGAGGCCGGGATTCTGGGCCCGGGTCACGGCTGTCTCTTTCTGCAGCACGTCAGAAGGGACTTTGGCAAACCCTGAGCAGCCTCAGCTGCCTGGATCCACCCAGGGAAGGGGCTGCAGCCTCCTCAGCTCTGCCAGCCCTGACTCTCATCTCTAGCAAAGCCAGCGGGGAGCACGGCATTACAGAGCTCTGGAAAATGGCACAGGGACCTGTGGAGAAGAGATAAGCACAGTCTGGTGTCTGGGTTTCTCTCCAGGACGAGCTGGAGCGGATGGGCTACCCCTACAGCGACTGCACCCTGAACGGCTCCGACGTCCCCGTCAGAAACCTCTACAGTCAGTACAACACCTCCTACTCCATCCAGGTAACACACCTGTGCACCAAACAGCACTCTTCAGGAAAAGTCATCGAAGCACTTACATCTTTGTCTATCATGTAGGGTATTGGGGAATCATAAAACCTTTCAAGATAATCAAATCCAAGTATCAACACAGCACCAGCACTGATAAACCATGTCCTCAAGTGCCACATCACACGGTTTTTGAACACTTCCAGGGATGGTGACTTCACCACTGCCCTGGGCAGCCTGTTCAAATGCTTTACAACGTTTTCCATGAAAAATTTTTCCTCATATCTGATCTAAGCCCCACATGGTTCTGTAGAAAGAGTCATTGAGGCTCTGGGAAACTTCTGCTGAGACAATGTCAGAGTGACACTTCTCAGGAGCCTGTGTTTTGTGTACACAAGTGATATTTACCCCTGAAATGAGATGAGTACAAAGCAGAGAGTCTCCCTCTGAACACTCCTGCGATCTTTAACTTTTTTCTCTTTGGGGGAATCAAGTAATTTTTCACCCTGAAAATGCAGCTGGTTTGTGCAGGAAGGGAAACAGCCCTTTGCTTCTTCATCACTCTGAAAATTGGATGAGAAAGCTGAGTGTCAGTAAACCTTGCATCTGTAGAAAATTAGAGGGCCAGCATTAAGCAGAGGTTAATTTGTAACAGGCTGTGCTGGAGAGAGAAACAGCTCTTGAGGGTGCAATGTGATAATAAGAGAAACACCCAAACCCTTTGGGCTGATTCACAGATGCACCCAGAGATCAGGAGGGCTTTGGGCTGGCAGTGGTTTTATATTTCTACCTTTATGTAATATAATAACAACTAGACCACTTTAGCCAGCTTTTGAAGATGCTTGTATAAGGTTTAAGCAAACACTTGAGAGGGTTGCATTATTCCCTGGAAGTGCAAACGTGATGGAGTTCTGTGCCCACGTAGCGCCACTTCAGAGCCCTCTCAGCAAAACCAGGCTCTCCCAGCACTGCCTGGCTGCTCTGCACTCTGTGGGCCTTTCCCATCACACAGAAATTCTCTGCTTGTCCTGCCCACAACTGTTAAATTGAATTATCTTCTCACAGACTTTGCTATTGCTTCGTGCTGCCTCGTGCAGAATCCCACTCCAGGCTCGGGTGATGAACTTCACGCCTCACCAAGCTAATGGCAGTGCAGCAGCTGGAGCTGCAGCCACAATCCTCCCCAGAAGAGCAGCACCGACACAGATCATTCATTTGTCTGCTCTTTATGTAGAAGGATTTGGAAATTCATGGCCTTAAAATGTAAAACCAGCCCTTTGTCAGTGTTGTGTAAAGCCTGGAGAGCACAGCCCTGTCCGTGGTGGAAGAGAACATTTGTATTCCCTTTCGGAAGCGTGAATGTTACTTCTGTGAAGCCCTGAAATAACTGAGAAATGAGCAGGTTCCTGTGTGAGTGGGAGCGGGTGCTGAGCTCCCTGCAGTGCCCACGAGGGCTCACGAGTGGCCAAAGGGCTGCAGTGCCCCGCGAGGCTGGCAGGGCTCCGGGCAGGGCTCCGGCAGCCCCACATCACCCGTGCAGGGCAGGACAGGAGTTCCGGGGGCTCGGGGGCTCGGGGGCCGCTGCCATCCCAGCAGGGCACAGCTCCCCAGGGCTCAGCCCGGCTCTGAGCACCCCCCTTCCCCGCCAGGCCTGCCTGCGCTCCTGCTTCCAGAGCCACATGGTGGAGATCTGCGGCTGCGGGCACTACATGTTCCCTCTGCCCGAAGGGGTCAATTACTGCAATAACGAGGACAACCCAGGCTGGGGTAAGAGCTGCTGGGGGTTTCAGGGGCTGGGTCTGCTGCTGTCCCTGCAGCTCCTGCACGGCTGCTCCCCGTGGGACGTGGCCACCTGGGCCAGTGCTGGGAGAAGGGGCCGCATTTGGTCCTGGCTGTGGGCTGGGGGAGCCCTTGGGCACCAAAGAGAGAGAACACGGGGTACCACTCCAGGCCGCTGGCACCAAAGAGAGAGAACACGGGGTACCACTCCAGGCCGCTGGCACCAAAGAGAGAGAACACGGGGTATCACTCCAGGCCGCTGGCACCAAAGAGAGAGAACACGGGGTACCACTCCAGGCCGCTGGCACCAAAGAGAGAGAACACGGGGTATCACTCCAGGCCGCTGGCACCAAAGAGAGAGAACACGGGGTATCACTCCAGGCCGCTGGCACCAAAGAGAGAGAACACAGGGTATCACTCCAGGCCGCTGGCACCAAAGAGAGAGAACACGGGGTATCACTCCAGGCCGCTGGCACCAAAGAGAGAGAACACGGGGTATCACTCCAGGCCGCTGCACCCAAAAATTTTGGGTCCCCTGGCAGGGGCAATGGAGGGTCCAGTGGTCCCTTGGGGTAGCACAGCTCTGTGCTGGCAGAGGCCAGGGCTGTGCCAAAAATACCAGTCCTGGGCAAGCTGGTTCTGTGAGAACTGTCTTCAGAAACTGACAGTTTATTTTTAATTTATTAGTAAATTGCCTGAATGTTTTGCTCAAGTTTCTCAAGGAAAGGAAAGATGGCAAATCTGTGCTGCATGGTCATACCTAATATTTGTTTTGATAAATGGAACTGATATACCTGAGTAACTGGGTCCTTATCTAAAGAAATACTTTAATTTTGTTTTCACCAAACAGCATATTGCTATTCCTCACTGAGGTCCAGCATAAAACAGCGTCAGATCTGCATTGACTCCTGCAAAGAAACATGCAAGTGAGTACGTGAGCCTGATCTGGTTGCTGTAGAGGTGGAGGATCCTTCACTTTGACTCCCATCGGTCCTGACTGTCCTGAAAGGGCAGCAAACCCTGCAGGGCTGGTTTGCTGTGGGAGAACTGAAGTTCCAGGGACTTCAGAGGAGGGGAAATCTCCACACTAACGCTCTCCCTCTCCACTCCAGTGACACCCAGTACAAAATGACCATCTCCATGGCGGACTGGCCATCAGAAGCCTCTGAGGTAACCCCCATTCCTTGGCTTGTGACAGACCCTGGTGGCTCCTGTCCCCAGGCACGGGCACTGGCTGTTGTCAGAGCTCTGCTGAAGTCCATGTTTCCCCCATGCAGACCAGCAGCAGCACCAGGGCATGAGGCAGGGAGGGACCCCAGGGTGGCTCCTCCCTGCTGGGCTCTGCCCCAGTGCCAGCCCAAGGCTGAGCCCACCTTCCACACCCACACAGGACAGGGAAGGACACCCATTGCCCTGCTGAGGCTGAGCTGCCCTGCTCAGCCCCACCGTGTCCCCCTCCAGCTGCACGGGGTGCCAGGGCTGCCTGGCACGGGGCACCGCACCCGCAGGGCTCGTGCTCTTCAGGAGCACAGGGTGTCTCTACTCTTTGTGAACAGATTTTGTTTCCCTAGGACTGGATTTTCCATATTCTGTCTTATGAAAGGGATATGTCAACAAATGTGACTCTGGACAGGTGAGTGAAAGGAACAACCACTTTATCTTCTCTGCTGAGCCTGTTAACATCAGCCTGACACGAGCCCTGGCTCCGGGCCAGCGCGCGGGTGCGAATGGCAGCGAGGACGAGGTTTGCAACGTTCACCTGGGACACACAAAAGGCAGATCCAAAAGGCACTTGGTGCATGTCCTCTGCTCTCCAGAGCTGCAAACTGGGCTAGTCAAACTCAAACATGCAGCAAAGTAAAATCAGCATCGAGGACAGTTCCAATGTCATTACGTTTGTCACTCCGTACTGATGTCTTGGTGTCTCTCTGTCCCACGGTCAGGCTGGAGCAGAGGTGCAGGGCATTGACAGCCAGCTCCTCACTGACGTGGGTTTTGTTCTTTACAGGAATGGGATCATCAAGCTGAACATTTACTTCCAGGAGTACAACTACCGCACCATCTCGGAGTCAGCTGCCACCACGGTGAGAGCCCACCCCAGCCCTTCTGGCAGGGCAGGCACAGGAGCCAGCAGCTGGGACGGGCAGGGCTCAGTGCCCTGGGGGACAGCCTGTCACGTCCCTCGAGGCTGCTTCTTGGCACACCTGCTCAAATGAAGTGGATGAAGCCACCTCTGCCTGGTGGCTCAGAGCCCTCAGTTCCTTCCCCCACTGCGCCTCCCGTCCCTGTCCCAGCCCTGCAGGGCAACAGCAGCACAGGAGAGGCCCCAGCAGGCAGGTCGCAGGTGCAGGGGCATCACCCACATCGGCACTGGCACACGGGTGATGCATCAGGCTGGGGCACATCTGGGGGGCTCACTCTGCTCTCCTCCCACAGATCGTTTGGCTGCTGTCGAGCCTGGGAGGCCAGTTTGGGTTCTGGATGGGGGGCTCGGTGCTGTGCCTCATTGAGTTTGGGGAGATCATCATCGACTCGCTGTGGATCACCGTCATCAACGTCATCAGCTGGTGCAAGGGCCTGAAGCAGCGGCGGGCGCGGGCGCGGTACCCGGACGCGCCGCCCACGGTGTCGGAGCTTGTGGAGGCTCACACCAACCTGGGCTTCCAGCACGAGCCCGTGGGGGCCCCGGCGCTGCCCCCCGAGCCCGGCACGCCCCCGCCCAACTACGACTCCCTGCGGGTGCAGCCCCTGGACACGCTGGGCCCCGACAGCGACGCGGACACCGAGTGAGCGCAGGGCCCGTCAGCCCGGCCGCGCGCCGGGCAGCTGCGTGTCCAAAGGCAGAGGGAATGAAAAGCCCAGGCTGTCCTCTCCTATGACTGATCGCTGGCAGGAAGCTCTGCCTAATAAACCCTGCAATAAACCTCACAGAGTCAGGCTTTGGCTTTAGTGTGTAGGGCTTGTGTACATCAGTATTGCTGTAAAATCGTGTCACTGTTTCTCATCACCAGGTGGGTGGGAAGCAATTCCAGTGAGCAGAGCAGGGTGGTGGCAGGGAGAGGACAGGATGTCCTCACAGTGGATGCAAGGCCCTGGCCTGGTAGATCACAGCACCCTAGAAGAGTTTGTGTTGGAAGGGACCTTAAAGACTCTCATCCTACCCCCTTCTCCAGCGCTCTTGGCTGCTGTGCCATACCATGGAGCAGAGCCTTGGGATGGGACCAAAGCTACTTCTGACCTCTGAGGCTGCAGAATTTCCATTCCCAAACAACTACAATGGAAACTGAACTCTCCCTTCACTGCTGGAGCCCCTGGGTGCCCTGTTGTGCTGCTGCCCAGGGTTTGTAGCACTCACGGTGCAGGTGGGCACAGCTGATGGTGTGTGCCAAGAACACGACTCCACAGAGACTCGGGTGGGAGGAGGCACCAGCCTGTTTATTATCATTCTTGCAATAGTAAAAAGTTGATTTAGAAGTTGCCTTTAGCTTCCCTGCTGGCAGTGGGGTAGTGCAGCGCTGGGTTGATGGCAGTGGCTTGCCAGGAGAACACAGCCGGGGCCTTTGGCGGTGCCTGTGGGGCTGAGCTCAGTGGGGCAGGAGCTCACCTGTCCCTGGCTGGCTATGGGCCCCAGGAGCTTTCCCAGGAACCCAGCACAGCCCTCGGGGCCTGGCCTGGCTGAAGTACCTCTGCAGAAGTTCAAGAGGAAGCAAAATCCTGTGGTTAAAGCCCATTCCAGAACACGCTGTTCTGGGCACGGCGCCCAGCGTGGGACAGCTGCAGAGAGGGGGCTCCAGGATCCCTCTGCACAGCAAGAGCCCCAGCACAGGGTGCTCTGCTGCAGGCTGTGGGGCAGAGCGTGCCCAGGGCCCCTCCAGCCCCTCGGCAGCGCTGGAAATGGCGGGGACAGGGGCTGATGAGCACCAGCAGCAGCACAGAGGAACTGGGGACAATCTGACAGCTGAGGGGCCACCAGCACAGCTGACTCTGCCCCACACAACGGAATTCTGTTCAAAATTCACTGAATCCCGGTTCAGGGAGTACCTCCTTCACATGTCCACACTCTGCCCCAGCCCCTTCTCCCCCAGCTGGTTCTCGTTTGAAGGAAGAAGGACCAACAGCCCCCAAACACACTGCTCTGTACAGAACCACCCCACCCAGGCAGAGCCTGAGCCCAGCAAGCCCCTAAACCCACCAGAGTGCCAACAGGGCACATGACAGCAAAAACATCTGTAAAGGCAGAGGAATGCACCCCCTACAAGCTGTCCTAGACTTCTCCTGTCTCCTGAAAGGACCATTTCCATCTCTGGGCACCACAAACACACAAGCACAGCCTCCTTTCCCACAGGAGAGCCTTATAGAGTGATGGCACTTGATCCCATCCCACAGCTGAGTGGGAAACAAGAGCCTGACAGCCTCCCCTGTTGAATCAGTGCTCACTGTGCGCAGTGCCATCCTTGGCAAAGGCCTCCAAAGGATAAAACAGTGAAAAACCAGAACACATTTCCTAGAACATGGGGAATGCTGAGAGCAAGAACCTGGGCATCACCTCCCACACTGTCACCAACAGGTCCTGGGCTGGGCAGCAGGTGCCAGGCTGCTCACCGTGTTGTCCTCATGACTTCAGCCCCAGCTGGCTGCCAGCCCAGGCCAACAGCAGCAAAGGAACAGCCCAAAACCCTCCCCGGCAGCACTGGGGCTGGGGAAGGCTGGGAGAGGCACGGCTGGTGAGCTTCACCCTCCCTACAGCAAGGTGAAGGGAACAGAGTGTTCTCTGCAGGACAGGGACAGCTCACCGTTCCAGTCACGGCTGGCTCCTGGAGGTGTCTGACATCTCATAAAAGTGGGCAGTGTCCCCAGCGCCTGGCTCCAGCTCCGTCCCAGCCCGGCTCTCCCCAGCTGGACCCAGAGCAGCCCGAGCCCAGCTGAGCAAAGGGGATTGCAGCTGCAGCAGCAGTGCAGGCGCTCGAGACTCAGCTGCCAGCCCAGGCCCTGTGCTCTGCCCCGCTGTCTCCCAGGAGAGCACACCAAGGCTAGACCAGCTGCTTCACAAAAATCTGTATAACAAACGGTAATAAATTCTACAAGGAAGCACCACGTCCCTTAAATTCCTTATAAACTTCATGGCTTTCAGTTGAAAAGTGAAACTGCACCAGGAACAACCTACAAAGCTGGTTTTACTCTCAGGGCTGAGCTTTATCAAGCCTCGACTGTCAGCTGAAGACACCCTTCCTGACCCTGTATTTACAACAGCCCTGAGCAGTGGCCGCTGCCTAGAGGCAGTTCCCTCTGTGCTGCATCTACCCCATCACCTCAGATCCAGCAGATTAAATTCTCTGAAAAAGCTGCCACAAAGCACGAACTCTGCAGCACCTGGCAGAACACTTCCAGCACTCCTCAACCTACCCAGGGTCATCCAGAGGTTTTGGGAAATGCGGCCGCAGGACATCTTTCCTTATTTCTAAAGATGGAAGAACGGAACAAGCTTTTCCTAGACAAAGACATTTATTAAAAGTTAGTCTGAAATAAATTCCCCTAGTCCCCAGAGATCTTTTCACTGTCCTTGCAGAAATGAAAACCAATGTGAGGAGATGAGTCCTTGGGCAGGGGCCAGAGGCAGGGAGGGCACAGCTGGCACTGCAGATCCCTCCTGGCAGTGATGCCAGGGGCAGGGAGGGCACAGCTGGCACTGCAGATCCCTCCTGGCAGTGATGCCAGGGGCAGGGAGGGCACAGCTGGCACTGCAGATCCCTCCTGGCAGTGATGCCAGGGGCAGGGAGGGCACAGCTGGTACTCCAGGCCCCTCATGGCTGCGATGCCAGAGGCAGGGAGGGCACAGCTAAGCCTCCAGGCCCCTCATGGCTGCGATGCCAGCGGCCATCCGGCGGGGCAGGCTCTTGGCAGCCTGGCGAAACTCCTCTGGCTTGGCCTTCAGCAGGGTCACAATGTTCTGCAGCGCCCGTGAGGGCTGCAGGCCCAGGGCATCCATCACGTTTATGAGATAATCTGCAAAATTAAAGAAAAATTGGTATTTAACCTGCAACAGACATTGTGAAATGAAAGCTACCCTTGTTGTTGGTGACAGAGGGAATCCTGTCACGGAGAGCTCCCACCCTCAAGCACCACCCAAGGCAGGAGCCCTGCATGGTGACAGAGCAGCCGTGGGTGACGAGAGCTGTGCCCAGGAGCTCACCAATGTCCGTGGCCAGCTGCTTGGTGGAGTGAGCTGTGAGCTGTGGGATCTGCAGGATGGCCTCGCAGTAGGTCTGCATGGTGGCCCTGGCGATGGAGCCCAGCCAGTAGTCAGCCACGTTGTCCAGCTCGGGCAGCTCCTCCCCTGCACACAGAGCCCTGTTAGCAGCACTGCTGAGCCGCCCTGGGCTGCTGCAGCACAGTCCTAGCTGGTTAATAACACCCGAACAGCTAATTAACGACTGGTTAATAACATCTGAACAGCTAATTAATAACTGGTTCATAACATCTGAACAGCTAATTAATAACTGGTTCATAACATCGGAACTGCTCCTTCCACAGGACATCCAGGTAGTCAGAGTTTATCAGCCGGTTCTGCACTAATCTGAGCAGTCATGCACTCCCCCTGTGCTGTACACCACTGGCATGAGCTCCAGACCCAAAACACTCCCGGGGTTACCCTCCAGCTGAGTCACTCCCAAAGGGCTGACGGGTGACAGCTGGGACAGGGCCCTGCCTGGCACTCCCACAGGATCCTCTTCCAGGAGCAGTTCGCAAACATGGCAGTGACAAGGACTCTCAAGAGGTTTTTTCCAGCCCTGAAGGCAGTCTGTGTTCCATTAGTGTTCTGAAAATTATTGAGGCATTACAACATGGAAGTGCTTCAAGGTGACATAACAGTAATGCAAAAGCCTGAACTAAAGAGTGCATTTGTGGAAGGTTCCAGGAAGACTGTAAATACCAAGCTCTATGCCTTCTTCACTGTCTGTGGAAATAATAACACCATAAAGAGACTAAACCCAGCACACCAGGCACACTGGCAGCCTGCAGGGAAAGGCATTAGGTGGCCACTGCTGTACCTGCAGCAGGATTAGTGACACAGCAGGCAGGGCCAGTCCCCTGGAGCAGGAACAGGAGCCAAAACCCAACAGAACTCTTCAGACCCCAAACCTCCATTTTAATGAACACCAAACTCACACAGACCAAGCCAAAGCTTCCAGTTTGAATGAAACAAAAACAAGTTTTACTCATGATTTCGAGGCTCCTCCTGGGTTTTACCAAAGGACTCTTGGAAGAAACAGTGTGAAAGGGTGTCCAATGGTTTTGTCACTGTATCACATCCCACCCGCGTGATGCCAGGATGGGAACGCTTTCCCCAGACACCCAAGCCTTTGGTCTCACCCTACCTTGCTCTGGGGGGTATGGCAGCTTTCCAGCATGCAATGCCAGTTCCAAAGCAGAATCCTCTTGAGTGACAAATGGCTCAAGGTGCAGAGGAAGAGACATAATGTATTGCCCAATCTAGAATAAAAACACCAAAAGCTGAGTCACTGAACAAATGCAAGGCAAGTCCTTTACACAGAAAAGGTCAGCTGCAGTAAATACACCTGAAAGCAGAGAGCTGAGCCTGACAGCCACTCACTCACCTACAAATTGGCTCTCGTGCATCATTACACTTGGTACAAGAAACAGTTTTTCACAAGGTCAGAGAAGCAGCCACTGAAACACTCATGGTAAGAAAGACCTGTACAGAGAACTGCTACTCCAAGCAAATCTTTACTCTCTGGAGCGTTCCCAGCAATTTGTTTTCTAGAGCAGAAAGACAGCTGAGTTCTCTTACATTGCTGATGTATTCCAGGGGGGTCAGGCTGAAGTTTGGCAGGTCATCTGTCAGGGTCTCACCAAGGCCACCAGAACTCCAGCTCTGTAAGGCAGAAAGGGCAGGATGAATCCATGACCTCCCCGAGCACAAAGCCTGGCAGCATTTTAGAAAGGGGTGACCCAACAACAGGAACTGTGACTACCCAAGGCATTCTAGGAAGCAGAACACAGATGGTGGGAAAACTTCACCACATTATCCCTCAGGCCCAAAACACGCACTCTTTTTCTGCCCAGCTCCCTGTGGGAAACATGCTCACATGGGTCAGAAAAGCAACACCTCAAACAAACAGCGGAGCCTTCAAACACCTGTGCTGCAAAGGCTGCGGGTGAGGGAAGGGAAATGTCCCACTGCCTGCAGCACCGGGCAGAACTGTTCTGAGCAGGAGACAGCTAAGCAACACTGACCCAAGGGAGCCCCAGAAACAAACACTGACCCAAGGGAGCCCCAGAAACAAACACTGACCCAAGGGAGCCCCAGAAACAAACACTGACCCAAGGGAGCCCCAGAAACAAACACTGACCCAAGGGAGCCCCAGAAACAAACACTGACCCAAGGGAGCCCCAGAAACAAACACTGACCCAGGGATCCCCCCCAGCCCCACTGACCCAAGGGACCCCCCATGCAATCCCCCCCTGCTGGCCCAGCCGTGCCCACCTCCATGCTGGGCAGCAGCAGCAGCTGCTGTTTGATGCGCAGGAACACCGAGTCGAAGGCCAGCTGGTGCGACAGCTGGTTCAGCCGCGCCAGCGCCGCGCGCGACGGCGACAGCAGCGTCGGGCTGCTGGTGCCCTTCTCCTGCCACACACAGAGAAACCGTCACACACAGCACCTGCCGTGCCACACAGGCCTGTGCTGACACACAGCGGTTTCATCAGGCCATCCCTGTGCAGCAGAGCTTTCCTCTGTGGCAGCACAGCCCGTTTCGTTTGGAATGACCTATTCCAAGCAGTTATTCAGGACAGAAACTGCCACTGCTCCCTGAACTGCAGGACAAGCAATCAGCACCACATTCCAGCCTCCCCAGGCTCTGGCACATGCTGGATACTGAGAAACTTGCAGAGAAGGTGGCAAAACTGCCTTTTACTCAGAGGACACAACTGATATCCTGCATGGAATTAAGTTCTACCTGAGGAGGACCTGTGGAACTGGACAGTTCAGTCAAGCTTTGAAGTCAGACACATGACACTGAAGGTGGAACCACAAAAGTTGCAGGGAAACCAAGTGCAGAAGAAATCAAAAAACATTTTGAGGAAATAAAACTCATAACCTTGAATTCACTACTGCATGTGACCAATGGCGGCAAACATAACTTAGATCCATGAGAAGATAACTGAAGCCATTCTACCCTGCTCACAGATCCATGCATGAACGATCCTGCAGAATTCTGTTTCAGACTGGACAGGGCAGCAGAGCCTAAGTGGCAGAGAAAGCCTCAGAAGGTGGTGTGTGGGCTCCAGAATTTGAGATGGCTCCAACACAACCTTCCCAATGCTCAGTGTGATAAAATCTCCCTCACCTGAGCTGATAAGGGCTTGTTCACAAAACAGAGCCAGGATCTGGGGAGAGATGGAACGAGTCCAGACTCCCTGGGTTTGGACATTTCATCTCTCTGTGCATCAGTGTCTCTGCAGAACACAGCCCATGGAAAGGCTGCAGCCCAGCATGAAAAGTCACTAGAATGGAGGGGGAATCCAGGTGTCATCTACCCACTATGGGCCCAAGAGCACACTGTAGTAGAGGCAATCTCCAGGCACCAGGGCTACCTTCAGAGTGTAAAGTGTTTCCATAAGGCTGGCATACTCAGATGGATTCTCCTTCGAGAGATAATTGTATTCCTGCCAGGGATTTTTTATGGAGCTCTTCCTTTCTGCAGAACTGGTGTCCTGCAAGCCAGAAAAACTGCAAGGGCTGTAGGAGTCTGAGAGATACTTCCCAGCAGTTGACAAAATCCTGAAAACAAGTACACAAAAATCACCAGCAGAATCCTTTGGACTCAGCAGTCCTGCCCTCATGCTGGCCCGGGGACCAGCACCACCCTTGAGTGAGCTCAAGGGAGAGCATTCACTGCCAGAGCCCTGCAGCCAGCCCTCTCATCCCCTGTGCAGCTCCCCAGCTGCACAAGCGCTGGGAGAACAGGGGGTTTGTGCGCTGGGGGGGCAGAGGGGCCCCACTGAGCACTGCAGGCTGGGCTCCTCTCCAGTCACACCGAGCACCTGAAGGAACCACAGCCTGGGCACTGCACTGCTTACAGCAGGGAGTAGCCAGATCCACGTGCTGCCTGCGCCTACCCTGCTCGGGTTACAGGGAACCCATCAGGCAAGGCACACCCACACGTTTCAGCACGTGATTCACGCCCCATGGCACAAGGATCCTGCCAATTTGATCTGGTGGAAAATTCCTCCCTGACCCCCTCTGGCAGCCCACTGGAAAAGGATTCTTGGGACTGCCTCAGGAGCAGGGCTGGGCAGAACAGTCTGTGCCCCATCTCTGACATGTCAAAGCATGGGGAAGGGGAATCAGCGGTGCCTTTCCCTGCACGGTCTATGCAACCAAAACACCTTGGGGTTTGTTTCCTTTCAATTTGGTTCCTACATTGCAGCTCTGAATTAAGGTCACCAGTGCCCACCTGTTGGCCAGCTGCTGCTCAAAGTCTCCACACTGATGAAGGAGTTCACCACAAATGGAGATTATCCTGGGAAAGAACAAGACAAAAACACACTGTGAGATCTGAGGCAGATAATGCCAGACCCCCCTCAGAGAACCCATCTCAGACCCAAGTAATTATGAAAAGCCATAACCAAACCACAGCCCACACACCAGTCAAGACTCAATCTGGTGGTTAACTCTGCACCCATTTGATAACACTGACTTTTTATGCCCAATGGCCTCATCCACATGCTACTTCTTGTCATCGTGGGAAGGCCAGCTCAGTGTCACCGGGAAAAATCCTAAGAGCTGCTAATATTACAAGTGACATGAGATCAGCCTTGCTCCAGGCAGGGTGGGGAGCCCCACAGCCCTGCCCGTGCCAGGAGCAACCTGAAACCCAGGAGTGACACTGGTGCTCGCAGCAGCACAGCGAGCTGAGCCCTGTGTTCTGCACTGAGAACTTGTGTAAACTGACCCCGAGTGGTTCCCTTTCAGCTTTGATACAAAAATCAGCTCCCAGCCAGACAAACAAACCCAAAGCCTGTACCGGACAGAGTTTTGGAAGGCAGTCCAGTCCTCCTGGAACGGGGAATCTGCCAGGACATCATCCAGTTTACATTTCTTTCGAATGGACTGCAGCGTGTTTGTGAAGTCAGATGTGTACCTGCACAGAGAAAAGGAGCAGAGAGAAGCACCAGCATGAGAGAACAGGCTGGAGAGCAGCACGAAGGCATGTCCTGCGATCTGTCCAGTCAGTCCTCTGCAAGGCCCAGAAAGAACCAGAAACACTAAAAGGAGTGCAGAAGAGACACTCTGGCTCCACTCCAAACAGATGGATGTGAAGGACTGATCAGCCACAGCCCACTCCAGCCCAGACCAGAAGACAAGGAGCACAAAAGATGCAGTGTGGCTGCCTCAGTCTGCTGCCTGTGGATTACCAGGAGCTCTCCCTGCCCATGAGAAGGAAGGAGTAAGATATTTTAGTTACCACTACATTGGCCATCTCCTAGGAAAGACCAGGAAAACTTTATACAGCTCCTGCTACTCCAACATCACTTGGCTCTTACTCCAGGAACATGGTGACAACAATCTCATGAATTTGTTTTCTCAGCTACTCCCCAGATGAGAACACGGATAAAGAGAAGAACATTTTGTTTTCCACCCACCCCCATTTTCTTTTTAATAATGCCCATAAGCTGCAGGCAGGTACATTGCTCTCTAATTGCCTATAAAGAAGGTGAGATCAGAGACTTGTGCTTTCCTCTTTCCCCTTCCCAAAGGGCAGCAATACCTGATTCATACCTTGTGAGCAGCTCTCTCAGCACCGTGAAGGAATAAGGAGCAAATCAGTATCGGAATAGGAAAGTGATACTTTAGGACAAGAACTAAGAGTCAACTTCACTCTGGGGTATCTCAGACTTACAGGCAGATCCTGAATGCGAGGCCACTTGTCCCAGTAACTGTGTATTCACACAATCAGTAGGGTTGGAGAAGACCTCCAAGATGATCAAGTTCAACCTCCAGAATTATGTCCCCACTGAGATCTACTTTCACCAGCCTAATTTGCCTTATTTTGTTTTGGGAAACGTTTTCTCCTTCAAAAGTATTTATTAAAAATGAAAACACTCCCCAACCAGAATCGGAAACAGCTGGCAAGCCTTTGATTTAGCCATAAAAATCTTCCATTTTTCCTCTAGAAAACAGCCCGTGCTGGAATGAAGCAGCAAGGGGGATATTGATGACTCACGGCACAGTCAGAGACACTCTCTGCTCTCAGCCATTGTCCATAAACTACCGAGTCCTTGGATGAATGGAGCAGTACCCAAAGGCAGCTTACTTGGAGAAGAGGGCCTTGAGGGCCTTGAGCAGCCCACACACGCCCAGGCCGTGGGTGAGCGTGACGCAGCTGTCGATGGCCCCGGCCGCCAGCGCGAACAGCTTGCTGACCGAGTGGTTCAGCTCCTGGACACAATCAATCACCTCCCAGTGCTCCTGGACAACAACAGCAACAACAACGCTGAGCCTGCCTCTCCTTCCAGGCAAGAGAAACACACCTTGTGTAACGCAGGGCTCTCTGGTACCCTCCCTTCCTGTGAAACCCAGAGGCAGAGCCACGCTGCTGCTCCCACCCTCCTGCACCAACAGCCGGGCTGCCAAACCCCGAGCTCCCCAGGGAAAAACAGCTCTGCCAACAGCAGAATCTTCTGCACGTGAAAGGAAATGTAACCAAAAGGGAGAGGGGCAAAGAGAGCAGTAACTGTGACAAAGACCCCAGTGTTTGGGGGAAGCTTCAGCCTCTCCCAGCACAGCTGAGCAAAGACTGGTACATTACCAAGGGCACTGCACTGATCTGGATGAGGAGATTCTCTTCTTCCAGGTCTCCATACTCGAGCTGATAGGGCTTGTAGGGAGCATACACCACTTCCACGAGCTCCATCACTTTCACCAGGTTCTGCTCCTCTACAAAGAATCACATGTTTAGTCTACAAAGAGACGAATATGTTACTAAAAGCCTCATTTCAAGCTACTAAAGCATGCTGCCTGCACAGGCTTGGAATGCTGCCCAACAGCTTCAATCTCAACTACACAGATTGGGTTTTTTATTTTTTAGAAACAAGATTATTATCTCTACCTGCTTCCTAAAACCAAGATGTTCTACCTCAACAAGTGTCTCAAGAAAATTAGCACTCACTGACCCAAAACAGCCTGGGTGACAAAAATCTATCAAACATTCCAACCTACAGCAGAAGAATTGAAACCATCTGAGAAGTGAAACACATTACTCCCACAGTGTCAAACAGGGGCAATCCTCATTTATCAGAAAGCCTAGTTCACACTTGAAATAATTGACACTAATTCAATTCATTCAGCACTACTGTGCCAGCGTTCATCACCCAGAGCTGAACGAGAAGCACAGACTCAGCCTCTCAGTGCCCTGCCTGAGCAGGGAGCTGCCAGCCCAAACACAAAGCAGGGCCGAATGATTATTGCCCAGATCAGAACTGGACACCAGCTGTTCTCACACAGCTCTGCCAAACTCCAACCTGCAGCAGACCTAATTTGCTTTGAATGCTGGCTATCAGAAAAGGCTGTCACACCCTGAGGACAGGAAAGCAAAGGAGCAGGCTGCCCAAAGCCAGCACTGCTCTGCGCTGGGACACTTTGGAGACCAGACTGAACAGCACCCCAAGCACAGCCTGACCTCACTGCAGTCCTGCCTGGAGCAGGAGACTGGACCAGATCCTCTCCCAAGGTCCCTTCCAAACTGAATTATCCTGTGAATCACAGCTGAGCCCTCCCCTCACACACACACGCAGGAACTGGTTTGAGTCTCCTCAGCTGAGTCACCTGGCCTTTCCATTCTTGAAATATTTATTTTCTCAAACGTCTTACCCCACACTAAAAGAGACAGAAATAGAGGCCTTGGGTGTTTTTTTAAACACACTCAGACAACAGTTCAACAGTAGTCTTCCTATTCCATCATCTTCTACAATCTGGCATTATTTTTCCAAGTCCTTTTTACTAATTTCTATAATGAACCACAAATTAAATAAGAAAATGACTGATGTGTATGCAACCAGCCTGACAACAGACACAGTCACACTCCCTGACATTGCCCAGCAATCATAATTTACAGGATCAAGAAAGAATCTGGGTTTAAACAGCTCAAGACAATGTTATGAGGAACCAAACACAGGAAGCACAGCATCAGAAATGCTCCATTAGCCTTAATTTTGGATTTTCCCACAGCCAGCCTTTGAAGCAGCCCCATCAAATTCAAAAGGGTCTATAAATAGCCAACAGCTCCAGTCAGGTGTAAGCTTGAGCAAACAGCACCTCACTGCAGTGTGGTTTGCAGGCATCACTCAGCAATCATGACCAAAAAGACAAATGTCCCGGGGAGGGGAAACCACAGGGCAGATTTGGAAACAAACACTGAAGATGCTGCTGGGAAAAAACACTGGGCATTGTCACCTGATTAAACCCTAAGCCAGCAGCAACAGAAAAACTACAAAAACAAATACAAGCATCCAATGGATGCAGCCTTCAAGCAGGTTTTCTCTTGTTTAGTGAGATGTGATAACTCCAGGAAACTCCTCGACTTTTCTGCTTTGTCATCTCTCACAATGGGTCTCGCTGCCTCCCTGGAGACATTTCCTTGTCTGGGAGACAGAAGAAACAGTAAATCTTGTAAAAGGAGAAGTGCTAAACGCTATTTACCCTGCAGAGCCAGCTCAGGACAGGGCAGCTTCAGGAAACTCAGTGTTGTGTCAACAGCTCAGGTGTAAGATACACACACACAACCACAAAGGTGCAAGTGCTGTGGAACTGGGCACTGCTCAGAAGAGATAATCCCCCCCTGCACCTAAAACTAAACAAAATCCCACAATGGGGCTTCACAGAGGGACAGCACTGAGTGGCAGAACGCAGAGGCAGAGCCTTACTGAGGTTGGGCAGCATGGCCACCTCCAGCCCCTTGGCAAAGTGGACGGTGGCATCGTGCAGCTCCAGCAGCTGGGCCAGCTTGGTGTCCGGGCCCGTCCTCTCCATGGCAGTGCTGAGACACACGGGGATGGAGGGCACCAGGGCTCCCAGGGTCTGAATCAGCAGCACGGTCACCACTTCGTGCGGGTTCTTGAAAACCTGCGGCAGCAGAACAGCTACTGGCAAAGCACATCACCTGAGAGGACACACAGCAGAGAGAGCGGCTCCCACACCTGCAACACCCCACAAGGGGTGAGGAACCCAGAGGGGTCAGCTCAGGCTGCGAGAGCCACGCTGACCTACACACAGACAGCCCGACCGCAAGTCCGGGGCAGTACAGCCACCAAGAAACCAGAAGACAGGCACAGGTCAAAAACTGAATTCAGAACACGGGCACTAGAGCGGTTCTAAAAACACCTGGCAGAAGAGGGCATTTGAAACACAGCACTCAAGTTTACACAGGTGTGTTGGGAAACAACATGAATCAGTAAAATATGAAGAAATAGGACTCTATCAGCCAAATTACTGGTCAGATAGGCAGAAGTCAGTAGTGGAAAAGCTAGAAAGTCTGTAATCAGCTGAGAATCAGCCACTCCACGAGCATAAAACCTTTTACAGCCTTCACTGTGACTTTTTCATCAGCTATTCTGCTCATTTGCTTTGAAAGCTGGGTTTACCATCAGAAAGGTCCCACAGTTTTTCAGAAAGCAGAAGCAACACAGAAGATTGAGTGACAGGAGCCATGCCCCACGTGCCATTTCTCACAATCCCCAGTTCAAAGAATATCTGCTAAAATGTAACCTGACATCTGACCTGCAAGTCACATCGAATCATTAGGCAGAAAAAATACATTTCAAGGAAACACTGAGCTCCTCTGCAGCACAGGCCTTGCACTGACACTGGCTTTGTCACACGAAGATAAGAATCTCTTACCCTTCATGGATGAAAAACTCTTCAACAATATGAACTTATTTCTTCATTTCACCAAAGGACAAAAACTTTTTTTGATCCTACACTATTCTTGGCAGGGAAAACAAGCACACAGACTCCAAGGGGTGACAGCAGAAGCCCCCAGATATCTTACACAGAGCAACATGCATCAGTCCAGCGTGACCTTGAGGGCTTCCCCCAGGCCAAGTGATAAAGCAATTCAAGCATTTCAAATGTCTTGCAACAGAACACATTTACAACACCAACAAATTAGTTTTAACTTAAGATACAGATGAAAGCGATAGAGCAGCTTTAACATCAATAACACGGCAACCTTGCTGCTGGTGGAACGGCAGAGCTCCAATCCTGCCTGCAAGGGCTGACCAGGAGCAGTCAGAGGGCTGCAAACCCCAGCCTGCAGCAGGCAGGCCCGGAGTGTAACTGAGGGTGAGCACCAGGAGCCCCCCAAGGCCGCGTGAGGATGCAGAGGTGCCCAGCCCTGTCCCCTCCCAGCAGCAGCGCCTGGCACCGCACCTGTGCTGCCCACTGGAGCTGGCTGTGCCAGGTGCCCAGGAGGGTGTCGTACAGCTCGGTCAGCTGGCGGTCCAAGCTCAGGTCGCTCTGGCAAAGCTCCTGCCACACGGCCACCAGCTGCACCTGAAGGGAAACACAACATCTGATAGGAAAACTGACAGGCCACAGGTCCTGCTTTTGCCGTGCCAAACCCAGCAATCCCCGTGCACGGCACCTCTGCCAAAACATGAGGGTCCCCCTCGTGCCCCTCTCCCCTTTCAGCATAACATATAATTCAGCACCACAGAAGGAAAAGGCTTCCAGCTTCTTAGTGATTCAAAGATTTAATTAACATTGGTATTTTACTCATAAAATGAGATTGCAACTGATACCCCCACATAATAGTTGAAATACTTGGCAAGCCCCAGCCTTGAACTTAATCCTCAAAAGTCACAGTCATGTGAGAAATTTGAAGCTCAGGTTATGGCTACAGAACTGTCTGGAATTCCAACTTTTAATCTTACCTGAAAAGAGTTTACAGAAGTCAGCAGCTGGCAAGTTGCAGTAATAAAGTTACTGCTGACATGGCCACATCCAGAGCAAAGCAAAGTAAAACCATGAGGCACAGAGAAATCGAGCAGAACACACACAGCCTGTGTCTGCTGCAGGAAGGGACAGGGCCCCGAGTGCAGAATTACTCCTGCAACACGGGGAGCAAGCAGGGCTGCTCGGAGCCAGCAAGAGAAGGCTCAGCAGGAAACACGGAGAGAACAGGCGCCATCCCCCAGCACAGCGCAGCTGCGATCCGCGGGGCAGCAGCTCCCTCTGCAGTCGGAGCCCAGCCAGAACGCACCGCTACTCCTCCTCCTCCTCCTCGTTAAATCCTACCAAAACGCTCACCTTGTGACACTTGTAATAGTAAGCCAGGAGCTGGGGCATCCGATCGATTTCAGTGAAGACTTTAACAAACATTTTTGCCTGATCTAAACAAAACAAAATAACAGGCATCAGGATCAGCCTCAAAGCTGAGGGTGAGACATCAGCCGGAGCAAGAACTCCTAAGGCAGAGGCACAATGGTCTGCACAGAAAGAGACAACTTCATCTTCGTTTGCTTATTTTCTCAAACAGGAGCAGAACTGCCTGAAACCCACCCTCAAACAACATCAGACAGCAGACAAGGAACAAATTTACCTTCCTAACCAGCACATAGTGCTAACACACCCAGTATTAAAGCCAGAGCATTTCCTAGAAGGAAATAATTAGCTTATAGGAACAAGCCAGCACTTACAAACCTAAAGCATACCTGACAAAGGCCTCATCTTTGCTTTCACCTGTCCTCAAAATGACACCTGTGCCTCAGACTGACTCATGGCACAGCTGCTCCTGCATACAGCTTAGAAACACAGGTTCCTCAAAACCCTGGTTTGTACCCCACAGCCCCAGATCCCTGCAGGAGCTCGAGGTGCACAGAGATGAGTGTCAACAACCAGAACAACTACTGTTCAGAAGCACTGACAGCAGCACAGGGAAAGAACAGCACAAAAACTGTCCAAAAAGACCAAATTTCTAAGGAGAATTTGCAAAGCTGCTTTTACAAAGTAGTAGAAGTCAGAACACTTCCAAACAAACTTCCTTCCTGATTACACCAATAACACCATGATAGCAGAAAGCCAAGGCCCTTCTGCTTATTTGAGCAGTACATCCACGTGGCCCATAAAATCTTCTTGTTTCCTGCAGTGGCCACCGGTACATCAAACCAGAGGAAACTCAAAGCACACTGGCCTGCAGGCAGCTGCAGAGCCCAAAACATTCCAGGGCACCTGCTCCACCAGGAGAAGCTCAGGGGCCAGTGCCAGGAGCCGTCAGGACACCAACTCTCCACCCAAACTGTTTTAAAGAGGTTTTAAAGACCACAAACTCAGTGCTGACAGTAAATGCCACCAGCAGCTACTGACCTACAGACTGGGAGTTGAAAGCAGCAACAATCTGGGGGCTGGCCATGGCCTCCAGGCGGTTCTTCAGCGCCTCCAGGTGCACGCACTTCTCTGAGTAATCCGGCGTGTCCACCAGCATGGCCAGGCTGCTCTGCATGCTCGTCAGCTTGGCTGCGATCAGGGACACGTCCTGCCAGCAGGAAAGGCAGCCTGTTACCCAGGGCAACCTCACACAGCATCAGCATCAGCACCAGGGACGTGTTCCACAGCCGCCTCAAAAACCGGCCTTTAAGCGCAGCTCCCTGAAAAGCTGCAGGCACAAATACCAAATAATTCAGTGCTTACCTGTGTTTTAAGAGTCTCCTCAATATCTGCACTTAGTGTGCTCCATTTGTCTGCTTCCTGAAGTGACTCGGCAGCCAGCTGCATCCTGGACTTCACCCGGTCAATCTCTACCAGGACCTGAGGAAAAAACAACACCGTGTTATTTTGTTTTGCTACACCCTGAAACAAAAAAATGGCTCTCACAGGTGCTTGGGAGTTATCTTCTGCTTAAATTTTAAAAACAAAAAGGTGTGAAAAGATTATATTATTGCAGAAGATAAAATGGTTTGAAGGAGCTAGAGATGTAAAATCATCTTTCAAAGTCAAATAGCAGGTTGGTTTGAATATTGGTCTTGTTCTTTTAGTATCCACTTGGCCTAAAAATGCTCTGCACCCCAGGCAGAAACCAGAGCCCCCAGCCAGGAACCAGCAGCTCTGAACAGACACCTGAGCAGCTGTTCCTCAGGACATGCAGCCTGCACAGCTGTGTCACACCCACCTTTCCACTACTGATGTTAAAAGTGCTTTTCCTATCTTAAGTTCACAAGGTTATTTCACATGAACAGCTCTGAACTTTTAGAATTTCACAAGCTGCAGATAAACGCTAAGAACTGACCTGCATGGACTGAGCTGTGTCTTCTTCAAACTTCTTTATATCTTCTTTAACGAGGATCATCTGCTCCTTCAGGAACGTTGCCTCCTGTTTCAAGACTTCCACTTCCCGGAGGACTCTGGGCATGTTCTGGAGAGCCTGGTGGCTTGTTTCTGCAGGAACACAGGGCAGCCAGTGAGGAGGGGTGGCAGCCCACGCAGGAACAGGTAAGCTTTCAATAACCTTATCTAATCTTTAGCACTTGAAAAAACCCAATGCTAAAAACCAAAGCAAAGCATCAAACAACAAATCTTCAGCTGTATCTTTAAATATGTATTTTATCATGGGATGATTTAGGTTTAAAAAAAGCCCTCTGAGACCACCAAGTCCGACTGTTCCCAATAGTCCAGTCCCGTTCTCCCTGCAAGGCCACCGCTAACCCATGTCCCCAAGTGCCACATGCACACGGCTTTTTAACCTTCCAGGGACTCCAACACTGCCCCGGGCAGCCAGGGCTGGGCAGCCCTTTTGGAGAAGACATTTGCGCTGTTATCCCATCTGTTATCCCACCTAACGCAGCGCTGGCAGCAGCTGCCGCTTCCCAGCATTTAACGCAGATGTGCTGGAGAGCAGCGGCGAGCCCCGAGATGGGTGCGAGGATCCCCGGTCCGGCCAGGCCGGGCTCGCCCCCGCGGCCTGGGGCGGCCGGCACAGCCCTGCCCGTGCGCCCCGGGCGGATGCCGGGCTGGGGACGCGCAGGAGCCGAACGGGGCCCGCCGAGCCCGGCCCGAGCCGCGCCCGCACCCGCACCTTCCACGGCGTTGTTGACCTCCTGGATGAAGAGCTGCAGCTTCATCACCAGCGTGGCGGCGTGCGCGTCCACCTTGCCCGGGGCCTCCTGCTGCACGGCGCGGAACGCCGCGTTCACCCAGCCCTTCACCTCGAACTCGTCCGACAGGAACCGCGAGAAGTCCATCGCGGGGCACCGGGGCACAGCGGGGGGACAGCGGGGGGACAGCCCCGGCGGCTGCGGCCCGGCCCCGCCGCGCACCCGGAAACGCGGGGCGGTCCGGGGCCCTGAACGGGGCGGGCCCGGGGCCCTGAACGGGGCGGGCCCGGGGCTGTCCGGGGCTGGGAACGGGGCGGGCCCGGGGCTGGGAACGGGGCGGTGAACGGGGCGGGGAACGGCCGGGAGCCGAGCCCCGCTGTCCGTGCCCCAGCAGGGCCCAGCCGCGGCCCCAGCTCTGCTCCCTCCCAGCGCTGCCGGTACCGGGCCCAGCGCCCCTCGCTGCACCCAGCACAGGCTCCGGGGAAAGCGAGCCGGGGTGTCCCTGTGTCCCTGGAACACAGGGGGCTGAATGCTGGTGTGATTCACTTTGTTTGTTTTTTTTAATTCACAAGTAAAGGGGAGGCGGCACAGAAACAGCAGGAAGGTGTGCATGGCAGAGGCACGGAGGCTCCAGCAGGCTCCTTAAAGCAGGCTCAGTACAGCGACAGGCTGTGGCACAAGCAGCCAGCCCACACTCCTCCTCCTGCGGGCACAGCAAGGAGGAAGGAGCTGGCAGATCCCCAGAACGGTGCCCTCAGGGGCACTGCTGCTCCCCAGTCGCTCCCCATCGGACACACGGCAGTGTCTGCGCCAGCTGGACTTCAGCTCCTGCCCCAGAGCTCTGCTTCTGGAAAGCCAGTCACCTCTCCCACCTCTCGGCAGGGCTGCAGGCCCTGCGTGAACACCAGCCTGTACCTCAGGCGGACGGGATCCTGCGAGAGAAGGGAAGAGGGGCACACCGTGATTATAAACTCCCAGACTCCTTCACCCCTCATGGCCTCGCTGCAGCGAGCCACCTCTGAAAGGGGAAACAGCAGCCTTGCAGAAGCTCTGCACAGGAGGAAACCCTGGATAGGTTAACCTAAGGATATACCTATCCTAACCTGGACAGCTAACCCTAATATAGACAAGAGCAACTCAAAGAGCAACATAACTATGCATTCCAGCCATGGGCATGTTGGCAATCCAGGCCTGGGCAGCCTACTCAGAGACAGAGAGTTCCTTACGCTGATCTTGGGTCTCATAACTATCCACCAGTGCAAAAGATCTGCCACCCATCACTTGTGCCTTGGGTGTCCCCGTGTTCCATCAGCTGCACCATGAGTGCCTGCAGCTGTGTCTGTGTGCAGATCCTCCAGAACTGCACAGGCCCCTGCACAACTGCCCGCACGGTCCTTCAGACTGTAGCTCTGAAAGCTCTTTGAGCAGAAAATCATCTTCCCAGCACAGTCCAGACTGCCCTGTCTCTCCACTACACCTCCTCATTATTAGGGGTCTCCCCATTTTTCACACAAACAGCCAGGGAGTTCCCAGTGCCCACCAGCAGCACCTTGTGTGGGTTGGAGAGCAGCAGCACCTGGGACAGCACTGCAGGTGGGAGGAGAGGGCTGAAGGCTGGCAGCTCGGACCCAGAGGCTGGTTGTAGCTTAATTTGCATGGTCTGAAAGAGAAAACAAAATAAACACTTGTTAATCCATGCCGGGAAAGGGCTGTGAGCCTCAGTGAGCCATGGAGCTGGTTAAAGGTACATCAGCCAGACTCTTCATTCAGTGAGAAGCACAGCCTGCCACTAAAGGCAGATATTCCTAAACAGCCAGTTCTATCCATGGACACACAGAGTGAAACAGGCAGCACTGTTCAACAGGATCTCTGTGCAGAGACAGGGAGCCACAATTTCCCATGAGCAAGGCAAATGCTCAGTAAGAAATGGTGACCCTTCTTCTCAGGACATTTCTGAGCCTCTCCGCTACCTGTCACAGGTTTCTCACCTTTGGGACTGCAGCCTGGAACACTATGTCCTTAATGGGGTGTGCTGAGGTGCTGAGCATGGACAGAACCATCACCAGCACGTCTGGTCGGCCGGGAGCTGGGTCTCTGGAGAAGTGGAGCATGACCTTGAAACCATTCCTGTCATACACAGTGAGTGGAGAGATGGTGCCTGCCAGAGACAAATCGAGAACCAGAATCAAAGCCTGGCTTCCTCTCCCATCTGAGGGCAATCAGGAAAGATGGGATAAGGAATAGCAAAAAGGAAAATGCAGACAAACTTTTACTTTCTTTGGCAAACTCACAGACCAAGTGGCACACAGCCCCTGATTTACATCTGCCTCCAAGGCAGAGACAGGAATCTGAATGTCTGCCTTTAGGGCTTAGCAGCTCAGGCTCCACCAGTCCTTGAGAGTAGTCAGGTGTGGATCCAACAGAGATGTGCTGGGAAAAGCAAAGTGCCTTTCTGGGCACACACAGGATTTGGCTCCTTACCATCCACGCCTGGCAAATTCACATCTGGCTATCACCATCCTGCCCTTCCAAAATCAGCTAAAAGCTTCACTTGAGGCTGAAGGCAGATCAGGATGCCTGTGCACCTGTCCTCTTCCAGCAGCAGTGAGAGCCAAGGCTCTGCAGCGCCAGGCTGAGACCCCAGGGTGACATTCCCAGGAAATGCTCTGGGTCAGAGCTGGGCCATACAGTGTCAAACCAAAAAGCAGAGGTGGAAGGAAGAGCTTCCTGCTTTAGGAAGTGGGGCAGCTCCCACTCAGAAGTGTCTTTCAGGACTTTTAGTGGAACAACTGTTTGAAGCTTGACTGAAGGTGTGAAGGACAGGGTTTAGAAGCACATCACAAAGATCAGGCAGGGCAGAAACTCCTGAGCAATGAGTAGGGAGGACAAGGACATTCTCATGCTCTGATCCCTAACACCTGCTCAAATTCTCAGGTACATTAAGCCCATCACAGAACAGTGATTACTTGTGCCAGTGACCCACACAGCATGAAGCTACTTTGGCTTCCTGTCCTGCAAAACTCATGCAAGAGCTCTAGTAAGCAGAGCTGGGGCACAGAACTGTACTTACTTGGTATAACTGAAATTAAAGGCACAAAAAGGTTTTCTAGAGAAGCATCATTGGAAGCTGGGTGCAAAGAGGCAGCAGGCTTCAGATCGTAGCCTGGACTGAGGAGGGGAGGATCTGCCACTGAGTTATTTGGAAGATCTGGAAAGGGCAATTTCATTGGTGATAAATCCCTGCAAAGAAAAGCAGGCAGAAAGCTTGTATTAAGCAGAGATACTACAGCGAATGTACTGTCTTCTGCTATGTCTGTCTCTATTCCCAATCCCTCATCCCCTTTAGGTATAAAAAAACTACAGACTTACACTCTGAGCCCTTGAGGAATTCAAGAACTCTATCATCTGTGGAAGATCTTGCTGTTTCAAAACTCATTAAGGCAGATTTTGGTTCTGTTACTATGGTAAAACTTAGGTTTAGGGCTTTGGAAGTCTGCCATCCCTGAGCACAGCTTCTCTGGAGCCCTAGTCAGGCAGATCAAAGTAAATTCCTGCTCAAAGACATCACAGGAAGCTGAAAATCTTCAGTAAAGTTTCTTGTAATATGGCAGACTGTATAAGCATACTGTAATAGTCTCCTGCTCTGAAGATCTGTGGAGATTAATTGGATTTGTGAACTGTTCCAAGCTTCCACTGAATGTCTGGAAACTCCCTTGTCACAGACTGGAGAAAGCTGAGGAAAGGGCTTTTTGAGTGACAGGTTTTTATAAAAAGGCCTGACCGTAAGGTTTTTGTTCTTTTAGCTGAACACCACCTTGTTATCAACCAATGGGATTTGTCTCCCCAAATTTCTGACCCTTGGAAGGTCCTGGTGTGCAATTAACTGCAATTAACCAATGCAGAACTGCAGGAAAGGGCCAATATGTGCATGGGTCACCTGCCATCACTAACCAGAGGTAGCTGAAAGGTTTTCCTAAATTCTCCCTGCTGTAAAAGAATTCCTCAGCCCCCAGATCTGACTCTGTTATGAAGAGTTTACTTACAAAGGGAATGTCTTGGTCCTGGGTGGTGGAGAGAGCTGCTCATCCAGGCTCTGGAACTCACTCTTCCCTGCACAGCTGTCCTCGCAGCCCTGCTGTGGTGCCAGGCGTTGAGCAGCCCTTACACCGTCCCTAAAGCCATTGTGTACAGCAGGCTGGAAAATAAAGCCCTTCAGGTTCATGCTGTATAGTATCAGCAGCAATAAACCTGTTGCACTGAAAATAACTGTTTATCAAACACCACTACCTAAAGCAGAAATACATATGAGTCATTTGGTTACAGACTGCACCTGAGAGCACAAGGATTGCGGCTTCCCTTCAGAACAGAGCGCTATACCAGAAGGGCTGCCAGGGAAAGGCAGAGCAGGAATCATCTCTGATTTTTGTCCTTTATACCTTATGGACAGCAGAGTGTCTGAGCATCACTCACCTCTGCCAGGCCAAAATCAGGGGGTGGTTCCTGTGTGACAGGGGAGTTGCTGAGACCTAAGAAAGACACCAAAATACCACAGATAATGTACAGAAAGCAGGGCTTTCCTTTGCTGCCTGACACCACTGGGGACACTGCATCCCTGCAAACCTCCATCTGGAAGGCCCCGCTTTCTCTTGGGGTGCTGAAGGCAAAGTTCCCCTCTCTTGACTGAAGACCACAGACCCCAGTAAGGAGGGTGGCACCGAAGCGCACGTACAGACCTGAGGAGCGCAGCTGCTCCTCGAGCAGGCAGCTGGAGGTGGTGCTGCCGTGCCGGGGGGCCGAGGCCGTGTCTGCAGAGGGCTCTGGGGGGGTCTGGGCCGTGGCCTCCAGCTCGGAGAAGTCGATCAGGGTGTAGCTCCTCGTGCGCCGCGGGGCTGCTCGGCACGCTGGGGAACAGACACGGTTAGCTGGAGCCTGGGGAGGGGTGGCACAGCCACGGCTGCGGCTGTGCCTCAAAGGTGAGGAGCCTGGGGAGTGTCTTCTGTCAATTATACGCAAGAGAAAATTCTGGTTACATCATGTTTTTCATGCGTTACAGCACTTTCTCCAGGTTTGTTCTCTGAGCAGCACTTCCCCGCCAAACCCCGCTCCCACCTGGCGTGCAGGGCAGAGCTGCTGTGGGGGCTCCTCACCTGGTGCACGGGCAGAGCTGGCAGCTGAACCTGCTCCATCCCCGTCCTCCTGGCTGGCCGCAGCCTGCCTGTACTGCCCCAGCGCCCAGGAGAGCTGGTCATTGGCCTGCAGGACCTCAGCTGGGAAACCAGAGCACACACAAAACACTCATCTTCCAGGGGAACGTCAGACAGTTCCACAGCACCCCCCAAAATGCCCCTGAGGAAGGGACAGTGCAGCTCAGGAGCAAGGCCCAGCAGAGCAGGCTGCCCTCAGCTCCTCCCTCGCCTTTCATTCCATTTTGCACACATAGCTGCTGATTCCAGGCCTCTCTCTCACTTATCAAGATCCCTTTAAAATCTTATCCTATCTCTAAAGTATTCCTAATTCCTGCCATCTCTTCTGCACTTTCTTTTCAGTTCTCTGAACATCAGAACTCAAAAAAAACTCAGAAAACCACCTCAGCTGAAGAAACAGATTCACTGTTTAACTTTGGGCTCCAAGTGAAAATTAACAGCTTCCTCAGAGACGAGCAGGAGGAGACCACATGCCACTTCCCTGGGCATGGCTTCACGGTGAGAGTGGGGAGCTTTGCCCACAGGGTGCCAAGCAGCCAGCAGTCCCCTCCCAGGGCAGGGCACGGCCCTGTGCCAGTGCCAAGGGGCACGAGGACAGTGCTGGCTCTTACCCAGAGCCTCCTCGTCAGGCACGGCCTCGCTGGCCAGGCGGAAGAGCAGCGGCCGGAGCCTCTCACAGCGCTGGAACAGGGCCTGGGGAACAGGGCACTGCTGAGCACCCCACACACCCACACCTGTCTGTGCCCTCCTGCAGGGGAGGCTCCTCTAGCACAGGGAGGGAAAAGAGCATTCACCTGCAGGCTCTCCTGGTCAGCTGGGGATAATTCACCTCTCCTGTAGCTCTCCAGGAACTCATCCATACGCCTGACATTCTCAGAAACCTCACGGATGGTGTTCACCCTTCGGGACACCTGAGCTGACTTTTCTTGTTCCTGTGATGAAAAATGAAATATTACTGTGACTTGGCTGGAGCAGTCAGGGTCACACCTATTAATATTTATTGCAGGTAGAGAAGGCACAAAGCAGCACAGGTGAGAACAAGCCCCCAGCTGCCCCATCGGGGCACCCTGGCCGTGTGCTGTGCAATATGGAATACATCTCACCACAGGCACGAGTGTGACTTCAGAATTTGAGCTGGGAGTTGGTGGCTTCTGCCACACAGAACAACCACAGGGCTTTGTTAAACCAGATCTCCTGTGTGAGCAGAGAAGTGGGATGCTCCTTCACACGGAACATGTAAACAGGCCAGACATGCGCACACACTGCATGCAGGAAAGAGGCAGTTCTGTACAGAAGTGACTTCTTTCCATCTGGGAACTGAGTTTATTTTTGGAAATTTCCAGCCACTACTGCAGTACTACTGCCAAGGTCCCAGTGACACAGAAGCGTCCTGCTCCATGCACATTCACAAATTCCCTCTGTGGCAAGGGCACATTTTAGGGAAACAAAACAAAACGATCCCAGCTGTAATCTCAGAACAATTTAGAGACTGAGCACGGTCCCCTCTCCGGGGCTGCAGTGCAGAGGGTCCCCTGTCAAATGGAAAGGCCGGGTTCCCCCGCCCTCCCCGGAGCACAGAGACCCTGGGGCAGCTCCCACCTCCTGGACGGCGCTCTGGATCAGGCGGTTGGCGGCCTGCAGGTCCGCGGGGCGGCTGCTCCTCAGCAGCCTGGCCAGGAGCTGTGGGCACACACGGGCAGCAGTGAGCAGCGGCAGCAGCCCTGGCACCGTGCGCACACCACAGCCACAGACACTGCTGCAGAGCGGCTCCATCAGCCCGGAGACTGTCAGCTCCTGTCCCACAGCCCAGCCCAGGCCACGCTGCTCCTGCACACACTGCTGGTCAGGATTAGGGACTCTGGCTCTGCAGAACTCCTGTAAGACTGGAGAAGCCCTCCCTTGGGGAGATTTCATGGAAACTGATGTTTTTCTGTAAAAAAGTTTCACTGCTTTCTAAGGAAATATTTCTGACAAAGCTTCAGAGAGTTCTCCAGCTGTTGCACTGCAGGAGGCATCAGCATTATTCTGAGATTGTCTCAAACAGCAGAAGGTCCCGAAATATTTCTGACCTCTTTTCTCATCAGGACAAAACAGAGGGTGGGGCATGAAGACTCTAAGGTTTACCTTGGACTTCTCTTCATCTGTGTCAAAAATAGAATTCTGAGGTCTTGGAGAAGGGGGAGGTAAAATTTTGTCTTCTGGCAGTTTGGGATCTTCTTTTACAATCCCTGGAACAGGTAACAGTACTTGTTCAGTGATGCCCAAGCTGCCGAAACCTTGATGCTCAACAGTGCATGAGGTTTTGCACAGATTTCCAGATTAAAACACCACTGAGGACCACTAAACATAATGGAGTGGATGAAAAAATCCACCCCAGGATCCCTCTGAACTCATGTCTCATAACCCTGGGAGATATTCCAGGGCAAAGATCACTTCTCAGCCTGTCCTGTGCTTCTCCCCTGCCCACAGTGTGAGCAAGGACCTCAGACTGGTCTGAGCTGTGCTCAGGAAGGCTGTTCTTTGGAAAATCCCTTTAACCAGTTCCATGCATCCTTCAGAACCCAGCCAGCCTGGGACCTTTGTCCCTTCTCCTCACACACAGCATGTTAGGAAAAAGCTGAGTCACAAGCTGAGGGGGGCAGATATCTGTGGGGGAAGCCATGGGCTCGGGAGGCTAAAAAGGAAACTGAAATAACAGAACTGAACCTTGTTTCTTCAGCATCTGATAAGCATCCTGGATTTTGACTTCCTGAGGAAACCAGACTGTCCAACTGAATATCACTTCTGTGACCCTCGACTTGACTTTTTCTGAAGACCAAATTCCGTAATACTGAAAACAAGACAGTAAAGAAAGACAAAAATCTCAAATGAGAATCACACACACATACTATAATAATCAAAATTAAACCACTTCAAACTTCTCTGATCAGTTATTGAATCCAAAACCCAAAGCAGGTTATTTTAGTGAAAACATTCTGTGCTGCTGCAATACAGTCACAGCACTGGCCTCAGCCAGCCCCAGACACAGGACAACTGAACAAAACCAGAAACAAACATTATTCATTCTTATCTCTTATCAGCATCTGGGTGCTTTCTCCGTTTTCTCTCATTACTGCCTATGACCACTCCTTTAACTATAAAAACACAAACCTCCCAAGGCCAGGCATTTCCAACTGATTAAATGATACCTGTCCCCTCAGAGCAGTAACAGAATTGTCTTCAGAGATATGTGCTTCAGAGTCTGTGGCTTCACTGAAATTCTGTTATCAAGCCTGAGACTGAGACAAGGAGTTTTGTTCTTCAGTTGAGCACTTCTTTGCAATCAGCTTTTTGCAGCTCTGCCCTTGGGCTGATGCAATGGAAAATGAAACGTGCCCCAGTGGTAAATGTGTGCAGGAGCCACCAGAAAGGGAAATGGATGGTGTGATGCTCAGAGTGTCTCAGGCAGGCCCAGCCCCATGAAGAGGAGCACAGCCAGCAGATCCCACTGCCTCTGACAAAGCAGAGTGCATTCCTTATCCCAAAACCCCTGTAACCATCACCACCTACCTTTGGGGAAAGCACTTTAATCAGCTCGTTCAGAAACCTGAATTTTGCCATTTCACTGTGAAATCTGTCACCGCAGTTGTTCACACAAGTCTCCAGCACCTGCAAAAAGCAAAATGTTACCAACAGGAACTGAAAACACAAGGCTTGGTGAGCTTTCAAAAACTTTGTCATTATATTACTAAATCTAAGAACTTTCTGACACTGCAGTCACCCACACAAGAGACTGAGAAAGCCATGCAGCAAGAACACATTTTATTCCTTCATCCAGCTTTCCTAGGCAGCACGTTTAAGGCCACCTGCTCTGTTCTACCCATCACTAACAACTTTTGAGCTCTTGCCTCGGTGGTGGGACACAGCTCACACAGCCAGAGCTGCAGACCAGCAAACACCTCAGCAGAGCAGCTGGGGAGGAACAGAAGCAGTTACTGCCCCCACTGTGCCCTGGTTCCTGCAGTCCTTGTGCAAGGGAAAGTGAAACGGAGAGGCATCCAAGAGAAAGAGAAAGATGTGGATATCTAAGAGCAAAGGAAGAGAGCTGTCCTGTCTGCTCTGTTCTACCTGCCAGCTCTGATTCCCAGTGACTGCTCTGTGTGCTGATGGAAGTACTCACTGTGAGGGCATGCAGGGCTTCCCCCTCCTGAGGGGACTGGATTTTGTGTGCCAGCAGCCTCAGCGCAAACCACGGGCTGGGGAAGAGCAAAGCAAGTCACAGCATGCACGAGGAGCTCCCAGGAAGAGCAGATGCTGCTGGGCTGGGCCTGCACAGAAGGGCAGCTGCTGGGCTGCCAGCAGGACAGACAGCCTTCCTCGGGCACAGGGACACTGCACACACACAGGGCTGAACCGGTGACCCAGCACTGCCCCCAGCCCTGCCCTTTGGGAGGGAGCAGAGGGACAGGCCGGGGGAGTCCCTGGGCAGGCACCACCAGAGCTGGCTCTGCAGCTGCAGGAGCTCCAGTGACAGCCAGGACAGCCCGTGCCAGCTCCTGGGCACGTGTGGGTGCCAGGCCATGAGCTCTGAACTCAGTCTGCTCTAAACACAGGGATGACCACTAAGGTTTGACAGGTCACAAGCTTAATTAGTCCTTAATTAGTCCCCTGCTACTTCCCACAGAGGCCAGACTGCCAGCTGGAAGGTGAGGAAACCTCAGCAGAGCTGCTCCACCTGTCTGGAAGGAGAAGCTGAGGCTGAGCTGCCTGGGGGCTCCCCTGCAGAACCCCACAGCAGAATCCTTGTGCAGACCCCCAAGGGCATGGCCAGCAGGACCTGCTGCCCCGTGGGCTCCAGCATTGGTGTCAGAGCCCATTCCCTGACATCACCCTCCACCACACTGGCACACTCCCATTTCCAACTCCTATTTTCTGCTCCCAGGAGGAGCAGAGCCCAGCGAGCCCCCTCAGCTGCCCACGGCACAGCCCCAGGCCCTGCCCCACAGAGCCAGACACAGCCTGGGGGAGCACAAAGGGCTCTGTGTCTGCCTTACCCCTCTGTGGCAGCGTTCACCTGCTCGCAGAACCGCTGGATGCATTCCCAGTTCTCCTCGGAGACACTCGGGTCAGTGGCCTCATCTTGCAGAGGGAGAAAAACAAGAGAGGAAGAAGGAAAGCCCAGGCTCAGTGTGAGCCAGTGCCCAGAGCAGGAAGCAGCTCAGACCTCGCTGCTGCCGCTGCTCCAGAGCTTTCTGTGGCAGAAAAGGGAGACCCAGGACGAGCAGGAAACAGCTGTTACTAAAGCCTGCCTAAAAATATAGTCCCAAGCACACACTTAAAGTCAAGCACAGCCTGACAACAGCAGATGTTGCTTTTAGCAGGAGAAACTTAAAAACCATTTACAGGCAGCTCTCCCGAGACCACTACAAAACTTGTGCTGGAACACGGGCAGTTTACACATTAGCACGGCTGAATTCAGGAGAAAAAGTGGGTTTTGCCTCTATCCACTCCCCAGTGTGTCACTGAGCCAGCTTTGGGGGCAGGACAGGTAGGGAAGAAGCCAGATGCAGCAAGCCAGCACCCACACCACTCTACCAGGGTTCCATGGGGGCAGCAGCCCCTTCCCCAGGGGGGTGAAGCTGCTCCAGTGCCCACCCAGGTTGGAGGAGGCGGCAGAGCCAGCCCCAGACCCCCGGCCCCAGCCCCACTCACTGAGCCAGCGCTCCAGCTGCCCGCTGCCAGCCATGGCTGCGTGCCCGCGTCCCTGTGCCCGCAGGAAGCGGCTCCGGGCGGCCAGGGCACCCGCGTGAGGCTGCTGGGGAGGGCTGTGCTGGGGAAGGGCTCCTGCGGCTGCTGCGGAAGCGCTGCTGTGGGTGTGGGCTCAGCACAAGCCCTGAGCTCCTCCCCTCGGCGGCTGCACAGTAACCGTGAGAACGGAATCAAAGTCACCACGGTGATTTAATAACTAGAAGGGCATCAGACAGAAGAGGATAAAACATCTCAGTCTCGTGATCAGGGGTGTTTTTAGCAGAATCACGTACATGACACGGTGCACAGGAAACCCCCCTCTCAGCAGCTCACTGAGCCTGGCAGGACACCAGGGCAGCTAAGAGGGCAACAGCTATAATATATATCAATACATATACAAAAATACCCCCCACTGTATTTATTGGGGAACCGTGTCGTGTAGCTGTAGGTACCCTCTCCAAAAAGAATCTTATCTGTTGCTTTCAGAAGTTCATTTCCTTTCTGTCCACATGGTCTGAATTTAAATGCTGGTATGTGTATTCTTCTCCCACCCTGCCAAGCAGGCTCCTTGCACGAGACAGCGGCAGGATGGAGCTGAATCTGGACTTGGTTCCTCTCCCAGACGAAGTGGCTTGTGCTTGGTGCAGGTTCCTACAGACGTGGGGCCAGCCCAGACACCTGCCTGGCCTGAAGCCCAGCTCGTCTGCTCAGAGAGGATCACACAGGTGCCACCTGCACCATCCCAGTGTCAGCCTGGCAGTGTCACCAGTGTCCCTGTCAGCTGGACAGGGCTCTGCGTATGCGGCCACACGCCTCCTCAGCTCCCAGGGTCACCATCATCTCCGCCACGCTGGGGCCGTGCTGCAAACACAGAGTCACTGAGCACAGGAACTGACCTGCCCAGCTCGTGTCTGTGCATCACAGCCCTGCCCAGAGGCACCCGAAGGGCTGGCACCAGAGCTGAGCCAGGACTAGGCTCTGGAGAACTTGTGTAAACCGTGGGTTTGAGCTCTGTGAAAGCACACTGCACATCATCTCAGAACTGCTGCGTTACCTGCTGCCCGCTGAGCGCCAGGCGCAGCAGCTGCATCATGCTGCTGTACTTGGTCTCTCTGGTCTGCTTCTGCACACTTCTCAGCTCCCTGTTCAACTCCTCCACAGTCAGGGCAGCTGCTGGCCTTGTCAGGAGCCTTTGGGGAAGAAGGTGTCCTTACACTCTGGGGACATGGAAACCACAGGGCTCCCACCTGTCACCCCTGCCCTGTGCCAGGGCGCTCCCTCTGCTCCCCAGCAGCAGAGCTCATTCAAAAGAGCAAGTTTAAACTACAAAATTATGCCACGGACCCAGGAAACCACAGAAAAAGCAGTAATTCTGACTGTTGTCAGAGATGAGGAGCCATTTCTGCCACTACTCGGCTCAGAGAGCAGCACACTTACCCTGAGACCAGTTTTCCTATTTTATCTACTTCTGCAGAAATTGTTTGTAGCTGCTGCCGGGACACCGAGGGCCTGACCCACAGGTAGGAGTAACCACTCGACACCAGATCCTTCAGGAGGCTTATGTGGCCCTGGGGGAGGGAAGCAAAGCTGGCAAGGCAGAGGGCTGTGCTGTGGAGGAAGCAATTCCTCAGCCTGGAGGACGGGGGCACAGCACTCTGCCACTGCCCATACCTTTCTCAGCAGAAGGACTCGCTCCACATATTCCTCTTCCAGAACATCTGGATCCACTTGCTGCTGCCCATAGACGAGCTCCACCAGCCCCTGCAGCTCCCTGACGAGCTTCTGGCGCAGCCCTTGGTTCTCAATGTGACGGCTGAGGTGAATCCTGCAGCACAGCAAAGATCTGCTTTTGGAGTGCTTTGGGTTGCCTCAGATCACCCCAACCACGTCTCACAGAATATTCTGAGCTGGAAGAGACCCTCAGGGATCATCAAGCCCAACCTTTAAGGGAACAGCCCATCTGGGGACTGAACTCTCAACTTTGGCATTTCTTAGCACCATGCTCTGACCAACTGAGCTAAAACTTTGGAAGTGTTAGAAAAGCAGCACTAAACCAGTCGGACACACTACAAACAAGCATTTAGCTAAGGTGCCCCACAGGGAACTAATGATGAGGCCACCTTAGCAGCACAATGTCCTAGGAGCACGAGTGTACTTGCAGAAGAACCTTCTGGAAGTGTTAACTCTTTTTAGATGTTATTTTCTTAGTTATAAACATAAGAGTTTAGATCCTCCCAGCTACACCCACCCTCTGCCTAGACTTTCAGTGTTGCCAACCCCAGAGTCCAAGCACAGAATAGGAGAGGAGGCAGGAACTGTGCGAGCAGAAACTTATGGTTCCTCTCACTTAGCACAGCCCAACAAGTGCTGCACCAGGATCCAACAAACAAAACTCCAGCCAAAGCCAAGTGCTAGAAATAAATTCTCACTGACATGGTGCTTACTACATTTTAAAGCTACCACTAATTTTTTACCTGTTGAATTCTGGGAGTGCTTCGAGGTCCAGGAGAGCAGAATGAGTTGTAATTCTGCTTACTTCAAACTGGGAGATCAGCTCCTCCAGAGTCCTCCCCATCTGTTTCTCTGCAACACAAGCCAGAGGGAATCACAGGGCTGTGCTCTCCTCGGGCATGGAGCTGGGAGCATGCTGAGCAAAGGTGACACAGGACAGCCACCCGTGCAGTGCCAGCAGCAGCAGGGGTGTGCCAGGAGGGAAGTGGCAGCAGGCACACTGCCATGCTGCCCTCTCCCCAGGAGCTGCTCTGCCGCAGAGACACTGGGACATTGTGCTTGGCTCCATCGCTTCCTCAGCAGAGCCCCTCTGCCTCAGCTGGCCACAGAGAAGTCACACTCAGCCAGGAGTGGGCACTGCCCAAGCAAGATTTCATTCCCAAGCAGAGCTCTCAGAACACAAGTTAATTTGTGACCCCCAACAGCAAGAACCACAAAAGGAGACATTGACTCAGCTCCTCCTGGTCTGTCAGGTTAAAGGAAAGGTGGCACAGGTGCCAGACAACACAGCAATCACTAACCACAGAATGCAAGCTTTCTCAAGGCTTCACAGAGCTTCTCAGCCCTGAAGGGAGGGTTTTCCCAAGGGAGAACCCACTAAGCACCTGATTCAGTTTTAATGGCTGCAGATTTCCACCACCCCAGCTCCCTCCACAGGAGCTCTGCAGAAGGCCCGGCGGCACCTCGGTGACCGGCCGGTTATGTGACACCCATTCCCCGACCCCTTCAAACACGGACAGGATCTCAGCTGTTAGAGCAAACCCTCCGTGCCACGAAGCCAGCACGAGGTGGGCGGGCAGGCAGGAGCCCCCGGCGGTACCTGCGAACCCCGAGCCGCAGTTGGTGACCACGTCCAGCAGCGCCTCCGGCAGGAAGCCGTCCCGAGCGAAGCGCTGCAGGAAGATGTCCCCCTGCCTCTTGGACAGCTTGCCCCCGTCCTTGTTCAGCAGCAGCGGCAGGTGCCCGAAGCGGGGCGGCTCCCAGCCCAAGGCCCTGTAGAGCAGCAGGTGCTTGGAGGTGGAGGCCAGCCACTCGGTGCCGCGCAGCACGTGGGTGATGCCCATGTGGTGGTCGTCGACCACGCTGGCCAGGTGGTACGTGGGGAAGCCGTCCCCCTTGAGGATCACGGGGTCGCCCTCCACCTCTGCCACCTCGTGCTTGCTCCAGCCGTAGACCAGGTCCTGGAAGGGCTGCACGCCCCTCTCCAGGCGGAAGCGGATGACGCACTCCAGGCCCTGGGACAGCTTCTGGGCCACCTCCGAGGCTGTCAGGTGCCGGCACCGGTTGTCGTACCTTGGGGAGATGAGCGCCATCTCAGGCACCAGGGCTTCTGCTCAGCACGGGCCAACGCCACCGGCTGTTTCTACATCCCCAAAACCCTAAGCAGACGCCTGAATTTCAGCTGTAACCCGCCCACCGCACATCCAAACACCTCCTCTCTGGAGGGTGACAGAGCCTCCTCCCTCCACGGGCAGGAGGTGCAGCCGGAGCCGCGAGGCTCAGGCCAGGGGCCGGGCTCAGACACGCACCGCGGGGTCTGCTGGCGGCGCAGCGCGTCCCGGCGCAGCAGCTGCAGGCGCTGCGGGCTGCAGAAGCAGCGGTAGGCGGCCCCGCTGGCCAGCAGCGCCGCGCCAGCCCGCCCGTACAGCTCCAGCCGCTGCGACTGCACGTAGGGCCCCGCGGGGCCGCCCCGCCCGGGGCTCTCGTCCGGGGGAATACCTGCGACAGCGGCACGGACAGAGGCAGTGAGCAGCCCGGACAAAGGCAGCCGGACCCACCCTCCGGCTGAGTACGGCCAGCCTTTACAAGAAAGGTAAGGATTCAGCAGGTGGAAAATGAACGATGCTTCTAAATACCTGCCCAGTCCAACATATCTTCTATTCCTTCTGCAGCTCCAGGCACCACCCGATTCTGATCTGTATCCTCCACTCTTAAAATAAAGGTTCCTCGGTGCTTTTTGGCAAAGATATAATTGTACAAAGCAGTCCTAAGGCCACCTAAATGCAGAAAACCTGTAATCGTGGGGAAATCAGAGGAGGCGGTCACAAAGGAGACCCAGAGGAGAGTTCTAAATGTGAGCTGGAAGGGCGCTGGATGCTGCGTGCGATGGCAGCGGCACCGAGGCGGGAGCGGCACCGCACCCGGGGCACGTCCAGCTCCGGGGGCACTGGCTCTGGAAGGAACTCATGGATAACTCCTGCCAGGAACAGAGTCCCCAGAGTGACCGGGTAATGCCCGACAAGCGGGCACATACCAGGAACAGCACGCCACGGTACACCGACCGTGACCCCGCACGGCGGGAGAGCACCGGGACCCGCTGCAGGGGCGAGCCCGGGAACTCCGGCAGGAGCACTCCGGGCAGCCAGCAGCCACCCCACCCCTCCAGAGCCCCAATTTATGTTTTCAACCCAAAACCCCGCCCCGCCGCAGCGCAGCCCGGTGGTGGGCAGGGGCGGGGCTGCCGAGGGGTCGGTTACCTGTGGGGCTGGGCCCGAAGCGGACCCGCGGCCCCCGCTCGGGTCCGGGTCCGGGTCCGGGTCCCGATCCCGATCCCGATCCCGATCCCGATCCCGATCCCGATCCCGGTCCCGGTCCCGCCGCGCAGCGCAGCGCGCGCAGAGCTCGCGCCATCCCGCCACGCGCCCACGTGGCCGCGGCGCCGCTTCCGCCTGGCCCCGCAGCCAATCCCCGTGCGCGCCGCCGCCGGGGGCGGGGCCTCCCTTAAAGGCGCCACCACCCGCTTCGTCCGGTCGCGCGAGGGGACCTCGGCCGCCGCCACGGGCCCGGCAGCGTGGGGCAGTTCCGGTGCCCGGAGCGCCGAGCGGAGGGTCCGGCTCCCCTCCCGCCTCCCGGCGCGGCGCGGCCCGTGCTGCGGGGGCGCGATCTGGGGGTCACCGCCGCCCCCACGCTGAAAGGGAGGCGGGGGTGACTACGGGAGCCGGCGCGGCCCAGCAGCGGCGGGGCGGCGTTTCCCGGCGTGCCCCGCGGCGGATTGTACACAATCATCATGGCCGCCGCCGCTGCCGCCGCCGATGGTACGAGCGCGGCCGGCAGCGCGGAGCCCGCGGTGGCCGCGGCCCGGGGTACCGGGAGCCCGCGGGGCCCGGAGCCCGTGGTGCCGGTGCAGGGGGCGGCGGGGCGGGCCGGGGGGCGCCGGCGCGGGGAGCCGGCCCCGGACACGCTGCGGGCGGCGCTCCGGGGCCGGAGCGGGGCCGGGCCGGGGCAGCTGCCGCGGGCCGGGATCTTCCTGTCCGCTCCCCGCAGGTGCCGAGGAGCCGGGCATGGAGGCGGAGGCGCAGGAGCTGCCGCTGGGCCGCGGCGGGGCGGGCGGCTCGCCGGCGGCGGGGCGGTCTCCGGACGGCGAGGAGCGCCGGGAGCCCCCGGAGGCATCCGTCAGCAACGGCGGCGACGAGGACGGCGGCAGGGAGCTGGTGGAGCTGAAGGTGATCTGGAACAAGAACAAGTACGACGTGAAGTTCTGCCTGGACAGCACGGGAGCCGAGCTCAAGCAGAAGATCCACTCGCTCACAGGTGCGTGGGGCCGCCGCCGCTGCCGCGCCTCCCCCGCGCCGCCGCCGCTCCTCATCGCTGTGCTTGCCCCTCATCGCTGTGCTTGCCCTTAATCGCTGTGCTTCCCCTAATCACTGTGCTTGCCCCTCATCGCTGTGCTTGCCCTTAATCGCTGTGCTTGCCCCTAGGCCTCCCGCCTGCCATGCAGAAAGTCATGTTCAAGGGACTGCTGCCGGAGGAGAAAACCTTGCGGGAAATCAAAGTAACCAACGGAGCCAAGATAATGGTTGTGGGCTCTACCATCAACGATGTGTTAGCAGTAAATACACCCAAAGAGGCTGCTCAGCAGGACGTCAAAGCTGAGGAAAACAAAAAGGAGCCGCTTTGCAGACAAAAGGTAATTAATATCTCAATAACTGCTGGTGTGGGGGAGCGGTAGGATTTTTGTGATTCTCCTGCAGGCACTTGTGGGTCCTGTTCCTCCTCAGGTCAGGTTGGGGGTTCATTTCTGACAGCTCAGCATTGGAGGGACTCTGGGCAGGGGAGCAGCACAGAACTGTTTAGTCCAGCAGGGACTGGGGCTTTGCAAGACACTGCTTGTGCTGCCAGGCACAGCCAAGCATTTTGGTCCAGAAATGGAAACATTTGGTGGTTGTTAGTGCAAACCCAGCCCAGATTAACTCTGTCTAAAACCTATTTATTTTTTAGTGGCACAAAATAAGTTGATCTCCAAACTGCTCAAAACAATCACTAGGAAAGCAGTTCCTTCAGCTGTCCCAGCCCTGACAGGGATGTGGGCGTTGAATTCTCCTCTCAGTTTTTGTAGCACAGTGCAGTGGGGCTGCTTTGATGGCTGCTGAAGGATTGCTAGCTCAAGGTATTACCAGCCCTGTACCTTGCTCAAAATAAACCTGGTTAAATTAAGTAGTGCCTCCATGAAGCATGCTGATGGTTTTCTGTGATTTATCACGTTCACGCTCAGTGTAAATCCCGTGATTTTTAGGGTGCTCAGCCAGGTACAAGCCGTGAGTGTGGATTTGAACGTTACCACTGCTCTGATCCCATGCTGGTTTGGTGCTGGGCTGCACTGCCAGATGTGGAGAATTTCTGCCATTCCCTGGATGTAACACTTTGGATTTTATACACTTGTATTTATGTGCGTGTATATTTGAGAAGGCTGTTATCCTTGGCGTTATGTTGGAGTTCCACTTGTTTTGATAATTTCTTGGCAGTATTTGGAAAGTGCACAATGAAGTTTGAAAGTCACTGATGCCTGTGTGATCAATGCCTGTGAACAGCCCTCAGCTGTGTCCCAGTGCCATTGGGATGTGGTCAGGGGGCAGCTGCAAGCACACTGCAAGCTTTGTACCATTCCTGTGAATTTAATTTCTGTTTTTGTGTTGCAGCAACACAGAAAAGTGTTGGACAAAGGAAAACCTGACGACGTGATGCCTTCTGTCAAAGGCGTGCAGGTGCGTCAATAAAGCCTTGAGACGCTCAGAGTCACAGAGAGACTTCTCTGTGGTTTGAGGCCCTTCCCACTGGGTCAGTGGTTCCTTGCTGTTGTGGCAGAGGGCTGGAGGGACGGGTGGTCCTTTGCTGAGAAAGCTGGGGGTCTGTGTGTTTCCTGCCCACCCTGGCGTGACCGCTGTGTCTCGTTGCAGGAGCGGCTGCCCACGGTGCCGCTGTCCGGCATGTACAACAAGTCAGGGGGCAAAGTCAGGCTGACCTTCAAACTCGAGCAAGACCAGCTCTGGATTGGTACAAAAGGTGAGCACCTCTCAGCCTCGGGCATGAGCACTTGGTGACGGGGCTGTGACTGAACTGTGTGACCTAGAAAATCTTCTCCTCTGACTAAACTGTGTTTAGGGAATGATGTTGGTATTGCAGCGCTTCAAAAAGCTTTGTTTCCTTTCCTCACGTGCCATTCTCCCAGGGCATTGAATAGTATTTGATACTCCACATCAGTTCCTGAAAAACTGCAGTTCAGTGGTGTCAGCAGACTGAGGGTCCAGGGTGCTGTTCCTGGCTCCAAATGTCAATGGGCATTCTGGCATATCTCAAAGCACTCCATAAGCAGCATGGATTTGATGCCAGCAGTACACAGGGGCCCAATGGCTTAGCCAAGACTTGGAGGGAAAACTCAGAGCTGGGATAGAAACTGGGAGTGTTGGCATCTCTGGCACTCCGTGTCCTTCCAGCTGGAATTATGTGAATGTCTTGTCTCAGTAATGCCCAGCTGTGGTGCTGTGCAGAGGGCTTGGTGTGCAGTGGCCAGTGCTGCCAGGAGGAGCTGGGGATGAGGATGTTTGTGTCCTGGTTGTGGCTGGGATGGAGTTAGTTTTCTTCCCAGGAGCTGTTTTGGGTTGGGATGGGAGCAGTGCTGATAACAGGGGATGTTTTGGTTGTGGCTGTGCAGTGCTCCCCTCGGTCAAGGACTGTTTGGTGTCTCAGACCCTGCCTGTGAGGAGGCATGCAAGGAGATGCAGGGAACTGGCCAGGACAGCTGGCCAGAGCTGGCCAAAGGAACATTTCCCGCCATAGGGCATCGTGGCCAGTATAAACTGGGGGCAGTTGGCTGGGAGGGACTGGTCACTGAAGGGGCACAGGCTGGACATCAGTCAGCAGTGGGGAGCAGCTGTATTGGGCATCTCTGCTTTCTCTGGAGTTTCTTTTTTTTATTTTTTTTGTGACTATTATTATTACCATCAGTAGTAGCAGTATGTTTTACTTTGTTTCAGTCATTAAACTGTTCTTAGCTCAAACCATGCATTTTTCACTTTTTCCCAGTTCTCCTCCCCATCCCAGTGGGGCAGGGGGAGTGAGTGGCTGCCTGGGGCTGAACTGGGATCCCCCACCTGCCGAGGAAGCTGTGCTCCTTCAGTTTGGCTGGGCTGGCCAATATGTAGTCATGAGCAAGAGGGATGAGAGTGCTTGCTCACTGTGCCAGTACAGCAGCCTAACTGGGTGCTTACACTGCCTCCAGCTGCTGCAGTAGGTCCAAAGTAAGCAGAAATCCCCGAAGTTTTTGACCCTTTCTTTGTAGGACAGACTTGACTGTGAAGATTTTCTGGCTTTAAAACCTCTCTAGGTGCCAGTTGCAATGATTTCCTCCTGGGCAAAGTGATGGAGCAAGGCATTGGGGGTGGTTTTAACTCTCTAGATTGGGCAGGCAGATTTTTCTGTTACTGATCCCAGGTTCTAAATCCATGATTAGTATTTAGGGGATTGATCTCTTCCATCACCCCCCAGATGAGTTTCCAAGTGTAGTGTTTCTCAGGTGTTCTACATGGCATTGCTTAAGCTGTGAATTTGATTGTTGTAGTCATGTGTTTCCTGTACCCTGTTTCCCTGCTCCCCTGAGTCAGCAGCAGCTTGCAGCCTCTAGGGAATGGTTGTAATTGCTGGCTGTTATTGGGAAAAACTCCTTCCTCCTCTGAGAAGCCATGGCAGAGGCCAGGCTGGGGTGAACACGTCTGGGTGTTGGCACAGCTTGTCACCTGCTGGCCCTGCAGAGTTGGAGTGGTTCTTACCCCAGCCCTGCAGCCTCACAGGGGTTTGTGCAGGTGTTTGTAGTCTGAAGTTGCACAGAGGCATGGATAATGGGGTTTGTCTGTTGCTGGGATACTCAGAGCAGAAATCTATTTGGGGGATGCTGAACAAGGGCAAAATGGGGTTTTACCTCCTGAATGGAGTCACAGGTCTGAACAGGTAGTACAGAGTGAGCTCAGCTATGAGGCAGAGAATATTTTTCCTTATATCACTATTTATCTCCCAGTGTGCTTTCTGTAGGTAGGTTTGAGGTTTTTTGGATAACAAATTAAATAGATCTGTCTCAAGAGCAGTTTCTCCTTTGTAAAGTGTTTTGGGTATTCTCTGCATTGTATCCAGAAGATAATTTTCAGCTGATGCTGGATGCTTGACCTGGAAGGCAGGACCTTGGAATTGAGTGTGTAGAAAGGAGAGAGGACAGAGCTGATGGGAAAGCTCTGCCCTGGACCACGTTCCTTGTGGCTCTTGTCATTGCCTCTGGCTGCTGATGTTACTCTGCCATGTAACTGTAGTCCTTTTTGGGGCTTCAGTTTCTCTTACCTGTTTCTTTCCCTATTTTCTGTTATATTCCCTTCCCTGTGCTTCTCTGCTCGCTGCCTCAGGGTAAAGCCTGGCCTAAGCTTTCAGAGTTAGGTCAGCTTATCTTTGCCAGCTTTCAGGCTTGCTGTTGAGAGTTCAGTGCAGTCCTTGGCAGTCAGTCCTGAGTGTTCCCATACCTGGACTGGATTCCATAGGATGAGCATCCCTGCTGCTCCAGGGGAGTTCCTTATGGGAAAACATTAAGTAAATCCTGGGATTTCCCATCACTCAGTCTAGGCCCAAATGATGAGCACTGAAATGCTCCGTGTGATGCAGGGGAGCTGTGTGATCCAGGTTTGGGTTCCTTCGCAGTGCTGGGTCCAGCTGTGGGTGTGGGGGGTGTGGTGCTGCAGCCACCACGTCCTGGGCAGCAGGTGTCCAAAACTCACCTGGAGGGGACTCTGCTGGCCTGAGGAGATTTTGGCATTAATGGAGGTGGTGTATGAAATGAATATGAATACTGCTTCCCCGCGTGTCAGAAATAATACTTTGATCAATTTTAATGTAGAGAGAACAGAAAAGTTACCCATGGGGTCCATTAAAAATGTGGTGAGTGAACCTATTGAAGGCCATGAGGATTATCACATGATGGTGAGTAACAGCTCTACTTTAATCATATCCATCTGATTCCTTCATGCAGCACCCACTGCTGAGGCTGCAGGTCAGGGCAGGCTGGAGGTGGATGGTGGTTCCAGCCTTGTGCAGATGGGGACATGGGCTCCTCTCACACTGTCAATATTTTGGGTCCACATTTAATATCTGCAGCTGTGTGGAAATCCAGAGTGTTTTCACACAAACATGAAGTGCTTAAGCATTATTTTGTATCTTCTGACTGTGACAGTGTTAAACCAGTAAACATGTTCACAACATAGCTCATGATTTCTTAACGGTAGGGATATTTTTTGTACCTGGTTTAATGTCTTGATTCTGTGGTATTTATATGAACAACAGACCTTGATGGAGGTTAAGAAAAAAGGGATTTGATGCTGTAATATCTTTTCATACCTGTAATTTTCTGAACAACTCGCATGGGATCTAGCAAAGTTATATTTCAGAAGAGAGCTGTGCTAATGTACTGAAATTTTGGCTGTTTATTTTAATCCATGGGTTTTTTTAAGATCCTGCTTTTCAAAGCACAGTAACTAACTTTTGATGTTGAAGTAAGTTTCTTTTCTATAAGAAGTCTGTTTCCCTCTTTAGGAGGAGGAAAGGGAAATATTTTTTCCTCCCCCTAAAGTCATGGCCTGCAGGAGGGTGCTGCTCTAGTCTCTGTCCAAGTACTTGGTTTTTGACCCCCCCTGTGAGAAGAGATCCTCTTCAGCACAAGTTGCAATAAACTTAGCCCACAGCAAGGGCAGAGGCTCTGGCATGCCATGGTGCCCCTCTCCTGGGCATAGGAGGGAAGTTGAGAGTAGGACATTATGTCTAAACATAAAATCCTGTGGCTATAAAAACATGGTCATTGTCCTGTTTAGTTCCTGTTCGGCTTCTCAGCTCTGAGGTTTCTTTGGAGACTCTGAGTTATGCTTCAGGTTGTCTACCAGAATAATTTCCTCATGTTCTTGAAACTGGCCAGGAGTTGTGGTTGCTGTTGTGATGTTGTAAAAGGGAAGAGCTCATGGTTTCCTCGGCCTCTGCAGCTCTTGTTCTCTGCAATGCTCCTTTAATTGCCCACCAAGGAGCTGTGGAATGCCCCGAGTGCTGCAGGGAGCAGCAGGTGGGACAGGCTGGTCTGGTTTGGCAGTGGATGAGCTGTGCCTGTCCACTGGCACCGGCTCTTTGTTCCCATGTGTAAATGTTGTCATTTTTAATTGCAGGCATTTCAGCTGGGCCCAACAGAAGCATCTTACTACTGGGTCTATTGGGTCCCAACTCAGTATGTCGATGCAATCAAAGACACGGTGCTGGGGAAGTGGCAGTATTTTTGAAAGCACGCTCACCTCTGGCACAGGAAAATGACACAAATCTAAGGACACTGCTGGGAGAGGCCTCCAACATCCCTGGATGTGACAGTCCTGGAACTTATTATTAAAACATGCTAAACGAGGCATGGATGGAAGCCAGAGGTGATGTTCTTTCACCATTAGTTTACTTTTAACTTAACGATTTCACCATCCCTTTTCTGCAGTCAGCTTCAACCATATTTAAAGCAAATACAATGGAAATCAATAAATCTTAATTCACAAAATATTGTGTGTAATACACTTAAATCTGCTGAGAGTTGATCTTCCAGTTTAGTTTTAAAGAGAAAATATTGCAATGTATTATTGAGGATTTTTTACGTGGTTTGAACAAAACCAAATATTTTCATAATCTCTCAGTTATCAGCATTAGACTTACTTTAGTGACTTGGTTGTGAAGGGGACTTTGAGGGGCAGATTTTTAAGAGCTAACTGTAGCAGAGCACAGCGTCGCTGTTGGTGAAGCCATATCCCGCTGGCCCTCCAGGGCAGCCTCCACTCCTTGGTAGCAGAACTAATTCTTTGTTTTAACCCAAAGACGCCCTGCTTGCTTGGGATGTTTCCTGGCCTTTCCCGAGTCTGGCAGCTCCAGGTTGGTCGATGTGGCGTGTTTGGAGCAGGTGAATTGTGCAGGGAGGCTTTGTCGTGGCGGGTGACCCAGTGCTGCCAGCTGCTCCCTCCTGTGCCCGGTCGGTGCTTCACTCCTGCCCTGGGCTGCTGCATTTCGGGAGCATTTTCTTGCTCGTGCATGTTGCAGTCCAGGATCATTTTGCAGCTGCTGCGTTGACACTGAGCTGTTGGACTGGGAACACCCTTGTGCTGCTGGTGTGAGCAGGGGGACGCGGTGGCATGGACGCGGATGGAAACGCTGTACCGCTGCAGCGGGACACAGATCTCCCAAAGGGAGGGAACCACAGAGACCTTCCTGCCCTGTTTGGGGTGGGGGAAGTAAGGAAGAGAGAAGCTCCGAGGCTGTTTTGGATTCTTAATAACAGCAGCAGTCTTTGTGAGCTGGATTTGAAAATTTGTAGTGATGGAATTCAGGTAATTTAGATTAACCATCCAGCGGGGGATGTTCTGAAATGTAAACCACCTTCCAGCTTTTCTCCTGCTCCAGTTCACAAGAAGCCCTCACACCCGATTCTGTCAGAAGGAACGTGCTGTGCCTGGGGCTGTGGTGCTCTGTGTGTCATGCCAGCCATCCATGTGCCATTTCTCTCAGGTGTTCTGAACAGAGCCCTCAGCCCTGCACAGGTGCAAAGCCCATAGCAGGTGGCATTGTGCAGCCAGACTGGAGCAGCTCGCACATCCCTGGGGCTCAGTGCTGCTCCAGGCCAGTAGCTCAAAGCCATGCAGAAACAGCCTTTTAGGAACAGCCAATCTGAATATGCTCCATGTCCACTCTTCCCTCTCCTTGAGGGAAGAGCCCAGTTGAAGCACAGCAGTGCAAATTCCCAAATGAGTATTTATTTTACTTTTATTTTACTTGAGAGACTGGAAAACACATTGGCTTTCTGTAGGTTTTGAGGTCACATGTTTCCCTGTAGCCTCTAGACAGCAGCTTTTAGTTTGCATTTTCTGTTTGAGCAGCCACGCAATATGAGTTTTAAAGGTGTTTCATATCCTACATCAAATCTAGTGCTGTGCTTGTGACTCCTGTAGCTTGGGGTATTTCCTTTCTGTGTACAAGGCAGCAGCAGTGTGTCCTGACACGCGTGGCAGGGCCAGGAGAGCTGTGTCAGCTCCATCACACCTGTCATTTCCTAGTTGTCAGCCCTGGTGTAAAGGCTGAAATTAACAATTGGTTACCTGGTGGAAGGTGTGGGCACTACAGGATAAAGCAGAGGGGTGACACTGGCTCTTTCTGTCACCTGGGGCCACGTTGCCACCTTGCTGGTTCTGTGATGATCAGCTCCCATTTGTTCCTCAGTGTGCTCAGACCTGTCAGTGCATCTCTTTGTGTTCCGTTTCCTTCCCTGTCCCTTCACCCCCTTGCCCCTGGGGAGGGCAGCAGCATTGTGGTGCCCTGGTGCCCGAGTTCAGCCCCTCCCCAGCTCCTGTGCAGGACGCAGCGACCGGGTGAGTAACTCTGGGGCCAGTGGGGACAGGCACTGACCGCTGCTGGGGCACAGGGCACTGCCACACCCCGTGCCAGGGGCACAGCTGCCCCGTCCTGGGCCGCACACAGCCCAGCAGCTCAAAGGAGACTCAGCGCAAACCCCCGGGTTACGTGCAGATTTTAAACATGAAGAAAATACTATAGAGTAAGAAAATGTGATCCTGTTTAGGCGCTTCCTTGCAGGGTGGATCTGATTGGAAAAATGAAAATGTCTCATTTTTTTGTTCTATGTGCAAAATTTGAATTAAAATACAGGAAAGTGACTTATAAATGCTTTAGTTGGTGTTTGTTGGCTCAATATCCCAGGCTTCTTGGGATCTCTTTGAAATGAGTATTCTAGTTGAAATTAGCAGCGCTGCTTTTAGGATCCTTTCTCTTTGGGAATGATGTGGAGTTGGGTATGTTCTGGCATACACCAGTTTTTCCAAGGCAGTTACTGACATTAAGAAACACCCTCTTTTTAGTGGGATAGTGCCACAGTTGCCTCTCAGCCATTGCCTGCCTCTCTCAGCTTTGGATTTTGTTCTGTGGTCACTGTGACCATCCCAGAGCAGACTCAGCATAACCAGTGATCCCAGGGAGGAGTTTGGTCCTCAGTGAGACACAGTGTGTGAGTAAATTGTGAGTACACTTGGAGTTGGTGATAAAGATGGTTCTGAGATCTGACATTCATTCTGTGGGCATTCAGTACCAGCTGCACAGACGTGTATTTCTGTTAAATCACAATTTACCAGGGTGCTCCCAGCAGCGGCTGCTGTGTGTAGGTGTGATTCCCCGGGAGCAGCCTGGGGTGCCACTCCGTGTGAGGTTGCACTGAGTGTTTTCTGGGCTTGCTCATTGCAGGTTAAAGTGTTGGTGAGGCAAATGCAGGTCCCTGCAGGACACAGCTGGTGTTTGCTGTTGGCTGCTCCCAGAGCCCAGGCAGTGTCCCCTCGTTGCTGCCATCTTGGGATTCCTCCTGCCAGTCCCCCAGCTCCTTCCCTACCTTGTTCCATGACACTGGGTACCACAGCTCACCTGTGTGCCATCCCTTCCCCTTTCCGTGCCCAGCACTGCAGGTTTCTCCTCCTCTACTTGTCCCAGGTTCGGTATCCTTTCCTCTGTTGGTGCATCCCAAGTGTAAGCAGTCCCAGGGTCACTGCTTCCTTGGGAATGCAGAAGTGTTGTTGCTCAGCCTGGTTGGGGTTTGAACAGACTGTCTTGCATGAAGAACTTGTGTTACTCGCGTGGTTTCATACCAAGTTTAAAGTAAATGATTAATTTCCATTAATGACTCTGATGAGGAATGTGTAACTACAGTCAGGGTGTTCTGGTGACGGAAGAGAGGGATCTGGATTCAAAGGAGATAAACTCACCACCACCACGCCGTGCTGGTGCCACACACACCCTGCCCAGCTTGCCCCTGCTGGCTGGTGCCCACTGCTCCGTGCTCTAAGGGCCAAAGAGAAACAATTCCCTGCTGCTGCCTGCCCAGGTGCCACGGCGGGGTCTGCTCTGCCCCCGCCACAGCCACGGTCCTGACCCCGCCGCTGCCCCGGGCGCTCCCTCCCTGCTCCCGGCCTTGCAGGGCTTGTTTCCACACTCCCCTCGGTTTACTTTTCTTCCTTTGTAACTTGGTTTTTCCAGTGGAGCCGTTTGCACCCTCAGTTCTGTCCAGCACCTCTCCCCACCTGTTAGGATGAGGCCGCTGGCATCTTGTTTTGTTAGTGAGTGTCCTTGTCACCGGAGGGGACCAGGAGAGCCCTAGCAAGGCTGGTATGAAACGTGGCCATTTTACCTTCTAGCCAAGGATTCCTCTTGGTAGCTCATGGAAGTTCACTCTGTCTTATCCATACTCTAAGCGATTAATTCTTTGGTTTTATATTTAAAAAAACCAACTTAGATATTTGTGTTCACTGCAGATTTATTTTAAATGGAATATGTGAGTACCATGTATTATGGTATTTTTAAATAATCTATTGCCTATTTTGGGGGGAGGGAGATGACAAATATTTAGTCTTAGATTTGCACTGCTGGATTTTTTTAAGTGTAACCTTGACTGGTTATCCTGGTGTTTTATTCTGTAAGATTAGTCTTATGAATTAAAGTTTGATAATTAAGTATCTCCGTGTTTGAGTGTTTCAATATTCTGTATGTACTGAACTGCTTCCTCCTGCATGAACAACTGTGAGCAAAAGGTTTGTAGTGAGTTTCTTTGCAGGAAGATGGACACAGGCCTAAGTTCAGGAGACCCCACACCCGGTGGCACATCAAAGCCGTGGGTGCCCATCTCCCACGTTGGGGATTTGGGTTCTGCTGCCCTGTGCCACTGCACACACACAGGCTGTGAATTACGGGATGGTCTCTACCTCCCTGCCCAAAGCCGGGCTTTAATCTGCTTTTGCACCGAGCTGGGCCGGTGCTGCTGTGGTGTCACGGTCACACTTGGGGCCATTGAACAGCCCCAAGCGGGTGCTCGGAGCAGCCCCAGTGCAGGGCGTGCGGCACCCTCGGCACTGCCGTGCTGAACCGGTGCTGCTCGGGATTGCCGTGCTGAACGGGCACCCTGGGATTGCCGTGCTGAACCGATCTGCTCGGCGTCGCTTCCCCCTTTAGACAGCTGCTGTCCCACCCAAAATCCCCATCTCAGTCGGGTCGGTAGCCCCAGTTGGCGCTGCCGTTCTCCCAGCTACCCGCGGGCAGCTCCTGTTCGCCGTGGTGCCCGGTGTGCCCTGGCTCTCGGTTCCAGCGGTCCGTGGGGGCGGGGTCCCAGCGCAGCCCCCGGTCCCCGCTGTCCTCGGGCCGAGCTCCCGGCACACGGGGCTCAGGAGGGCGGCAGGAGCCGGCTCCTCCGCCGCTACCGCCGGGAGGGCTTCGCCCGCCTTACCGGCCGGAGGAACCGCCCTCGGCTCGGTGCCCGCGGCCGGGCCGGGGCCGGTGCCCAGGGCGGGGGGACGCGGGGCTGTGCGCTGAGCGCGGCTCCTCCCGCGGGGCCGGAGGGTGGCGGGGCGGGGAGGCCGGCGGGCCCGCGGGCCGGGGTGCGTGTGCGGAGCGCGGGGGGCGGAAGCCGCGTCCGGGACCCGCCCCGGCCCCGCTGACTCACGGCGGCCGCGCGGCCCGGCCCGGCCTGGCCTGGCCGGGACATGGGACATGGGCGGCCCCGGCGCGCCGCGCCCGCGGGGGCTCCGGGGGCTCCTGCCGCCGCTACCGCCGCTGCTGCCGCTGCTTCTGCTGCTGCGCCCGCCGCCCCCGGCACAGGTACGGCCGCCGCTGGCAGCGGGGGTGGGACAGCGCCCGGGAGGGGACAGTGCGGGAGGACAGCGCGGTCCCGCGTAGCTCCCGGTGCTCCCGGTGCTCGCCGTGCCCCGCGCGTCCTGCGGGAGGGCGCCCGGCACTCGGTGCCCGGGCTGTGACAGGGGCGCCCCGCGCTCGGGGCAGGTGCGGCAGCGCGGGCGGGAGCGGCCGCGGGTGCCCCCGGGCAGCGGGGCCCGAGCGGGGGCACCCCGTGGTGCTCGGGGTGCGGGTGAGGGGCCGCGGTGCCCGCGGGGCCGGGATGCTGCCGGGACCCGCGGCCGCTCGTGGGCGCGTTGGCCGCGGTGCGATGGAGCGCCGGGCTGTCGCCCGGGCCGGGGCCCCTGCGGCACCCAGAGCGGGGATTGTTCTCCATCCTCACCCCTGGGCCCGGCTGTGGCGGCAGCGGAGTCCCCTTCCCCCTCTGCCTGGTCCTGCTGCCTGTCAGGGTGGTGCCTTCGGAGCCGGATCCGGCTCCTGCAGCTGGTGGCGGTTCAAGTGGATAGGCAGCGTGCCAGGGCGGCTTTGGATTACACGGCTAGAGCTGCTTCACTGGAGGAAGCAGAAGATGCTGGCGCCGAGTTTCTGTCTGTGCTTGGGCATCCCTCTCTATCCATCCTTGGGGGAGTGAGGTGCCCCGAGCCCCCGGCTGAGCTCAGCCCCAGCAGCATCGCTGCAGAGTCCGGAGTGCTGTGGTGGAACCTCGGGAAAGCTCCTGGGACAGCCCGTGGGAGCAGCCACACTTGTGGGCTGGGGCTGGGACCAGCGGGAGGGTGGCAGCTCCCAGGCACCCAGTGCTCCCAGTTCTGCCCATGGTGGTTTATGGGGAGCAGGCAGGCAGCCTGGCCTTTGCCCGAGTGCCCTGGCACCAAAACACTTGCAGAAGGGATGGAAAAATCCCCAGTGCTTCAGGGGGGAAGGAAGCAGAGAGCCCTGATGGCTGGGGGGGCCCGGCAGTCTCAGTTTCCCCCGGGCAGGTGGCCACACTGCAAGAGCCCCTGTCTGCCAGCCTGGCACGTCCCCAGCCAGCAGCAATCCCTCCTGCATGGCCATGGGGGGTGCAGGAGCCATGCTGGGGAGCAGTTCCCTGCCGTGTCCTCTGGGCAAAGCCAGAGCAGGGAAACTCACTCTGACCTCACCTGATAATGAAGCAAAAAGAAGTGCAAATGAAAGAACTGGGCTGGAGGCGCAGAGGTTGATATGAGGCGCATTGTGAGGGAGGTGTGTGTGCTCCTGTGCTTTGTTGCAGCTGAAGGAATCTCCTGGCCCTGCCGTGCCACAGCCACTCTTGTACTGTCAGTGCTGCTCTGCAAATGGGCTCAGGCTCGCATGCGGGTCCTGGCTGGGCACAGGCCACTGGCTGCTCCCTGCTCCACAGCCAGGACAGGCCCCCAGGACAGGCTGTGCCAGCTCAGGCTCCCCGAGCAGCGAGGGCACTGCTGAGGGGCTGGTCTCCTGGGGTGTCCTTGTGCCTCTCACACTGACCTGTGGCCAGCCAGGGCCTCAGTGCTGCTGCCAGATCCTGGCACTGGGGACTGCCAGAGCCGTGTGTGTCCCGTGCTGTTTGCCCATCCCTGTTTGCTGACAGGGCGAGGCTGGCATGCGTGGCGCTGGCTGAGCTGGCACTCGCTATGCAGACGCCATACGTGGAAGCAGCAGCTCCTCTTCCCAGGTGAATTTGCAATTACTTCCTCAATGTCAGGCAGCTGAAACCTGCAGCTCTGAAGGCCCAGGCAGGCAATCATCACTTCTCTGGCATGAAAAGTCACCAGACTCGTTTGTTTCTGGAAGGAGCCGGTGGTCAGGCTGCTCTTGTCACCTTTAGAAAGGCATCCAGGGTTGTGACTGGGAACAGCCACACTGCAGTTCATCCCACCTGTGGGAAAACTCGTTCCAGGGAGCGGAGGGAGAGGGAAAGCTGCTCCAGCCCCAGGATGGCTGAGGTGGGATGTGAGCCAGGGGAGCCAGGGGCTGTAGGGGCGGGTGGTGCCAGTCACTGAGGGTGCAGCTGCCCCAGGAGCTGAGCTGCACAGAGGAGCTGGGCTGGGGGATTGCTCCCAAGTCTGGCTGATCTCTTGAGGATGCTGTGTCTGTCCTAGAGCCTCAAAGGCGGTGCTGTGACTGTCCCAGAAACGCTGCTCTTCATCTCCACACTGGATGGGAACCTCCACGCTGTCAGCAAGAGCACAGGGGACATCAAGTGGACCCTGAAGGATGGTGAGTACTGACTAGGCATTTGCTTACAGCCCAGCTCCTGGGGCATATTTGGGGTCTGGGAATGCTCCCCTGGCCTGGCTTTTGCTGGATGGGCTCTGGGCTGCCAGTGCTTCCAGTCTGGGGTGCGCTGCCAGCCCCGGCCCCAGGCACAGATGAGCATCTGCCTTTGTGTCTCTTTTGGCTCTGAAAGGCAAACAGGCTGCGTGGCTGGGCTGGGTGACAGTGCCACGCTGGGTAAACAGTGGTGTTGTGCTGTCCCACTCACAGCAGCGCTGCTGATGTGGCCTCTCACTCTCTGTTTCAGATCCCATTCTGCAGGTGCCGGTCTATGTGGCAGAGTGAGTGTCACCCCCACTGGGCAGTGCAGGAGGCTCCCTGATAACTGATGGAGCAACAGCAGGAAAGGGGAACCACAGAGAAATGAAATGCCCAGCCCATGCCGTGGCGTCCCCTTACCCTGTCCCTGGTGCTGGCACATGGTGATGAGGAGGAGCTGGCACCTGCTGCACAGCCGAGGAACTCTCAGCTCCACTGCACACACCAGCATGGAGAGAAATAGAGGGAAATCCCCCTGACAGCTCAGGGGCAGGCGGGCAGCGAGAGCTCCTTGAGACAGGCAGGGCATCCGCCGGCCTGGTGGATGGGCACTGGGTGGCTGTGGGAAGTCCCAGGACTGACCAGAGTGGGATTTATCTCCTGCAAAACCCAGTGCTGCAGGTGCCCAGGAAAGGTCAAGTCCTGCAGGGACTCACCCTGGAGCAAGCCGCTAAAGGGGATTCTGCATTGTAGCCACTCTGTGTCCTCGGAGGTGCCTGGGGCAGGGAGTGGCTCACGTTTTATCCCTCTCTCGTGCTTCCCAGGCCAGCATTCCTTCCAGACCCCAATGACGGCAGCCTGTATATCCTGGGAGGAAAGAACAAGGAAGGCTTGATGGTCAGTAGGGCTGTGTGGCCGTGGGCACGCTGTGAGCCCTGGGGTCCCTGGGCTGCAGGGTGACCCTGTCCTGCTCCTGTGTTGCAGAAGCTGCCGTTCACCATCCCGGAGCTGGTGCAGTCCTCGCCGTGCCGCGGCTCGGACGGGGTGCTGTACACCGGTACGGACCCTGGGGTGCGCAGGACAGCCCTGCCCCGGCCCCAGGAGCTGTGCAGGGCACAGGCAGGGCTCAGAGGGAGCGCCTGGGGACAGGGGACTGCGGGGGCTTACAAAGAAGGCATTTTCCTTCTCAGGGAAGAAGCAGGACAGCTGGTTCATTGTGGACCCCAAGTCAGGGCAGAAGCAGACCACCCTCTCAACAGAGGCCTGGGATGGTCTGTGCCCATCCAGCCCCTTGCTCTACATCGGACGGACCCGTAAGTGCCCCCATCGACCCCCTGGTGCCAGGAATGGGGCCCTGGAGGTGACCTCGTGCCCTGCTGCTGTCCCCAGAATACGTCATCACCATGTATGACACCAAGTCGCGGGAGCTGCGCTGGAATGCCACCTTCTCCGAGTACTCGGCCCCGCTCTGCGAGGAGTCCTACCAGTACAGTGAGTGCAACTGCAGTGGCAGTCATGGCACTCGGCTCCCCAGTGCCCACTCCAGCAGGACTCTGGCTGTGCAGGGGCCTGGGGTGGCAGTGCCAGGGCCAGCAGGGCTCAGCTGTGCCCATTGCTGGGGACAGCAGGCAGCAGCCCACGACCAGTGGCGGAGCTGAGGGTGACCAGAGGAGACACAGCCAAAGTGCTGCATCCCTCATCCCTCTTGCTCTCTGCAGAAATGGCACACTTGGCCTCAAGCGGCGACGGGCTGGTGGTGACCCTGGACAAGGAGAGCGGGGAGGTCCTGTGGGCGCAGAACTACGGCTCACCTGTGGTTGGCATCTACCTGTGGCACCAGGACAGCCTGCGCCGCCTGCCCCATCTCAACGTGGCCATGGAGACCCTGCGCTACCTGACCTTCCAGTCACAGGACATCCACGTCCTCAAGTGGAGCTACCAGTCCGTCAAGGACTTCCCTGCCACCAAGACCCAGCTGCTGTAGGTGGTTCCTGAGCGGTGGCAGCCAGTGGCATTCGTGTTCCCCGTGCTCGGCCACCCTGGTCCGTGGCGGATGGAAGGTGATGCTTGTCCTTGCCCTGCAGGCCGGCGCTCTATGTGGGGAAGCATGCCACCAGTTTCTATGCTGTGACCTCCCTGGTGCACGGCAGCGTGGCGCTGGTGGTGAGTGTCCCCTGTGCCCCGCTGGAGCCACCACGGCGTGTCCGGCCGCCTGGTGCCCCACGAGCTGCCACGTCCCCAGCCCCAGGGCATCACGCTGGCCAGGATCGACGGCCCCACCACGGAGGACGTGACCATGAGGGAGTCCGGGGAGTGCGAGATCACGCCCAGCACGGACGTCAAGTACCCGCAGGGCAGCATCGCCTCACCTCCCAACCAGTGGCTCCTCATAGGTGCGGAGCTGTGGTAGGCACAAGCTCACCCATGTCCTGGCTCCCAGACAGTGCCCGGGGGGGAACACCCTGAGCTGCTGCTGTGCTTTGGGGACAATAGGCAACCTGCTCTGCCCAGTGGGGACCCTTTGAAGCAGGGCTCACAGTTACCCATGCTGGGGGTCCCATGAGAAGCAACCCCCCTACTCCAGGAGAGCCAGGGCTGCTGGCAAGGGATGGGTGCTGAAACCAAGAGGGGAACGGAAGGTTGTCTCTGTTCCCCTCCTGCCACAGGGCACCATGAGCTGCCTCCTTTGGTCCACACCACGATGCTGAGAGCCTTCCCAGAGAACCTGAGGAAAACCACGGAAACCATCATCCCCAGGGCTCCTCCCAGCAGGACCGTGTTCGACGATGTGAGTGGTGAAGGGTGCTGGGTCACTGAGGGGTCTGTGCTGCTTGGGGTGGGCAGTGGGTCCCCAGCATGGGACAGGACAGGAAGGAGGTCCCAAAGCCAAGTGCCCTGCGGTCTGTGCCTCTTGTGTCACCAGCCCTGGGTGTGTGTTGCAGTTCCTGTCCCCCAGCAGCCCCGAGGAGCCAGCTGTCCGCAGCGAGGGGCAGCTCCAGCCAGACCCTGTGCCGGGGGAGCAGCTGGAGGTGTACCCCGAGTCTGGCACCTGGGACCTGGTGATGGCTGGCGTTGGCACGGCTCTGCTGGGCGGGGGAATCCTGATCCTGCTGTTCATGGTGAGTGCTGCTGGTGGAGGGAGAGGGACACGGAGCCGATGCCCAGCGTGGCTCCAGGCTCTGAGTATTCCCATGGTTTGTGTTCCAGAAGATGCAGCGGCAGCACGTGGCCCAGCAGCAGCAGCTGGAGGAGCAGATACAGCTCCTGCAGCAGCAGCAGGAGATGCTGCTCTCGGGCCGAGTCTCCAGGGAGGGCGTCCCTGAGGAGCCCGGGGAGCTGGAGCTGAGCCAGGGCAGCGCCTCAGAGCTCTCACAGAGCTCCAGCCCCTCCGCCTGCCTGAAGGAGCTGGCTAACGGGACAGTCAGCCCAGAGCCAGCTGTCCCAGTGCCTGCTGAAGGTGGGTGCAGGGGAACGGGCCGGCTGTGGGGGCTTCTGTCCAGAGGTGCCAGCACCTAGAGCAGGTGCAGGGATGCCTGCAGATGAGAGGGCTGCAGCCTGCCTGGGATGGGAGGAGGTGCCAGATCTGCTGCTGGATAAGCATGGGCTACATAAGAGTAGGGCCCAAGAAATGGCCGGATGAATAGAGAAACAGGTGTCCTCTGTACAGAACTAATGCTTGGAGGCTGGAAGATGGCTGTCTTCTCTCCCTTGCAGATGCAGAACCAGACCTGGTTGTAGTTGGGAAAGTTTCTTTTAACCCCAAAGACGTGCTGGGCCATGGAGCTGGAGGAACCTTTGTCTTCAGGTGGGTGACACTGCTCCCTTTCTCCCTGGGAGCCACAGGGATAGTGACAAGGCAGGTCAGGGTGGTAGCCACTGGTTCAGGGACTTTTGATAGCTCACCCCCTTCACCTTCTTCTGGTCCTCATCCCACCCATCCTGGAGCTGGGCTCGTGGCCCTCACTGACCAGGCACTGGGTACACAGGGCAGGTCCCCCTTGCACCCCTCCCTGCCTGCCTGCGCCTGCTCTGGCTCCTTGCACAGTTCCTAGGCTCTGGCTGAGCCCCTTTTCCAGCACTGAACACAGAAAAAGTGAGGGATGTAATTTTCCTATGAAGTGGAGACCCTCCATTTCCCAGCTTACACTGGGAAGATTCCTGTCGGTGATGTGACAAGGCTTTGGGGTGCAGCAGTGTGGGTACAGCATGCTGGGCACCCTGTGGGTGAGGGTGGCCGGGCCCTGCCCCGCAGCACACGGGCACAGCAGGACTCTGTGCACAGGGGGCGGTTCGAGGGCCGCAGCGTGGCCGTGAAGCGCCTCCTGCCCGAGTGCGTGCACCTGCTGGAGCGCGAGGTGCGGCTGCTGCGCGAGTCCGACGAGCATCCGCACGTGGTGCGCTACTTCTGCACGGAGCGGGACCGGCAGTTCCACTACATCGCCATCGAGCTGTGCTCCGCCACGCTGCAGGAGGTGAGCCGGGCCCGGGAGCCCTGCAGGCACCGGCCTCGGGCACAGACTGCCTCTGGGGAGCTCCTCTGCATCGCCCCTCGGGCACAAACTGCCTCTGGGGAGCTCCTCTCCATCGCCCCCATCACACTGGGGTGGGTGTCTCTCCAGCCAGCCTGCCTTTGCTCAGTAAACCAGGCTTAGTTCCTCTCCTGCTGTGTGGTTCCAGTACGTGGAGAGCCCCAGCTTTGAGCGCCGTGGGCTGGACCCGGTGTCCGTGCTGCGTCAGACCATGTCGGGGCTGGCCCACCTGCACTCCCTCAGCATCGGTAAGGGCCAGCAGTCCCCTCTGCACCCCTCCTCAGCAAATGCTGCGGGGTTTGGCAGGACTGGGGCTTCAGCAGCACATGGGGCTGTGGCAGAGCCCTGCTTGCTCCAGCCCTGCCAGGTGACACCACAGCCTCTCACTTGCAGTGCACCGTGACCTGAAGCCCTGTAACATCCTCATCTCTGTCCCGAACCGCCACGGGCAGATCCGCGCCGTCATCTCCGACTTCGGCCTTTGCAAGAAGCTCCAGGGGGGCCGGCAGAGCTTCAGCCTCCGCTCCGGGATCCCCGGCACTGAGGGCTGGATCGCGCCCGAGGTGCTGCAGGACGCCCCGAAGGAGAACCCTGTCAGTGAGCCGTGGCCCCCCTGCCCCGGGTGCTCCTTGGGCCCACTGTGGCGTGTCCCCCATGCTGGCAGTGGCCTCGGGTCACACTGCTGGGGTACACAATTACGATGAGAGCTCCATGAGCCAGAGCCAGCCCAGACACAGGCACTGTGCTCCTTGCCGGGGTTGTCCCCGTGCCCCTGCCCTTGTGGGACAGTGCCCAGCTGTGCTCAGCACAGGTGTCTCATTAGGCTCCATTAGTCCTCAGAAATTCTGGGGTGGGGAGGTTGGAGGGGCTGTGAGATGCTGGTTTCCTTGCCCTTTGCCCACGAGCCCCCCTGTTTTTCAGACCAGTGCTGTGGACATCTTCTCAGCCGGGTGCATCTTCTACTACGTGGTGTCGGGGGGCCAGCACCCCTTTGGGGACAGCCTGCGGCGCCAGGCCAACATCCTGGCGGGCTGCTACCAGCTGAGCTGCCTGCAGGAGGAGGCTCACGGTGAGACCCGTCCCCACGGGGAGGCTCCGGGCTGAGGGCAGCTCCCTCTCCCGGCACAGGGACGAGCTCGCTGCTGTTCTGCTTCACCCCCAGACAAACTCGTTGCGAGGGAGCTGATTGTGGCGATGATCAGCGCCGAGCCCCAGCGCCGGCCCTCGGCCCCTGTGGTCCTTGTGCATCCCTTTTTCTGGAGTCAGGAGAAGCAGCTGCAGTTCTTCCAGGTGAGCCTCTGCTCTCCCACTGGCAGTGAATGCAGGTGTGCACTGAAAAACGTGCTGGAAACTGCTGCATTTAGGTCAACATGCTCCTTGTGAGCTACTCTTGGGAGGGCTGGGGTGTCCCTGGGTCTCTGTCCCACCTCGTGCAGAGCAGGGGCAATGCCATACGCACCTCTTGGGCACACAGGACGTCAGTGACCGTGTGGAGAAGGAGCCAGCCGAGGGGCCCATTGTCTCAGCCCTGGAATCGGGGGGACGGGCGGTGGTGAGGACCAACTGGAGGATGCACATCTCCCTCCCGCTGCAGATGGGTGAGCATGGAGGGGCCAGGCTCATCACTGGGCCCAGTGAAGCAGTGGGGCTTCAGGGGCTGGTGCTTTTACTGGCCAGCAGGCACCTGCTTGTGCCCAGGAACCAAAAGCGGGGCAGGTAAAGGTGGCAGCCCTTCCTTGGGAGGCCACAGTGCAGCAGGGCTGGGGCTGGCGCTACAGGGCTGTGTCCCCCCTCACTCTGTGTCTCCCCTGCTGTCCCCAGACCTGAGGAAGTTCCGCACCTACAAGGGAGGGTCAGTGCGTGACCTGCTGCGGGCCATGAGGAACAAGGTACGGCCACCCAGCTGCCCCGTGGCCCTGCCACCCCCACTGTCCCCATCCCCTCTGACATCCCCCTCTCTCCTGCAGAAGCACCACTACCACGAGCTGCCGGCCGACGTGCGGGTGGCCCTGGGCTCCGTCCCCGAGGGCTTTGTGGAGTACTTCACCTCCCGCTTCCCGCGGCTGCTGCTGCACACGCACGGGGCCATGCGGCTCTGTGCCCATGAGCGCACCTTCCGCTCCTACTACTGCCAGGGCCTGAGGGGCGACGGCGCCTGAGGGCCGCGGGTCACACACGAGAGCTGTGGGCCATGCCTGAGGGCTGCGGGTCAGGCCTGAGGGTTGTGGGTCACTCCCAAGGACCGTGGGTCATGCCTGAGGGCCGCGGGTCACACACGAGAGCTGTGGGCCATGCCCAAGGGCTGTGGGTCATGCCCGAGGGCCACAGGACACACACGAGAGCTGTGGGCCATGCCTGAGGGCTGCGGGTCAGGCCCAAGGGCTGTGGGTCACTCCCAAGGACCGTGGGTCATGCCTGAGGGCTGTGGGTTGTGCCCGAGGGGCAATGGCACCTGAGGGCCACGGGTCACACCCGAGAGCCACAGGTCATGCCCGAGGACTGTGGGTCAGGCCCAAGGACTGCGGGCCGTGCCCGAGGGCTGTGGGTTGTGCCTGAGGGGCAATGGTGCCTGTGGGCTGCAGGTCACACCTGAAGGCTGTGGGTCAGGCCCAAGGACCATGGGCTATGCCCGAGGGCTGTGGCTGCTGCTCCCCGCCCGGGCCCTCTCTTGGTGCCCTGCTGCCAGCCAGGCGAGGGCTCAGCAGGTGAGGGATGGGACAGCACCGTGCTCTCACCTGGGGGACCCTCTGGGCAGCCAGCACTCTGCCAACACTCAGCCAGACTCAGGTGTGAAGGCATTTGGGTCAGAAAACAAAGACATCTCAAGTGGATACAGTGCTTGGAGAAGAAAGAGGAAAACACATTGTGTTTTCACAGTGGGGCCCTGGCTCAGCGATACCCTCAGGCTGCCATCAGCCTCAGGGGACATGCACCAGGAACAGGAGGCTTTATCCCACAGGTTCTCTCCTGTGCCAAGGGCCTGGGGACACAACTCCTTGAGCTGTGCCCAGGACCAGTCCTGACACTGGAGCTGCCCCTCAGCCGTGGCAGGGCTCTGCTCACCAGGCCAGGCTCAGCAGCCACCCTGGGGCTGGGACCTGCCCATGGCACCCAGACTGTGGGGGCACAGCCCCACAATGGAGGTGTGAATCTCCGCTGTGCCCAGAACAGGGCTTTCTCCCTTAGGGGCCCCAGCAGCCTGTACCTGTGCCAGGCCTGGTGGCACAGCAGTCCAGGAACAGTTGTCTCTGGGCACAAAGAAGGGAGTTCCTTGCCCCTGGGATCCCTCTCTCAAAGACAGTTCCCCCAGCCTCTCCTGCTGCCCAGGGCAGATATCCCATGGGTGCTGTGGTTCATGGCATGCCCATGGGCATGTGGGCCCTGGGAGCCAGCCTCCAGCACCAGCTGAGCCCATGGGCACAGAGAGCCCCACAGCAAAGCTCCTCTGTGGAACAGCAATAATTTTGTATAGTTTGATTCTTCTGTGTACTGGGGTGTGGGATTTTGTTACACAGATAACAGGGTTTGTACCAGATTTCTTTTCAGAATGTATTTATACAAAATGTTATAAAAAATTAAAAAACATCAACTAAAGATTGTCCTGCTTATAAAAACAAACTGGCCTAAGAGCACCTCTAGTTGCTGGCAGGGATGGTGGAGTGCAACAGGCAGGTCACTGGGCTCCTGCTGCCTGAGAGGACTTGTGCTGATTCTTTAGCCATAATTAGTCATGGAGCCAAGGAAGAGGCAAGCCCAGGCCAAGGGCAAGAGGATGTCTCATTGAGAGGGGGAAGCCAGAGCAGTGCTATCCCCTCTCTCAGCAAGGCAAAGGGAAGTGAAACAGCCTGGATGCTGTTTAACAATCTTTATTCAAGTTATGAAATATACAAAAGTTGAGGTTTCATGGAGTTTCAGCATTAAAAGGTCAATTGCTCAAATCTCACCCCGGGCTTGTTCAATACCTTACCTGAGCTTCTGAGAGGAAACGAAGCCCAGAGCACGGGCACAGCCATGTACAGACACCTCACTGCCAGCTCTGCTCTCTCAAGAGCAGCCCCAGGCACCTCAAACGAGAGGGCTGGTTTGGAGCTGGGTTTTTGGCTTTGGAAAATTAGAAAAACAGACTAGGTAGGGAGTTTAAAAATACACTTTGTTAGGAGCAGGAAGCAAGAAACCTTTGGGCACCAGTCAGTGAACAACACCATTCCCACAGCAGCAGGGCTTCCTCGGAGCAATGAGCCCAGACCCAGGAGTAGGAACCCAGCCGGGCCGCGGGAGGGAAGCTGCCAGACCTCTCCCTCCACAGCTGGGCAGTTTGGCACCGATGTCGAGTCCGGCAAGAACGAGGTCTAGGAGGAAGATTTCACCCGGCCCGAGCCAGACTTGGAGCTGAGGAGCTTCTCCACCATGGTGCGTGCGTAGCGCAGGCGGCTGGCCAGCTCGCGGCAGCAGCCGTGCTCCTCGATCAGGCTCAGCTTGTACGTGCTGAAGTCCCGTTTCTCATCTATGTATGTCACAGCAGCCATGAGAGGGCACAGGATGATCTTGGTGTGGTCCTGGGGGGAGACAACACACACTCACTGAGCACCGTGCTCCTCGGGGCAGCATTTCCTCTGCACGAGCCATCTCGGCACACCCGGAACGTGTGACAAAACCCCTCTGCCGAATTCAGAGTGCAGCAAAGGGCAACAGCTCCAGAGCACAGCCCCTCACAAGTGAGGACACTGGGGGCTTTAGACAGCAGCACAGACAGCTCCCAGTGCCGAGCTCCCTGGGCAGTCTTGGCTCAGGTCATGCCCTCCTGCCGCCATCCAAGCAGCACCACGTGCAGCCAGCGCCACGGCCCTGCAGAGAGCCTCACCTGGAAGAAGTTGATCTGCACGGTGCCGTTGCTGAGGTGCAGGATGATGGCGCTGCGGGTCCGGAACCAGGTGCACAGGTAGGGCAGCCGGGCCAGCTCGTCCCCTTCCCGTGGTGTGATGTTCGCCCCCGCCTTCAGCAAGTGCTCGCTCATGTAATTCCGGAAGTACTTCAGTAGTGTTATCTGCAGAAGGGACGGGCTGTGAGGGGCTGAGGGTGACCCCAGGCACGGGGGAGGAGCACAGGGACAGCCATCACAATCCCCGACCCTCCTTACATCTTTCAGAGCTTGAGGTGCTATGGCAAAAACTTAAGGAAATCCTCAAAATTAACTCTGACCGTGACACATCAGACTCACTTTGCTGAATACTTTGGTACATGCAAGTCATGTGAGCACTTAAATTTCTGTGAAACTGCTCATAAATGAGCCTCAGATAGCAGCTAGAGCTACTAGTGTCCCATGTGTCACCAGCTAGAGGAAGCCTGCAAAGTGCCAGTGGCCTCTAATAAAAGTTTCTCCCTGGAACCCACCCTGCCATCCAAGCCTAAGGGTGGCAGGGGTCTCACCACCCCCAGCCAGGGCTCCTGCCCCCAGGACTGACCTTCTTGTTGAGGTTAGAGGGGTAGGACCTCACAGTGAAGTAGGACTCAGTGTTGTTCTGCTCAATGTACTGCAGGTTGTCCCCATCGTTGTACATGATGAGCCGAGAGGAGTCATTGAAGAGAACCCCAACGCTGTTGTCACAGAGCTGGTAACCTGCCCAGAAAGGACCCCATGAGATCTTGGGGGACCACAGGTGGTGGGAAGTACCAAGGCAGATGGTTTATCACCCAGGGATTCCCTAACAGCCATCCCACCAAGGCCCTGCCAGGTCTGCTCTTTGGGGAGCTCTGGCTGGCACTTTTCCACCTCTGGATTTGTCATCTCCCTTATTGCATCAGCTGCTTCAAAAACAGCCTCTGCTGCCACCATGGATCCCCGTTCAGGCTGGGGAGAGCCTGGTCACCTCATGCACAGGTACCATTGTCCACATTAAAGTGGCCAGGGCTGATGGTCAGCGACCACTGCTCTGGATTCCCGGGGTATTTGGTAAGATTCCTGGCAGTGCTCTTGGACACATACACTGGAATATGGCGATTAAAAACCCAGGCCTAGGAAATGCCCCAACCCAGGCTTCTCCCAGCCTCCTCAGACACAAGGAAAGCCTGAAGCATTGCCACCCATGGTATTTACCGAGTCCATATTTATCCGAGTAGTCCACCCATTTGCTAACCCAGAAGATGGGAATGCAGGCCGGGTCCTCAGCTTCTTCTGCAGGAAGAAAGCAGCTTGTTAGGGGACCTTTTCCACAGCCAGTGCACCCCACGAGGCCCATGGGCTGCCCCAGGCTCACCTTGCCTCACTGCTACTCGCTCCGAGGGCTTGGCTGCATTGACTGCAGTCAGCTGCTGCAACATGTCAGCCAGGTGGCAGCTGACAGCATCTCCCACCTCCCGCAGCCCCGCTGCCTCCTCCTTCTCCAGCAAGGGCTCCTGGGCAGGGCTGTCCAGTCCTGGGCAGAGAGACAACACTGAGATGTGACCAGGGTGGGACATGAGCAGGGTAATTCCAGAGCACGGGACGTGTCCAGAGGATTCCGGAGTATCTCCAGTGAGGGAGACTCCACACACCCTCTCTAGGCACTCTGTTCAGTGCTTGGGCACTGCACAGGAGAGGTCTTCCTTGTGTTCTGGTGGAACTTCCCAGGCATCAGTCTGAGCTCCTTAGAGAGCTGAAGCGAATGCAGCGCTTCATCCCGGGCAGAGCAGGGAGAGCCCCCTCACCCACAAATGCTCTGAGTTCCCATAAGGATCAGGAGATGATGCGAGGGAGGCACACTGAAGGTTGTAGATGCTGCTGGAGGCCGGGCAGGCTGTGCCCGGCCCCGCGGCCCAGCTCACCCGGGCACCCACCCCTACCTTTATTGAGCGCGGTCAGCGGCTTCCGCCCGCTGAGCTCCAGGCTGCTGGGAGCCAGGGAGAAGCGGGGAGCGATGGTGAGGCAGCTGGTGGGCAGGCGGCTGGGCAGGTACCCCGAGGTGAAGAACTCGTCGTTCAGCAGCTCGTCGACGGTCGGGCGCGTGGCGGGGTCTGACCTCAGCATCTTCTGGATGAGGTTTGCGGCCACGGGGTTGATGTGCTGAGGGACAGGCGGAGTTTAGAGACGGGTCAGGGACAACGTGCACTAGTGACAGATGAACGGGGTTTGCAGCCTGGGGAAGCTCCGCCTGGAGCAGAGCTCCGGTGCTGCATCGGGCAAGCAGGACAAGCCTGGGGAAGCAGAACTGGGTGGCACAGAGAACTGGCTCTTAACAGAACCAAAGCCTGGGGTCAAATGACTGGAGCAACACCAACTCATCAGCAGTGGGGTGAGCCGGGGACCTGGCCCAGACCTCATGGACTTGCCCATGTCCATTCACCCCCACACACCAGCAGCCCAGCTCAGATTTTTGCTGGATTGCAGGGCAGGGAGCTGCTGGCTCCCCACAAGGCTCACACCACCCCAGCCTGAGAGCCCCTGCCCTGCTATGGAGAGCCCATGGAGTGGCAGACGCAGAGGCTGCAGCAGGAGGCTCACCAAGCACCGCCGTGAGCCAAACAGACGCTCCATGGGAAGTGGCATACCTTGGGAATGGTGTACTCGTTCTTCTTGATCCGGATGTACGTGTCCTTCAGGCAAGAAGTCTCAAAAGGCGGTTTCCCCACCAGCAGAGTGTACCTGGGCATTCCCAGACAAAAGGGTGTCAGTTTTGCCAAAGAGACTCAGATTGTGCACAGGAGCAACCATGTCCTAAGCACACCCAGGGGCTTTCCTGGCAGAGGGAACATGCTTAGCATTAAGACACACTGACAGCTACGTGTACTGTGCCTGGATCCTGTTCCCTGGAAAGGGAAGCTGGGATCTAGCACCCTGCAGGGAATGCTTCAGTTGGGGAAGGTTGGGAGCTGCCTGGCAGCAGGACTCAGCACTGTGGGGACAGTGACCTGGAGCTCTGGATTACACTGAAGCTCAGAGGGGCCACGGAGATCAGAACAGGGATTGCCCAGCTCCATGCCCTCTGAAAGGCAGTTTGACTCACATGATGCAGCCAATGGACCAGATGTCCACCTCGAAGCTGTGCCCCTTCTTGCCCAGCACCTCTGGGGCGATGTAGTTTGGTGTCCCACACAGGGTCTTCTTGCGTTCCCCATCGTACTCTACCTTGGTGGCCAGGCCAAAGTCACCTGGAGGGACAGGGAGACGGGATATAACCAGGATGCCCTGGCTGGCTGGTCCCTGTGCTGGGGTCCCTGCACTTACCGATCTTAACCTCCATGTCGTCACTAAGGAAGAGGTTGCCCAGCTTGAGGTCGCGGTGGATGACACGGTGGTTGTGCAGGTACTGGCAGCCCAGGATGGTCTGCCGCAGGTAGTACCGCACCTCGGGCTCGCTCAGCGCCTTCCGCCGCTTGTGCAGCTCCAGCAGCGACTGCGGGGAACGAGGGGTCAGTACCGGGGCGGGGGTTGCGGGACAAGGAGGAGCTCAGTACCGCAGGACGCGGGGAAGGGAAGGGCAGGTCCGCACCCGGGGACACCGACACCCGCCCCCCGGCCCCTCACCCGGCGGCGGCAGAGCTCCAGCACGACGTAGACGAAGTCGTCGTCCTCGAAGAAGCCCTGGAAGCCGACGACGTGGCGGTGGGAGAGGCTGCGGTGGATAGCGATCTCCATGGACATCTTCTCCTTCTGGTGCGGCTTCACCAGCAGCGACTTGGGCACCACCTTCCCCGCGAACACCTCCCGGCTCTCGGCCTCGGCCAGCTCGTAGCACCGCGCGAAGCCGCCCTTGCCCAGGAACCGCCCGCGCACGAAGCTGCGCCGGGTGCGGGGATCCACGAGCACCTTCGGCACCTCCTTCCCCCCCGCCGCCGCCGCCGCCGCCGCCGCCCGGGCCGGCTCCACCAGCGCCGCCGGCCGCGCCGCCTTCCCGCCCGGCGCGCTCATGCTGTGTCCGCGCTGGGGCACCGCCGGGCCCCGGCTGCCTGCACCGAAACAGCGGCTGCGGGAGAGCGGCGGGTCCCGGTGCAGCAGTGGGTGCTGGGGAAGTGGCACGAGCCGGGTTCGTGCACCGGTGCAGCTGCGGGTCTCGGTACCGGTGGATCTGGGTGTGCCGAGTCCCTGTACCGGCGGGTCCCGGTGCAGCAGCGGCTGCGGGTGCCGGCTGTGCTGTTCCGGTGCCGCGGCAGTACGGTACGGCCCGGGCTGAGCTGGGCCGCTCGCTCGCTCCGGCCGCGATTCAAAGGCGGCGCCGGGGCCGTTACCGCGCGCGGCCGCTCCCCATTGGCCGCACGATTTAAAATCCACGCGGCGCGCGGGGCACCATGGGAGCCCAGGGAGACCGGCACCCGCGGGGGCGGGGCCGGGCGCGCTCGGACACGCCCCCCCAGCGCGGCGATGTGCGCGTGCGCAGGGCGCCGTTGGCTGCCGCCGCGCGCGCTCCCGCCGGCTCCGAGGCGCGCTCTGCGCGCTCCCGCGGGACCCCGAGCGCGGGCACGAGGCGCTCCGCCAAGGACATTCCTCGGGATTTGCACCGGCGTGGGTTTCCTCGGGAGAGGCCCGGCGGCGGCACCGCCCGCTCCCGCGGCTCCCATGTCCAGCGGTTCCCAGCGGGATTCCCGCGGGTAGCCAGGAACCGACCTTGGGTCGGTTTCTATAACACAGACACGCCACGCTGCGCCCCTCGGGTGACGGTGTGGCAGTTCTGAGGGGCTGTCCCTGACCTCGCTACCCCCTGTTCCCCGCACGACAGGCTCTCCGGCACTCCCGGTGCTGGCTCTGGGTCCCCTTGCCGGGAGAGGTGACCGCGGGATGCTCCCATGCGTCCCGCGGTCATGCACACACCGTCAGTGGCCTGCATACACGGTGCTTTTGCCCGGCAGGTTGAGCTGATACCCCGGCCGAGCCTCACCCACAGGCACAGGCCATCTGTGTCAGAGTGTCCTGGAGCCTGGTGCACGGACAGGGCCAGGAGCCCTGCAGGTGACCACAGCCAAAGCTCAAGTGCCATTCCTGCTGCAGAGCTGGATCATCCCAGGGGATTCTGCTCCCCACAAAGCAGGCACAGCACGGTCCCCGCTGGCCTGGTGCCTGAGAGACCTCCCCACACAGCCCTGGCACGCCGAGCCACCAGCAGCACAGGCAGGGAGGGTGTGCTCCCAGGGACCCTGAACCTCCTCACATGCAGCAGCACCCCCTGCCCCTCCTGGTCAGCAACGCCGAGCAAAGCACACAGCGATCAATGAAGCCACACAGCAACTTGGGGTTAGAAGTGCTCAGTGTTTGTACAGATTGCTGACAGAAGACATTCCCCTCCCTGCAGGATGTGCTTCCCCACTCCTGCACCACGCTGGATGGAAGGCTGCGGGCAGAGCTGGGACACTGACACTCCATCTTCCCAGACTGGCAGAGGCAGAGAGCTGAGCCCAGGTCAGAGGGATGCTTCAGAGGCAGGAGGAGAAAGTGGCCAGTGTAAGGAATGTTAACAATGCTGGGTGTTAGGGATCTTCAGTGGTGGCTTGGTTTTAGGCCCTGCCAGAGGCCACCTTAACAAAGACAACAAAAGAGGTTTTAATAAGGGCAGAAGAGTCAGCTCAGACAGCTAGAAGGAAGAGCAGGCCAAGAAACATGTTATTGCAGTGTCACACCCCTTCATGCACTACAGCTCTGCTCTCAGGTGCTGTGGAAATTCATCACTCAGACTTTTCCAGCTGCCACCCCACTCCCAAACTCACATCCCCTCTCCCACTCCTCTCCCTGTGCTGTGGCTGCTGATCAAGCGATCCCAGTGAAATGCACAATGTGGTGTTGAAACTGAGGTGACAACACAGCAACACAGCACAGACACCCCACTCCTGCCAGACACTGCCGGAGACACCCTGGAGCAAAGCAGTGCTCTGAACTCCTGACTTGCAGGCAATCTCACAAGAAGCCCCAAACCTGCCAAGCCTGTGAGAGAGGAGGCCCCTCAGGGGGAGCAAGCAGCTCCTTTCACCCTGTACTGCATGTTGTAATGCACAGGACAGCCAGAATAGCCTGTAACAGCCACAGAACAAGGGACTGTGGCTCATGCCCAGGCACAGCAGGAACCTCAATCTAGTTTGGTTTGAAGAGTCACGAGTCACTTGAACAACTGAAGAGGCTTTAATTTATGTACAGTAAAAATACAAACCAGTCAGTGGTTTTACACGGGAGGTACAGCAGCTACTACACACGTTAGTACTCACACAGCTATTGGCTACTAAGGTGTATCAGCATTTGCTCCACAGATCAGCTGAGGCGCCAGGGCTGCTCCCCCACAGCCACACACCTACCACACACCTAAACCCCAGCTGCTCCACTACAACATGCAGGTTAGAACCTAGAGCAGGACTAGGCTAAGCTTTAACAGAGCACAACCAGAGCAGGCAGACTGGTGTGCAGCCAGTTGTCTGAACTCGGGTACACAAGCACCAGATGCCTCCAACTTTCAGAGCTGCTCTCAGCAAGAACTATTCATGCTCTAATACATGTCCAAAATGAAATCTTCACTCTTTCTAAGAAGTTTGAGCGTCATTCTTAAGTTTCATAGTGCAGAAAAGCACAGGAGAGCATTCTGCAAATGCAGACACTGGGTAATAAATGGGAACATTTGCAGCATTCTCTCACTTTTAATTACCCACATTCTGCTGCACTGAATTCTGTGAGATGGCAATCCTCTTTTCAAAGGCCTTTGGCTCTTTAAGGTCTGTGATATTCAGGAAGTGGCACTGACCCCAGGAACACCAGCCCTGAGGGGGGAGAGCACAGGACTGAGGTCAGCCTGCTTCAGGAGCTAAGAGCTAAGGAACATCCTGTCAGGCACAGAAAGACAGCTGTCAGTGCCAGCCAACACTCCTAAAGCCAACAGCAGGATGATGTACCCTGCAGAGAATCCCAGGGAGAAAGGAAGAGGCCGTGCACCTCAGCACGCAGGCCCATGGGCAGCAAGGATTGTGCCAAAGGAAAGGCCTATGAACCCTGGAAAGTGCCCAGAGCCAGAACAGCCCTGCTGGGATGGAGACTGCGCCTAACAAGCCTAAACTAGGACAGAAGTGAGCAGACAGGCTGAGGCGGGTGTCAGCCCTGCCTCACTCCCAGCTGCTGCCCCAAGGCAGGCGTTCAGCCTTCCCAGCTCCAGAACATTCAGAGGCACAACTCAGACAACGTGGGATGGAGTACACTGGACGAGCACACAGAGTTTGAACAGGACACAGCAGCTTTCACGAGGGACTGCTTGGCCAGGCCAGCTGAGGCACAGGGGCTCAGGGTCCCTCTGCCCACCCCCTGAACGCTCCTGTGGGCTACTAGACCTGAGTGAGTGGCAAGAACTTCTGGTAATAGCTCTTGGTAACGTCAATCATCAGCTCCTGGGTGCATTCCGGGAGCTCCCCCGAGAACAGTCCTGGAAGAAGAACAGCATGGCCATCAGTCATGGTGTACCACTGTGTACATGCACTAAAACAGGGAGTTTCACAAGTTAGAAGGGCTACTTTTCAGTGCAGCAAGTACCCAGTAACTTTATTTTTAGGTACTAAATGCTAATGGGCACCTTTGTTATAGAAATCCCATTTAAAATAAGAACATCCATGTTGTTTTCAGTTTTGTGCAAGGGAAGATAGAGGGAGCATACCTGGGCAGCCTGAGAAGACAGTGAAAGGTGGAACTACGGTTTCAGGAGGGAGTACTGTGTTGTCTAAGATTTTGCAGCAATCTTTCAAAACACATCTACGTCCCTAAAACAGAGAACAGAAAAAGTTTATATCTACAACACTATGAACATGAGGTTTTCTTATTATTACTGATATGTTACTTAAATTTCAAGAAGATTAACTGCTCAAAACATATCCTTTATAAGAGATCACAGGAATAAATCTTTACCCTGACCGAATGATCTCCCAACAAAATTAACTTTTCTTTTTGAGGAAAAATGTCTGTCTGCTTTCAGCTAGCACAGGTACAACTGCACATTAACATGTCAATGTTCAAAGTGGCACCAAAAACCCGAGTCAAGCAGCAAGGCCTTCTCTACTTCAGCACACAGTAGCCTCGACTATCTAGCCTTATTTACACAGAAATACAACAATTCCATTTGTACTCTGTGGCCAGGCTGCCTCCCTCGGGCAATGCCATTAGCCACAGGGACAACACTTGGGATGGATTTTGCAGCCAGCAGCAGCTTAACACGCTGTCCTCAGAGAAGTAAACCTGAAAGCTCAGCTTCCTGCACAGAAGGACAAGGAGCAGGAAGAACAGCACAGACAGTGAGCCTGCTCCAGCCAGCTGCTGCAGACACCTCTCAACTGCTGTCACAAGGTCTCAGCAGCACGCAGCAGTTCACAGAAAATACAGAAATGGCACTCACAATGACACAGTTCTTGCCTATGTGCACATAGGAGCCGATCTGGGCCGCATTGACAACACAGTCCTCTTCTATGAAGACATGGTCACCAATGTGCAGAGGGAAGAAAGCCACCCTGCAACAGGAGAGCAGAGTATTTGTGTGTGTCCAACAAACAAACTGACACTGCTAGACCCAGAATCGCCCCACAGAGTCTCTTGTCCCCAGACGGATTAACAGATGTGGATCCTGTGCTAAGGGAGACAGAACAGTTTCTGGGTTTCTCCTCTCTAAAGGATGGCCCAAATGAGAAGGAAGATGTTGCGAATAAACACGCAGAAACTGAAACATGCTCTTCACTTTGCTATTCTAATCTATCGCTTTCCATCCAACAGAGGGTTGGAACACAACCCCCAAGGCACAGCTCAGCATCTGAGGAAAAAGCAGGTTTGAGAGATGATTTCTGCAAATTGCTGCAAAAGGAAGAGTTCTTGGAATACAAGACTCAGTCAAGCTGACAGATTTTTCAGGTCTCTCCCTAAAGGAAGGGGCTCTCACCCTTTGCTGAACTTCTTGAAGGGCGGCCTGATGACGCTGCGGCTCTTCACCACGCAGTGCCGGCCCACCCGCACGTTCGCCAGGTCCCCGCGGATGATGCAGTCATTCATAACGATGGTCTGCAGAAGGACACACAGCTAAACCCGCTCCCTTTGCCGCCTGTGGTGGCACTTCTTACACAAACTCATGCCGAGGCCCGGGCACTACAGCAAGATTCCCTTGCTTTAGGGACGATTCTTTCAGCCAAAAGGAAAGTGACAACAAAGCAAAAGTGCAGGAGGTTGGAACCACCAATTGCCCTTCTGGTCATGCCAGCGAGCACCACACACCAGGCTCAGGCACAGAGCAGGACGGTGCTGTAAGGGGCACGAAAGCAGCACGGGCGGCTCGCACCAGGCCAGGGATGCTGCGGGGGAGCAGCGCTGGATGCCGCGGGCACCGCCGGGGACACGGCAGCCGCCGTCCGGTGCTCACCTTGCCGTTGAGGACGATGTTCTGGCTGCCGCACAGCACGGACTGCCGGCTCACCTTGTTGCCGGAAGCCTGCGGGGAGAACGGGCGGTCACGGCCGGTGTCCCGGGCTCCGGCGCTCCTGGCAGAGCCCCGCGGCCCCCCGAGCCCCGCGCACCCGCTCCCCGGGGTCCCCCGAGCCCCGAGCCCCGCTCCCCTCGGCCCCGCACCGTCTCGATGTACTCGGACTTGTTGTAGAGCATCTCGCTGAGCTCCATGGCCGCCCCGCCCGGCCCGCGCCGCTTCCGCCGCGTCACCTCCGCGCGCCCGCCGCGCCACCTCCGCCGCGCCCCGGTTGCCATGGAGGCCCCGCCGGCGGCGGCTGCCCTGAGCGGCGCCGACAAGGAGAAGGTGCGGGGCCGGCCGGGGCGGCGGGACCGGGACCGGGACCGGAACCGTCCCGGGCCCATCCTGAAGGGTGTCTCTTGCAGCTGCGGGAGAAGCTGGCGCTGCTGAGGCGGGAGTACAGCGAGACCGTCATCCGGCTGCGGGTGAGCGGAGCGGGCCGGGCCGGGCGGGGGGGCACCGGGGGGCACCGGGGCACCGCCAGCCGGTCCCAGCCCCGCCGGTCTTGTGTGTCCGCAGCGGGCACGGCGAGCCGAGAGAGCCAGGAGCCACGGCCGGCGGGAGCGGAGCCCCACAGGTGGGAGCCGGGGAGAACGGGGCGCCTCAGGTGAGAGTCGGGGAGAACGGGGTGGGAGCCGGGGGGAACCGTGGGAGCCGGGGAGAACGGGGCGCCTCAGGTGCGAGTCGGGGAGAACGGGGTGCCTGGCCCAGGTGGGAGCCGCAGGCAGTCCCCCAGGACAGGGCTGTGGGAACACCCGGGGACCCGGCGGCCACTGTTGCCCCTTAGTGCCCCCATGGACCGTTCTGCACCCGGCCCTGCTGACCCTCACCCCGCTGTCCCCTCGGCCACTGCAGCCACATCCACTGCCCCCACACGGCCCTTGCCCTGGGCTGAGCCATGTTCTGCAGTAATGTCTGCTCTGCTTCCTTCCTCACCAGGTCTGCAGTGCTCCGGTCCTGACTGTAAGATCCCCATCTTTCCCTGATAACAAAGCCTGATTTTACCGTGTGATGTTTCCCTTGGGCAGAACTTTAGGAGTACTTTACATGTGTGGCATTTTTCCCCCCAGGTTATAGAGGTAACACATCTGCTGGTGCTGACAGAGATGGGCCCTCTCAGTCACAGACTGAAACCTGCTCTGATGCTGGCACCGAGAAGACAGCACCTGTCACAGTTCAGCATGTTCCAGAATTCTCCAGTGATGAGGTTAGCCCGCAGGACAGCTCCCAGGCAGAAAGCTTTCAGGCCAGCCAGGAAAACCTGTGCTGTGGGACCATCAGGCCTGGCCCTGTGGAGAAAAAGCCCCAAACCTCCCGAGGCAGGATGAAGCTGCGGAGACGGACAAAGGCTCTGGAATCAAAGGAAAGGGAATCAGTGCATGATGTGCATCTAATCTGTACTGGTGAAATGATGAAAACTCAAATTGCCAGTGCAGAGGAGCTTCAGTCACCAGTGTTCAGGCACAGCAGCGTCTCACACACTGAGGAAGCTGCTCAAAGGGCACCTGGGGCAGTGCTTGTGCAGGAAGAAAGAAATAGTTTCACTCCTGATGCAGCATCAGGGCTTGTACAGGATGTGTTTGGTGGCAGTGTCACTGCAGGAGAGCCTGAGCTGTCCCCACATGTGCTGAGGGACAGCAGGGACATCTGGCAGCCTGAATCCTCAAGGGCTGTGGCCACACCTGATGGACATGAGCCGTGCTCACAGCATGGAGATTCTGTTTTACTTGACCCCAGAGGTGATAGCAGAGAAGAGTCCCCCGGTGGAGTAAAACAGCCAGAGGGTCAGAGTTTGTGTGAGGATCAGGGAGAATTACGTGGGCTCTTGGATTTAATGTCAGAAAATGAAATATTGCCTGACAGCAGAAATAACACCATAACCGAGGAGAGCAAAAACCATGAAGGACATCAAAGTGACGCTAATACCTTGAATCCCTGTCCTGCAGATAAAGCTGTGGACACTGCTGAAGGAGTGCTGGAGAATCAACACCCTGAAATGGAGTCACGGCTCTCTCCTGCTGCCGAGGCAGTGGCTCCCGCGGGCACGCTGAGCTCCTGCACAGTGGTGGAAGGGCTGCTCTTCCCCGTGGAGTACTACGTGCGCACAACTCGCCGCATGTCCAGCTGCCAGAGGAAGGTGGACCTGGACGCCGTCATCCTCAGCCAGCTGGGCAGGAGCAAGAAAGGCCAGCGGAGTAAATGCAAGCAGAAAGATGCAAACCCCAATCGGCCCTCGCAAGAGGGAGCCGAGGGTGATTTAGAGCCAGGGGTTGAGCCCTTCCCTTTTCTTGGGGCAGAAAATGATCAAGCAAACTCAAGTAGTTCTCAGAAATCCCTTCCTGCATCCAGCAACAGCAGCACTTCTCTTGAATCCGTTTCTCAGAAAAGCATCGCTAGCACAAGGCAAGAGCAGAGACAATCCCAGAGGAAACAGAAGGGAAGAAGAAAGTCTGCCTGCAAAGCCCCCGTGCATCCAGTGTCACAAGAGCTTATAGAGAGTCAGGATCCCACAATGGCCAATGAAAGCAGTGCTCTGCTGTCAATTGAGAACCAGAGTGAAAAGGAAAACTGTGATGCTAACCTTGAAAGGTCTTCCTCAGATGAGAGGAGAATGTCTGGTGCTGCAGCCCTGGGGCCTGCAGGGCCAGGAGTGACTGGAGCTTCCCAGCCAGCGGGTCCTGACCCTCCTCAGGGCGGGAGCCAAGTGCCAGGGAAATGCCATAAGGCTCTGTTGGAGCAGGTTCAACATGCACTCCACAGCAGCGATTCCCTGAGCCCAGGGAGCGACGCTTTCGCCAGCCGTGTGGGAGATGGGGAGGGCAGTGCTGCTGTGTGTCAGGGAGACAAACAGCCAGTGCAGCGGGTGAAGAGGCAGCGAGGAGCCGAGCAGCCGCCCGGGGTCAGCGTCCCCCTGCGCCGCTCCCTGCGCTGCTCTGCCAGGCACAGGCCCCCGACAGGCTCAGCAGGTACTTCTCACATGTAAACTCCCCAAAGTGCCCCATGCCCCGAGGCAGGGAACGGCCCTGGGAGTGCAGGCCCTGCTGCTCAAACCCTGCTGTGTTTATGCAAGAAAGTACAATAGGAGTTAACTGTTATTCTTTTAAAAATGAGATTTGTTTATTTAAAAATAGATTATTGTGGTGCCCATGTTCCTTGAACCATTCCAGAAACTTGTGCAGGGAATGAACAGAGGAGGAGCAGGGCTGGGAGCTTACTGAGCTGCCCTTGCTGTTGGAGTGAAGGCTGTGAACACTAGGGCTGGTTTGCCAGCAGGTGAATGTCCGTCTGTTCCTCCAGCTGAGTCTGCATGCTAATGATTATTCTCTCCTTTATGAGGGTCTGAGAATATTGAAAAAAGAGAAAGTGTAGGAAGAAAACCAATAAACCAAACTGACCAAGCACTCAGGCATATCTGTCAGGCTTTGGTGGTGGTCTTTGAGCCGAAGGCTTTATCCAGAGGTGCAGAGTAACTGCAGAGTGTAGTGTCTTTCCACTTCTGTGTGTTAAGATGAACATGGTGTTTTGATGTTTTCTAAAATCCAAGCCACCCTTCATGAGAGATTCTGAAAAGGCAAGTTGCTGTTATTTTATGACGTGATGTTCTGTCTTGTACTCTTGTGTTTAGATGCCAGCAGCAGAGGAAGCAGCAGTCCCAGGGGTTCACAGGGTCCTGCTGCCCTTGGGCTCCCTGCTGCGGACCCCGACACTCGTGGCTCCCTCTTCTCCTTCCGCAGCCTCCAGTGGCTGATCCCTCAGCTGGGCATCAGGGACTTCCACTTACCAAATGAGGAATTTGGCGTGCTGAAACTGGAGAAATTGAAATCATCCCCTGTGAATGACTTGGAGGATTTTGTGTCTGGGGATGGTGTGGCTCCAGAGGACACACCAGATGCACAAATGAAGCCAAAAGAAAAAAGTCTCAGAAGTAATTTAATTTTGCCTTCCAAAACTGGATTGGCTGAACTCCCTTGCATGGAAGGCCTGACTTCCAAGAAGGAGCTTTCCACCCATGAATTGCTGTTTACTCCCATGGGGACTGTCCTAGAGGCTCCCACTCACCCTGAGCCTGAGATTTCCTCGTCTGTTTTCCCTGCTGTGGGTGCAACCCCAGGTGTTTTACCTTCAGTGCACACTGAGGTGTTCCCTGACACACCTTCTGTACCTGCCTTGCCAGTGACCCCATCGTCCCCCAGAGGAGCAGCTGCCCTGGTCCTGGGGGATGTGGCGCACAGAGACCCTGCTGTGCCACCTCACCCTGACAGCTGTGCGTCAGGGGCTGCCAGAAACCAGGAGGAGCAAGGTACAGCATTGCCTTCAGCAGCTGAAAGAGGTCCTGAGAACAAATCTGGTGAGACTGTGTCCTTGGAGAAGCATCAGCAGCCAGAGAACAAAGAGCAGGAATCCTGCAGAGCTTCACCTGAACAGGTAACAAGCTGCAATCTTTGTGAAGGGTACTGAGCCAGTGGTTTTGTGGGCAAATCCCCTTTCTCCAGAGTCCTGTCTGACTTCAGGGAAAAGGTCTCTGCATGGATCATAGCAGTGGCATGCAGTACCTGCATGAGAGTGACTGAGAGCATGCAACAATTCTGCCTCGTTCTTGCAGGTGCTGAATATAATTTCAAAGTTGAATCATCCTCATTCTTTACTTTGTTCATGCAGATAAAAGATGCAGCAGAGCCGTTGACCGCAGCGCTGCCGGATGGCCCCAGAGAAGAGAGCTTGCAGTTCGTGTCAGAGCTGAAGGTGGGAGAGCAGCAGGGCGCTGTTCCCCTGGCAGCAGCAGCTCTGCGAGGCGGGGTGTGCAGCAGTGCGGCAGGCGGTGCTGTGTGCCAGAGGAGAGCACAGTTGTGTTTGCAGGAGCCCTGGTGCTCGGGCGCCGTGGACGTGGGCGCCGTGTGGTGGGCAGCGGCCGGCGGCCGCGGGGAGCTGCGCGTGGTCACCGCCTGCGAGAGCGCCGTGTCCCTGTGGCAGCCACGGGCCCCCGCCGGCTGGGCCAGGCTGCACACCTGGCACCTCAGGGAGGTACGAACACGCTCCTCGTGCTGGAGTCAGGGCAGCCGCCTTGCCCCGTGTGTTAGCTGCTGAGACACAGCGAGCTTGGGGCTCGTGTGGTTGTGTGTTACCTGCTGCAATTTAATACCTCATGCACACAATGGTGCTGCGCTTCGCTTGTGCTTTTTCCCCTTAGAGTTCCTCGAGACATATTTTGTGTCTTATGTCAGCAGGGATTGTTTAATTAGGCAACCAGTCAGCAGAGAGTGCAGCTGTTCATTTTAGTGTGCTTCTTGAGAGGGGTCTGAAAATCAATCCTGCTCCACATCCTTTTACTTGAAACACTCTAGAACATGAAAATAAAGGGACTCTGTGGGTGGCACTGAATTCTTGTTTTGTTGTCCCAGATTCCTGTCATCCAGATTGTTCCTCTGCCAGACACCTGTAACCTCGTGTGTGTAGCACTGGGAGAGCTGGAGATTGGAGAAATAAGGTTTTGTATTTATTTCTTACTAGTGCTTTGCACCCTGAGTAGTTGCAGCTCAGCTCCTTGTGAGAAGTGGTTGAAATTATCTTTTTACTAATGTGGCACTTTCTCAGTTGCTTTAACAGTTGGAAAATGTGGAAGGGATTTCTAAAAATCAATTGTAAAGACCTGTTAATTCACCTCAGAGCTGGCAGGCTGATTGAACACAGACTGATCTCTATATGCTACTTCACATTTGAGTGGGGCTTCCTCCTGTCATGGTGTGTGCTTGTCTCTTGATTTAGGCTCTTGCTTTATTCTTCTGAGACTGACTCATTCAAGCACTCCCTAGTGAAAACCGGGAATATAAAAGCAGTTGCTGGGCTAAAGGACTGGAGGCTGGTGAGCAGCAGCAGGACCATGCAGGAGCAGCAAGTGGAGATGGTTTTTCTCTCAGAGACAGGGGGGTGAGTTCGGGGGTGCTGCTTTGGGGTGGTGTCCGTGTGGTGGGTGGGATAAAAGCGAGGAAACACCTCGGATGTTGAGCAGTGTTATGTTCCTCTTGCAGAACACACTTTTTGTTTTACCTGCTCTTCTATGTGCTGGTCTCCTTTCAGGAGCAAGGACAGGCAGACTCTGATGCCCCCTGAAGAAACGGTTACAGCCTTTGCTGAGGTAGAAGGGATGAGCGAGGCCTTGGTGGGCACCACTGCAGGGAACAGCGTTGTGGTTTGGTGAGTGTTCCTCTGCCACACACAGTTTAGGGGCTGGGGGCAGCTTCAGCAGCTGCAGGGCTGTACAGGGGTGCTGGTGAAATGGTGCTTGTCAGAGGGCCAGTGGTCAGTGTGGCACCACAGTCAGACGGCCAGGGAATTGCTGTAATTCCATTGCTTTTGTGTCATCCTCACTACACCCTTCCTGCCTGTTGGCTTCATTTGCTTAATGTGGAACCGAACCCATGTCCGTCCTGCACAGGGGTGTAACTGTGATTAGAAATGAGTCAGAATTTGTATTTTCACCAACTGCAGGAATCTGAGAACAGGTCAGCTCCTGAGGAAGATGCACGTTGGCTATTCCTACCCAGCTTCCATCTGCCATCGAGCATATTCTGACTCCGTACGTACACAAAATTCACGGTTCATGCTTGGGCTGCACTGGCTGGGATGGGGACACAAAGGATTGAAGTTGCTAGGGAGGGTTGAACTATCAGCTCTGTTTCAATACACTGCAAATAATTCAAGGGTAAACAGGTTACAGGAGGAATAAATACCCTATGCTGGCTGCCTCTACTCGTGGCTTTCTGCAGGGTGCTAGTAAAGTGGGAGCAATGCACCCTGGTGCATTCCAAAGCTGCAGCATGCTGTGAGTGGGAAGCACAAGTGCTGTTGCCCAGGCCTGGTGCTTGGCAAGCCTCTTCCATGTCACACGTGGGTCCTGCCAGCATTAGAATCCCTCTGTGAATGTTCCTCTGGACACGCACGCCCGAGGGAATGGGCTGTGTGAAACCAACATTCATACTAATCATCTTTCCCCACTTGCCTCTACCTGTGCTGTGATTCCCAATGGGTTTTGTGGTTTATCAAGGATTTGATTGTTTTCAGTGAGCATGTAACCTTTTGGGACAAGAATGTCTTGTCCAATAATGGTGCCTTGGGTCAGACTCTTTGGAGTCTTCCTCACATTATCCATCCCAGGATATTTCATGCTGGGATGGGAGTTCATGGCTGTTCTGGGAGCTACTGTTTTCAGTTGTGCTGCTTTCCATGGAATTTTTGTTGTATTTTAAGCTTGTAGGGATTAAAATGTGACCCAGAAAATTTACTTATTTTGTTTTTTGAAGTGTCACCTCATCCTATGGCAGGTTTAGCTTTTTGATACAGGAAGAGAAATTCATAAATCCCTCGGGTCACTGAGCTGTCACTTTGCTGTGTTGCATCAGCCCTTATCAGCCAGCAGCTGCTTTTGCTTTTATCTAATTTGATAAGGAAAGTAAACCATTTCTATTTTCCTCAGTAAAAAATAATGCATCACTGTTCATAGGGCTGTGATTAGAGAGAGCGTAGCAGTTAATTTTTGGAAAATTATTTTGGTTTTCCTCCTCCTGCTGTTGTTTTTAGTGATGTATTTTCCCTCTCTGTGTCAGGGCCTTCTGTTTGTTGTTTTAAGCCACCCTCATGCCAAAGAGAGCGAGTCCTGTGGAAGCCCAGCATTCCGCGTGGTGGCCTTCAACCCGCGCACGGGCCGGAGCGCGCCGGTGACATCCTGCTGCCTGCCCCCTGGCCCGGCAGGCAGGCGAGTCCTGGGGCTGTGGGCTGGGCTGGGCTGGCTCCTTCGGGGGCGTTGGGAGGGTCCCTGGGGAGCGGCTAGCTCTGGCAGGGATCCAGCGGCCATCTGCCCGTGATAAGGGGCTGCATCCGGCCCTGCGTGCGTCCGGTGCCGGGCTGGGGGCCGGGGGCGTAGGCTGCTTCCTGCCCGCTTCCCACTGCGGGCTGTGCGCTGACCCCTCGCCCTGGCAGCTCTGTCACCGTCACCGTCACCACGGGGCTGGCTTTGTCCCCAGGGACTGGGGAAATGTGTCCCTGGGCTCCTCAGGGCTGGCTTTGTCCCCAGGGACTGGGGGAATGTGTCCCTGGGCTCCTCAGGGCTGGCTTTGTCCCCAGGGACTGGGGAAATGTGTCCCTGGGCTCCTCAGGGCTGGCTTTGTCCCCAGGGACTGGGGAAATGTGTCCCTGGGCTCCTCAGGGCTGGCTTTGTCCCCAGGGACTGGGGGAATGTGTCCCTGGGCTCCTCAGGGCTGGCTTTGTCCCCAGGGACTGGGGGAATGTGTCCCTGGGCTCCTCAGGGCTGGCTTTGTCCCCAGGGACTGGGGGAATGTGTCCCTGGGCTCCTCAGGGCTGGCTTTGTCCCCAGGGACTGGGGGAATGTGTCCCTGGGCTCCTCAGGGCTGGCTTTGTCCCCAGGGACTGGGGGAATGTGTCCCTGGGCTCCTCAGGGCTGGCTTTGTCCCCCTGGGACTGGGGAAGTGTCCCTGGGCTCCTCAGGGCTGGCTTTGTCCCCCTGGGACTGGGGAAGTGTCCCTGGGCTCCTCAGGGCTGCTCCCTGTGCAGTTGCACTGGAGGAACAGTCTGGACGGTAGGCTGCCTGCTATTAATCTTTACCTGAGCCCTGGGCTAACTGAACAAACGCTGCCATAGTGCTTTTGCACATCCCCTGTCTCCTGCTGACCCCCGTGTCCCCGCAGGTACCTGGAGGGTGACGTGTGGGACACCGGGGGAGCCGCCGTGCTGACGTCGGGTGCGGTGGCCGTGTGGGACCTGCTGCGGGGCCGCTGCACGGCCGTGCTGCCCCCGGGCCCTGCAGGGCACTGGGCCCTGGCCCGCTGGGCCCCCGGCGGGGCCGGGCTGCTGGCAGGGCGCCGTGATGGCACCGTGCACCTGTACCGGTACCGGCCCCCGCAGCCAGGGCCCGCCTGACGGGCCAGGCACCGCGATGGCACCGTGCACCTGTACCGGTACCGGCCCCTGCCTGACGGGCCATGCTGCTGGCTGTGTGCCGCGATGGCACCGTGCACCTGTACCGGTACCGGCCCCCGCAGCCAGGAGCTGCCTCAGGGGGCCTGGCAGGGCTGCCCGCCGTGCCAATAAACGTGTGCTGCCTTGGAACCACCTCGTGTCTGTTGTCACTGTTCTATGGGGGGGCTGTGAACAAGGACCTGGGGGCTCTCATGGACCTTGTCCTGAGCAGCAGTGTGTCCTGGGGGCCAAGGAGGACAATGGTGTCCCCAGGAAGAGCATTTGCAGCAGGTCAGGGAGGGGATCCTTCCCCTCCGCTCCGCCTTGTGAGACACTGCTGGAGGGCTGTGTCCAGCAGAGGCTGTGGAAATGATGGACTGGATCATCCCCCTGATGAGGAAAAGCTGAGGGAGCTGGGGCTGGTCAGCCTCTAGAGCAGACACAGCTGAGCGGTATCAGTGTGTGTGATTAGATAAAGGGCGTGCCAAGAAGATGGACCGGGCTCTTCTCAGTGGTACTGAGCAATAGCAAGAGGCTATGGGCATGGCAAGTTCCACCTGGACACGAAGTAGAACTTTCCTGTGTAGCGACAGAGGAACAGAGTCCAGACAGGGTCTGGAGTCTCCCGCAGTGGAGGTGCTCCCGGGCCGGGAGCGGCGATATCGGCCCGGTCCAGCCGGGGTCACGGGATCGCCGCTCCTGGCCCGGCCCATCCCGGGATCGCGGCCCGGGGCGCTGCGGCCGCCGCCCGGCAGAGGGCGCTGCAGGCGCCGGTCTCTCCGCGCGGCGCCCGCCGGGACAGCGACGATGGCGGCCCGTGTCCTCTCGTCCTGCGCCCGCCGCCTGCTGCCGCTGCCCGCCCGCCCCGCCGCGCTCCGCTCCCTCCGCCGCCTGCCGCCCGCCGCCCCCGCCCCGCCGGGCCGCCCCGCGCCGCCCGCGCTGCTCCGGCTGCCGCGCGTGGCCGCGCCGCTCTGCCGCAGCTTCTCCGAGCTGCCGCCCCTGACCTTGGCCGACATCAAGGACCGGGTGCTCTACGTGCTCAAGCTCTACGATAAGATCGACCCCGAGAAGGTGAGCGGGACGGGGGGGAGGCGCCCGGGCCTCGGGCTCCGGTGTAACGCGTGCCCGTGGCCCGCTGACCGCCGTGTCCTCCCCAGCTCACAGCCGAGTCCCACTTCATGAAGGACCTGGGCCTGGACAGTCTGGACCAAGTGGAGATCATCATGGCCATGGAGGACGAGTTCGGTAACGGCGCCCGGGGCTGCTGGGCCGTGCGAGCGGCGGCACCGCCGGCCTGTGCCGTGTGGGGCAGGGAGAGACGCACAGAGCCGGGCAAACACCGCAGGGCCAGGCCCGGGAGCACAACAAACCCCACAGGGCCGGGCATGGGAGCAGGGCGAACACCGCAGGGCCAGCCCTGGGGCCAGGACAGACCACACAGAGCCGGGCAAACACTGCAGGGCCGGCCCTGGGAGCTGGGCAAACCCCACAGAGCTGGGCAAACCCCACAGAGCCGGGCAAACACTGCAGGGCCAGCCCTGGGAGCAGACCAAACCCCACAGAGCCGGGCAAACACTGCAGGGCCAGCCCTGGGAGCAGACCAAACCCCACAGAGCCGGGCAAACACCGCAGGGCCGGCCCTGGGAGCTGGGCAAACCCCACAGAGCCGGGCAAACACTGCAGGGCCAGCCCTGGGAGCTGGGCAAACCCCACAGAGCCGGGCAAACACCGCAGGGCCAGCTCCCAGAGCAGGGCAAACCCCACAGAGCAGGGCGAACACCGCAGGGCCAGCCCTGGGGCCAGGACAGACCACACAGAGCCGGGCAAACACTGCAGGGCCGGCCCTGGGAGCTGGGCAAACCCCACAGAGCTGGGCAAACCCCACAGAGCCGGGCAAACACTGCAGGGCCAGCCCTGGGAGCAGACCAAACCCCACAGAGCCGGGCAAACACCGCAGGGCCAGCTCCCAGAGCAGGGCAAACCCCACAGAGCCGCCAGTGAGCTGGGCACCTGCAGCAGTCAGAAATATGGCCCTTTGCTCTGGAGCTCAGCCCCTCTGGAAGCAGGAATTCTGTCCCACCCGCCATGGGCACCAGCCGGGGAGGGGGAAAGGGGAGCAGAGGGTGCTGAGCCCTGCCACACTCTGGTGCCTGGGGGGCTCTGGCTCCTGCTGTGCCCGCCGTGTCCCCTGTCTGGCAGCAGTGTCACTTTGGGCAGTACAGTGACAGCTCTGGCTAGCGCAGCAGCCCCTGCGTGTGTGTCCCCTGAGTCCCCAACCATCCCTTCCTCGCCCTTGCTCCCTTTTCCATTGGTTTTGCGCTAAGTGTGTGCCCTTTGTTGCAGGATTTGAAATTCCTGACGGAGATGCAGAGAAGCTGATGCGCCCACAGGAGATTGTAGATTACATTGCAGATAAGAAGGATATTTATGAGTGAAGCAGATGCTCAGAGGTGAGTTCAGAGGTGCTCTGAGGGTGCCTGGGCACACACCAGGGGGATGTGTGGCACAGGTGGGAGCCCAGCAGCTCGGGAGGGAGCTGGCAGCAGCTGTGGGTGCCAGCACGGAGGGCAGGTGGGGGCTGTTTTCCTGAAGCACCTGCAGCTGGGGACAGGACGTGGGCTCAGCCTCTCCTCTGGTCCTGCCTGGCACATCCAGCACTCAGCTCATCCCTGGGCAGGTTCCTCTCAGCCATGGCCCCATCTCCCTGTGTCCCTGGGCCCTGTGCAGGGCGTTGGGGGCACCTCAGCCCTGCCACTGCTGCCGTTTCCTCTGCCTCAGCCGGGAAGGAAATGGGCAGGAAAGGGTTATAGGAGCGGTCGGGGAGGGCTGCAGGGGAAATGAGGTGGCCTCAGGCCAGCCCGCAGCACTGATCCACATTCTTGCCTGTTCCTGTGTGGCTCCAGGCTTCCCCCCCAGCTCCCTGGGGCAGGGGGGCTGCCACCCTTCTCTGTGCAGGGCAGGGTGGGAGCTGTGGCCTCCGGAGAGAACTGGGGGCTCCTTCTGTGCCTGTGTTCAGCGCTCAGCGTGTCCTGACCCGCCTCTGTGCCTTTGAATGCTTGGTGAGGTGTTAAACGTGTGGATTTTGTTTTCCAGGAGTTGTCCCACACCAGGACTGGGCTGGTGCCGGCAGGGATGGACGGGAGTGCGCACGCTGTCCCACTGCTGCCTTCTTTGGAAGCTGCACGTGGATGTTGTATTTAAAGCTGTCTGAATGTGTTGTCCTTTAAAAACAAGAAAAAAAAAACAGGAATAAAGAGTTAAGACCATTCTGGTGGTGGCTGTTCTGTCTCACACAGTGGGTGGGTCCTGGTGATGGTGTTGGGTGTGAAGGACACTCGGGGGACCCTGCCCCGAGATTTGGCTCTGCCCTGCATGCTTGTAACTGTTTATTTCATCAGTGCTGATAAAAACAAGTTCTGTGTGAAAGGCTTCTGCTTTCCTGATGGAAAATAAGGGGGGGAATGATTTTCCTGCTGCTGAACAGCAAATTGACATCGCTGTTCCTGTACACCCGGTTCATCACAACACGGGAGCCTTGCTTTAACCCTCACGAGGCAGGAACGGGGTGTTTCTGAGCACTGCACAGTTTTTCCTCAGAGCCAAGAAACACTGACATGTCACAGCAGCCCTGCCAGGCTGGGAGCCAAGGAAGTGTCAAGGATAACAGATCCTCTGGCTGTGGGGGAGGTAAGGATGGAAAATGGAGCAGAGGCTGCAGTGCTGCCCATGGTGCTCGTGTTGTGGTTGGGTGCTGCCAGGGTGCTCTCAGGAGCTGCACCTCCCTGTGGGATCCCTGGCAGAGCAGTGACCCTCTGCCTCCGGGGCACAGGTGCTGTTCTCACCGTGCCCTTGGAAACTTCTCCGTGCCCCACAGCCTGGCTGAGCTCTGGGGCGTTTTCTGAGCAGAGCTGGGGGCACACGGTGGGTTTGGCTGCTGTGCCCCCGTGGCATGGACACAAGGTGTCTGATGTGGGGAGTGGTCGCTGCTTCCCGCGGCTGTGGTGACCCTGAGGGTGTGGTGAGGGACCTGCGGCCAGAGCTGACCCTGGTGTCCTGGGGGAGCCTTTGTCCCGGCGCGGCTCGTGGAGCGGGGACAGCCGGGGGCAGAGCGCGCGTCCCGGGATGAACCGGTGGGAGGGGGACGGGCAGGGGCTGCGAGTCCCCCGAGTGCCGCGGGCGGCGGCTCCGCGCTGAGTACCGGGGGCCGTGCCGAGCCCCGGGGGCCGTGCCGAGCTGCCGAGCCCCGGTCCGCCCGGCCCGAGGGAGGGAGGGAGGGAGGGAGCTCCGGGGCCGGTGCCGTGGGGCGGGTCCGGGCCGGGGGCTGCGGTTCCCGGCGCCTCCGCCCCGCCGCAGCGGGGGCGGGCGGGGGCTTCCTGCCGCCGCCTGGCAGAGCCGCCCGCGCCGCGCCATGGAGCGGCCCCGGCTCCCGCTGCCCCGGCCCCGGCCGCCGCTGCCCCGGCTCCTGGCCGCCGCAGGTGAGGGGGGCGCGGCCGGGACGGGTCCCCGGTGCCGCTGGTCCCGGGGCGGGGATGCTGCGCTGGGGGGCGGCGGCGGCAGGGCCGGTGCATCCCGGCGGCCCGGAGCTCTGCGGCGGCGCTGGGGCCGGTACCGGCTCCGGGCGGCTCCGTGTCCCCGCCGGGGCTGGGGCTGGGCGCGGCGGCGGCCGCTCGGTGTCGCTGGGACCTGCCCGGAGCGGGCCCGGCCGCGGGTACCGGGGCGAGCGGGCAGCGGGGCGGGCACGCCGGCGCCGGCCGCGTGTGGTTTCCGTGTGGCCATTCCGTGCCAAGCCGTGCCACCAGCCCGGGCGACTCCGTGGCCTCGAAGGCGGCGGGGCTGCCCCTGCGGGAGCCCGGGTGGGCGCCGGTGCAGAGCGGGGCCCGCAGGCTTTGTGGCGACCCCCGGGCTGTGCCAGCCCCACCAGGCGGTGCCCACCCGCCGTGGCTCCTGCCGAACCGCCCATTATCACCGGAGAGGAGCCGCCAAGGGCCCCGGAGCCCTGCCCGGAGCCCTGCCACCCCCTCGGCGTGAGCCCAGCACGGGCACAGTGAGGTGGTGGGGCAGGGCTGGGCGCCGCTCGCTGGGACGGGGGCAGGTGGCTCAGTGAGCACAGTGAGGTGGTGGGGCAGGACTCGGCGCCGCTCGCTGGGACAAGGGCAGGCGGTTCCCAGCTGGGTTTGGGTTGTTCTGGAGGATCTCCGGCAGCAGAGCCCCCCTCGGTTATCAGAAGGCAGAAAGAGACGGGGGCCTCACCTCGGCGGCAGCTCCGGGGTCGGTGCCTGGTGCTGGTGCGGGATGCTCGATGCCCAGCACCGATGCACGCTGCTCCTTTCCCTCTCTCCCAGTGCTCGTGGAATGCTGTGCACGGCTCTGCCCGGCCCTGGGCAGCGGGACGGGCTCCGCTCTGAGCGCCGCCGACCCCTGCGCCCAGCTGGGCCCTGCGGCGGGGGAGCGCTGCCGGACAGGTACAGGTACCGGTACCGGTACCGCCGCCCTCCCGCACCCTCCGGGGCACCGAGTGCCCTCCGCGGGGGCTGCGGCTCGCTGGGCCCAGGGTCCCGCGGTCGGAGCCGCTCAGTGCTCGCCCCTCGCCTCTGCCCGCAGATCGCCCGCAGCCGGGAGCTGGCATGGAGCAGCCTGGAGTTGGCACGGGGCGGCCGCCCACACCAGAGGCCGGACCGCCGCCCTTCCCCGGGACCCCCGCCGGGACCCCCGAGCTCTCCAGCCCGCAGCAGAGCCCCGGAGGCCCCGGGCTGGGCAGGGGCGGGACGGGGCCGGCGGCGCGGGGCGGTTCGGCCACCGAGCCCCCCGGGCCCGCGGTCTCTGCAGGCTGGGAGCAGCCAGCCCCTCCAGCCCCCGCTGCGGGGACCCCAGCCCCTGCGGAGGCACACACAGACCCTGACACCCCGCACCCCCCGGACCCTCTGGGACAGGAGACAGCAGAAGGTGCCACGACCGCGCAGGGGACGCTTCTGCATTCGCCACCCTCCGTGACGGTGCCAGGCTCTGCCGGGGGACAGTGGAGCTCCAGCAGCAGCCTGCTGGGACGGAGGGCCCCTGGGACAGCCCTCGTGCAGAGCCAGAATGACACTGTCCGGCTGGGTGACGGCAGCCCAGGGACCCGCCCCAGCACCGCGCTGGCCACTGACAGCTCAGGGCCAGGGACAGCAGGGACGTCACCCTTTGCTGGGGGGCTGCAGAGGCTGCTGACCCCCACAGGGACCCTGCAGGGGACACACTGGGGGCTGCCAGGGCTGCCAGGGCTGTCAGGAGGGCAGGGCTTTGCTTCCCAGCCACGGGAGGGTCCCCGCTCTGCCCCTCAGCCCTCTGCGCTGTCCCCTGGGCCTGGTGGGAGCGCTTTGGCCAGCACAGCCCGGCCAGCCGAGGGGACAGGCCCAGCCTCGCTGCCTGCCACACGCCCGGGCTCAGCTCTGCCTCTCCCCACCTCCATGGCCACCACCCCAGGGGTGACATCTCCCGGCTACAGAGCAGCTCTGGACCTGACCACAGGGGTCCTGGGCCCACCTGACAGAGGGGGTGCCCCTGAGCACGGTCACATCCCCCCGAGCCCGTCGGCCATCCCAGGGCAGCCCCCTGTGCCCCCAGCCCCTGGCAGCCCTGCAGTGGCACAGGGTGGGGTGACACACACCAGTCCTGGGTCCCCCCACGTGTCCCCGTCCCCACAGTCTGCCCCAGCCAGTGGCTCTGCAGTGACCCTGCTGTCGGCCCCACTGCCTTCCCCAGGGACCAGCTGGGGCATTCTGGGGTTCAGCCCCACTGTGGGCGCCCCTCTGGGGGACCCCTCCCCAGGGGTGCCCCACTCCAGCCCAAAGGTGGGTCCTGCTGAGAGCCCTCCATCCCTGGGGGGGACCCAGGTGGGAGTGGGCAGCCTGGCACCCCCCTCAGCACCGGGGCCTCCCCAGCAGGCAGCTTTGTCCCAGCCTGCATCTTTCCCGGGACCCACCACTGCTGTTGGTGTCACCAGCACTGGTGCCACTGCCACCATCACAGCTGCCACCAGCCCAGAAGGGCTCTGGGACACGGGGACGGTCACAGCAGAGCCGCATCCTGCTGTACCGCAGAGGGATGTGCAGGGAGTAACCTGGGAATCCCCAGCTCAGGTGCCCACTGTGATGCCCGGGTCCCCCCAGCAGCCCCCAGATTCCCATGGAAGGGGTCCTGGGTCCCCCCCAGCTGCTGTGGACACCGAGCTGGCCCGGCCATCGAGCAGCCCCAGAGGGAGGACAGACCCTGACACCCCCCAGGTGACACCGACTGGGGTGGGCAGGGCCCCCCAGGTGTTCATCGTGGAGGATCAGCCCCCGCTCCTGAGAGGTGAGTCGGGTTTGGGATCCTGTGCTGGGGCACGGCAGGAGGAGGAGCTGCAGGCGGCTCCTGGGGGGATACACGACCTGCCGGTGCCCTTGTCCTCCTGCAGCGCCCCTCCTGCGCATCCCCTGTGAGCTGGTGCTGGACATGGCGTTCGTGCCGGCCCTGCAGGACCCCGGCTCCCCCGAGCGCCAGGAGCTGCTGCACAGCTTCAACGAGACCGTGAGTGCGGGCAGGGCCGGGGGCTGCGGGCCGGGGGCTGCGGGCCGGGGACACCGCGCTCAGCTCCCGCCGCCCCGTGCAGGTCACTCCCCTCTTCGCGCCCGTGCCTGGCTTCCTGCGGCTGGAGGTCACTGGGATCAGGTGGGTGCTGGCCCGGTCCCGCAGGTGTCGGGGATCCGGTGGGTGCTGGCCCGGTCCCGCAGGTGTCGGGGATCAGGGGGGTGCTGTCTCGGGTGCGGCCCCCCAGCCCCGCGGTGTCCCCGCGGTGTCCCCGCAGGAAGGGCAGCGTGGTGCTGAGCTACGACGCGCTGTTCGCGGCCGAGCAGCTGCCCGGGCCGGGGCTGGACGAGCTCCTGGAGGCCGCGCTGGGCTCTGCCCGTGCCCGGCCGGGGCTGGCGCTGGGCACGGCCCCCGTCCTGCGCCACGAGGCTCTGGGTGAGTGCGCGGCCCTCTGGGGGCTGCCGGCAGGGCGGGCACACGCCGGGCAGGGAGGGTGACACAGCCGTGCCCGTCCCGCAGCGCGGCCGCTGGAGCCCTGCGCTCTGCTCTTCACCTGCCCGCCCGGCTTCGCCTGCGCCTCCGGGGCGGACGGGAACGCGACCTGCACCTCCCTGTGCCACCGCGCCTACTGCAAGAACCACGGCATCTGCTCGCACGGCCGGGAGCAGCCGCCCCGCTGCCAGTGAGTGCCCTGGGGACAGCCCGGGCTGGCGGCGCTGTCCCCTGGCGCTGACGGGCCCCTCGCTGCAGGTGCCCCGTGGGCAGCGATTTCTGGTTCATGGGGCTGCGCTGCGACTACCGGGTGACGCAGCAGGGCCTGCTGGGCACGGCGGCCGGGGTCCTGCTCAGCATCGTGCTCCTGGGCGCCGTGCTCGCCGCCCTCGCCGTGCGCCGCTTCAAGGCGCTGCTGCTGGAGGCCAGGGCCGACCAGACCCGCAGCAGGTGGGAGCCCTGGGGGCTGCCGAGCGTGGGCACTGCTGCCCTTGTTGGGGTCTGGGGGCTGTGGGGGGTGGGCACTGCTGCCCTTGTTGGGGTCTGGGGGCTCTGGGGGGTGGGCACTGCTGCCCTTGTTGGGGTCTGGGGGCTCTGGGGGGTGGGCGCTGCTGCCCCTGCTGGGGTCGGGGGGCGGCAGGGAAAGCCATGGTGGGGTCGCTGGGCTGGGGTTGAGCTCTGCCAAGGAAAACAGCTTTGGGAGTGGGATAACAGCAGTGGGAGGTGATGGAGGGGATGGTCCCAGCCACGGGAAGTGGGGTGCAGCCAGAGGGGCTGGCTGTGGGCTGTATGGGGCTGCGCTGGCACTGAAGGGCTGTGGATTGTGCTGCCGTGGACAGATGTGTGAGATGTGTTGATGAGCTCCAACTACATGGTCTCTGGGACCCCTCAGTGCTGCCCGTGGCACGGGGTCTGCCGGCCCCAGCGTGTCCTGCCCATCCTCGGGGGTGAGCGAGGCTCAGGCACAGCCCTGACAAAGCAGCTCATTGGGAACGGGCTCTGCCGTCCTGGCCCCCTCACTGCCCGTTCTGTAACGTGCCCTGGGGATTGTTCCCGAGGAAACCACTGCAACAGCTGCAACCACTGCAGAGCTGTGGCCAGAGGCTGAGCAGCGTCACGGGCTCTGTCCCCACCCTGCGTGTGCGGCTGGGCCCTCCCTGGACCCAGGAAATTTGGGCAGAAATCTGTGATCTGTGCTGCCAGTCACTGGGGTTGTGTGCTCACGTGCTTGTATGTGTGCACATGTGTGTACACACGTGTGCATGTGCCTGCCCTGTGTGTCTGTACCTGTGTACCTGTGTGTGCACACCTGTGCGTCTGTCCCTGTGCATCTGTGTGTGTGTGCGTACCTGTGTGTATCTGTGTGTGTGCACACCTGTATGTGTGTGTCTCTGTGTGTATGTGTACCTGTGTGTGCACACCTGTGCATCTGTCCCTGTGTATCTGTGTGTGTGTGCGTACCTGTGTGTAGCTGTGTGTGTGCACACCTGTATGTGTGTATCTCTGTGTGTGTGTGTACCTGTATGTGCACACCTGTATGTGTGTGTCTCTGTATGTGTACCTGTGTGTGCACACCTGTGCATCTGTCCCTGTGTATCTGTGTGTGTGTGCGTACCTGTGTGTAGCTGTGTGCGTGCACACCTGTATGTGTGTATCTCTGTGTGTATCTGTACCTGTGTGTGCACACCTGTATGTGTGTGTCTCTGTGTGTATGTGTACCTGTGTGTGCACACCTGTGCATCTGTCCCTGTGTATCTGTGTGTGTGTGCGTACCTGTGTGTAGCTGTGTGCGTGCACACCTGTATGTGTGTATCTCTGTGTGTATCTGTACCTGAGTGTGCACACCTGTATGTGTGTGTCTCTGTGTGTATGTGTACCTGTGTGTGCACACCTGTATGTGTGTATCTCTGTGTGTATCTGTACCTGTGTGTGCACACCTGTATGTGTGTCTCTGTGTGTATGTGTACCTGTGTGTGCACACGTGAGCCCGTGCCCGTCCTGCCCCTCAGCTACCGCCGTTTCTGCCGCCTGGACGATGTCTCGGCCCAGTACTGGTCCCGCTCGGGGCTGCCCTCGGCCAGCTCGCTGGACAACCCGGCCTTCAGCAACTCGGAGGAGCTGCTGCAGCTGCAGGTGCTGGACAGCGGCTGCCGCGGCTGCCGGGGGGACTCGGCCGGAGCCAAGCGGGGCCCGGGGCCCTGTGCCCACCCACAGTGCCAGCCCAGGTAGGAGCAGGGCCTGGGCTGGGCTGGGCTCGGGGGTTCTGCTGGCTCCGGGCAGGGAGGGCTTTGGGGCACACGGAGCCCTGGAACCGTGTGTGCAGCCCTGCCCAGCCAGCGGCTGCTCCTCCACGGACAGTGCCGGGAGCTCTGACAACCCCCAGCCCTTGGAGTCCATGGAGCAGCACCTGTTTATATTTTATTTTATTTTATTTTATTTTATTTTATTTTATTTTATTTTTATTTTATTTTATTTTAAATGTTCTCCCACGGGAAGAGCTGTGTGTGCTGGGACTGCTGTAAGGGAGGAGAGTTCACATCTGCAGGAAAGGGTGGCTCTGTGTGCTCATGGGAAACTCAAATCAGCTTCCAGGGTGTCCATGGAAAAAGAGCTCTGGAAGTTTCCAGCTCTATTGGCGAAGGGCAGGAAGGGCAGGAACACCCCAGCCACGAGCCCAGGGGAATCAGGAGCAAAGCCAGAGCTCTGTGTGCTCCCCTCTGGGGCCTGAGCTTGGCACCGCCCCAACAGCAACTTCATCATCCCCAGGGCACAGCACAGGCTCCCTCTCCTGCACCAGCCTGACTCATCCCCTTCTCTTAACTACCTGTGGATTCTTTTCCCAGTTTCCATTACGAGTGGGACACCAGCTCCAGCAGCATGAATGACCCTATGGTGGACTCCGGCAAAGCCAGCGACATCTCGGTGTCGAGCTGGCCCATGGAGCCCATCCAGTGGGCTCCCTTCCCTCTGCACCAGCTCTCCAGGCAGCGGCCGGTGAGCAGGGGCGGGCAGGGCTGGATGGAGGGGCCAGGGTGGGCGCGCAGGGGTGCAGGAGCCCCGGGCGGCTCCCTGCCCTCCCCAGCCCGGGAGGGTGGCTCAGGGCAGCGCTGGGAGCCCTGTCCCCCCCGGCTGGGGACAGCAGCCCCCGGGGCACAAGCCGCGTTCGCTCTGCGCAGCACAAGGCGCGCTGGCCGCGGTCGCTCTGCGAGGGGCTGGAGCTGGGCACGCTGGAGCGGAGCTGGACGGCCTGAGCCCACGGAGACAGACGGACACGAGGTTCAGCTTTAAAACCAACCACATTTTATTTCCACGTAACGAGCTCAGTGAAGGAATCCACACACTTGGACGATACAATCAACGCGGGTGCGACGTCAGTGATGTCAGTCCCAGCGGGGCAGGGCCCGGCGAGCCCCGGCTCCCGTCCGCGCCTCGCAC